>NC_090436.1:908800455-909411204 GCF_031143425.1 Pleurodeles waltl
GTTTTTTTTTTTTGTTGTTTCTTTTTTTAGAGATGGGGAGCGACCCATCAGGCAAGGGTCGCTCCCCTGGGGGGGCAAATTGTATTTAGACCATTTCTGCCCCCCTGGGGGCAGATTGGCCAATTTTAGGTCAATCTGCCCCCTAGGGGGCAGAAACCACTAGGCACCGGGGATTTGTTTTTTGGCGCCAATGTCACGCAGGGGGAGCGACCCCGTAGGCAAGGGTCGCTCCCGGGGGGGGGGGGGGTGGGAGTTGGGGGGGCAAATTTATTTTAGGCCATTTCTGCCCCCCCGGGGGACAGATCGGCCTATTATTAGGCCGAACTGCCCCCGGGGGGGGGCAGAACACTCTAGGCGCCAGGGCAATTTTTTTTTTTGTGTTTTTTTTTTTTGTTGTTTCTTTTTTTAGAGATGGGGAGCGACCCATCAGGCAAGGGTCGCTCCCCTGGGGGGGCAAATTGTATTTAGACCATTTCTGCCCCCCTGGGGGCAGATTGGCCAATTTTGGGTCAATCTGCCCCCAAGGGGGCAGAAACCACTAGGCACCGGGGATTTGTTTTTTAGCGCCAATGTCACGCAGGGGGAGCGACCCCGTAGGCAAGGGTCGCTCCCGGGGGGGGGGGGGGGGTTGGGGGGCAAATTTATTTTAGGCCATTTCTGCCCCCCCCGGGGGACAGATCGGCCTATTTTTAGGCCGAACTGCCCCCGGGGGGGGGCTGAACACTCTAGGCGCCAGGGCAATTTTTTTTTTGTGTTTTTTTTTTGTTGTTTCTTTTTTTAGAGATGGGGAGCGACCCATCAGGCAAGGGTCGCTCCCCTGGGGGGGGGCAAATTGTATTTAGACCATTTCTGCCCCCCTGGGGGCAGATTGGCCAATTTTAGGTCAATCTTCCCCCTAGGGGGCAGAAACCACTAGGCACCGGGGATTTGTTTTTTGGCGCCAATGTCACGCAGGGGGAGCGACCCCGTAGGCAAGGGTCGCTCTCGGGGGGGGGGTTGGGGGTTGGGGGGGCAAATTTATTTTAGGCCATTTCTGCCCCCCCGGGGGACAGATCGGCCTATTATTAGGCCGAACTGCCCCCGGGGGGGGGCAGAACACTCTAGGCGCCAGGGCAATTTTTTTTTTGTTGTTTCTTTTTTTTAGAGATGGGGAGCGACCCATCAGGCAAGGGTCGCTCCCCTGGGGGGGCAAATTGTATTTAGACCATTTCTGCCCCCCTGGGGGCAGATTGGCCAATTTAAGGTCAATCTGCCCCCAAGGGGGCAGAAACCACTAGGCACCGGGGATTTGTTTTTTAGCGCCAATGTCACGCAGGGGG
Organism: Pleurodeles waltl; assembly: GCF_031143425.1. NCBI lineage: Eukaryota > Metazoa > Chordata > Amphibia > Caudata > Salamandridae > Pleurodeles > Pleurodeles waltl. The sequence goes on from NC_090436.1 coordinate 908,801,775, forward strand.
AGCGACCCCGTAGGCAAGGGTCGCTCCCGGGGGGGGGGGTGGGGGGGCAAATTTATTTTAGGCCATTTCTGCCCCCCGGGGGGGGCAGAACACTCTAGACACCAGGGCAATTTTTTTTTTGTGTGTTTTTTTTTTTTGTTGTTTATTTTTTTAGAGATGGGGAGCGACCCATCAGGCAAGGGTCGCTCCCCTGGGGGGGCAAATTGTATTTAGACCATTTCTGCCCCCCTGGGGGCAGATTGGCAAATTTTAGGTCAATCTGCCCCCAAGGGGGCAGAAACCACTAGGCACCGGGGATTTGTTTTTTGGCGCCAATGTCACGCAGGGGGAGCGACCCCGTAGGCAAGGGTCGCTCCCGGGGGGGTGGTGGGGGTTGGGGGGCAAATTTATTTTAGGCCATTTCTGCCCCCCCGAGGGACAGATCGGCCTATTATTAGGCCGAACTGCCCGGGGGGGGGGGGGGGGGCAGAAACCTCTAGGCGCCAGGGGAATTTTTCTTTTTTTTCTTTTTTTTTTTCTTTGTTTTTTTTTTTTTAGAGATGGGGAGCGACCCATCAGGCAAAAGTCGCTCCCCTGGGGGACAAATTGTATTTAGGCCATTTCTGCCCCCCTTGGGGGCAGATTGGCTGAGTTTAGGTCAACCTGCCCCCAAGGGGGCAGAAACCACTAGGCACCGGGGATTTGTTTTTTGGTGCCAATGTCACGCAGGGGGAGCGACCCCGTAGGCAAGGGTCGCTCCCGGCGGGGGAGGGTGGGGGTTGGGGGGGCAAATTTATTTTAGGGCATTTCTGCCCCCCCCCCCCTGGGGCCGGCTGAGCTACAGGCCAAACACCACAGGTAGGCACCTTGCAAAAAACACCTCTGTTTTCTGTGAAAAAATATGTTGTGTCCACGTTGTGTTTTGGGCCATTTCCTTTTGTGGGCGCTAGGCCTACCCACAGAAGTGATGTACCATTTATATCGAGAGACTTAGGGGAACGCTGGGTGGAAGGAAATTTGTGGCTCCTCTCAGATTCCAGAACTTTCTGTCACCGAAATGAGAGGAAAAAGTGTTTTTTGGGCCAAATTTTAATGTTTGCAAAGGATTCTGGGTAACATAACCTGGTCAGAGCCCCGCAAGTCACCCCATCTTGGATTCCCCTGGGTTTCTAGTTTTCAAAAATGCACTGGTTTGCTAGGTTTCCTCAGGTGTCGGCTGAGCTACAGGCCAAAATCCACAGGTAGGCACTGCTTTTTATAAAAAAATGTGATGTGTCCACGTTGTGTTTTGGGCCCTTTCCTTTCGTGGGCGCTAGTCCTACCCACACAAGTGAGGTATCATTTTTATTGGGAGACTTGGGGGAACGCTGGGTAGAAAGAAATTTGTGGCTCCGCTCAGATTCCAGAACTTTCTGCCACAGAAATGTGAGTAACATGTGTATTTTTAGCCAAATTTTGAGGTTTGCAAAGGATTCTGGGTAACAGAACCTGGTCCGAGCCCCGCAAGTCACCCTTCCTTGGATTCCCCTAGGTCTCTAGTTTTCAGAAATGCACAGGTTTGGTAGGTTTCCCTAGGTGCCGGCTGAGCTAGAGGCCAAAATCTACAGGTAGGCACTTTGCAAAAAACACCTCTGTTTTTTTCCAAAATTTAGGATGTGTCCACGTTGCGCTTTGGGGTGTTTCCTGTCGCCGGCGCTAGGCCTACCCACGCAAGTGAGGTATCATTTTTATCGGGAGACTTGGGGGAACGCTGGGTGGAAGGAAATTTGTAGCTCCTCTCAGATTCCAGAACTTTCTGCCACAGAAATGTGAGGGACATGTGTTTTTTTAGCCAAATTTTGAGGTTTGCAAAGGATTCTGGGTAACAGAACCTGGTCCGAGCCACACAAGTCACCCCTCCTTGGATTCCCCTAGGTCTCTAGTTTTCAGAAATGTACAGGTTTGGTAGGTTTCCCTAGGTGCCGGCTGAGCTAGAGGCCAAAATCTACAGGTAGTCACTTTGCTAAAAACAGCTCTGTTTTCTGTGATATGTCCACGTTGTGTTTTGGGGCATATCCTGTCGCGGGCGCTAGGCCTACCCACACAAGTGAGGTATCATTTTTATCGGGAGACGTGGGGGAACGCTGGGTGGAAGGAAATTTGTGGCTCCTCTCAGATTCCAGAACTTTCTGCCACAGAAATGTGAGGAACATGTGTTTTTTTAGCCAAATTTTGAGGTTTGCAAAGGATTCTGGGTAACAGAACCTGGTCCGAGCCCCGCAAGTCACCCCTCCTTGGATTCCCCTAGGTCTCTAGTTTTCAGAAATGCACAGGTTTGGTAGGTTTCCCTAGGTGGCGGCTGAGCTAGAGGCCAAAATCTACAGGTAGTCACTTTGCTAAAAACAGCTCTGTTTTCTGTGATATGTCCACGTTGTGTTTTGGGGCATATCCTGTCGCGGGCGCTAGGCCTACCCACACAAGTGAGGTATCCTTTTTATCGGGAGACGTGGGGGAACGCTGGGTGGAAGGAAATTTGTGGCTCCTCTCAGATTCCAGAACTTTCTGCCACAGAAATGTGAGGAACATGTGTTTTTTTAGCCAAATTTTGAGATTTGCAAAGGATTCTGGGTAACAGAACCTGGTCTGAGCCCCGCAAGTCACCCCTCCTTGGATTCCCCTAGGTCTCTAGTTTTCAGAAATGCACAGGTTTGGTAGGTTTCCCTAGGTGGCGGCTTAGCTAGAGGCCAAAATCTTCAGGTAGTCACTTTGCTAAAAACAGCTCTGTTTTCTGTGATATGTCCACGTTGTGTTTTGGGGCATATCCTGTCGCGGGCGCTAGGCCTACCCACACAAGTGAGGTATCATTTTTATCGGGAGACATGGGGGAACGCTGGGTGGAAGGAAATTTGTGGCTCCTCTCAGATTCCAGAACTTTCTGCCACAGAAATGTGAGGAACATGTGTTTTTTTAGCCAAATTTTGAGGTTTGCAAAGGATTCTGGGTAACAGAACCTGGTCCGAGCCCCGCAAGTCACCCCTCCTTGGATTCCCCTAGGTCTCTAGTTTTCAGAAATGCACAGGTTTGGTAGGTTTCCCTAGGTGGCGGCTGAGCTAGAGGCCAAAATCTACAGGTAGTCACTTTGCTAAAAACAGCTCTGTTTTCTGTGATATGTCCACGTTGTGTTTTGGGGCATATCCTGTCGCGGGCGCTAGGCCTACCCACACAAGTGAGGTATCATTTTTATCGGGAGACGTGGGGGAACGCTGGGTGGAAGGAAATTTGTGGCTCCTCTCAGATTCCAGAACTTTCTGCCACAGAAATGTGAGGAACATGTGTTTTTTTAGCGAAATTTTGAGGTTTGCAAAGGTTTCTGGGTAACAGAACCTGGTCCGAGCCCCGCAAGTCACCCCTCCTTGGATTCCCCTAGGTCTCTAGTTTTCAGAAATGCACAGGTTTGGTAGGTTTCCCTAGGTGGCGGCTGAGCTAGAGGCCAAAATCTACAGGTAGTCACTTTGCTAAAAACAGCTCTGTTTTCTGTGATATGTCCACGTTGTGTTTTGGGGTATATCCTGTCGCGGGCGCTAGGCCTACCCACGCAAGTGAGGTATCATTTTTATCGGGAGACTTGGGGGAACGCTGGGTGGAAGAAAATTTGTAGCTCCTCTCAGATTCCAGAACTTTCTGCCACAGAAATGTGAGGGACATGTGTTTTTTTAGCCAAATTTTGAGGTTTGCAAAGGATTCTGGGTAACAGAACCTGGTCCGAGCCACACAAGTCACCCCTCCTTGGATTCCCCTAGGTCTCTAGTTTTCAGAAATGTACAGGTTTGGTAGGTTTCTCTAGGTGCCGGCTGAGCTAGAGGCCAAAATCTACAGGTAGTCACTTTGCTAAAAACAGCTCTGTTTTCTGTGATATGTCCACGTTGTGTTTTGGGGCATATCCTGTCGCGGGCGCTAGGCCTAGCCACACAAGTGAGGTATCATTTTTATCGGGAGACGTGGGGGAACGCTGGGTGGAAGGAAATTTGTGGCTCCTCTCAGATTCCAGAACTTTCTGCCACAGAAATGTGAGGAACATGTGTTTTTTTAGCGAAATTTTGAGGTTTGCAAAGGATTCTGGGTGACAGAACCTGGTCCGAGCCCCGCAAGTCACCCCTCCTTGGATTCCCCTAGGTCTCTAGTTTTCAGAAATGCACAGGTTTGGTAGGTTTCCCTAGGTGGCGGCTGAGCTAGAGGCCAAAATCTACAGGTAGTCACTTTGCTAAAAACAGCTCTGTTTTCTGTGATATGTCCACGTTGTGTTTTGGGGTATATCCTGTCGCGGGCGCTAGGCCTACCCACACAAGTGAGGTATCATTTTTATCGGGAGACGTGGGGGAACGCTGGGTGGAAGGAAATTTGTGGCTCCTCTCAGATTCCAGAACTTTCTGCCACAGAAATGTGAGGAACATGTGTTTTTTTAGCCAAATTTTGAGGTTTGCAAAGGATTCTGGGTAACAGAACCTGGTCCGAGCCACACAAGTCACCCCTCCTTGGATTCCCCTAGGTCTCTAGTTTTCAGAAATGCACAGGTTTGGTAGGTTTCCCTAGGTGGCGGCTGAGCTAGAGGCCAAAATCTACAGGTAGTCACTTTGCTAAAAACAGCTCTGTTTTCTGTGATGTGTCCACGTTGTGTTTTGGGGCATATCCTGTCGCGGGTGCTAGGCCTACCCACACAAGTGAGGTATCATTTTTATCGGGAGACGTGGGGGAACGCTGGGTGGAAGGAAATTTGTGGCTCCTCTCAGATTCCATAACTTTCTGCCACAGAAATGTGAGGAACATGTGTTTTTTTAGCCAAATTTTGAGGTTTGCAAAGGATTCTGGGTAACAGAACCTGGTCCGAGCCACACAAGTCACCCCTCCTTGGATTCCCCTAGGTCTCTAGTTTTCAGAAATGCACAGGTTTGGTAGGTTTCCCTAGGTGGCGGCTGAGCTAGAGGCCAAAATCTACAGGTAGTCACTTTGCTAAAAACAGCTCTGTTTTCTGTGATGTGTCCATGTTGTGTTTTGGGGCATATCCTGTCGCGGGTGCTAGGCCTACCCACACAAGTGAGGTACCATTTTTATCGGGAGACTTGGGGGAACATAGATTAGCAAAACAAGTACTATTGCCCCTTGTCTTTCTCTACATTTTTTCCTTCCAAATATAGGAGTGTGTGTAAAAAAGACATCTATTTGAGAAATTCCCTGTAATTCACGTGCTACTATGGTCACCCCGGAATTCAGAGATGTGCAAATAACCACTGCTCCTCAACACCTTATCTTGTGCCCTTTTTGGAAATGCAAAGGTTTTCTTGATAGCAATTTTTTACTCCTTATATTTCAGCAAATGAATTGCTGTATACCCGGTATTGAATGAAAACGCACTGCAGGGTGCAGCTCATTTATTGGCTCTGGGTTCCTCGGGTTCTTGATGAACCTACAAGCCCTATATATCCCCGCAACCAGAGGAGTCCAGCAGACGTAATGGTATATTGCTTTCGATAATCTGACATTGCAGGGAAAAGTTACAGAGTAAAACGTAGAGAAAAATTGATGGTTTTTTCACCTCAATTTCAATATTTTTCTTTTTCAGCTGTTATTTTCTGTAGGAAACCCTTGTAGGATCTACACAAATGACCCCTTGCTGAATTCAGAATTTTGTCTACTTTTCAGAAATGTTTAGGTTTCTGGGATCCAGCATTGGTTTCATGACCATTCCTGTCACTGACTGGAAGGAGGCTGAAAGCACAAAAAATTGCACAAATGGGGTATGCCCCAGTAAAATGCCAAAATTGTGTTGAAAAATTGGGTTTTCTGATTCAAGTCTGCCTGTTCCTGAAAGCTGGGAAGCTGCTGAGTTTAGCACCGCAAACCCTTTGTTGATGCCATTTTCAGGGGAAAAACCACAAGCCTTCTTCTGCAGCCACTTTTTCAAATTTTTTTGAAAAAAACGAAATTTTCACTGTATTTTGGCCAATTTCTTGGCCTCCTTCAAGGGAACCCACAAAGTCTGGGTACCTCTAGAATCCCTAGGATGTTGGAAAAAAAGGACGCAAATTTGGCTTGGTTAGCTTATGTGGACAAAAAGTTATGAGGGCCTAAGCGCGAACTGCCCCAAATAGGCAAAAAAAGGCCCGGCACAGGAGGGGGAAAAGGCCTGGCAGCGATGGGGTTAAAACAGGCATTTCTGGAGACAGGGTGTATATGGGTGGTAATCTTAGCCCACTGTTGTTCTGTTCTTCTATGGTGATGCCCAATTCTGACTGCCATTTCAGTTTCAGCTTATTAAAGGTGTGTATTTGCTTTTGTGGAATATTTGATAAATTGCTGATATCACCCCTCTTTGTTCTCCTAGTGAGCAAATAAGCCTACATCCTTTGTGTACCAGAGGTTCTTGTGTGCCCTTTTTCCATGTCTTTTGTATAATTCTAGTAATTGCATTATATGTAATAAACATTCATGAAGGAACATTGAACTGTTCTTGCACCTCTGCTAAAGTGCGTAATCTTCCGTTACTAAACCAGTCTCCCAACACAGTTATACCAGTTCCGGCTAGTTTTTGTTATCCCTGCCAGGTCTAAATTCCCTGCCACGTGTTTCAAACAAATTAGTGGTACCTCTGGAGCATAAGGGACTGTTGTGTGTGTGCGGCTTAAAAATTGCTCCCAGCATAGTCTTATCGAATTCCATTCCAATGGTAGTTGCTGACGTTTCCCCCTAGGGCTCAGTATAATACTTAGGATGTCTTCTAGTGAATTACCTGGGATGTTTTGTGAATCCAGGGGTGTTGGAGTTTTACCAACTGATCTTGCTAACCACTGCAACTGACCTGCCCAATAATACATTTCCATATCTGATGCCGCTTGTCCTCCTTCTGCAGTTGGTCTTTGAAGAGTGCGCAATGCAATCCTGTGCCGACCTGCTTCCCTGATAAAACTCATGATCGTGGAATTAATATCTTTAAAAACTGATCTCAGGATAATCAGAGGTAGCACAGAAAAATAGTACAGCACTCTCGGCAGCACTATCATTTTCAGTAATGCTACTCTACCCGTAACTGTCAGAGGGAAAGTTTCCCAAAAACGTATATTAGATCTAAGATTCCGTAACGCTCGATGCATATTACCCTCCATCAAATCCTCTAATTTGTGATATATATTCACTCCTAGGTATTTAAATGTAATTGGTGTCCATGGCAGTCCCTCTGTGTCAATAATCTTTCGGGATCCTTCGATCAGCGGGAAGATAACACATTTCTGCCAGTTAATTCGGAGACCCGAGACCCCTCCAAAACTCCATCATATTCATTGTGCCCGGTAAATCAGTCTCTGTATTGTGGATGAAGAGCAGCATATCGTCTGCGTATAATGCAATATGGTGAATCGGCTGTCCCATTAGTATACCTCTATAGTACATGTCAGATCTGGCCATTTGGGCCAGCGGTTCCACAGCTAACGCAAATAGTAGAGGAGATAAGGGACATCCCTGTCTAGTACCCCTACCAATTTGGAACGAGGCCGAAATAGTTCCACCCGTTCGGACCCTTCACAGTTTAAGTCATGATTATAATCTGCTGACTGCTTAGGTAGGACAATTGGTACCAGCGTGGTGCTTAGGTGCCATGTCTGCATTCATTCCACAGGTTTTTCAACTGATGTCTGAGAGCCACTAAGGAACATGCCTTTCAACAGCTCTAGGCTGTTTGGGCCGAAAACATACTCAGCCCATGAAAGAATCAAGGAGAGAAGGTCACTACCAGGAGAGAAGGTCACTACCCACTCTATGGGCTTAGCTCCTTAATCTTGTTCACGTCCCAGACAACAGCATCCTTTTTAAGGCTTTTGAAGGTAATTTACATGGAGACAGAGGCAGTACTTGCTACAACAACTCATGTCCCAATCCTTTAGGGCAGTGGTTTCCAACCTGTGGTCCAGGGAGCCCTCAGGGTCCACAAAGCCTCCTCAGGGGGACCGCAACTGTTTAGAAAGTTAAATAATATTAACAGATTAGGTCCCCAGCTTTTAGTAATGACTCAGTGGGGGGTCCCTGGAGTCCAATAAAGATTCAGTGGGGGTCCCCGGGCTCCAGTAATGATAAAGTGTGGGTCCCCAGAAGTGAAAAGGTTGGGAACCACTGCTTTAGGGAATTAAGTCAGGGAGAAAACCGGCATGGGTCGGGTTCCTAGGAACAACATTCTACTCAAACCCCAGCTCCTCCTTCCCCACCCATGGCAAACCCCCTTTAATTTAGTCTGGTCGACTCACGATCGCCTAGTTGGAGGTTGGATTACCTTTTATCTCCCCGGATAGAGAAGCATCACCTCGGCTCTGTGGGTGCTTCAGATTGTGGTACAAGGTTACTACCTAACCTTCTTGTCCTGTCTTCCACAAATGCCATTCACACCACAACATCTCCTTGAGAACCACTTATCTATACTCCAATGAGAAGTTCTGGTTCTCTTGACAAAGGGAGCAGCAGAGAGGGTGCCAGCCTCAGAGTTGGGACTGGCTGCTACTCCCATTATTTCCTGGTGGATGGAGGCTTTCATACCATCTAAGATCTTTGCTCTCTGAACTTCTTGCTAAGGAAAAATAAAATAAAATGCTCACCCTGGCCCAATTTCTATCTGCCCTCAATCTGGAAGATAGCCCTGGACTTGCGGGACGCCTATTTCTACATTCCCATTTTGCAACCCTACATGTATTGCCTGCAGTTTCAGGTAGGCCAAGAGCATTGTCAGTTACAGTGCTTCGTTTTGGCCTAACCAGTTCACCTCAGGTGTTCATAAAGGTGATGTTGGTGACAGTTCATTTGCAGAGGAGGAGAATGCCAGTGTTTCTGTACTTTGATGACTGGTTACTGAAGACAGACTTGCCTCAGACAGTCACAAACCACCTGCAGACGACTGCAAACCTGTGTACATCATTTATTGTTTCCATAAATGTGACAAATTCACACCAGACTACTTCACAGTGACTTCCTTTTATCAGGGCCATCTGGATACAGTGCTGTTTTGGGCCCTTTCCGCATCCCAGCAAGAGGTGCCCCTGGTAGATTCCCATCTGCGAGTTCGCCCTAGACGCCAGTGGGGCCATCTGGACCTGCTTTAATTGGAGCCATTCTGAACACTGTATAGTCCTGTGCCTACCCTCTGGAGCAGAGAGACCAGGACATTCAGGCTATGATCCCGATGTTTCAACCATAGTCCTGGATTTTGATCAGAGTGACTCAGAAGATGCTGGGTCTGATGGCATACTGCAGGTGGGGCACACTCAATGGCATATGCTGGCTCTACAATGGAATCTGAAGTCCCATGAGCCCCTCATCAGGACAGTCTCTCTGACCTGGTCCAGATTTCAGGGAGGACTGCTGAAGATCCACTGGTGGTTGACGAACCAGTGACAGATGCCTCTACCATTCCCACACCCAGCTGACTCTGTTGGCCGATGCGTCACTTCTGGGTTGGACGCCACTTGAAAGAGATGGAGATCAGAGCTCTCTGTTGGAATCCCAGCACCACATCAACCACCTGAAGCTGAGGGCTGTCCGCTTGGCATTGAAGGGTTTCCTTCCTTCCATCAGGGGAAGACTGGCTTAGGTGTTCACGGACAATACCACTGCCATGTGATATTGCAACAAACCGGGTGGAGTGGGGTCGTTGACCCTGTGCTTGGAGGCCCTGCCCTTCAAGATGTGGCTGGAGCACCAGGACATCTTCCTGATTATGCAACACCTGATGGGATCTCTGAACTTGAGGGCAGAGAAACTCAGCCATTGTGTTATCTTGCAGATCACAAATGGTGTGTACATCTAGATGTGGCATAAGGTCTCTTCTGAAAATGTGGAGAGCCCTGGCTTGAACTATTCGCCGCTGCTGAGAACGTGCAATGTCAGTGCTTCTGCGCAGTGGAGTTTCCAAAGTTACTCTTGCTTGGAGACATGTTCTATTTAGACTGTAACTCTGTACACCTATATGCCTTTCCACCGGTACCGTTCTTGCCCTGAATTCTCAAGAAGACCAGGACAGACAAGTCATCTTAGTGGCTCCAGAGTGGGGAAGGAAAGTTTAGTGTCCTGAACTCCTTAGCATGAGCATCTGTCCTCGATCAAGCTTCTCTATGTGGTGGGGGAGGGGGAAAGGAGGCACGGGGCCTGTTGCGACAACAGTGCAGGGTCATGCACCCAAATTGACAGCTGAATGCCATTGATCTTTCTCCCGAGATTTGTGATGTCATCTCTCACATTTTGCCTCCTTGTCGGAGGTGTTATATTTTGTGCTGTCATTAGCTGGGGAAGGCCTTAAGCATCGTTCAGGGATAACTTTCACCCATTTCAGCTTTTTTGCAGGTGCCGGATCAGCCCTTGGTGTTAAAGTCATCTGTTTTGACATGTTTCCTTAAAGGTTTGCAACATGTTTTCCCCTTCTATCCCTTTCATCATACCCAAAAGGGACCTTCGTTTAGTCCTTATGTTCTCCCCATTTAAGTTGCTACATAGCTGTTCTCTGTGCTGTCTGGCCCCTAAAATTGTATTTTTAGTGGCCACTACATTGGCCAGGAAGGTTCAGCGAGCTTCTACCCAGACAAGATGGTTCTTCTGACTGGTGTTTCCCTCTTTCCGAAGGTGGTGACTCCACTCGACGTCGGCCAAACCATCAAGTTACCATCCCATTTTTTGCTCCACCCCCATCCTTACAAGGATGAGGACATGCTTTACTCTCTGGATCTGAAAAGAGTCCTGTTTTTTTACATTGATCGTACAAAGACTAACGAGTGAGCATCAGCTCTTTCTGGGATTCTCATGAGTGAAAAAAGGCAAGGCTGTGTGAAAGAGAACCATCTCTTGATGGATTATACTTTGCATTAAGATCTACTATGCACTCGCTAAGAAGCAGATTCCTGAGGGCTTGCAGGCCCATCCCACCAGAGCCAAGACCGCTACCACTGTGTTGGAGCATGGAGTACCCATTCTGGACATCTACCACGCAGCTACGTGGGTGTCCCCCCACATGTCCTGCAAGCAGTACTGCTTAGACAGTCGGGTCTGTTGGGACAGGTACTTTGCCAATTTGGTCCTCCAGGATTTCCTGGTTTCAGCAGGCTGCAAACCCATCTCTGGGTAGTTATTGCTTGTGTATCTATTCTAAGGCGAGGAATCTGCAGTTAGAAATCTCTATCAGAACGAGTTACTTACTTTTAGTAATGCTTTTCGTGGCAGAGATTTTGGCTAACCTCAGATTTATCGTTGACCGTCCACTCTGTGAAATGGGTTCTTCACCCTTAAGCACCTGTTAGTGTCTGTACACTGGTCAGACATCATTCAATCATGGCTCTGCATTTTTGGTGCGGAAATAATCACAAAAGAAACTGATGTCAGCATGCCAGGTTGGTGCCTATTACTTTGGATGTGAATGACACTGCGCATGTTACTTCCGATGTGGAGCCATTCAGCACCTCCTAACACTGCACAGAGGTACTGTTCAAGATTTTCCAGATCCAGTGTGATGTCTGGCGACTACCTAAGGTGATGAATCTGCGGCTATATAGAGTGTCAACCACTAAACATTACCAAAGGTAAGTAATGTCCTCATTTATACCTGGGACAATCCCAAAAACTGAGCCTGGAGAAGACCAGAATCCTCATGCCTCATATCGTCTGATGCCTGTTCTGTGTCTGAACAATATATGTGGTTCATAGTCCTCTGAATAGTTTTTTTGTGTTTTTTTGTTTCTCTGACTTTCCTTGACAGAATTCTGTCTCATGGTTATTTCTCAGTACTTTCGGTGTATGTGCGGAATCCTTAAGAGGTTCTAAAACTATTATGAGCTGTCCAGCATCTCCATATCTGTCTTCATGTGGTATTCACACAGCTGTGCTTTTAGCCTTTTCATGTGAACTTTAATCTGAGTTCACTACTCAGTGTGGTGCCTGCAACTGAAATGTTACTTTTCCATCCCATTGTGTGTCTTAGCCAAACCTTTACATTGATCTAGCCTAGTAAAATTGACATAACTAGCTCTAGTATGTTTCAGTTGTATGTTGCTGGTAAGTGTCCCAGTGAAGATTGAAATAATGTATATATTGACTTTGGTACTTTTTGGATATTGAACTGAGTACCCTTAAGGCTGTTAAGCTCCTAACAGATGTCTAGCAGGAACAATACCTCTTCCAATTTTTAGAAGTTGCCTTTCAAGGTAAACGTTTTGGGGAAAAAAAGCTTTAAAAAGTAGTGTTCTCTTAACTCTGATAAATGGTCTCTTCACCTGTGTCTTCCCTCAGGTATGGGGACATCTAAATTTTATCATTTTGTTTGAATTGGCATTTGATATCAGAAAAGAAGTGGCCTTCTGTTTCCTCTTACTAGAGACATTGATTCTATCCTAAGCTCTCAGGATGCCATACTTTGATGTTATTAGCTGAGCTTCAGCTGGCCTCTGCACGATATTTCTCTATGTTATGTGTTGGTCTGAGAACTTATAAAGTATAATACTAACTGTGATGCAATGGAGTGCTGAACATTTTCATGTGAAAAGTGACCATTCAGCATTGTGTATAGGCTTAAGGCCGGGGTGATGAAGATTAATCTATTTTCACTAATTGTCCAAAAGTTGGCAGAGACGACTACCTCATGTGTTCCCCATATGCTATGTTTTTACTGAAGAGGTGGAATGATAAGGTAATCCACTGTCAAGGTATATATTTGGAAGAGCCTTGAATTCTTGTCATTTCATTTTTGCTTTAACTTTCTGCCGGACATATATTGACATCCAAAAATGATGAGTGTTTCTGCAAACCGCAAGGTGTGCTGATTGGTACTACTTTGAAGGGTATCTAGGCCTTGTATTTGGTGATCAAGAGATTTGCCTTTGTTTTGAAGTTTGCAATTCAGGGGGGTGGGAGAAGCACCTCCTTTGTGATTTAGGTTTCAAAGGCACAAGGATATTTAGATCACTGAGAAAGATGCTGTATGAATTATTGATGGACAAAATGGTGTCAAGATACGCTGATTTCTTCAGTTAATGTTGCGCCTTATCAGAAAGATGTGATCATGTGCCAGCTGTGATATCAAGCCGGTTGCATAGAATTGGAAGATGTCCTTTTCTGGAGCATTCAGACATGAGGTTCCTTTGGATAGTAACAAGGCCTTTGCTGATCTTATGTATGCAGTCTGTGTGTAATATGTTGGTGCCTGAAGGGGCAAGGATACCTCGAATGTATGAAAAGCTAGGGTGAGCCATGTTTCTGTAATGAAGATTGTTTAGAACTGCTGTGAGATGATGGTGCCTGCAATGGTGGTGTCATGGCGTACTGTGAATTTTACTGACCATATGATTTAGTGGGTGTGTTGATGAATATGCTGTGTCTATCGGGCTTGAAAAGGCTGCGCATGTGATCCCTACGGGAGCTATTTTTTCAGGACATCACAACTTTCAGGCTTATTGGTCCTGTCTGGATAGGGAGTACAAAACGCCAGAAGCATGCTGATTATTACCATCCTACCATGCCTCAATTATTTCAGCATGATGCTCTGGTGGCATCACACTCCTTGATATAAAAATTTAAAACAACACACACATGGGCTGGCAAAGAACAGGCCTTCTGATTAGCTTATTGCAGCTCGGGCTACAGAGCCTGCACTGCAATCAAGGTGTATACTGCTTGGATTACACGAGTGAGCTCACATCTGACTGCTTAAGTATGGTCCGTGGAGCTAGTTAGTTCGTGTACACCAGCTTCTAATTGGCTGACTACATTTGACCAGGGTGGGGTAAGCAGCCTGCTCTACACATACCCTTTCTTATTGATGCTAATACCCGCAGATTCCTCACCTTAGAATGCTCCTTAAATACCTGACTGGATCAGGAATCTTTTCTTCAGAAGCGCTAACACTTGCCACTAGGTGGCACTGTGGGGGCCATGCTGCCCTGGAAGTGCATATGAGCTCCACCGCACACTGTCAGTTCCTTTCTTTCCATGCCTTCCATCATGGATTTGGAGCGCCACTCCTAATGTTGTCACTCTTCAGATGATTTCTAAAACAAATCCAAGTGTATGTTTCAACCATGACTTGACTTCAGAAACATATGTTCTCAAGGACCCACGCGGAAGTGCGTGTCTGGGTTTGGGGCACGACCTGAAATTGATTGATAAATGTACCCTCATGCACCCAAGGCGACCGGAGATGAAGCTTTATGGCACCAAATGATAGAAGTAGTAGTTGCGCCCTTCACAAAAGTCTTTCTCTATGTCACAGACTCTGTCTGACTACCAAGGTCGTTCCTGTGAGTGGTCAGCTTCATGTTCAAAGCTTTCTGTTAAGTCAAAATTGACTATCCAAGCACAAACATAAAAGTGCGAAGCAGGAATCAACCCTTTTGCACTCTCTTATCTGAAGGGCAGATGCAAGGGCATCACTATGTCATTCGGTTTCTCTCCATCTCCTCTTCAGTTGTGGAGCCGATTCCTCAGTTGGTCCGGTGTGCATAAATTTCCTAAGCCATTGACGATGCCACAACTGATTAAACCCTTTAAGAAGGCCATATTGCAGATATCTGATACAGACGTCTAGTTGCAAATTCCTTACCTTAGAATTTCCTCTAGGCCTCAAACTGGATCCAGAGATTTTTCTTCTATCAGTACCCTTGTGTGCCATCAGGTGGCATTGGTGGACTCCATGTGCACTATGGGCGTTGTGTTCATCGTGATGACGTTGCGGATGCGGACATATAAAGGTGCCACACCAGCACACTGATGTCAGTTCTTTTCTTTCCACTCCAGCCTACTCTGAAATCCAGAGAGAGCAATCCTCAGTTGTTTTTTTTGACTGAATTTCCACCGTTTTGTCAAGTTCTTTGACACTTTTTGGTGCGTCGAGGATGTCACGTAAGAGCGGTTTCAAGCCATGTGACTCCTGTCGCAGCATGATGTCGCTAATGTATCCGCACCTTGTGCTTGTGGTGCCTGGAGTGCACTCACGACCCAAAGTCATGTTTCGAGTGCCGGGCCATGACCCTGAAAGCTTTGAGACAGCGGTCCCTAAAGCTCATGGCTCCATGGGAGGTCAGTGTCATGTTCAGGTTACCACACTCACCTTCCACCCCTGTTGGTTTCGGGGGTTCAGGTGAGTCACTGAACTAGCCAGGAATTTGGGCAACAGACTCTGACAGTTTTGACAGACTTACTCTCTTACATTCCAAAGTTCTGTTAGCCTGATACGCAGTCCTATTATCATAGCAGGAACCATATAACACACCTGGCAAAAAACAAGTGACAACCACATGCTGGAGTGGCACAGAACTGTAGGAAAGTAACCTCTTTTTGTCATGTTACACCTACCTTTTGTCTGCTATCAGTGTGCCTAGACTATATTTACTAGGATCCTGCTAACCAGGACCCCAGTGTTTATGCTCTCTCCCTCTAAATTCGGTTACTTTGGACCTTTGTGCACTCTACAGTTGGCATACTGGTGTACCCTTATAAGTCCCTGGTGTATGGCTCGTAGGTACCCATGATATTTGTACACCACGGGTCCCCCATGGGCCTCAGCATGTATTATGCCACTCATGAGAGCCCATGCAAAATGTGACTGCAGGCCTGCTATTGCAGCCTGCATGAAAAGGTGCATGAACCCTTTCACCACAGGCCACTGCACCAGGTCACTGTAAGTCACCCCTATGGTAAGCTCTTCCAGCCCTAAGGGCAGGGGGCAGGTTTGTGTGTGTGAGGGCACCCCTGCATGACCAGAGGTGCCCCTACGAACCCCAGTTCCATCGCACTGGACTTCGTAAGTACAGGGAAACCATTTTACTCTTGTACTGGACACATGTCGCTACCTGTATCCAGCTACATAATGGTAACTCTGAACCTGGGCATGTTTGGTATCAAACAGGTAAGAATCATGCCACAATATGAATGCCAGTATTAGTTGTATGATTCCATGCTCTCTGGGGGCTCCTTAGAGGACCCCACAGTGTTGCTCCTACCAGTCTTCAGGGTTTTCCAGGCAGCCCATGCTGCTGCAGTCCCTCAGACAGGTTTCTGGGTCCTCCTGCTGCTTGACCAGCTCAGGCAGGGGAAGGCAGAACAAACGATTTCCTGTGGAAGAGGGAGGCAGCACCTTCTCCCTTGGAAATAGGTGTTACAAGGCTTGGGAGGAGTAGCCTCCCCATGCCACTGATTTGCTTTGAGGGGCACATTTGGTGCCCTCCTTGCATAAACCAGTTTGCACCAGTCCAGGGACCACTGGTCTCTGCTCCAGTGTGAAACTGGACAAAGGAAAGGGCAGCAACCACTCCCCTGTCCACCCCTCCCCGGGTGGTGCCCAGAGCTCCTCCAGATGGCCCACTTGGTTCCGCCATATTGAAAACAAGATGTGCAGTGGCCCTGGGAACATTTGAGTGGCCAGGTTAGGCAGGTGACGTCAGTGAGCCCCTCTGATAGGTGGTCATCTTGCAAAGTGACGAATCCCCCTGGTAGGGCTATTTAGGGACTCTCTTGCGGGTGGGTTTCCAGATTCGGTGTGCAAGACTCCACCAGGACTCCTCTGCATCCTCTAAATCTGCTCCTGGCCCTGGAACCGCAACTGTACACTTCAGGAACCAACAAGACTGCAACTCTCGAGATGAACTTGCCTTGCAACATTGTTTCCCTAACTCCTTCCAGTAACTGCAACATTTCCACAGCTGTACATCCTCTGGGGTCGGCAAGACTTCAGCTGCACCAAGAAGCAAGAAGGAATCTCCCTTGGAGTGAAGGAGTCACTCCCATGCACCTGCAGGCACCCACCGCAATGACGTTTGGTCACATGGATCCGCCCCCCCCCTCCCTGTGGAACTGTGTGGATCCTGCAACACAAGTGGTGGTCTGGAGTGGTCCCCTTGGTCTTCTCTACCCTCCGTCTATTTTGGGCGGTGGTAAGCCCTTACCTACCCTTGCAGGACAAGTACCCCTGTGCACCACAACTCTTGTAGCAACCAAGGCTTGTTGTCTGCTGTTCCAAGGGATCTTCAGACTCCAAGCAGCCCCCGCCTCCAGCACTTCATCCTTACAAGGACAGCCTCCTCTCTCCTGCCCCAGAGACGTGGGACTCATCTCCAGGTATGCTGATTGGGCCTCAGTGCAATTCACTGTGCCTGCTGCCATTGGTTGCCAGTGGGGGCAGCGACTGCTTCGGCTGGCTCTCCTGACTGCTGAGGGTCAGCCTGGACTCCCCTCCAAGGGCTGAATCCCTTGGACCTGGCTGGTCCTCTTCAGCCTTTCAACTCTTTTTACCTCATCTTGCATTTGCCAAGGCATGTCAGTGGTTCTCGTAACCACTGACCATCTGCGACCTGCCGACCGATGTGGAACATCTGCACAGCTCCAAGGACTCCTCTGCAGCTCCTGGGCTCCACAGCAGATCTTTTCCTTCCCTCGTTGATCTGGATTTTCATCCACAAATAGGGATTGCCTGGACCTGGTACAAGGTGCAAAACCATAGGATAGATAAGAACATCTTGCTAGACCATTTTGCCACCATTGAAAAAGGGAAGTGTGAAAGGTTTTTCGTGTTGGAAATATCTGCAAGACTTCAGGGATGCATTCCGACTCGAAGGGAACACAGGACTTGCGTATGCCTTCATGCACCTCCCTCTCTTCTCCCAAGTACTGAAAAATTAGCCATCATCCTAATGGCTATATATTGGGCCTAAGTGTAGTTTTCAAATCTTCTGGGGCATGATTATCTGTCCTCCAATTAGGCTACCACTTAGTGACTACCTACTCTTGCAGCAATAGGATAGTATCCTCTACCTGAATCTGTGCTATGTACACCTTATTGCATGAAGATTGATTTGGGCAGCTGGTTACCTTTGATCTGCCATGTGAAGTGTTGGATGCCAACCTTGTCCCGAGGCGCCCTCCACAAAATCCATTCATGTCTAGTCCTGGTCCATATTTGTAGTCTATTATAGCCCATGTAAGATGTACCACCTTACAAGGAAAACTGTTGGATGTGCTTGTGTTTATGTTATCTGTGACACAAAAAGGCCTTGCTGTATTCACCATTAAGGTGTATTTAATGGGTCCAACTGTCCGTGTTCACGTCACTTTTGATGAGATGTGTTAGAGGCTTAACACATGTTCCGTCCTAAACAGTTTTAGATGCCAAAGTGGGACCTTAACTTTGTTTTGCCATTTTTCATGTGTACACCCTGTAAGCCAATGCATAGTTGTTTGCTGTATTTCTTGGCTTTGAAGAATGTCTTTTTCACTACAGTTACATCAGCTCATCACATGAGTTTTCTCCAGGCATTTTCAGTGCAACCTGCACACACCACATTTTTCCTGAACAAGTGTGTTTTAAGGACGCAGACGCCATTCTTGCCAAAAGTTATCTTTGGCAAGCAATCAATGTCAGCATTCTGTGCTCCCTTTCACCACTTAAAAGAAGAATAGAGACTCTATTGGCTGAGTCCCAAAAAGGCTTTGTGCTTTTTATTGTTCATACCAAGGACCATTAAGTGGATGGTCAACTTCTTGTGGTCTTCTCCAGAGAAAATAAACAGAAGGCTGTGTAGAAGAGGACCCTGTTGAGGTGGATAATCCTCTGTATTAAGATGTGCTATTCACTGGCCAAGAAGCAGCCTGTGGAATGTCTAAGCATCCATTCCACCAGACCTAAGCCTGCTACCACTGTGTTAGCAGGCAGAGTGGTGGTCTTTGACATCTGCCAGGATGCAATGTGAGCTTTAGTGCACATTCCATGTAGTATTACATCCTTGACAGCCAGGGGCTGGGGAAAGGACATTTCACCAGATTGATCCTGCAAGACTCTTTTTGCTTTGAGTCCACTCCACAGACCCTCCACCTATTGAGCTACTTCTTTGGTGTCTATTCTAGGGTGTGCAATCTGTGGTTAGAGGTATCCATCAGAAGAATAAGTCACTTACCTTTGGGAACCCTCTTACTGGTGGATAGTTTAGCAAAATGCAGATTCCTCACTGCCCTAACACTTCCTTGAGAGGCCTCATTTTAACATCTAAAAAGCTCCTAATCTAGGAATCTGCAATCTGGCACTACTGATTTGTCCATGCTCTGTGTCTAAGAAACGGACATCAGCAGTGTGGTGCTTATATGCAGCTTCACTCCATCACTGAGCTGTACTGCACCACCTAGTGGCACGTGGAAGAACTGCTGAAAAATGTTTCCAGATCTAGTGTGCCATCTAGTTGGGGCGTCTGTGGTTAGCTAGGTTATCTACCAGTAAGAACACTACAGAAAGTAAGTTACTTGTTTGTCTCTGCCTGTCCGATCATGCCATGGCTTCCAGTCTGGACCGACCTTACTGAATGGTGACAGATGCGATGTGCTGTAGCTCAGATCAGAATTCTTAGTAGCACATGTATTTTTGAAAGAGGGTACCTTGTCAGGATTCACTTCACTACAGGTTCAAGTCAGCTTGCTGACTGTCATCTGCGCCCCGCCGCATTACATAACTGGGAGGCCAATCACTCCCACCCTATTAATTCATTCACACACCCCCCTTCCCTTGTATGCTTTGGCCAATGTTCAGCCAGGTACATTGACTCTAAAATGGCTGGAGTTTAATGTCCACATGCTAGGGAGTGGGATGTTTGACCATCTCTTTGAGGCTGTGGTGTGTGCAAAGAGGGAAGAAGGTAATTATAGTCAGTCTTAAACCTGCAATACGAGAAGCAGATCTTATACCTTTTGCCATAACTGAGAGGAAATATTGCTTGTTATATTAGAAAGACTCTTTAGCTCTTAGCTTGTACTTCTTAGTTACATGACCAGTGGCGTTCAATTGGAGGTGTTCAGGCAGGACCAAGATGGTAACCTGTCTTACCTTGATGACATTAGCTAAAAGGTTTTCTTTAGCGTCAAGACCTTGTTTCTGAGGGAGCCAAGACTTAGACCTCCCCGAAGAGGCTTTTACTCAAAATTACTGTACGATATCAGACGCAAAATATTGCCACCAGTGATTCTGACATGGAACCCATGGAATTTGGTAAATTATCCCAGGATTGCCAACGGACAGCTCATATTCGGCCTTCTGAAGTCCAACTGCATGAACCTTCGTATATCTTCCCTCTGCTGCCAAAAAGTGGTTAGCTAAAACGTGTGGCCCATAAGTGCCATATCGGGTCCCTTATGAGAATCTTCTGCTGTTGCTAACCCCTCTAGTGTTGAGGCATTGCTTTTGGCCTGCATGCG
This sequence comes from Pleurodeles waltl, assembly GCF_031143425.1. NCBI lineage: Eukaryota > Metazoa > Chordata > Amphibia > Caudata > Salamandridae > Pleurodeles > Pleurodeles waltl. The sequence goes on from NC_090436.1 coordinate 908,821,971, forward strand.
CTGTCAAATTGCTAACAGAATTTAGTTTTCCTTCATTGAGGGTTAAGACATTTAGCCTGATTTATCAGAATTTGCTGACCATGTACTCCGCCACAAACATCATGGATATCCCTTCCATCTTATTGCAAGTGCCTTGAACGGAATAAACTTGTAATAAGGCGAATGCGATATCCATAAAGCTTGTGACGTAGTAACCAGTCCGACAGACTCTAAATCAGGCCCTTTGTTCTGGTTTTCATTGTGCTCCACCTCTCATATGACCTGTTAGACATGACGATATAACCTTCAAACTAGTGGCTAATACTTTCAGATGTGGCTCTTCGCCATCCTTGAGGCCTCGGAATGGATGGAGGAAGGAATTATATGCGAGTGAATGCTGGTGTCTCCAGCAATCAACGGTTGATTTATTGGGGCACAAGCCATAAGATGATTGATAAGTGGAGGAATTGGCATTCCCCTTGGCATTGAAGTATTGGCACTCAAGCTTCATGCAACACCTCTGCACCACTTGAGAGCTGTTCGGCCCAGCAGGCATTTTCCTGGAAGGCTGTGCTGCTTTCAGAGGAGTATGTGCTGTCATGATGATGCAGCCTTGCCTTTTCCCCTCCAAGCTCCCTCGCAGCTGCTGTGTGGAATTGTTTTGAATGCTTTAACAGAGGCCCGCACCCGAAGGGGCTTAAAGGGACCGGTGCAGTAAAAGGCAACAAGACTTGTCAACGACTTGTCCCGGGGTTGAGGGATAATGGGGCAGAAGTGGCATCCTCTTCCCCACAGTCCTGGCGCATAGGTGAAGGGGAAAGGCAAGGGTGCCAAATTCAACGGAGTGGCGTGGAAACCAGCCAGTTGGAGGCTGTGCATTTTTTTTGCCACCCTCAGGGTACCATCTTAGTATAAGTGTTGGCCTGTTGTGGGGTCCAGTCACTGCTTCGGGCTGGGATGACGCCGTTGGACTGCAAAGACAAGAATACAGACTGCGCTCATCCACCAAACTTGTTAAGCTACATCATAGCTGTTGTTGGGAGTAAGAGGAATTGCTACGCGAGGAATCTGCGGAGAAGAGCCACGGTCCACTGAGGAGTTCGGTGTCACCCGCATTGTGGGAAGTACTGCCTGCTGAAGACTACCATCCCGTTTCCTGTAGAAGACCGCTGTCCCTTTGGCGTCGTGACTCTGACGGCCATCCCGAACTGCAGAGGACCACCAACCGTTTGGCGACGCAACTATGAAGGAGGCAAACAAAAGTATTGCCGCAAAAGAAGGAATCACCAACAGCAGCCCGCTACAGTGTGGCAACACTATTGTTTGGCATGGGGTCCAGAGGGTGAAAAGCATTGAGGCCGCCATGGAGGAGCACAGGAGCGCCTTGATAGACGTCATGACTCAGGCGGGGCGGTGGAAGTCGAGAAGAGTGCTGATCCTCCTACCAGACTTCCTAAAGGGGAAGCTTAGCCAGAGTTCGGCTCAGACGCAGGTCAGAATACCTGGCAGCAGGGACATCGCCGGATAACAGTTGGTGAATCAGCATGCAAATCTGATACTAGCAGGCAATCCAGACAGGGGGGACGGCCCTCGGCAAAAACAGTTAGTTACTTTTTGTGCATGCTGAGCGGAGCAGTTAAAGACTTGCGGAACACTCATTTCCACATTTTACAAAGGGCGCTCAGTCACCAGTGCAACGTGCATGCCTGGAAAACTCCATGCAGTAACCAGCATCCCTTGGGCGTTTGCTGGGGGCCATTACAATGCTCATCAGCTAAAGAGCAGGTGTCCATGTGTTTTAAGGCAAATAACGACATTTGGGAGCAACGCCTGGGCATTTTAAAGGATAAAAAAAACAGACTTTTGCAAGTGCAACGAAGGGGGAGCGGCTCTGGGCATTAAAAAATGTTAGCACATCGAGAGATCACAGAGCAACCTGGAGGGGGTATAGCAATTCTGAATGCGCTGAAAGGTGAACTGCTGCACAGCCCGAAGTCACACGGTGGCCGCCTGGGGCTAAAGCTAACATTTTATATATTCCCGGGGGCAGCTTAGTTCTGCTGCTCAAGGGTATCTCAGCACAGTTCAACCAAGGGCAGGACCAGACACTAAGCATTTGGGGGCAAACACCTGTGATCGGCTGGGGATAGCCCAGAAAGGGGTCATGCGACCTAAGCTGTGCTGTAGAAGCAGGGAGAACAGATTCGGCTGGGGACAGCCCTGAGAGGGGATGCAACCCAGGCTGTAGAACCAGAGACAGACACACAACAGGGATTGCCACCCATCAGCGACGCGACCTATCAGTGTTAATGGTAGAACCAGGCAACGTGATACAACCAGAGGACATCACAGCATCCCCGAAGAGTCCAGCGACAGTTCGGAGAGCAAAGAACCAGTTCGGAGCCAGCAGGAAGGTCGTGAAGATATTGAGGACCCCAAAAAGCGGCCCAGATTGCCAGCCAGGCGGGCAAAAGGGCGACAAAAAGGAAAGGAGATGATGATCCATCGAGGACGCCACAGCAGACAGCACCCAGCACCAGCAAGAAGCTGTGGCCTGCGGACAGTGAGCAGATAAGCGCAATTGTGCAGGCTTGTTTGAAATCGTTTGAGCCATTGCGGTTTGCCAACAATGGGGGAGCAGACATGCTTGGGGATAGCAAGGCAGTGAAAAGTGATGCCTGAGCAGCAACACCAGCGATGGGTACAGCAATCACTAACAAAGAGGTCCCATCCAAGAGCACCACACAGGTAAAACCCACCGAAGCCTGGATGTAGCAAGCCAGGAAGCGGCGTCACGGGACAAGTTGGAGGAGGCTTAGTGCCAGAGGCTTACAAAAGGGGTTCATTAGGTCATCTGTATTTGGTGACCAGGGACACAGGATTAGCAAGTCTGAAACCATTGGCGAAAAAGGAGCGTATCTGGCACAAAGAATGTATAGATAACTTTACTCCTTAAAATTCAAATAGAAGGGTTAGACCTCGCCACGTGCGACAAAAAATATGAGAGAAAGGGCACGGGTGAGGAAAGAAAGGAATTTTGAAAATTGTCTGGGTGCTTTTAGAATAATGGCCTTTGTGAGTGTATAAAAATGTCCCCATCATGCAAAGGACCTATGGCTGTATGAGTCTAAGATCCACAAGGCCTGCAGGCAGTTCATGGGGTATGCCTGGCTAGACTACGAGTTTTAGGATGAAAATGTAGGCACACCCTGACAAGGAGTGGGACAAAGATGTATCTAACTACATGTATAAAATGATAATAGCTAGAGAAGCCAGGCCCAGGTTAGGGAAACAGGCACAGCCCATTCAGAAGTGCCAGTTCAAAGGGTTCTAGAAGAAACAGAAGCCCTTTTACAAACAAACACTTTCAAAGTTGGAAAAGAGGGGCTTCTGGGAAAGGGTTACCCAGCCATTTGCTTACAAATATGATAAGAGTGAGTGCACTTGGAGCACAACATGCACGTTCAGGCACATATGCTCTGCATATGAGTTGGGGGGGGGGGGGGGCAGCAGTTGATTACAAAAGAGACAGAGGTGATAAAGATAAAGAAAAGGGAAACAAGACAAAGAAAAAATAGCCAGATCAGTTTGGGAACAAACATTGCAAGGGAGAGTTTTCAGCTAGCCCGCTTCCCCATCAATGCTCATGGGTTAAGGTTGCTAGTGAACCACTACAACAATAAAGCGGGGCACACAGTTATACAGGGAGTGCAGAATTATTAGGCAAGTTGTATTTTTGAGGATTAATTTTATTATTGAACAACAACCATGTTCTCAATGAACCCAAAAAAACTCATTAATATCAAAGCTGAATATTTTTGGAAGTAGTTTTTAGTTTGTTTTTAGTTTTAGCTATGTTAGGGGGATATCTGTGTGTGCAGGTGACTATTACTGTGCATAATTATTAGGCAACTTAACAAAAAACAAATATATGCCCATTTCAATTATTTATTATTACCAGTGAAACCAATATAACATCTCAACATTCACAAATATACATTTCTGACATTCAAAAACAAAATCAAATCAGTGACCAATATAGCCACCTTTCTTTGCAAGGACACTCAAAAGCCTGCCATCCATGGATTCTGTCAGTGTTTTGATCTGTTCACCATCAACATTGCGTGCAGCAGCAACCACAGCCTCCCACACACTGTTCAGAGAGGTGTACTGTTTTCCCTCCTTGTAAATCTCACATTTGATGATGGACCACAGGTTCTCAATGGGGTTCAGATCAGGTGAACAAGGAGGCCATGTCATTAGATTTCCTTCTTTTATACCCTTTCTTGCCAGCCACGCTGTGGAGTACTTGGACGCGTGTGATGGAGCATTGTCCTGCATGAAAATCATGTTTTTCTTGAAGGATGCAGACTTCTTCCTGTACCACTGCTTGAAGAAGGTGTCTACCAGGAACTGGCAGTAGGACTGGGAGTTGAGCTTGACTCCATCCTCAACCCGAAAAGGCCCCACAAGCTCATCTTTGATGATACCAGCCCAAACCAGTACTCCACCTCCACCTTGCTGGCGTCTGAGTCGGACTGGAGCTCTCTGCCCTTTACCAATCCAGCCACGGGCCCATCCATCTGGCCCATCAAGACTCACTCTCATTTCATCAGTCCATAAAACCTTAGAAAATCAGTCTTGAGATATTTCTTGGCCCAGTCTTGACGTTTCAGCTTGTGTGTCTTGTTCAGTGGTGGTCGTCTTTCAGCCTTTCTTACCTTGGCCATGTCTCTGAGTATTGCACACCTTGTGCTTTTGGGCACTCCAGTGATGTTGCAGCTCTGAAATATGGCCAAACTGGTGGCAAGTGGCATCGTGGCAGCTGCACGCTTGACTTTTCTCAGTTCATGGGCAGTTATTTTGCGCCTTGGTTTTTCCACACGCTTCTTGCGACCCTGTTGACTATTTTGAATGAAACGCTTGATTGTTCGATGATCACGCTTCAGAAGCTTTGCAATTTTAAGAGTGCTGCATCCCTCTGCAAGATATCGCACTATTTTTGACTTTTCTGAGCCTGTCAAGTCCTTCTTTTGACCCATTTTGCCAAAGGAAAGGAAGTTGCCTAATAATTATGCACACCTGATATAGGGTGTTGATGTCATTAGACCACACCCCTTCTCATTACAGAGATGCACATCACCTAATATGCTTAATTGGTAGTAGGCTTTCGAGCCTATACAGCTTGGAGTAAGACAACATGCATAAAGAGGATGATGTGGTCAAAATACTCATTTTCCTAATAATTCTGCACTCCCTGTAATGGAAAGGATGAAAGAGAGGTTTCAGGATACCAGTAATAAGGCAAGTCAGGTCGAGGGAGACCAAACACCGGTATTCAGCGCTACAGTACCCAGACATTGTATACTAGAAAATCTTAAGGGAGAAGGAGCTGGGCAGGATTGAAGGCCCAGTGTCTTTACGGAGGCCAGAAGGTTTAGTGGTTTCACCACTAGGAGTGGTACCCAAGAAAGAGCAAGGCCAGTATAGACTAATTCACAACCTGTCATTCCCGGAGAACAAATCTGTTACCGATGGCATCAACCCTGCAGATTGTGCATTTGATTACAAGTCAGTGGATGACGAGGTTGATCTGGTGCGTGTCGCAGTTACAGGGGCGTTGATGGCGAAGGCAGACATTGAATCTGCCTTCAGACTACTACCAGTACACCCTGACAATTACCACCTCCTTGGTTTTCAATTTAATGGAGAGACCTACTTTGATAAGGCACTTCCCATTGCGTGTTCCATATCCTGTGCCTGTTTTGAAAATGTGCCACTTGTTTTAGAATGGGTCCTCTATAAGAGGTGTCCTCAGGGGAGGAAACTGCACTACCTGGATGATTTCTTGTTTGTAGGTAAGCCAGACGGCGAGGAGTGCAGAAACCTTCTTAGGGCCTTTCAGAATCTGGCAGACGAATTAGGGGTCCCATTAGCTGCAGAAAAGACAGTTTTGCCTACCACCAGAATTGAGTTTCTAGGGATTTAGCTGGATTCAGAGGCGGGGACCTCGCGGATACTAGAAAATAAGGTGCAGGACATAGGGAGCAAAATCAGAACCTTGATGGGGAGACAGAAAGCCACCCTGGACGAGCTACAGGAGCTAATTGGAAAAATTAACTTTGCAGCTCGGGTCATTCGGGGAGGGAGAGTCTTTGTGAGAAGATTAACGCAGCTGACTGGAGGTCTGAAAGAAAAGCACCACCTTGCTAGATTGAGAGCCAGGGAAAACCAAGATTTGGAGACTTGGTTACATTTCCTGGCAGATTTCAACGTGGTTCTCGTTTGGAAGGAAGGTTGGGTATCCAACAAAGAAATAACTCAGTACACAGATGCTGTGGACAGCCTAGGCTTTGGAGCAATCCTTGGAGACAGATGGTGCGCAAAGAAGTGGCCCCAAGAATGGAACAAGACAGGAATACCAAGGAACATAACATTTCTGGCAAGGTTTCCCATCATAATTGGCCTGACCAGCTGGAGTGCAAGGCTGCGTGATTTGAAGCTGATCATGTAGTCAGATAATCAGGCAGTGGTGCATGCCATCAATACAGTGGCGGCCAGGTGCCTGCTGGTCCTGAAGCTACTGATTAGATTGATGCACCTGCTGAAAGGAAATGCCTCCTTGGCATGGTTACCCCCTGACTTTTTGCCTTTGCTGATGCTAAGTTATGACTTGAAAGTGTGCTGGGACCCTGCCAACCAGGCCCCAACACCAGTGTTGTTTCCCTAAACTGTACCTTTGTCTCCACAATTGGCACAACCCTAGCACTCAGGTAAGTCCCTTGTAACTGGTACCCATGGTACCAAGGGCCCTGAGCCAGGGAAAGTCTCTAAGGGATGCAGCATGTCTTATGCCACCCTGGGGACCCCTCACTCAGCACTTGCACACTGCCTCACAGCTTGTGTGTGCTGATGGGGAGAAAATGACTAAGTCAATATGGCTCTCCCCTCAGAGAGCCATGCCAACCTCACACTGCCTGTGGCATAAATACGTCACCCCTCTAGCAGGCCTTACAGCCCTAAGGCAGGGTGCACTATACCACAGGGGAGGGCATATGTGCATGAGCACTATGTCCCTACAGTGTCTAAGCAAAACATTAGACATTGTAAGTGCAGGGTAGCCATAAGTGTATATGGTCTGGGAGTTTGTCAAACACGAACTCCACAGTTCCATAATAGCTACACTGAAAACTGGGAAGTATGGTATCAAACTTCTCAGCACAATAAATGTACACTGATGCCAGTGTGCAATTTATTGTAAAATACACCCAGAGGGCATCTTAGAGATGCCCCCTGAAACATGCCCGACTTCCAGTGTAGGCTGATTAGTTTCTGCCAGCCTGCCACACACCAGACATGTTGCTGGCCACATGGGGAGAGTCCCTTTGTCACTCTGTGGCCAGGAGCAAAGCCTGTACTGGGTGGAGGTGCTTCTCAACTCCCCCTGCAGGAACTGTAACACCTGGCGATGAGCCTCAAAGGCTCACCTCTCTTGTTACAGCACCACAGGGCATCCCAGCTAGTGGAGATGCCCGCCCCTCTGGCCACTGCCCCCACTTTTGGTGGCAAGGCTGAAGGAGATAATTAGAAAAACAAGGAGGAGTCACCCACCCTTCAGGACAGCCCCTAAGGTGTCTTGAGCTGAGGTGACCCTTACTTTTAGAAATCCTCCATCTTATGAGTGGAGGATTCCCCCAATAGAATTAGGGATGTGCTCCCCTCCCCACAGGGAGGAGGCACAAAGAGGGTGTAGCCACCCTCAAGGACAGTAGCCATTGGCTACTGCCCTCCCAGACCTACACACACCCCTAAATTCAGTATTTAGCGGCTCCCCAGAACCTAGGAAACTAGATTCCTGCAACCTTAACAAGAAGGACTGCTGACCTGAAGCCCTGCAGTGAAGACGGAGACGACAACTGCTTTGGCTCCAGCCCTACCGGCCTGTCACCCAACTTCGAGGAAAACTTCAACAGCAACGCATCCAACAGGGACCAGCGACCTCTGAAGCCTCAAAGGACTGCCCTGCAACCAAGGACCAAGAAACTCCTGTGAACAGCGGCCCTGTTCAACAACCTGCAACTTTCTTGCAACAAAGAAACAACTTTAAAGACTTCACGTTTCCCGTTGGAAGCGTGAGACTTTCCACTCTGCACCCAACGCCGCCGGCTTGACCTGCGGAAAACCAACACTTCAGGGAGGACGCCCCGGCGACTGCGAGCCCGTGAGTAGCCAGAGACGACCCCCCTGAGCCCCCACAGCAACGCCTGCAGAGGAAATCCAGAGGCTCCCCCTGACCGCAACTGCCTGTAACAAGGGACCTGACGCCTGGAAACAACACTGCACCCGCAGCCCCCAGGACCTGAAGGAACCGAACTCCAGTGCAGGAGCGACCCCCAGCCAACCCTCTGCCTAGCCCAGGTGGTGGCTACCCCGAGGAGCCCCCCCTGTGCCTGCCTGCTTCGTTGAAGAGACCCCCGGGTCTCCCCATTACTTCGTATCCAAAACCCGATGCCCGTTTGCACTCTGCACCCGGCCGCCCCTGTGCCGCTGAGGGTGTACTTTCTGTGCCTGCTTATGTCCCTCCGGTGCCCTACAAAAGCCCCCTGGTCTCCCCCCCGACGACACGGGTACTTACCTGCTGGCAGGCTGAAACCGGGGCACCCCTGTTCTCCATTGAAGCCATGTGTTTGGGGCACCTCTTTGACCTCTGCACCTGACCAGCCCGAGCTGCTGGTGTGGTAACTTTGGGGTTGCCTTGAACCCCCAACAGTGGGCTACCTTGGACCCAACTTTGAGACTTGTAAGTGTTTTAATTACCTGCAAACTTAATCTTTACTTACCTCCCCCAGGAACTGTTGAACTTTGCACTGTGTCCACTTTTAAAATAGCTTATTGCCATTTGTACAAAGACTGTACATGCTATCGTGATTATTCAAAGTTCCTAGAGTACCTAAGTGAAATACCTTTCATTTGAAGTATTACTTGTAAATCTTGAACCTGTGGTTCTTAAAATAAACTAAGAAAATATATTTTTCTATATAAAAACCTATTGGCGTGGAGTAAGTCTTTGAGCGTGTGTCCCTCATTTATTGCCTGTGTGTGTACAACAAATGCTTAACACTAGCCTACTGCTCGACCACACTACCACAAAATAGAGCATTAGAATTATCTTTTTTTGCCACTATCTTACCTCTAAGGGGAACCCTTGGACTCTGTGCACACTATTTCTTACTTTGAAATAGTATATATAGAGCCAACTTCCTACACCTACGGTTAGCAAACAACCTGCAATTGAGAGCGAGGGAGGTTCAGGGGGTCAGTAACGCTCAAGCGGATGCACTGTCTCATTTCCAGATGGAGACGTTCAGGGAGCTGGTCCCTACAGCAGAGCGAAGCATGACACCTTTCCCGGTGGAGTTGTGGTCCCTGGCAGACTTGGCTTGTCCCTGCTAGTGCAGCACGCATTGGCACCCAAGACAGCCAGGGGTATGCAACCTACCAGAAGCCGGTACAAGAGGTTACAGGGTTGGGAACCTTCAGGAGCACTCAAGAAACAACCCAGGCTGCGGAGCATTTTGTCCAATTGGCTTTTGAGCCACGTAAATCCAGATTCTGGGCTCAAGCGCATTTGACAGCGATAGTCCACTTCGCAAATGTGGCCATTGGGCTGGAACCAACAGCATCAGATTATCTGAAATGAGCAATGAAAGGCTGACGGCGATTGGTGGGGACAAGAGTGGACAGGAAGAAGCCCATTGTGTACAACACAATGGCCTGCATAATGTCCTCCCCCAAGTATGTAGGGACACATCAGAGATCAATTTGTTCAAGGCATCGTTCACGCTGGCCTGCTTCAGAGCCTTTAGATTAAGCAAACTGGTGGCCTCAGCGAAACATGAGGTTCAAGCGTCCTGCATTCAGGAGCAGGATGTCAAGATCTTTCCTGGAAGTGTGGAAGTGGTACTGAGGAGATTAAAACGGACCAACAAGGAAAAGGGTCATTGGTGAGACTGATGTGCTTGTCAAGCCAAGAGGCATGCCCCCTGCCAGCGCAAAGCCCACTCTACAAGCACAAGAATGGGACTGCCTAAGTACATTTCAATTCAGGGCCTTGCTGAGGATGGCTCTTGCTAGGGCGGGCTTGCTGGCACACACTCTTTGTGCATTGGTGCGGCCACTGCAGTTAGGTGAGGGCTGTCAGAGGATGGCATCAAAGACCTAGGGAGGTGGCACTCAGCAGCTTACAAGTGTTATGTGAGGCTCTTTCAGGAAGCAAAGCTTATAACGCACCTCTTCCCCCCCACCCCCCAAAAAAGTGTCTGGAAGTAATGGAAACTTGGTTCAATTACTAGAGTTGTGGCCACCAAATTGTCACCATTTGTTTTGCCAGATGAGCGGAGAAGGACAGTGTGGATGTAGGTCATTCATTTATGTGAAGAACGGAAAGTAGGTGGGCCAAGGGGGACTCGGGGGCCTAGGTCAAACAACACAGCGATAGGATGGGCAGGAATCACAGGGATGTGCTGGGACCAGCTGGAAGACATGCTGAGCAGGCTGTGCACGGCAATACGCGGGGAGCTGGATTTGCTGGTAGTGCATCTTGGGACGAACGACCTGCCTCAGCTGGGTCAGAAGAGCTGCTGGAGAGCATTCGCCGTGGGCTGATTCGAGCGGCTAGACTATTGGGTAGCGCAAACCTACTGTGGTCTGAAATTGTGCTCAGGCAAACATGGAGGGGGGGAAGCCTTGTCCACCAGTGCCCTTGACAGGCGCAGAAAGAAGCTCAGTGTGGCAGTGGCTAGTTTTTGTAGGGTGAATGTTTTTGAAAGCATCAGGCACGGCATGATCAATTAAAGCACCAGGAGCATTTTGCAGAGGTAGTGGTGCACCTATCAAACGAAAGACTGGAAGTATTCTGGTCCAACCTCGGCTGCCGTGGTGCTAGCCAGTTGTCAGTAGAACAGTCACTGTCTGAGCTGGGGGATCTGCCCGAGGACGTAAGCCCACGTGCAGTGTAGCATTGAAAAGGCAGCTAAAGGAACTTAAGAACTTTGGAAAGGCCGCCACAGGGTGTCAGACCGGGTACTTACCCTGCCTCACTGCAGAGAGGAAGGGACACACAACACAGCACTTGCAGCATTGCCTGCCTGTTGGCGGCACACACCGGATAATCCCAGGTAGCAAGTTAGGCCTAAAATAAAGAGATGGTGGAATAACCGTCCCCATGCAAAAATGGTTAAGCTCCCACTCAAGGTCCCCAGTTACCAGTAATAAACGGTGCTACAGGCGCTAGTTTGACTATTACAGATCCCAAATATGTCAGGTCATTGATTTATGACTCAATGATCCAAAGAACTGATTTATGCTTTGATTTATGATCATGTATCTCGATATGCTTTAATTTGGGCAACAAAATAGATGGTTGGGGACAAAGAAGTGAAATAAAGCTGCGGCTATTATCTTCCATATGCATCAAGTGTAAGCTGTGAATTTATGAGTGAGAGTAGCCGTGTGTAAAGCTTATAGTAGAGGCCCGCACCGGAAGGGGGCTTATAGGGGCTGGTTCAGTAAATAACACCAAGGTCTGGCAACAATTTGTCCGAGGTTTGATGGACAATGGGGGCAGAAGTGGCACACCTCCCACCCTCCCCTTTTCTTGGCGCAAAGGTGTAGGGGAAAGGCAAGGGCTCCAAATCCAACAGAATGGCGCGAAAGACAGGCCATTGGGAGGTTGTGCGTGTTTTGAATTTCACCCTCAAGGCACCATACTAGTATACGTGTTGAGCAGTTGTGGAGTCCAGCCACTGCTTCAGGCTGAGATGACTTTGCTGGACTGCAAAGACTCACACACCCAACAAACAAAGCACCGCCACAGTGACCACAGGTAAAAAGGCAGCTAAAGGAGCTTAAGAACTTTGGAAAGGCCACCATTGGGTGGTGGACCAGGTACTTACATTGGGACACCTCTCTGCAGTGTAAGGCAGTCTGAGAGGGGAAGGAGCACATAACACAGCACTCGCAGCCTGGCCCACTGATCGATGGCGCACACCTGATAATCCAAAGTAGCAAGTTGGACCTAAAATAAAGAGATTGTGGAATTACCCAGCCCTTTGCAAAAATGGTGAAGCTCCCGCTTAAGGATCACAGTTACCAGCAATAAACACTGGACTGATACAGGCACTAATTTGACTATCTGATAGAGACTTCTAGTTGCAGATTCCTTACCTTAGAATTTTCCCCCAGGCGTCAGACTGTATCTGGAGATTTTTTTTCTTCGAGCAATACCCTTGCCCATCAGTATATGCTGTTGGTCGACTCCGCAGGCGTCGTTGGCATCGTAGTCGCCGTGATAACATCAGGAGTAGAACAAAGACGCCACCTCAGTGCAGTGACGTCAGTTCTTTTATTTCCGCGCCACGCAGTGGTCCAGAGAGAATGACCCTGTTCTCTTTTTGACCGATTTCGGCCCTTATGTCGAGTTTTTGGGTGAGTTTTTGGTGCGTTAAGATGTTCCCGAACACCGGTTTCAAGCCATGCGAGGACTGTCACCGCATGATGTCAATGACGGATCCGCATCGGGTCTGTTTGGGGTGCTTGGAGCGTGACCACGAACCGAAGTCCCTCAAGCTCATGGCGGCCTGGCGCTCGACTCCGCGTAGGTCCCGGTCTCACGCGGGAGGAAGGTCTTGAGACCGCTCGCAGAGCCACCACCATTCTTCTTTCTCCCAAGTCTTCAGGCCCAGGTAAGAAGAAGAAGAGGTCATCGAAGCGGGCCTATCACCCTTCGACTTCACCCCGTCGCTTGGCTGATGTGATGTGGAAGGAGCATCAACGCTTGAGGCCCCTGTCTTTGGAGCCTGCTTCTGGATCCACTCAGCACTTCCCAGAATTTACGGGAGCCAGAGCGACCCCTGCACAATTGAAAGACTGAGACCTTCCCCAGCGCCAGCTCGATTGTCGACGCTCCTAATGTCGGTGATGTCCACTTTCGACATGATCCTTATTCCCGATGAATCGGAACAGCGTCGGACTACGCTGACTGTCTTCGATGGGGCTTACTCACCCTAGGTCAGATTTGGACCCTTTTTCTTATGGGTACGAATTTGGGGAAGGATTGGAGGGCTTCCTGGCTCCTTATGAGTACCAGGATGACCCTAATTTGGACAGGGCACAGGAGTTGGGCGAGGCCAGTGGCCTGGACACTTCTCCAGATGCTGATATGCTGTCTCCTCCTACCATGGCTATGACGGAGGGAACAACTTATTCTATGGTGGTCGGTAGGGAGGCTGAGGTCCTTGGCCTTGAGCTGCCTGCTGTACAGGTCAGTTCATATCTCCTTACGGAGGTGCTTCAGCCAGTGGCTTCAACATCTGAGCCCCTTCAGCCATTCAATGAATCCCTCACTGATGTCCTCTTGGGTACTTGGTCCAAACCCAACACAGGGGCTCCTGTGAACAGGAATTTTGCACGCCGCCACTAGCTCGCCACGAACGACCCTAAATTCCTGTCCCAACACCCCACGTCTGAGACTCTTGTCATCCAGGTTTCCTCTTCCTCTTCCTCAGGTGCATTTCCTTACGCACCCCCAGATAGGGAATCAAAAAGGTTGGCACACTTTGGGAAGAAGTCTCGAGCTTTGGTCTGTGAACACTTCGTGCCTTTTCGGCCGCTATACCCACTCTTTGTGGGATACGGTTGCGCAGGTTCAGCTGCAGATACTGGAGGAGGCCTGTGCTATCGTCCCCCAATCTGTCACCGATGGGAGATATGTGGCGAACTTCAACATCCGATGTGGGCTGGGCATGATCGACTCTATAGGCTATAGGCTGCGACGACTGTGGAATTGAGGTGCCACGTCTGGTTGCGTACTTCTGGTTTTTCAGGGGATGTCCAACAGTCTCTTATAGACATACCCTTTGATTGCTCCCGTCTCTTTGAAGGTGATGCGGACTCTGCATTGGAGAGGTTCAAGGACTCTAGGACTATGGCTCGGTCCCTCGGCCTTTCCACTACCCTTGCCCCAACAGTCCGTCTTTCGCTCCTTTCATGGCCACGGAAGGGGCTCCCTATAACTTCCCCAACCCAGCCACCATGCCACCCATGGTGTTCAGCGATGTGTGGCTGGGGACGCGGGATCTCACGTGGGTGTGGGACAGGGAACCAGGGGTCTGCCCAGTCTACCCCTGCCCCCCTGCAGCCTCCAAACCCTCCTAGTCCGTCCCCTCTCTCCGTTCCAGTTGGCAGCAGGATTCTCCATCACCTGCGCCACTGGGAATCCATCACTGCAGACAGGTGGGTTTTGCAGATAGTTCGAAAGGGCTATTCCATCCCCTTCGAATCTGCCCCACAAGCCATGCCTCCATCAGTCAGCCATATTCCGGAGGATCATTTGTCACTTCTCCGCCAGAAAGTTGCGGCTCCCTTGGCCAAGGGAGCCATATAGAAGGTCTCTGCGCCAGAAGTAGGTTGAGGTTGTTATTGCCTCTACTTTCAGGTGCCGAAAAAGGACAAGGGCTTAAGTCCTATCCGACACCTTTAAGACCTCAATTACTTCATCAAGAAGGAGAAATTCAAAATGCTCACCCTGGCTTAGGTCCTGTCTGCCTTTGACCAGGAAGACTGGATGGTAGCTTTGGACTTGCAGGATGCTAATTTCCACATTCCCATCCTGCCTGCCCACAGACGTTCCCTACGATTTGTGGTAGGTCACAAGCACTATCAGTTTACTGTGGTCCCCTTTGGCCTTACCAGCGCTCCTCGGGTGTTCACGAAACTGATGGCAGTTATTGCAGCTCATCTGCGCAGGGTAGGTGTTTCAGTCTTCCCCCACATCGATGACTGGCTGTTGAAGGCGTACTCACCCCAGAAAGTCGTCTCCTACCTTCAGACTACGCCGAACCTCCTGCACGCGCTGGGGTTCACTATAAATGTGCCGAAGTTACAACAGACTCTTTCTCAGATTCTCCCTTTCACAGTCCTCTGAGTCCTTAGAGGTCGCTGGTCCCATCGGATGCATCGCTGTGCAGGTTCTTTGAGTCTGGAGACAGGCCGGTAGGGCTGGGGCCAAGTCAGTTGGTGTCTCCATCGTCTCTGCAGAGCTTTCAGGTCAGCAGTCCTTCTTTCTTCAGGTTGCAGGAATCTGATTTCCTGGGCTCAGGGTCGCCCCTAAATACTCATTGTAGGTGTGGGTTTAGGTCTGGGGGGCGGTAGCTAATGTCTGCTGTCCTTGAGGGTGGCTACACCCTCTTTGTGCCTCCTCCCGGGGGGGGGGGCACACCCCTATCCCTATTGGAATTCTCCAAACTCAAAATGGAGGATTTCTAAAGGCAGGGGTCACTCAGCTCCTTAGGGGCTGTCCTGACTGGTAGGTGACTCCTCCTTGTTTTTCTCATTATCTTCCCTGGCCTTGCCGCCAAAAGTGGGGCCCGTGGCCTGAGGGGCGGGCATCTCCACTAACTGGGATGCCCTGGGGTGCTGTAACAAAAGGCATGAGCCTTTGAGGTTCACTGCCAGGTGTTACAGTTCCTGCAGGGGGAGGTGAGAAGCACCTCCACCCAGTACAGGCTTTAATTCTGGCCACAGAGTGACAAAGGCACTCACCCCATGTGGCCAGAAACTCGTCTGGTTGTGGCTGGCTGGCAGAAATTGGTCAGCCTAGCACTAGGAATCGGACTGGTATTTAGGGGGCATCTCTAAGATGCCCTCTGGGTGTATTTTACAATAAATCTCACACTGGCATCAGTGTGCATTTATTGTGCTGAGAAGTTTGATACCAAACTTCCCAGATTTCAGTGTAGCCATTATGGAACTGTGGAGTTTGTAATTGACACTTCCAGACCATATACTCTTTATGGCTACCCTGCACTTACAATGTCTAAGGTGTTGCTTAGGCACTGTAGGGGCATAGTGCTCATGCAACTATGCCCTCACCTGTGGTGTAGTGCACCCTGCCTTAGGGCTGTAAGACCTGCTAGAGGGGTGACTTACCTATGCCACAGGCAGTGAGAGGTGGGCATGGCACCCTGAGGGGAGTGCCATGTCGACTTAGTCATTTTCTCCCCACCAGCACACACAAGCTGTGAGGCAGTGTGCATGTGCTGAGTGAGAGGTCCCCGGGTGTCATAATAAATGCTGCAGCCCTTAGAGACCTTTCCTGGCCACAGGGCCCTTGGTACCAGGGGTACTATTTACAAAGGGACGTATCTGTGTGCCAGGACTGTGCCAATTGTTGGAAGCAAAGGTACAGTTTAGGGAAAGAACACTGGTGCCGGGCCTGGTTAGCAGGGTCCCAGCACACTTTTAATCATAACAGACATCAACAAAAGGCAAAAAGTTAGGGGGTGTAACCATGCCAAAAAAGGCATTTCCTTACACTGTCATAAATGTGTCAGGTCATTGATTTATGATTTAATGAGCCAAATAACTGAATCATGCTTTGATTTATGATCATGTGTCGTAAGTGGCAAATTGATTTATGACTTGATGGAACTGCTTGAAATATGTATGTCTTGATTTATGACCTGTTGTCATTAAGATATGCTTTGATTTGGGCAACGAAATAGGTGGTTTGGGAAGAAAAAAGTGAAAGAAGGTACAGCAGTTATTTTCCAAATGCATCAAGTGTAAGCTGTACATGTATGATTGGGAGTGACCACATGCAAAGTTTATTGCCAGGGATGATTTTAGTTTCCAGTGCAGTAAGAGGGACTTAACCGAAGGGGTGATGGACCCACGAGAAGCGGGACTCCAGCTACTCACAGGAAGTAGTGCTGAAGCACACAGTTGAAAGCGAGGCGTCTCCAGAATCTTTTATTAAAGCTGCAACGAGGTCATGGCAGGAAAAACATTCCTTCCATGTACTTTGTGAACGTCTTTCTGGTGTAGATGTATGGACACATGAAGCTCTCTAAGATTGTACGCATAAACATACCAGCTTGAAATCCTAGTCAATCTCTGTATAAGCTCTTGCTATCTTCGATTTTAGTGCCATGCAATTTCTAACTTTCAAGACAGACTCGGTACCTATTTTAACCGGATTAATTTCCTTTAAGAAATAGGCAGTGTGCTTCCTGCAGCATAAAAGTGAGAATGTTGATGGCTCCCAGGTATCAACAAGATAAATGAAGTCATTTAAAATATTTTCTATGCTTTATTCTGTCCAATCCACATGCTGTCATTGGACTTGAGCTGAAAGCGTACACAGAGAGCGGTATGATATTCCAACTAGAATGTTTTTATGGGAATCCCGGATCAGTCTTTCAAAGGGCTTTATCTTCAGAATGGATAGTCTTGTTGCTGGCCATTTACGATTTGACGGTAGTAGACCATGTGTTTGTGTCTCTGAACTGCAGCCTTAGACAAAAATATTTGAATGTAAATGGCCCGATACCAGAATTCTGCTGAAAATGGATTGGTTTATTATCCTTTTCATTTTAGCCAATTTTTCTCTGCTTTTCATAAAAAGAGTTTACTTGGTTATTGCTTTGGGGCGTATGGGTTTAAAAAATTAATTTATAAGTTCTGTGTTGTGATCAGTGCAGCCTTTGTAGTTGTGTCTTCTGACACTACATACGAGGTAAAAACGTAGCCATAGGCTTCTCTGAAATATTTACTGCATGCAGCAACAACTGTACTATTAAATAAGTAATTCTTGATTTTCGACGTATCACGTTAATGTTGCTTAGCTGGTGTGTAAAGGCTTTTCGATATCCAGTACAAGTGAAATTGTATTATTTGAAATAAAGTGGATGACCACCAAATGCTGTTGTGTTGAAATGCTTGATAAGAAGGACTGTTCCAAGACCGCTAACAAATGGAGAAGTTCAGGAGCCAAATGTATTTTACTTATTTACGCACAGGTTTCACTCAAAAATCCACATTTCATCTAGCAAAAGTTGATTTATACGCTAATTGAATCACTTTTTAATATTTACTGGTTTCAGTTCCTAGCAGCATCCTCAAATGACGCTGTGTGTTGCGGTGTTTGCCTGGGGACTCAGGCAGCAATGACCAGAAGGCCACGCTGCAAAAAGGGAGGAGGGGCTGAAGGAGGAGGAGCGCTTTATAGTGCGTCTACTATGGCTTTGACACGGGGTGCTGTGTGTTGCAGTGTTTGCCAGGGAGCCTGCACACCAGTGACAAAAAGTTAACGCTGCAGAGTGAGGAGGGGCTGAATGAGGAGTGCCTAGAGCACTTTATAGTGTTTCTACTTTACCAGCAGCACAAGGTGTGGCCTGGGCGAAGACCAGGTCTGTCATCTGTGGTTTCTCCTTTTGGGCTATATCATTTACCAGGTACTTTTTATTGTCTCTGCCTTGTCTGCTCTGTTTTGCGGTATGAATTTGTATTGGGCAGGGGTAGCTTTTATCCTGGCTGGGTTCTTTCTTTAGCCAGAAGTTTGGCTGGCTCTTGTTATAATTGCTATTTCACGGGCAGATAATAAAGGACTATTAATTATCCAACAGTTGTAACATGGGGAAACGTAAAACTGGCCCTGTCCAAAACCAAGTGAATGGCAGACTACCATTGATGGTTTTTTGCTTCAAGCTGTTGAGGGTCTTCTCCAAAGAGATTGAACTGGCCTAGCATCAACTTTTTCTCCTAACAGCAGTAGAGGAGGGGACCGTTAACTTGACGGTCCCTTGTGGTCACCTATCACTGCCCCTGCTGCCAACCGCAGGAAACTAGTGCAGAACTAAAGGCCTTATGAGCTTGAAATCCTTCAAACTCTCCGTTATCTTTCACTGGGACAAACTAAGTGGTGTGGGTGTTTCTACCAACACCGAGAACAGTAGTTGACATCTTAATAATTTTAGGTCTGAACCTTTGACTGCTGCAGACTATTGGCACAAGAGTGTAATGCTATCTGTATTTAACCACCGATTCCATCTCGACCACTGACTCCATTTTGTGCTTAGCTTAGCTTCAAATGCCATCAAATCGGTGGTGCGGGTATTTTTCCACGCACAGCTTGTTAACATGTTTTTGCTTTTCTTACCAGGGAAAGGAACACCACATGGGAAATGCAACATCGATAAGAATGTACAAGGATGAGAATGTTTATAGCAGAGATGGGTACGGTTTGGTTTTGGAAATACACCTTGGGATCTGGCCAATCTCTTTGCGTGTTTTTCACCACTGAACCAGTACAGCCAGCACTTGAATTTCACATCTTACTCAAAGGGTAGGGGATTACTAGAAACTTCCTCTTAAGTTTGTTTAAAGTATATATGGTGGGGAAGCTTGGTGCTGAGGCAGAAGAAACTCATTCCTGATGGTGGATGCATTGCTCAGGAAAATCAGAGTCCCGTTGGGGAAATTCCTCCTGTCTCAGCTGTCCAGGTTCCACAGCTTGACATTGGCAAAAGACAAGGAGAATATTAGATTCGATTCACATGGTGATATATTTTTAATTCTTAATTATATAGCTTTATGTTTGCATACATAAATTAAATTTATATATATATATATATATATATATATATTCACTACATACATATGCATTTTTGATATATTGCATTTTCTCTTGAGTATTGTCATCCAACTGTTGTGACTATTTTAGTAGCTGCGTGTGTTTTGCTGGATTTAAATTAAACATTCATGTTAATATTTTTGTAAACTCATATTTGAACCCTGGGAAGTACCTTAATAAGTTCATTTCTCAGACTAGGAGTGCTGCATCCTTTGCATTCTTTAGCCTTGTTCCCTCGTTGTTTGAAGGAAAGCAGAATAATTAGTCATCCCTTTTCCCTTCTAGTTGTTCATTTACCTCCAGACTCCTGCCCCTATGTGGAAGTCTTGGCCGGTGTTCCTTGTGTGGCACCCAATCTGACAGAGTCCACAGGTCAACAAAAAAAAAGGTGACGCCTTGGTTAGAATCTAATGTTAAGACAAACATTTGTTTTTATAATGAGATTCTTCTTGCCAGTAAGGTTAGCTGAGATGGTTCCCAGACGGAGAGTCTACAGGGGTATTGTATCTTTGTTAACTTTCACCGGCTTCTTATAGTGGGTGAGGAGTTAATGTGCCAAGCCAAGACAGGCATGCTTCAGCAAGGCCCAATTAAACTACTGCCCCTAGGCTCCTTGTATAGCCATTTGGATCCATCTGTGCCACAACAAAATGCATGCAATGTCATTTTAGCAGCTTCATTAAGCTGATAGGTTTTTTCAGCTAACAGATTCTCTGTGTTGATGGACCTGGAGGAAAATGACTGACGGAGTTAATGAGATGGGTTTGGGCATTCAGTGGGTTTAGGCATTGCCATTGGATGCAGATGTTGAATACCCAGCGGTAGTTCTCCCCACGGTTACACTAGCAGTAATTATTAAACCTGTGTTGCCTGTGGGTTTAAAGATCAATAAAGCCATGTCTGTTGATAAAGAGACATAGGAATTAGTAGCGGAATCAGGTGGGCCTATGGGGAGGGTAAGTTGTCAAGTGCAACTACACGTCCCTTTTTTCTGCCTGTTGGTTCAGATTCACTGCCATGCATGCTTTTCCATCTGAACCCGTGCTAAATTGGAATATTGCCGGCTTTTCTTCTAATCTACAGTTGGAGGCCTGGGCAGCCCTTGTTAGTAAGTATGATATAATTACTGGAGCTTGTTCACTTTGATGGATTTATGAGTTACAACTTGCCAGCATCACCATCTACCTTGGATCGGGCAAAACAGGTTCTAGCTACTTGTTTTGAAGTTTCAATTGACTGTACTATCCAAACTATAGGTGCAGAGTGTGGGGTGGCTTGCAGGTAATTGACCTTAAATGGGAGACACATTTGGGATGGTGCTTGTACATTTTTATGATGATTAATTTTCTGCAAAAGATCACCAAAACTTCAGTAGTCTATTTGAACTGGTAGACAAAGTAGCGAACAGAAATATGTGTTCGGGTATTGCGTTTAACCTTTTACTAGCAGGAGATTTTAATGCCAAATTGGGAGATATATCATCATCAATTCTAAATGACCATTTTTCGCAACATGAGCAGAATACCTTCATGACCCAGAACTCCATGGGCCGTATATTATCTGCTTATCTGTCATCCCATGACTCCAGGGTTTCATGAAAAAGCTGCCAATGGTCATGCTAGCATACACAAGTTCTGCACAGTGTCATTTGTTCACATTTTCTGCCTATGAAGCGGAGCCTTCTACTTTACATGAAGAAGCTTGCACATAGGCTTGGTATCCAAATTGATCCCTGCCTTTCAGCTCCCTCCTTCTCTGCTTCATACCCTAATTGTTGCCCAGGATGAATGCCCTGCCACCAGCTCCTAGTTCTCTACCTCTTCCTCTTCACTGTGTATACACTGGATTAGAAATGGGGGTTATATGTGCATAGATGTTCTTAAATCTCATTTGCTACCCTGTCTAAACCTGTCACTAACCAGTGCCTGTTAATTGACTTGCCCTTCTTTTAAGGGAGGAAGAATTAAACGAAAGAAGGAAAGGCTACAATGCTGCTTTGTTTGCCAAACCATGTCTTTTCACCCTTGTGAGACTATAACAGAGATCAACATGCTTGAATTGGGCACTTCCTCAAACTCCTGTTATATGAGGTTGAGTTAGGCAGAGCCAGCACTTTAAAATGCAGCGATATTATGCATTAGGAAGAATGGAACTAAACACTGGATGACGTTTGTTATATGAAAAAGGAGTGAATGTCCTGTGTACTAATAAGACTGAGCTTGGAAGCGGGTAACAGAAGCAGATTGTTGATCTGAGTAGATTCAAACTACAAGGCCATTACAGAAGTTTATGTGAAATCGTCTTTTTTTTAACCTTAAAATGATGGTGTCAGAAGTAGGGTTGTTGCCAACTAAGCTCTAGAAGGGTCTTGCATGTACACATTTTTAATCAGTGAATCAAAAGATGGAGGCTTATGGACAAGTTGAATTGCTTTAATTATGTTATGGGAAAGCACTTTCTTGTGGTGGATCAGAGTGAATGATCCAGTGCCTCCTGTCTTGTGGCTAAATACTCTGGATTTTGGAGAATATGAGAGAGTTGTTGCCAGCAGTGCAGCATTAATGCTTATCAATGCAAAGAATCGCCTGCTTCCTTAGAATTGAAAAGATGGAAATTGTACTGGCAGGTGTGTGGGATTACCCTGTGTATTTTAAAGTTAATGTGTATGCCTATTGGCAGACCCTGCAAAGTGCCAAATATTTCTTTACTAAATAATGTTAATGCTGTTACTGCAGCTTTTAAGGTTATTGGATGGGACCTCAGCCACCACAGTCATGAAATTCAACTACTGGCACTGTGGGATTTACACAACATCATCTACCTTTCAACTCTGTGGCTGAGAGTTCTTTTATGAGAGTTGTATTTATGGGAAGTTAAGAACTGAGATAACTGTAAACCTAGAACATCTGCTAAAATTAACCTTTCCCCACATTTTCCTAATTTTTACGGTATAGAAATATTAGTCACTTCTGATGCAATTTTATTTATTCTTTGATGTGTTTTGAGGCTTCCAACAATTGCCCTTTTTTCTGATGAAGTTTACAAATAGTCTTAGATTTTAACTGAGATATACCTAGGCAACAGAATCTGCAAGTTACTTGTGTTCTCTTAGTTATCGTCCTGAGCTATCTTTGAATTGCAAGATTTGTACATGTTTTTGTCAAGAACAGGTACCACCAATTAGACAGTTCTCATTGATTGCGGCATCAGACTACTGGCATTTTAGTACCTATAACTGGATTTTAGCAAATTGTGCATAATCCTGATTGAAATCATTTAAAGCACAAAGCAGTAAAATGTGCTTCTCTTCCATCAAAAACAGCTGCCTTGTAAACTAAATTAAAAACTGAGCGGTGAGTGTGACTTGGCCAAGAATGCAGATGGCCTGCCCTCTGCCAGGCTCCATGGTTCTGTTTGGGAAGAATCCTATTACAGATGACTGAAAGAAAGCATCAGCAGCTTTGGTGTAAGTGATCAACATAGGACCGGCGGCTGCTGTCCCAGACATTGTATTTGTAACAACAGGTATGCCACAGACTCGGGGAGAGGGCAGAAAGCATAGACACCATTTCCCTACCCAGCCACACTGCTTGGAGGCTTGCCCAAGACCTCTTATGTTGGACTTCCAGAGGTCGCCACCTACTGCTGCAGGACTGAATGCCAAGACTGGGAAGAGATGACTGAGAGTGGGATCCACTGTTGGTAAGCTACCTGAATGCAGAGATGTTCTGCTAATGAGATGGATGACACTTGTAGATAGGTGCCCACGGCAAGTAGCTATTGCAGGCTGCCGGAGGCCTGCTGCGTGTCACTGTGACACTGCCTTAACCAGGTTCCGGAGTGGCACAGGAGAAGCAGTTTGCCCCCAGAAGAAGCCCAAAGAACAGCAACGGCCCCATCAGTGAGACTGGGGCAACACATTTTCTAGGCGATGCTGCAACTTTTGC
The DNA here is from genome assembly GCF_031143425.1 of Pleurodeles waltl. Lineage (NCBI taxonomy): Eukaryota > Metazoa > Chordata > Amphibia > Caudata > Salamandridae > Pleurodeles > Pleurodeles waltl. The sequence goes on from NC_090436.1 coordinate 908,845,368, forward strand.
AAAGTGGTGAGGAGTTGTTACTCCTTGATGGACACTTGTAAACTGAGGCAGAAAACCCATCCTCAAGTTGTATAGCATACCAAAGTAAAAGCAACCCACTATGCAGGCTAATTGATACTGTTACAGCGGTAACCTAGTTTTATTCTCAAGACTCTCTGGACCCTTCACCCTCCATTCTGTCCGCTAGCACACAGTAGTTGCTCATTTTCCATACTTGCAAACAGAACTCTTCTCGGGCAGACATTGACCACTCCTAAAATACAGAACGAGTCATCCACGGCAGACTGATGCATATTGTGATGATTGTGCAGGGGCAGCAGGGTATGACCAGTCACACTGACACTGATGTTCAATATTATCTTCTGCTTATTACCTCCCGTTGTTACGGCCGACATACAAAAACCAGGTTATGTCATCTTTGAAGCCTCGAGGCAAGTATTCTTTAAAGAGGTAGTTGAGGGTAATAAGCTGACTGCACCAATCAAGGGATTGCAACAATGAGGGTTATGATCGCCATGGGGCAAAATTGAATACAGTCAACTCTACAATTACATAATTTACTTCTGAAGTTAAACCAATGAGGTCAGATACAGACTCTTTTCACACAAGACTAGAAGTGGTGGGGAAGATGATGGTTAATATGGATGACCGTTTGAATGTCATCCCAAATAGGGATGATGGTATGTTGCATCTGTGACAGAATATCATTACCTTGGAATACACAGCAATATGTGACAGTGTTTTATTTTACAATGTGCCAGAGACAAAATGTAGACAGTCCCAGCGGGCAAGTTACTTTGACTACTGAACAGAACTTTTAATCCTAATGGAGCTGCAAAGTGCCCATTAGCATCTGTTCTTGCCAGCCAGCCACACAAGGCTTGCTTCAACACAGACCAGCCAGTGCATGCTTTTTTGAGACATGAACAATCCTGGTAGAACTCCAAGAGTCATGCCAAAATGTCCCATTGGTAGGATCCGTACCAATTTTCAGACTTTCTTTTGAGACCAACGTAAACAGAAGAGCCTTCTCCATCCTGAAGCCCATACTCTGTAAATGACACAAAAAGCTTAATGTGCTGAAACTCGCCACAGTGTGGATCACAATCAAAAGGGCAGTCCTTTGGCAACACTGAACTAGAGGATCCTGAATAATTTCTAGTTAGTCTAGAATCAACAGGCATGACTGCTACAACCTTGATGTCTGCCTCCTCACAGAATTAATGTCATGGTTGGTCCTCTGATCACTCTTTTCTTCAACTAGCTGACAGGCAGTTTAATCAGGGTAGTGTAGAAGCTGATCATTTTCAAGGACAAGAACAAATCCAGATTCTTCTGAAGCCAGCAGCAGAGAAACTAGTTAACTGCACCGCATCTGCTGATCCTAACTTTTCAGTGTAAGGATTGATTATTCCTGCACACATGCCTCTTATGGAAGTACAGTTCATGTTTTGTTTACTTGTAACTCTTTATCTTGATAGCATCTTTCTTCTCCTGGAGGAATATGGGTGAGGTTCTCTCTCCATGCATACATTACATATTTACAGTACTGTGTTTATTTGGTGCTTTTGTCCCTTTTGTTCCCCATTTTATCCTTCTTTTATCCTCTGCTTCTGTCCCGCCCCTTCCATCCCACAGTTGCTTATTTGTGAAAACATATAACTTTTCGATGATACATCTAGCCTATTATGACTAGCATGACCTTAACCTATACTTAACTTTCTGTACTGACTAATCACATTCCAGAGAGGTCTTCTCAGTCACACATGGCTGTCTCATGCCACCTCTGAGTCCTCTGCCCCTTGCACCCTGTAACTTTTCTTCTTTTCTTGTGTCTCATATAACAGATTCTCATTGTTAACATTTACCAAAAGGATATTCTCTTTCATCCAACTTCACCCAGGCTCTCTGATACACCTTTTTCGCTGATCTATAAAACATAGACTCCATCATAAAGGTTGTACTTTGGGTGGCCAAATGTATACGAGGGTGTAGGTTTAGCTCGCTCATGAAAGTAACCATATTTAAGCCTGGACTAAATAAGACATTACGGTGACCTACTACAATCCCCTGAAACTTTTCAACTTTTATCTGATGCACTTTACATGCCCTACAGCACCTCTTTACTTGGAATCTCTCCCCCCGCTTCAATCTCTCTCCTTAACCCCTAATTTCCAAAGAAGCCTCATGGGTTATTTCCCTTTAGACCAACTACCCAGTAGCTGTTCCGCTGACATTGTGCCCCTCCTGCCACACTCTGCTCTTTCCTCTGGCCCATTTCCCTCAAATCCAAGGCCCCATTTGACTAAGGGATAGTCAGCACTGGCATCATTCATCAATCACAATGGCACTTGTCCCTCTCAACTCTTTTTCTAAATGTAAGTGGTCCATCTATGTGAAGTGTAAAAGGTAATCTGTCATAATTTTCTTTGAAGCATGTAGACATAGTAGTACATAAGGAAACACGTGTCACAAACAGAATCAGAAAAAAACTGAAGAGAAATTGTGTGGACGGGGACAGTAGTTTGTCACCATCTGATTTTCCTACCCTCAATCCTGTATGATCTAAAAAATAAAACAGGGACTTCCTCAACCTATGAAAAAGAATACGATTTTCTTTCTGTATATAAGCTACTCTATACAAGATATACTTCATTCTTACCCCCCTGGTCACCAATTTGATGACCCACTCTAAAGAAGCCCTTAACACACTTTACACTTCAAAGACTCTACTACCTTAAGCCCACCATTTTGAGCAATTGGAGAAGGTGAACAACTTGTGCAGAGGGGGAGGCATTGACTGCAGTGTTCACCATTTATGTTGAGGACAGCAACATAGTGCTCCCTGGAGATGTCAAACACTTTTGCTGTCTACTACATCCACTTATAGCCTTAGACAATTTTGAATCTCAGAATGGCCTGGATCCAAAGGATCACATCTTCAGAAATCTCAAACTCCTGAAGTTAACACAAGGGGTGAAAGACCTTCTAGAAGGTGAGATCATAAAATATTAAATCTCTTCCACTGTTTCCAATCTATCATTCAATAAGTCACCAGTCAAGGATGTTTTTTTCATGAATTATAGAAATGCTGCAAAGAAGTCATTGTTGGAGCTGTGCACCAAGCCTTTAAGGAAGCAGATTCCACAAGCTCTTTGCCCACCAAATCAAGTAGGCACTGATTTGTGTGATCCCCAAAAAGGGCAAAGACCCCCCAACCTCTTAGCTGCTGCAATTACCACCCTTTTTTGTTGATCTATACCAGTGCATTGCATGGATGTGTTCCGCATTCCGTCCATCAGCTGTTCTCTTTTGCTTTTGTTGCCCGAAGTGGGAAAGGTATGCTCAGACGTGGGTCCTGTGCCACTGGATTCAAGTTAGCCTGGCTGATGAGGGGTGATACCCTGAAACCGGTCGCAGGATGCTTGCTTCTTGTCCAGGGATGACCTGGCTTGGCAGTTCAGGCGGGACTGTTCCCATGGGGAGTAGGATCAAGACGGATTTGCATATGTCTGAGTTCAAACTGGGGGGCCATGGTGAGCAGAAAAAATGATGGATTAAACTCACTTCTGTGACTGGGAGGGAATGTTTGATTTGTTCTGCATTCCGTCCATCATCTGTTCTTCCTGCTTTTGCATAGATTCTGTCCAGTGGGTGCTGACTTCATATCAAAAACATGGTGTCTTTATGACTGCCCCACCTCACCCCACTGCGCAAGTGAACTCTGGTGTTTTTTTTTGTCTGACTTCTTCTGTATGCATTGAGAGACGCGTCAGAGCTGCCCTTGTTCTTTCCTTTTTCTTATATTGACCTTGGAGTCTTTAGCAGCCACAATATGGCAAAGTGAATCATGTTCAGTATTCCAATAAGAGCCTCAGAATTGCTTCTTTGTGCTGTTGATATACTATTCTCCTTTTCTGATCTCAACTCTTCGTTGCCTGAGGGAAACAATTTCCAGTGGTTACAGATCAGGCTTAAATAGATAGAGTCTTTGTTAGAGGGGACATCAAACATAGTGAAAAGTAACATAACCTTGCACATTAACATTCAGTGATAACGTGCATTTGTCTAAACTCAACTGATCACTGTGGGACATGGTTCAGGCAGTTGCAGTAGTGTTGCCCCTCATTTGCACTACGTGCTGGAATGCTACCATTGAATCCGAGGCTGAAACCACTCGGGTTGACTGCTGACAGATAGTGTGGTGGACTGGGGCTGCATGTATAAAATACTATTGTGAAGTGTTCCATTTATCATAGTTGGCGTATATGCTCCCCTGAGCTTAAGACATACATTTTTGCGTGACACTCTTTAACAGGATCTGACATAGGGTATGTCTAACCATTTTTCCCTCTATGCCAGAACTCCATCTCTCATCTGTTGACTGATAACCCAATCATCCAGTCTTTTGTTACAGTGTGGTTGACTATTAAAAAAAAAAAAAAACAAGGATAGAGGTAAGGATCCATAAACATGCACCCATCTGACAAAACACAGCTATCCGCATATGACTCCCCAAACCTGGAATCTTTGGACAACAGCAGCGATCCACTCACTTGACTAATTACTGACAGAGTATTGAAACCATTCCAATCTTTACAAATGGATTTTGACTTCCAGCCTCCCAGTACTGGCAATACCTCAGCCAAGTATTTTCCTCAAGAGCAGACTAGAGCAGCTTCCCTGCGACTTCCTTGAATCCCCTATACTTGGGCTTCCATATTGTGGTGATATCTGGGAACCATAAGATCTTGGTAGACCACCTCTGCTCCAGGTCTTTGGAGACCATCTCTGGTATACTTGTCAAATGCTTCTTCCCTGTGACTACACAGATGAAGACTGGTCCCAGATACTTAACCCCATGGCGGTCATCCTGGAGGCCCATCTGAAATTCACCACTTAAAGAAACTACAGAACTGGTACTAGACCTTGCAGAGAACTAGCCACTTATTGGGATGACTGGAGATTCCCTGTGCTGGCTATGCTCAGCCTGGCTGTGACCTTTTACATATTCTGTGTACTGTCCACCCTTAGCTAGATATTGTACAGCAATCTGGGACACTCTGAATGATTCCTCAGAATGTCCCCTAACATATTATAACAGGTTAGCCCTATTTCACGACACAACTGACATGCACACATTTCCTCCCGGCACAGGCAGTGGTTATCAACTGTGTTGGCCACAATCAAGATTTGCATACTAAGACATTGGTGCTTTCCAAACCCACCAACAAGCAAGGCCTGGCTTATTGAAATGCACAAAAACACTTAATATAAACACATTACTTGCAGAGTCCAAGACAAGATGCCAGCGTTGCTTCACGTGTGGTCATCATTACTCAGCACATACAGCATGTTATTGATACTCTGATGGTCACTCTCATCTATGAGGCCAGTTGACCACTCTTCACTAGTTGCACCCCAGCATGATCTCAAACCTTTTTATATTATATTCCACTGGAAGAATTGCGAAAATGGCACCTACGCTCACTTCTCATAAAAAGTTTAAAATCTCCCTTATGCCCAAAAGAGTTAGATCGATCATATATATATGGCCATTTTTTTCTGGTGGCACCTCGCACTTTGCACTTTCACTGTTATGAAACAGTAAAGTCTTTATAAAAAAGCAATGGTGTACCGGATTTGTGCCATCTCCTAGGATTGCTCGAAGAATAAATTGCAGAGTGAAGCAGGCTCCCTGGGTAAAGGCGATAAATACACATATATATATATATATATATATATATATATATATATATATATATATATATACACACACATTTAACCTCCACAATCTTTTTTCGGGGTGCTGAAAATAACTTCTTCCGATAACAATTGATATTTAAAAGTCTTCATTTTCTGAAAATTTCTTAAAAACCTATAAACATAGTTCTGTAATTTGGAATTGATCACTAGTTTCACACCCTTCCCACTTCTGCTAGCGTACTTTGTGTCACGCTTTTTCAGAGCAGACACGTTTATTGCATATTTGTGGTTAATTACACCATTTTCCTACAATTCATTACACAGTTTTGTAGTGCTTATACTTTCTCTTTATTGTACTCTTACCGTGTTTTTGGAATAGTTTGTTCTACATTTTAATATTTAAAAATTAGTTTAAGCACCCTGTCCTTGATATGACAAAGAAGGGAAGAAAATTTCTGAAGGTCTCCCACATGCGGCCCTTCGGCTTTTACATCTCCCATCTGTTTTGTGTTTAGTTTGTTAGGAATAATTGTGTCTTCGCATCTATTAGGTGTTTTTTTATATGGAATATTTAAACGTGAGTATAGTATTGTAAAATATATGTATATATATTTCATATGTACATTTTAAAAGACACTCCATAAGAAAACATATGTTGACGTTACAAATCATGGATGGGTTGGATTACTGTTCTCTTAGGTTGAGATGTGCAGGGCCGCTTGGATTCTAAAATCAAATTTTCTTGGCAGTCCTGGATGTATGATTGTAATTTCTGGTGTATTGTGGGAACCCATTGCACTATTGTGTCCAATCACGGTTTAATGTTAATTCAGGTGTTCTTGTGTTAATTTGTGTTGTATTATAAGCATCCTTGGTACCCACACCCAGTATATTGCTTGTTTCTGCATTATAGTGGTACTTAATGTACTTTCTGCCATGGGTAGCAGGTAGTGACCACCCTAGCATCATTCTGGTAGTGGGTTCTGTCAAATTGTGGGTGGACATGGTATTGTGATTCCAAGGCACAAATGTAAATAATTTGACTATTGGGACATTCAGGATATGAGCTTGAAGGTTTGGGTTTAATCTTGGGTCTTTGCAAGGATGACTCTGTGGCTTCTTGGTCTCCAGCCTTGTGCATGATAGGACATGTCTCAGGATCTTCTGTGTTGGTAGAGAAGCACCAACCTCTTCTGCAGCATGCCACTCTCCCATTCCCTGCCCAGGCTTCACGGTTGTGACAGATTCATCACTCCTGGGTTAGGGGTGGGTGGGGATCACTTGGTGTAGATCAGAGGCCTCTCATATGGAGAGCCAGTTACAAATCAATCTTCCGGAGCCTTGGAAAATCTTTCTGTACCTTACCCTGAAAGCCTTCCTGCTGTACATCAAGGGTAGGCTAGTGAAAGTTGTAATGGACAACAAGACTGCTACATGACACTGCTTCAAGCAGGGTAGAATAGGTACCTGGATCCTGTGCCAGGACGCCTACGTCTTTGGAGGTGGCTGGACTAGCAGAACATCTTTCTCGTAAAGTCATCTCTCAGGATCCCTGAATGGCAGAGCTGGCAAGCTGCCAAGGTTTTTTGCACACTTCACCCTTAAAAAGAGGAGTTTCTCTATCGGCTGTACCTTGAAAGGGCTTTGAGTTTGTGCATTAACCACGCATAAGATCATCACATGGATGATTAGCATTTTGCGCGATTCTGTGGAGCAAAGAAAGAGAAGGCAGTGCAGAAGAGATCACTGGACGTAATAGTCCTCTGTGCTAGCAAATAGATAGATAGTCAAAATTTGCTATGCTATGCTATGCACAGTCCAGGGACAACCCCTGATGGCTTCGACAAAACCCACAATGGCACTTGCAAGGGGGGATGCCACTCTGGGTATCTGCCAGGCTCCAACATGGGCTTCAAAGCACACATTTGCTAACCACTGCTGTGTTCATGGTCTTGTCCAATGGGAGGGCCATTTTGCCCCCTCAGTCCTGCAAGATTTCCTGCACTGCTCAAATCCCCCACTGCTCAACCCTCCTACTTTTGAGAGGTACTGCTGTGGTATCTGTTCTTAAGGTGAGGAAGTTGTGGTTAGAAGTACCCATCAGAAGAAGTAAAGCTCTTTCTGGTGGCTGCTCTATCTAACAAAAGAGAGATTCTTCACTGTCATCCCACCTCCCCATTTTGGCAGTTGGACTCTTGAGCCTCTTATGGAGTTTCCAAGTTAGAATTTAGCATACTGTCACCTAAAATTTGTTTGATTGCTCCACGTCTGAGGAGATGGATGGAGAAAGTTGAAGAAAGGTCTGTCAGTGCACTAAGTGGCTCATTAATGCACCTCTTCTCTATTACTTCCAGGGCTGAATAGATTCTGCCTTCAGCTGCACCATGCCACCAATGTATGGAACCCCAAGCGCTGAAATTATGTTTTGTAAATGTATTACTGAGTTCTCAGGTACTGAAGAGGTGTGGGAGGGCTTCTGTGGATGAGCATTTCAGAAGTGGATCAAGCCTCAACTAAAAACCCAACAGAAAATAGAAACATTTACAGTCATACGTCATAATGAAAATGTTTTTGATCCTCTTTGCTACCAGTTGATTCTGAAGAGGGGTCAGCAAAATATCTTAAGGAGTGTCCTCTACTTACCTACTATGTCCTGAGGTGTATAAGAAATCTTCCGACATTCTTATAGGTTCTTTTTTTAAATATACTTTTATTAGCTTTTGTCAGAACAGATTATTTAACAATACATCCACCTTAGTGGCATCTAAGAGGATGGCTGCCACTTGTAGGGAGGGGTCTAATTGATGTATAACTGCCAACAGTGTGCGCGGATTGTCCACGATGTAGAATGATCAGAAACAAATCCTGACTGATCTGGCAACACCAGTGCTGGGAGGAGTGGCTGGAGCCCAGAAACTAGGATTTCCACCAGTAAGTTAGTATCAGTATTGAGGAGAAATAGGGATCTATATGAATCGCATCTTACTGGGGTCTTACCTGGCTTTTACAGAGCTATTATGAGTGCTTCACAGAGAGTAGGGGTAATATTTGCTTCTCATAGGCCTCTGCATACATCATATGGAGATGCGGCACCAGCAGTTCTGCAAATCCCTTATAGAGCTCACTAAGCAACCCATCACTCCCTGATGCCTTCCCATTTGGTAGCAAGTGCATGGCCTCTCGCACTTCCTCTAGTGTGATTGGCTATGCTAAGAATTCCCTTTGTCCCTGGGAGAGCCATGACTGCTCCATAACTGCATGGTATGAGGCTGTTTCAGTTACCGTGGCCCATATAAATTGGAGTAGAATTCCTTGAATTATACCATAATAGGGGTGTCATGACACATCACCCCATCTCGTGTCTCTGTCCCCATTATGCACACTTGTGTCTGTTGCTCTTTAATTTTATTGGCATGGCTATGACCAGGTGGCCCATCCTCTCTCTGTAGGATTTTACCATCTACCCTCTGGACATGTGTCTCATCTCCTGCTCCATGGTATCATTGTATTCAGTAATTTGCTCTTGTATCGCTGCCAGAGTACTTATTGAGGGGAACTACTCGTACTGCCTTTCCAGATCTTTCAAAGTCTTCTTTATAGTCTGCATCCAGGAGCTGATGGCACATAGTACTCCTGCCTGGAGCCCCATACATACACCCTCGTTCATGGTTTTAAACCCTTCCCACAGTGTGTCTGGACCATCTACAGAGACCCTGTTTTTCTCGGAATAGTGCCCTATCATCTCTTGTTCCTCTTTGCCGAAGACAGGGTCTAGCAAGGACAAGGCCTGCAGTCGCCATTAAAACTGTGTGGTGTGTGGGGATTTTTATTTCTAGCTGGACGGGTGCGTGATCTGAAAGTGTTCTGGGCACGTGGTGTATGGCCATTGTCCGTGTGCTCACCTCTCTCGACGCTACCCAATAGTTAAGTCTAGACCATATTTTGTGAACTGAGGAGAGGTATATGTCCCTTCTCTAGTGTTTGAATGTCTCCCCCTCCATATGTCTACAAGCCTGTATTCCTCCATAGGGTTGTGGATAACCTTGACTGAGTCTTTGCCCTGACAGTCGGTTGAGGCAGAACGGCCCCATATAGGTCAATGTAGTTGTTAAGGTTCCCTCCCTAAATATAAGTTGTAGGGCATATATGAAGCCCCCTAGCCTATTATAAAATTCAAGGTCATCTATAGTATATCATACATATATAGCGTTCTAGATCATCTTTCAGAGAGTGTGTGTGTGTGACATCCCCCGCCCCATTTCCCCTCCCACTGGAATATGACGAATAAGATAAGGTCACTCGGACTGCATCCTGTATCTCTCACATGCAAGTCAGTAGAGCGAGTGAGATGCATCTCTTACATCAGCACCATCTGCACCTGGTGGCGGTCGAGATAAGCAGGCACCAGCCTTATATTGTTAGGATTATTGAGTCCATGGACATTCATTGTGAGCAGCCTGATATGGCCCTGTGTGTGGGTCATGTTAGCAGGATGTGTGCTTGTGTCATGTTATGTGGTAGTAGTGTCCGAGCATAATGTGACATTGGGATATTTAGCATTGTGATGCACTGTAGCAATTGCAAACAAGAAACAAAACTCCCTCCACCACCCACTACAGCATCCCAACCATGCCAAATTCATCCCAGATACAATACTTAAAGGAAAAAAAATAAGCCAAACATACAGTGCCATTCATCCTAAACATTATATCAACGCAATAGAACATCATGTGGGGATGTACCCTTGCGGCAGCTAGAGGCCCCGAGTCCCACCAGGTGGACGGGGTTGGCTGGCAGTAAATGATGACCCATGTAAGTCGGGCTAGTACTTGTCTCAGAGGCAATGTGTAAAGTATTTGTACACACACATAGTAACAGTGAAAACACCACAAAAAGACTTGAGACCAGTTTAGAAAAATAGCCAATATTTATCTGAGTAAAACATTACCAAAACAACAAAAATTCAACATACACAAGCAAAAATATCACTTTTAAAAGATAAAATTAAACTGTAGTACCTTGAAATCAGTGAAGCACTTGACTGAGGGAAATTACATGAGATGTGTGCCACAGGCGAGCGGATGCGTCAAAAGAGCCAGTGATGTGTTGGTTCCTTACTTTTGCAGAGGAGGTGATCTGTCGGTTCCTTACTGCTGGCAGGGCAGGTGAGGCATTGTTTGTGTCACAAAGTGTTGGTTGCTTACTGCGGTGCAGTGTAGATGAAACTAGCACCTAGGGACGATGAATCAGTGAGGCGTCTGAAGTCAAGCCGCAATGCATCCATCTCACAGCAATGAAGGAGGCACTGCGTTGGAGTCAGGGCAGTGCTTCATGGACTCCAGTGATGTGGTGCTCGAAACTCATTCAGTGGTGGTTCATGCGTCAAGAGGGGACCACTCTTTGATGCAGGCAGCAGTGATGCGTCCAGTTCTTGCAGTGTTACGTCGGTTCGGAATGACGCAGAAAGTTGATACATGAATTTCCTTCTTGCAGGACCAAAAACCTCCTTCAAGGACCCAGACTGTATTTGGCACCACTTGGCAGGACAGGGCTCTCAGCAGAGAAGCCCAAGTGCTGGCAGATGAAATCTTTGATGTACCTTAGACTACTTAACAGGAGGCAAGCTCATCTCGAGCCCCTGGAGAACCTTGGAAAGCAGGATGCAGAAACCAAAGTCCAGGCCTTTCACTCCCAGGACAGAAGCAGCAAGCAGCAGACCAGCACAACAAAGCAACAGGCAGAGTGGCAGTCCTTCCTACAGCATCCAGCTCTTCTTCCCGGCAGAATGCCCTCAGTACAGAAGTGTTCTTACTTTGTGTGGTCAGAGGTCCTGTACTTATACAAATTTTTGTCTTTAAAGTAGGCAAACCTCAAAGAGAAGTCTTTGTAGTACACAAGACCCTGCCTTTCTGAATTTGGCAGTATTTCCCTATCAGCACTTGCAAAACACACCAGTAAGTGCCCTACCTTTTATATACACTGCACCCTGCCCATGGTGCCACCTTTGGCCTACCTTAGGGTGACTTACATGTAATAAAAGGGAAGGTTTGGGCCTGGCAAGTAGATGCACTGCTGAAAGCTAGCTAGAGCCAAATAATTGTGCACTAGTCCCAACACACATTCTGGAGGCCAAATAGGCTCAATCTTTACATCAAAAATGATCTTGATTTAACAGTTCTTTGAGCAAAAGTTGTATTTTTTCAATGTGTTGTTTTCCTTAAATATGAAGTCTATCCAACAATAAGTCTTCATCATGTGAAATCCAACTTGATGGCTTTTTTCAAGCAAATTCATTCAATCCCAATGCATTTCAGGTAAACACCCTTCATCAAGGGAACTGTGAGCAAATTCAACATACATATGAATCAGGCTGATGGTATTTCTTAACAATATCAACAGAAAGGAGCTAACATGCTGTTTTATAACCATGTGATGTAGGTGAATGCACATGATTCTTCATGTGTAAACAGCGTGCATGATATCTGAAACCATGTGTCTATGTGCAAGTCAGTGACACAAGAAAAATGTACTAGATGGTAATGGTTTTAGATCACAATGACTGTCTATTCCAAATATATTAAGGCGCATAATGTAGAAAAATGCCCATGAAAAAAGGACCCAAAGGAACGTGCTACCATAGTGAACATGCCTAATAAGTGCTTGCCATAATATATAACTGGGATGCCCTACCTTATAACCCTGCTAAAAATAAAAATGCATTCAATGCGAAATAAAGTGTAAAATTGACAAAACAGCTGACTACATTCCAAATAATGCTCGCAAAAGAAACCGTGGTGTACTGTATCATCACACACCTGAAAAAACATCCAGAAAACAATGCCTAGTGAACTCACAATGTTACGAAATGGCTGAACAGCAATGGGTTAACAAAGTGCTGTGGCCTCCAGTACAAGAAATGAAGAAGCATGCAAAATAGACTCAGTTATACAAACCGACTCACATTGTTTTTTCAAGTTTTTTTACGTTGTTTTTTATGTTTTTTCACATTGTATTTTCACATTGTTATTTCACATAGTTTTTTCATGTTTTTTCAAATGGGTGCACTCGCCAGGTCGAAATGGCAGTTTAAAACTGCCCACACAGACACTGCAGTGGCATTTCTGAGGCATGTTTACTGGGCTGCTCATATGGGTGGCACACCCAGTGCTGCAGGCCCACTAGTAGCATTTGATTTACAGGCCCTGGGCACACTTAGTGCACTATACTAGGGACTTACTAGTAAATCAGATCTGACAATCATGGACAAACCTATCACCAGTAACATTTAGGCAGAGAGCACTTGCAGTTTAGCATTGGTAAACTGTCCAGAGTCCGAAAGCCAGCAAACACGTAATACAGCACAGGATCAAAAACAGGAGGTCAGAAGTAAAAAGACAAGGGAAACCATGCCAAAAGCAGACGGGTCTAGCAGTGCACCTTAAGTAGAGTTTGTCACGCTTAACATCCACGGTCGCAAAATATCCAGGGTTTGGGAAGGAGGGTGTGGCAGGATTTTTGGGAGTATTGGACAGATTTTGTAAGGTCCATGGCTGCTCGCGATGAGGTGAAGATCTTCTGATTCACGCAATCCAGAGGTGGGTAGGATATAGCATAGCATAGGTTATGTTAGCAGCATGTCGTTTTTTTCCACATTGGTTATCTCCCTATGTGCATCCTGTAGCACAGTAGTGAAGTCTGGGAAGAAAGACACATCACAGCCATGGTAGTTAATGTTTTGCTCCTCCGTAGACAGGGGGAAGACGGTATCACGGTCCTGGTAATTTAGCAACCGGGCAATAATGGGCCTTGGGGGAGGGGGGTGTCCCAGGAGGCGATAGTGCCTCAAATGACCTGTGTGCCCTCTCCACTATCCATAATGATGACAGCTGCTCCGTCCCAAAAAGATCTTTCAGCATAGTTTCGATATAGTCCTCAAGGGGCCAGTATTGGTGGCCTCGGAAACCCATATAATTCGTAGGTTATTCTGCCGTGAGCAGGCTTCCAATTCCTCGTTTTTTGCCTGGATCACCACCAGCACGTTCTCCATATTCGGGCATTTAGTGTTAGCTGTCTGAGATTCATCTTCCACAGTCGATTATGCGCCTTTCTGCTTTCGAAATTTGCGTAGCCTGCTTATCAGGCTTTGCAGCCATTTGATCCATCCTTATAGTCAACGTTTCAATATTGCCGTCAATAGATTGCAGGCTCTGCTACTTGGCTAGTTAGGGTAGTCTCAAGAGGTGTGTTGATGTCACCAGTTAAGAGTCTGAGAGTGTGTGGTGCTGCGACTGTTGTTTATCCATTTCCCCATTTTCCTGACACGGGTGCCACTAGTCCAAATCCGAAGACAGCAGGAGTGCATCAAGAGCAAAAGAATCCCCCTTACTGGAGTCGGGAGGGTGGGGCCTAGGGTCCTAGCTGCCCAATGAGTACAGTTATTCCATAGCGTCACGCAACGCCCAGCGGGTCGTTGGTAAGGAAACCAAGTATAGGTCAGTGCAAGCCACTCCAAAGGCCAGCCAACTCGTTGCTTGTTTTCACAGTAAGTAATCTCCACCAGTGACCGTATCGCCTTCAGACAAGGGTGTCCATTGCCTTCACTGCTATCACTGGCACATCCGTGGCACCACTGCTTAATTTAGCACCTCGCTCTAGTGCGGGCCTATGGAAAGAGAACCCCTCTCAAGGACAATAGCTGCAGTTGCGACTGTCCAGGAGTCCCGTTCTGGTCAGAGTTCTGCACTGCCTTTCGAGATGCACACAGGCTCACGTGGCCAATCTGCGAGCCCGCGGCCCTATCAGATCCCCTCCTGGCACATGCCGATCCCCAGCCCCCGCAGTCTGCCCTGGCTACCACACAAGTCCTCCAGGACGTCCAATCCCATGTCAGTGAAGTACGGGCTGGTATGTGTCAAGGTGGGCCCAGTGGTGCACGCCACGGCCGCATCCGCACTCAGGTGTACCGCTCTGCTCACAGCCCAAAAGCTTCATGAGTGCCGGCCCACTCGGCCGTTTCCAAAACCTCTGCCATGTTGGGGTTCAGCAGGTGGTGGTCCCCAACCATGTTGTATTCATCGCACACAGCCAGACTCCTTCCCAGCCGGCATTCAGGTGGTTCCGGCAGCGTATATCTTCACCACCAGTGCTACTTCAATGTGCTCTGGGCAAATCCCAGTCTGCACCGCCGACAGGCGAGTCTTACACTCCCAGGAGGATCTGCGTAGTCCAGGACAGTCTAACGCCTTGGGCCTCGCAGTGCATGGCAGGCCACCTGTTTTCCACTTTCAGCTCGTCGTGAGTTTCCTGTGCCGCCCTCTCTGCATGGTGTGTGATGTCCCCAGCATCCAATGTCAGCCGTCAGAAGGGCAGCGCTGTGAGGTAGCTCACCAGCTACCAACTGGGCATCGACTATCAGCTATCGACTGAGCTCACCACCTAGCCCAGTCGACCCACAGTTTTTTCTCACTATCTTGCATGAGGCCCCCGCTGCTCATTACAGATAGGTTGAGGTCACTGGCCGAGGAAGCTTGTACAGCGGCAGTTTCAGCCCAGATTGCATGACAGCTGCTTTACTCACATCATGCCCCCAGTTCAGAGTGCGGTTGGCGGTCTATTACAAGGATAATTGGCGGATAATGTCCCCAGCTGGCAAAGCTGCAGTAAGGTTTGGCCATCCTTATAGATTCTTGCCTCCATGGCTCAGTGATACATCATTGCTTGAGCCAAGCCGGACCCTTCCAAAAAAAAAGTTTTCATTGTGAAGGTCATCACCAGACCCCTCTAACAGACAATCTGTTTCCCATTTAAAAACATAAACCGAAAATAGAGACTCAAGAAAAATTGCAATGTCTTCCTTTGGGAAAAGGGGATATGGTTTAAAGTCAGTTCTGTCATCTCTGACATACAGCCTTTCCAGGACTATACGAAATAAAATGCCATCTTTAGAATTGACTGTAGCAAGAACTAGTAACACATTTTTGGTATAAGGATTTGGTTCGGCTTCCTCTGCAAATCTCCCATAAGTAGACTTACAAAAGCTGTTGGTTTCATAGAGCATAGTACGAACACTTTCTCATACTTCAAGGTGTAGTGTAGCCATTTTTTAATATAGCTTTGTGCGCGTTAGCTTAATATATTAGGCCTCTGTGCACTTTTCCCTAGATACATTTTATTCAACCTCGCACTGTTATTTTACAATAACCAGTTTTACGGTCTTGTTTTTATTTCATTCTATCACACTGTTTGGCTTAGTTCAGCACTGTGTTCTCAAACAATGCATTCTTGCTCACTCTGTGCTTCAGTCAAGGCTAAAGTCTGGTACATTGCCAGTAAACGCGGTAGAGGTTTAGTCTCTAGTGTTCGTAGAAAATACACATTCTTACGTAGGGACATTTTCTTAGAACATCTGCGTGTTAGTTATAAAAACACTTTCTAGCCTTAGTACAGGTCAGAGGGAGAATCCGACCAGGAACCTACAACTAGATGCTGACTGCCCTGTTGCAGATGCTAATGCAGATTACAGGCCTTTGCTCAGGTATGTCCTCCCGGGGGAACCTGAAAGGCAGGCTTAGAGCTTTACATGCTGTGCTCAGACTATAACTTAGAGAGAACCTAATCTAGTTGCACTATGATAGCCTTATTCTTGTGCTTCACTCGCATCGTTACTATTTTAATCCTACTGTGTTGTATAGTTGTGGTTATTACAGCTCACGCTTTGCTATCTAAAATGCAGTCGTTTTATTAAACCAATCTTTAAAACCTAAACTGCCTTTGTCATTTATATATGAGACCGCACTGTGTATGAGAGAACCGGTTGTGACCTGAGTGACCACTACTTCCCTAGGAAGTACTAAGATGTCATGCGCTCGGCTGCCCAATTGTCTCTTCCCTTTGGGAGAGATGAGGCACTGCTAGTTAGCTGGAGCAAAACCTGGATTTGGGGTGACAAGGGTCCTTCACTGTGGGTCAGACTTAGTCCCCCACACTGCGAATGATCTTGCCGCCCAAAAATCCAGTAGTCTCATTAGAATAATGAGAGCCTACACGACAAAGGATTCTGAAGTATACTTGAAATATCAGAGATAGCTGTCTCGCAGGTTATCTTCAAGAGATCATGTTCCTCCTCCCATTTCCTTTTTCTTTTCAAAATTGAGCTTTAGGATTAAAAAGAGCTACAGCCTAACCCTAGGGCGATTTTTGAAGATTGGTTTCTGCAGCAAGTTTTGATGGGTGAACTAAATAAACTCTGGGTGTTCCACAACCCTAGCTATAAATTGTTGTGTTGCCCCTGCAGGCTACTTCTGTAGACATCTGAACCGCTGTGGTGTTATTTCTGCATTTCAAACTTTCTAAAAGGCTACTCTTGGCTACAGTGGTATCCATACAAACCGCAACTCAGATTTTCAGAATACAAAGAAAAAGGGGTCAATAATACCTTGAAGGTCTACTACTAGCTTTCCACTCTCTTTCATTGTGAAGAGGCAGATGCATGAGCAATTTAATTTGTGGTATAATAGGGATTTTGATAAATAGGAGTAGGCTTATCTAGGTGTGAACTGCTTTAGTCCCTGTCCGCCGGCCCATGTTTCCAGGATTGCTTGTTACAGATACAGACTTGACTTTGCCAGATATCATTCTTTTGTGGCATGTTTTGACTGATATTTATCACATAATTTATTTTTGTAATACTATGGATGAGTATATAAAACAGTTTACAGAAGAACCCCCAGATGTGATATGCAGACAGATATGAAGACAGTGAAAGCATAACTTGAAGAAAAGTGACTCTCTTCGCTGTTACTCATTTGCATTACCGCTGCTGTCCTGTCATCCCCCCCACTCCCAATTTCAGACTACATTTTCTATTGAACTGTTATTCTATTTTGGCATGGCGGTAATTAAGGTCCATCTATGTATGCTAGCACTAGTTTTCTCAATGTGAAGGTCATACATTTATAACATGAAGGTATCTTGGAACTGGTGAATACAAAAGATGAAATGGTAAATACTTTTTGTTTTCTGTTTGCATGTACCTCCCCTATGGTAGGCAATCATTTTTGTTGTGTGATTTAACTTTTGTGTGTGCTGGTGTGACACACTTAAGATGCCCTTTGGTTTCTGAAGTAGCATAGGCCAAGTATACAAATATTTTTTTTTAATCAAGGCTCCACCCCATGTGGTTCCTAGTTGTATTGTCCTGCATAGATGATGAAATGAGGTGAAAGAGCATTGAATTATTCTAAACTCAGATTTGTAGTTGTTTTGTCAGATGCATTAGGCATGCTTTGCTTTTTTAACCACTTGTTTTCCTTCCTCATACCCAGCATACAATTGTATTATTTATTATGTTTATCTTTACTTTACCTCATGGTACTGCAGAATCAGCTGAAACCACTTAAATTCTGCTAGCCCTAATTTCCCTATCAGTGTTGTATATTTTCACAGTGCTCAATCTCAGGCCCACATCCACTGCTATTGGCTGCATCCAGGTCAGAGGCAACCATTTCTAAAGCTGTGATAAAAGTGAGAGCTCTGGGTCTGAAAGCAGCATTCTGCTTCAAGGAGCCCATTTAAACGCAAACACCAATCTATGTATTTTCATTTCGAAAAGTGCACTCGGTGTGTTAACCTTAATGTGACTTTTTCTGAAATGTCACATTTACAGTAGAACATGGTTTTAAAAGCAATGTAAGTCAAGGAATGATTCTGGGAGGCGAAGGCAAGGAATGCAGGTTAAAAATGTGAAAAGATTGGGGATATGAGAAGGTTGTCACATTGGTCTTTCTTCATGGATAAGCAAGAAGTGAAATATAATTTAAAAAGTGAAACAAAAAAGTATAGTGTGAGTTTTATTTACAGAACGAAACAAATGTAATTCTGACCTCCACCTATATCTCAGAAAATAATTTAGCTTATAGCATCGTCTGGACTTTCTCATCTTCATTCCTAAGGATTTTAGTCATGCCACCCCTTTTGACGGAAACGTTTCTGTCAATGAGGTCTGTAGCAAAGAATGATGTCCAAGTAATGTGGTTGGCGTTTTCAGTCACTCTTTCATTTCTAAAGCCACAGTGAGCGCAAGAGAATTTTAGTTTTCGTTCTCGTTTTGTGCGTGATGCAAGCAGTTTCAACCTGTGTTCTGGCTTCACTGAGAAGCCATTGACGAGACCACAGTAGGGGAGTGACCTGGACACACATGCTGCTGCATGTAGTACTGCTCTGAGTGGAGCCAAGTGGGCTTCTGGTAGACTGAGGAGAAGAGAATACTCATAGTCCAATCAGAAGAGCACTGGTGCCAGGATGACAGCTTTTAAGACTGGTTCTGCTGTGAAATGTCTGATGTCCTCAAAGACGTTTTAGTTGGATCCGGGATTACTTTTTGCTCGTGATACAGGTTACACAATCATGTTTGTCACATATTGTGACACACACAGCAGTCTTGAAAGCAATGACAGTCAGATCAGGACACACAACATAATTAGGAATGGTGCTTTTATGGACAGCATATTTCATACAAATAACCATCAGTCAGCTAGTACACGGTGTCCTACTGTCCCAAGGGTAACAATCACTCAGCTTTTATAAAGTCATCATCATAAACATTTATAAAGCGCGCTACTCACCCGTGCGGGTCTCAAGGAGCTAGGGGGATGGGGTTACTGCTGCTCGAAGAGCCAGGTCTTGAGTTGCCTCCGGAATGCGGAGAGGTCCTGGGTGGTCCTGAGGTTGGTGGGGAGGGAGTTCCATGTCTTGGCCGCCAGGTAGGAGAAGGACCTCCCACCTGCCGTGGTGCGGCGGATGCGAGGGACGGCGGCGAGAGCGAGGTTGGCGGAGCGAAGTTGATGGGTGGGTGTGTAGAAACTGAGGCAGCGGTTGAGGTATTCGGGTCCCTTGTTGTGGAGGGCTTTGTGTGCGTGGGTGAGGAGTCGGAAGGTGATCCTTTTGTTGACGGGAAGCCAGTGCAGGTGTCTCAGGTGGGCGGAGATGTGGCTGTTGCGGGGTATGTTGAGGATGAGGCGGGCGGAGGCATTTTGAATTCATTGCAGACGTTTTTGGAGTTTAGCGGTGGTTCCTGCGTATAGGGTGTTGCCGTAGTCCAGACGGCTCGTGACGAGGGCGTGGGTCACGGTCTTTCTGGTGTCGGCGGGGATCCAACGGAAGATCTTTCGGAGCATGCGGAGGGTGAGGAAGCAGGAGGATGATACGGCGTTGACTTGTTTGGTCATGGTGAGAAGTGGGTCCAGGATGAAACCGAGGTTGCGTGTGTGGTCTGAGGGGGTTGGTGCGGTGCCAAGGGCTGTGGGCCACCAGGAGTCGTCCCAGGCGGTCGGGGTGTTTCCGAGGATGAGGACTTCCGTTTTGTCTGAGTTCAGTTTCAGACGGCTGAGTTTCATCCAATCTGCGACGTCTTTCATTCCATCTTGCAGGTTGGTCTTGGCGCTGGTGGGGTCCTTGGTGAGGGAGAGTATCAGCTGAGTGTCGTCGGCGTAGGAGGTGATGATGATGCTGTGTTTGCGTACGATGTCGGCTAGGGGGCTCATGTAGACTTTGAAGAGAGTCGGGCTGGGCGAGGAGCCTTGTGGGACGCCGCAGATGATCTCGGTGGGGTCTGAGCGGAAAGGTGGGAGGTAGACTCTTTGGGAGCGGTTGGAGAGGAAGGAGGAGATCCAGTCCAGGGCCTGTCCTTGGATCCCGGTGGAGCGGAGGCGGGTTATTAGGGTGCGGTGGCAGACGGTGTCGAAGGCAGCCGAGAGGTCGAGGAGGATGAGGGCGACTGTTTCTCCGTTGTCCATCAGGGTTCTGATGTCGTCTGATAGAGCGTAACTACTCACCTGTCAGGATCTCAAGGCACTGGTGGTTGGTCTGTGCCTCAATCGAAGAGCCAGGTCTTGAGGTTCTTCCTGAAGATAGTGATTGATGGGCTCTGTCTGAGGTGCGTGGGCATGTTGTTCCAGCTCTTTGCTGCGAGGTAGGGAAAAGATCTTCCTCAGGCGGTGGTTTTCTGGATGCGTGGGATGATGGCCAATGCCTGCTGGGAGGAGCAGGTATGTACCCCTCCCCTTCCATCTGAGCCCTCTATATATGTCTGCCCTCTTTATAAGATCTTCCTCCAGCGGTGGTTTTCCGTAGGCGTGGAATGTTGGCCAGTTTCTGCTGGGAAGAGCGGGTATGTGCCCCCCCCAACTCCATCATAGCCCTCTATATATGCCTGCCATGCTCCACACACACTCCCATTTCTTGAGGCAGCCTATGCTTTGATAAACAACCTTTTCGTCTCTCTGGCACCAGTCTAAGAAACCAGGACATCTTGATCATAACAGCAGTTTGCCTCTGAAGTTTAAGCCTACTATCCTGCATAAAGTCCAGAGACTTGGCGTTCACTGCAATGCCTGGTTTTCAATCAATGTTGGGGATGGATTCCATCCACTAGTGGGCATGGTCTTCCTTGGAGAGATTAAAAGGAATTCTGTTTGAACAGGTTTGAGATGGTAGGGTTGCATCCATTTTTCAGTTTTTGTCTAGTATTGGATAGAAGGATGTCATCAGGCAATGAGATCTTCAAATAGAACTGGGTGTTAGCCACATACAGTTGGTAGAACAACCCAGAGGTGCTGAGAATCTCACCCAGTGGTTCTAGATAAATGGTGAAAAGGGTCGGAGAGAACATTGAGCCTTCTTGAAATCCTTTTGTAAACTGACTTTATTATAGAAAGAGTGCCCGATCTTTGCTACTAAGTTAGTCTTGTCAAATATGAGGTGAGCCTGTCAAAGACTACCCCCTCAATTCCATGTTTACACGTAATACATGTTGTGCAACAAACTAGGAATGAGAGTGTGCTCCTGTACTTGTCAGCACCAAAAACATATAGGCAGCCAGAGGAGGAAACATGGATATCTCTTATGTGAGGACACCACGATAATATGTTACTTATATTGGCATTGTTTCTTTAATAGAATCTGCTTACAATTTTACGGTAAAATTAGTGTTTTTGCAGCTGGGTAGGAATGATTTTGAATTGGTAATTGACAAATATGATTTTCAATCTTTGTCAAGAGCAGTCAATGTTTGGGTGAATGTGTTGGAGGCAAGAAGTAAATAGGGTGGGCAGGGTCAGACTTGGTCAGAAAATAGGAGCGAGCACCAAAATAAAAGTGGCACCCATTTGTGAACTAGCCTGTCAGTTTTGAACTTGTAAAGACAAGATGTATAGGTATTTTGCACGGTATGGGAGACTGAATGGATTTGTTTGTTGTATTATCAGGGAAATCAATGGTAAAAACAGGCCTACTCTGCCATAAAAAAAGGCATGCAAACTTAAATAAAGACAGCCCCTACAGAGACCTGTCAGACCAGCCCTTCTGGCACTGCTAAATTTCCTGACCCTGGGGATGAGTAACTGTGCTAGGAGTATTTGAGGGAGAGCAGTGTTGAGGGGCTAAGTGCGTGGATTATAATATTCCAGGAAATTCGTCCTTATTAGGGGTAACTGCTGTGCCCAGTTCAATAGATTTATACGTAGATATAAACTAGAACCTTCATTCACACTCCATCATTTTATTTATGTGCAAATTTCTTTAAAACTCTGTATTTAAATCTGTGTATTATTAACTGTTTGTTCATGTTTGTGCCAATCTCACTTTTTCAGAGTTTATTTTGATGACTTGGACAAGCAACACTGTCATAGCCTGATGACCATTAGAAACATTAAATTATTAATATGTATAATTTTTAAACTACAAACTACCAGCACTAAGTCCATGTTCCTGGTAGGCTCACGAGTAATTCAGTGTTATTTGTCTCTCTTACAGCATTTAGAAAACAACAAATTGGCCAAATTTCCTTAGGCGGATATCATATTGAGAGTCCTGATTGCTCTTATTTCAGTGGCATTTGAAGAAAAGTAGAACTCCATTTTCTGTTTATATTCACTTGAAGAATTTGTGCTCTTATTGATTTTGGGAATATGACCCGCCATGTCAGTTCTCTAGCTCAGCATCAATTGTCCAGGAAAGCATCTTCATGTCTGTTGACTTTCTTTGGTGCTGATTTTCCATCCCTTGCTCTTTCTCTGTGGTTTAGGGTTTCTAAGATGTTTTTCTTGTTGTATTGTGAAGATAAATTTGTGAGCGGCCGATGCCCGTTTGAGCTGAGGTTTGGTTTTAAATATTGGCAGAGTACATTTGCATATGTTAGGCAAAGTTATCTGCCTTCCACGGGTAGAAATTCTTTCATTAGGATAATGTGTGTAAAAGGAATGGTATCTAAGGACTTTGACGAGCCCTTCTATCTAATGTTACCATCATTGGGTAGGAAAGAAATGGCATGGCAACCATTTATTCGTTATGGCTTTTGATGGTAATGTTTACTTAGAACCAATGTTTTTCAATTGGCCACAAAGTTTATATGGAGTGAGCTAAAATGCAAGGTTTTTGATATTACACTGTTTTTTCTCTTTTCAGAAGTGTGTATTTTGTAAGCAACGGATGGCAACCTTCTTCAAGCCTTGTGTCCAGTGTTCCTATGGGCTCTGTACTACTTCCTTCCATGTTACCTGTGCCCATGCTGCTGGAATGTTCATAAAATATAGCGAGAAGCCTCCTGTGGTATACATGACATGTTTCAGACATAAAAACAATCAATATATGGTAAGGATTCTCTCCGCTTACTACTATTTTTGATTTCATCATCATTAGCTTTATTTCGGTAAATATAAATACCATAAAAGCACATCACATTTAAAAAAGGAACAACAAACTACATAATAAACAATTTTAGTCATAAAGAGTTAAAAGAAAAGAAAGAGGCAAATGTTTGAACATGAGCATTTCCCTACTGTAAAATCACACCTTATAATTTTACTTAAAAGGACATTATGGGTGTTAAGAGGTCAAAATACAAGCCTGGCAAAACATATCAGATAAAAAAGACAATTCTATTTAAAAATATAAAAATATCTAAAAACAAGACGAAATAAGAACAGCAGATGGGGAATAGACCAATTAAAATAGTAGGTGCATACAATAATAGATTCATCAATTGCTGCTCCCCACATTCATTATTAAATTTCCCTCTGCTTTTTTGAGCGTGTCTAATCTGATACGCCAGATTGAATCTAAATATTTTGCCAGACAACAAACCACTAAAACAGATGAGTCAGATTTAAGTATTCTCAGAGCTAGCAAGCAATTTTTAAAACCCATTATCCTGCATAGAGGAATGATCCAACGGGCTTTGTTTACAGTAAGCGGGGCATTGAAGGAGAATGAGTTACTGATTCTTCTCTGGCACAGCCCATCGGACACATCTTAGAGGAACAACTAAAATTAGACCATTTGTATGTAAGGGAACGCAAAGGAAGGGAGCCCACCCTGAATCTGATGTATAATGCACGAGCAAATGGAGAAGATACTATATCCATATATTGGGCAAATTCATAGTGGCATTTAAAATGTAAAAAATGTCCTGTCATGGATGATGGCGAAACAGCAGACAGTTGTGAAAGTTGAACGTGGAGCCAAAATGCATCCTTTAATATCTGGGTTGCATTCTTTGGAATGGATGATGGATCCTTCCAATAGGACCCCAAGCCAAGTAGCGAGAGGGTCCGTTCTACATATGCACACCACTTGATTTTGGAGCTGGTGTTATTGGCCATCAAGTTAACTAGCGCGCATCTATAGTGGACGAAAGAATCTGATGACCATAAGCGAATCCAATACAACAGGGGCTTAAGTGCAACGATCTGGCTGATGGAAGGAAGATTTAGGTCCATTCGTATTGGAAGCAGTGGGGTGCTGGAAGGAACTCTTAGCAGTGACCTTAAGAAAGAGTTTTCCACTTTTGTCAAGTCATCTAAGCAGCAATGGCCCCACAATTCAGCTCCGTAAATTGCTCCCCCTCTTGCTTGTAATTTATAGATTTCTACAGCGGGCGTCATGGCAAAGCTGGGGGATCTAGCTGCGAATCTTACAATGCCACTCGCTCGCTGTTGCAATCGTAGGGTTGCCTTCTGGATGTGGCACTGCCACTTCTGCGAGTCTTCTAATTTCAGGCCTAAGTAATCAAAGTTGCTGACTCTTTCCAATACGGCACCCTCTAAATAAATAGGTCGTCGCATTCTGCCTTTCCTATCGCCAAACACCATGCACTTGGTTTTTGATCGGTTAATTTCAAGGCCATAATCATTGCAAAAGTCCATAAATCTTGAGAGCAGAGTTGAGAGGCCTGTGGCTGTTTGAGATGCCAGCAGGGTGTCGTCGGCAAATAGGAGGCAGGGAATCTTCTGCCCTCCTAATTTAGGAGAGTCGTTGGAGCACTCCATGAGATAAGGGATGCTTGCATTTATGAAAAGTAGGAATAAGGTAGGGGCAAGCACACAACCTTGTCTTACACCTCGAACAGTAAGGAATTTTTCTGTTAATTCACCTTGAGGGCCCCATCTGATTCTTCCATAGTTGCCAGTGTAGAGATCTCTTATAATGTTTAAGATAGGGCACGGGACACCTGTTTTAGACAAAACTTCCCACAGTTTGTGGCGGGGAACTAGATCAAAGGCCGATTTTAGATCTACAAATGCTACATGAAGGTGGCCTGAGTCAACATCAACGACTTTCCATTTGATAGAAGTAAAACGGAATACCTGATCTATTGTGCTAATTTTTCCTCTTAAGCCCGCTTGAAGGTGATTTAAGATTTGGTTTTCAACTAACCACTTGTTCAGCCTGCTCAACAACTGATAACAGAAAGATTTTTGGGGGTTGTCGAGGAGGCTGATAGGTCTATAATTACCCGGAATGTTCCTCTCTCCTTTCTTGTGGATGGGCACTATAATTGCCTCTTTCCATGAGTCAGGATAAATTCTGGTAATCAAGATGGCGTTAGAAAGCCTGTTGATATATGGGCCCCAGGTGCTCTGGTCCACTTTGAACATATCAGAGGGGATCCCATCCAGCCCGGGGGCTTTCGCCGCTTTCTACTATTTTTGATTTACTTTGTGTAAGTTTTTGAAATATTATTACAGAATTGCTCATGGGTGCTGTGTGCGAACGCTCTTGACCTAGCCTGGTATAAGCAACCTCACCTCCATGCATGTACATCTTCAATACCACATAACACATGAAAGGAAATAGGAATTCATGTTGTTTCTTGCCCTGAACCTGAGATATAAAATGCATGCAGTAATTTGTTTCACAATCTGTCCTCATATTTCTTCCATACTAACACACCACAGTACATATTGTATGTAAAGTCTGGGATGGAATCAGTGCCCTGTTCTAGCTCTCTACAGCTTACCCGACTGCTCCTGCATCAGATAGCATTTGAGTTGAGATTCTGACAAAGGAATACTGTCTAACTTTAAAATTTCTATAGGCATACAATGATACTACTGTCACATGTTCAACTGTTTTGATGTAGCTTGCAGAATGGGTTTCAAAGTAATAGTCCTGGTCCCTTGATATACTGCTGTAAAAAATAGTTGTCCAGAGATTTTCATTTTTGTTTTGTGTTTTATATCATTAAAAAACTAATTTAGCTTGGGTAGACATTGCTATTCTGGGCCCATTTTATTTTTTTGGACAGCATTTTAAAAAATGTTGGATGTGTTGCAGTGATGATGTAATATTTCAGGAACCATGAGACCTATATACTTAATTTTGATGTCAAAACATAGGTTTTGGGTGTCAAGTAGTCTTATAGAGATAGAAAATTCCTCCTCAGAGCAACCCTTCTGACACTTTCCCAAATGGCGACTCTATAATGATGTGTTTTAACCATCATATTGGTAATTTATTTTAATATTGTTTTTGTTTCAGGATTTTCTGTTGATTCAAATTCGTAAAATGAGTGAAGCAGGTGGTGGCAGAGGATCTTTGTATCCTGACAGATTGTTGCTAACTGCAAAATCTGAGGACTCCTTTAACTAAGAAAAATGTGTCATATGCCGAACTAATCCGAAAGAAAAGCTAACATCAACTACGGCTGGACATAAGAGAGGCTGAGATGCTGCAGAATTACGTTCACAAATGATTGCAACTGCTAGGTGAAGGGGCTCAAATATTTTATCATCGTATGAAGAAGTGCTACGAGTCGTATACAATGGAAAAAATCCTGGAAAAAAGTGTCAAACAGTAGCAGAAACCAGTGAATCACAACAAGAATCTGAGTCTTCTGAGAAAGCGATGACAGTCACGCCCATCCATTTAGAAGATTGATTGCTATCCTGATTTGCATATGACTGGGCTCAGTCTGGGGTGGCACGTTGAGCAAAAGGAAAGTGGATTAAACCAAGATCTGTAACTGGGAGTGAGTGTTTGAAAAGTGTCAGCAGTCTGTCCATCATCCGTTTTTGTTGCTAAAGTCGCCCTAAGAAGCCAAGGTGTTCCCAGACGTTGGTCTCTTGCTCACTGTGCCACTGAATTCAAGCTAGCCTGGCTGATGAGGGGTTAAACCCTGAAACCGGTCCCAGGATGCCTGTTTCCAGTCTAGGGAGGACCTGGCCTGGCAGTTCGGCCTGGACTGTTCCCATGGGGAGCAGTGACAAGGCTGTTTTGCAAATGTCTGCGATCAAACTGGGGTGGCATAGTGAGCAAAAGAACAATGGATTGAACCCAGATCTGTGACTGGGGGTGAGTGTTTGAAATGTTTCAGCACTCTGTCCATCATCCTTTTGTATTGCTAATGTCACTGTAAGTAGCCAGGGTATGCCCAGATGTAGGTCCCTTGCTCACTGTGCCACTGGATTCAAGCTAGCCTGGCTGATGAGGGGTGATACTCTGAAACTGGTCCCAGGAAGCTTGTTTCCGGTCCAGGGAGTACCTGGCCTGGCAGTTCGGGCTGGACTGTTCCTATGGGAAGCAGGGTCAAGGCTGATTTGCATATGATTGGGTTCACACTGGTGTGGCATTGTGAGCAAAAGAACAATGGTTTAAACCCAGATCTGTGACTGGGGGTGGTTGTTTGAATAGTTTCAGCACTCCATACTTCACCCTGTTGTGTTGCTAATGTTACCCCTTGTCCACCTCCAACCACTGATCAGAAAACAGAGGATCTTCAATTTGTCATATGTGGTTTATCCAGAACAAGGGTCAAAGGGATTGATTAAAGAACAAAGTACAGAGTATGTGAGTCTCAAAGGACAGACATGTTTTATCTGCAGCTCGTTTCTTCCAATATGAATTTTTTAACTGAGAAGCTGATCTAAACTGCTAGGTGAATGTATTTGCAGATATTTATGCCCACCCAAACTGCATGCATGCATACATTGAAAAATATGAATGCACAATGAGCTCCCAGCAGCAACGTAACCGCCAGCCTTCAGTTAAGTTTGCAGTCTTTGAAAATGCAAATTAAGTTTTAAAGCCCCTCTTGAGTGCTGGCTGCAGGTTCACACTCAGTGAAATTATTAAAATAATGGTCAACATTGATGAAACTGTATTGAACAATAATAATAAAATTGAGATTTTTCTGGTGAGAATGTACAATGACAGAATTCGTTTTTGTCAGTCTAACAAAAAGAATGAGCCACTTATGGTGTTCTCATCTGATTTGACTCCTGAAGTTCTTGCTGCCATAATAAGATTACAGGATGCAGTAAGATCAGCAGGAACCATTTTTAAAAAACCTCCTGAAATATTTACATTTTGGACTTGATGACTAATTTTGTGATACCCCCAACCTCCGCAAATCATGGGAGTCAACAAGAATGCCTGATGTTGTCTTAACATTTTTTACATCATTGTTTGATATCTGTAAAGCAAAACTGTTGCAAACTAAAGTTCTTCAGTTTGGAACAGAAGCCAACAACACAGATGATGGCTCCGAAGACAAATGAAGAAGTGGAAAACGATCCCATGAACTTGACACGCTTATGCTGTACAAATGTACTGTCTTTTTCAAATCATGTTTTATTAATTACATCACGGCAAAGAGAAAACTACACTACACATGATTGCCCACGCAATCTATAACAATTGCAAAAGTAGAGAGCTAATCACCTCAATGAATATGATTAGTGTATCAACAAGTTATAATGACATAGTACTGAACAGGAACTTGTTAGCAGCTCATGCTGGAAAATCTTGTGAATCCAACAGTACGCAACTTCCAAGTCACTTTACCAGGAGTGGATTTACAATTGCTGCTCTTGATCATTTTGATTTTGAAGACAGCTCTTCTTTATCTGGAACATCCAGCACACGTGATACTGCCATGGTGTTTTTTCATGACTCTACCAATGAAGTAGCTGCTGGAAAGCAAGATGTGTCAGCTGTAGGCATAAACAAACAAAGCTGCAAACTTATAACCCAACTGCCTTGCGAACGTGTACAAAATCACTGCAAGCCATTATCATGTCCCAGTCTAACAGAAAGTTTCAAAGTGGTTGAGGACATGGATCTTTTTGTACCTGATACTGCTATCCGCAAAGCTGATTTAACTGAATTTATCATATTGCTTATTCGATGCAGACTAAAGGATGAAGAAAAGCCAGTTACTCTATTGGCTGGAATTCATGCTCTGATCTCCCAGCACACTGTCCCACTAAAGGTTGGGTTTTTACCAGTAATGCCATCTCCAGTCACAAACTACGCAACAGTATACACAGCTCTAAGAAATCCCCAAAATGTGTGTGCTCAACTTGAAGACCAGCATATCCCACCAGTTTTCTGTGATGAAGATGTTTTCTGTATTGTAGCTGAGCTTTTTATGAGCGAGCCAGTAACATTTGTTGACCGTTATCCAATTGTGGGCATTTTCCCCATGACAAAAAGGTTGTGTTGCGGTGTGCAAGAAAGTTATCTCAGTGGATGTGGCATAGACGATGCACTTATTGAGACTGAAATCTTTGGAAACAGTCCAGTCAGTATTGAGAGGAACTCATTATGTTTGTTCATTACAAGGTATGCTTATCATATATGAGGCTATAGAATCATTGTGTTGAAATGCTTTCTGGAACAAGAATGACAAATTAGGTTTTGCATATCTTATCTCAGAAGTGAAAAAGGCAAAGGGTGCTCTTCATTCAAAAGACACACTGCAAAGCCAGTCAGTTTTCAGAACACTCAGTTCAAAATTCAGAAAACCCGAAAACCAAATTTGTAAAGTTTGTCAAAGAATGTGAAGAAAAATCAGAACTTTGCGAGTGCTAGGGAAATATTTTACATATGCATAGATCTAGTGAAAAAAGTGGTGTATGCAGATGGGGAAGGTGATTTGGAGATGCACATAAAGACCGTGGAGTTACTGATTGCTTTGCTTCGCGAATTCAATTGCATAAACTGAGATATGGTCCTGCTATTTGGAGTGAAGAAGCTGGAGGTGGATAAAGCACACCTCTACAGAAAATTCATCCAAAGACATTTTGTGGTGAAAGACTGAGAGGGAAGCTTCAGTGCTGTGGCTTCGGATATGAATCTGGAACAGACGATACAGAGCTCACAGAAAAGCACCAAGGCAATTGTTCATCAGACATGTAAAAGTGAGTATGTTGCTCAATGGCAGCTAGTTTACCATGAAGCCCTTTCTATTTGCAATGTTTTCAGAGAGATGACAAATTCATAATTAATGGACCATTGTGAAATTGCTCCTCTTCACGAACTTGTGGAAGAGAAGGGGGAATATTTTAATAAACATACTGACAGCCTTCTTCATTTTATGCAGAAGAAAGGAAACCCCTTTGAAATGAATGAGCCTGTGCAACTACACAACTTTGTGACCAAACAATGGGGGTGATTCTGCTTGACCGCCGGGGCCGGGGTCGGCGGGGGCACCGCCAACAGGCTGGCGGTGCTCCGCAGGGCATTCTGACCGCGGCGGTATGGCCGCGGTCAGAACAGGAAAACCAGCGGTGTCCCGCCGGTTTTCCGCTGCCCTGCTGAATCCTCCATGGCGGCGCAGCTTGCTGCGCCGCAATGGGGATTCCGACCCCCTCACCGCCATCCTGTTCCTGGCGGTTTCGACCGCCAGGAACAGGATGGCGGTGAGGGGTGTCGTGGGGCCCCTGGGGGCCCCTGCAGTGCCCATGCCAATGGCATGGGCACTGCAGGGGCCCCCGTAAGAGGGCCCCACTTTGAATTTCAGTGTCTGCTTAGCAGACACTGAAATTCGCGATGGGTGCTACTGCACCCGTCGCACCCTTCCCACTCCGCCGGCTCCATTCGGAGCCGGCTTCCTCATGGGAAGGGGTTTCCCGCTGGGCTGGCGGGCGGCCTTCTGGCGGTCGCCCACCAGCCCAGCGGGAAACACAGAATAACCGCGGCGGTCTTCTGACCGCGTAGCGGTATTCTGTTGGGGGAACTTTGGCGGGCGGCCTCCGCCGCCCGTCAAAGTTGGAATGACCCCCAATATGTGAGTAACAGTATAAAGACAGATCTACTAGATGTCCTGGAGCATGGATCGAAACTATATGCAGAACTGAAGCAGGAGATATTTGTATTGAAAGAGAAAAAGCTGTTTGACATAATCACTAAAGCTAAACTTTCACGCTTTAGTTGCTATAGTAAGAGTTTTGTCCAACCAGCCACTACAAAACAGGTTACAAAAAAACAACTTTTGCAAGCACATAGACGGATGGATGTAGCAAAAGAAAGAGGTGAATTTATCAAGGACATTTTGTTGCATGATCTTCTTTGAACAAATGCATTATTTAATGGAGGTGCTGCAGCCAAACCAGTGAACTACAAACTCATAGAAGAGCTTGAAATAATTAAGTTTCACCTGAAGAATTTCAATTCGAAAAGGTGTCCTCATTGAAAACTGCTGTTGTTGTGGACTATACGTCACAATTGCGAATCGTCAAGAGTTCATCCATCCAAAACTTCGGAGAGGTCGTTCAAACTGTTCTACAGATTTCAAAGTCAGTGTGCACCTTACAAGAACAGCACATTTTCTTTGACAGTTACCTTGAACATTCTGTCAAAGAATGTGAGAGAATCAGATGAATGTCTATAAATGGAATAATTGACCCTGCCTGCATCAAAAAATCGACATCTTTACCTGTGCAACTTAATAGATTCTGCTCATCAGCTTCAAACAAGATGAACTTAAAGATGTTAACATGCTAAAACATTGCTGATGGCTCAGTGAACACTGAATTTCCAATTATTCAAAGTGGAATGATTGTCAATGAGGAGTTGATGCCTGCAGAGAGATATTCAAAAGGAACAGGCCACGTTGTTCAAGAATTTACCAACAAATTGAAGGAAGCGGACGTTCATGTTGTGCCACATGTTGAGTGGGATGTTTGAAATGGTTCCAATCGAGTCATTGTACTGTCAAATGACACAGGTGTTATTATTGTACTACTTAGATTTGTTGCAATGTTCATAAGTCAAGGATTGTCAGAGGTAAGGATACGTAATGCAACATGCAAGAAAAGACACTTAATCCCGCTTCATATTCTGTACAAGAATTTTGACCCAGAGATGCCAGGAGTTATTATCAAGGCACATATTCTTACAGGTAATGACACTACAAATAAAATTGGAACCAAGCTTGGAGCTTTAACTGCTGAACCTGTGAGTTACTAAAAGGATTTGCTGAGACAGAAGAAGAATGTGACTTTAAAGGCATAACAAAATAGCTTGTGTGTGTGTGGAAAATGAGGTCTGACTGTCGCACATCTGATGAGCTTCGGTACAGTGGCCTTCCACCGATGTCATATTCTGTGCGTGGACACATTAAAAGAGTGATCTACTTGATCATAAGATGTGTAAATATTTTAGATCATGCATATGTAGACAAAGATCTGTGTGAATTTGGTAGAGAAGACATTGGTGGGGCACTAAAACCTACAAAATTTCTAAAGTCTCTAACCACAGAACTTACACTTACATGTACTTGTAAAATCTGTGCTACAAAAAAATGTCCCTGATAATGTGCTCTTCTCAAATGTTCAACATTCTGGAAATGTACCACTAGCGACTGCCAAAACAAATAGAGTAAATTATGAAACTGTCTAAAACAGGAATGGTAAAAAAAAATCATATTCAGATCATAAACATTGTTTGATGTCTACATAAAAAGTTAAAAACCATAATTAATAGTTTCATTTCTATATGTCTTTTCTTCTCTATTATAGCTGCCATTTTGAAAATGGTGGAAGGGTTGCTCTGAGGAGTTATTTTCTGTCTCAAAAAGACTACTTACCCATTTGACACCAAAATGAAGTGTATAGGTCTCATGGTCACTGAAATATTACATCATCACTACAACACATCTGCCGTTTTTTTTAATGTTGTCCAGAAAAATTTGGCCCGGATCAGCAATGTCTACTGAAGCAAAATTATTTCTCTAATGATCCAAAAACACAAACCAAAAATGAAAATCTCTGGAAAACAATTTTTTTATGGAGTTGAATCAGGGGGCTTGGATTATAAAGTACACCATTTCCAGATGCAGTAGTTCTACATTAAACCACTGGTTCAGGACACATTTTCTTAATGATACGACACAAGTTCTCAACCAGTGTGATAACGTATTCCAGAAGTCTTGGTGTTTTGCTCAACTCAGTTATTGGAGTGCTTTACATGAGCACTAGTTACATTACACAAGGACACGTGTATTTCTTCGAGGCATGGGGAAATTACATGATTTGCCAAGAATTGCAGGATGTTGAGCTGACACCGAAACTTTAACCTGGTTCCACAGCCCCAAAGTCTTCAGCTCTGACCCATTCACCATATCCTCTCCCCAGCACCAAGTACCTAATTTATCGTTGGACAGACGGTGTGTAGTGTCTTTTTGTATTGGCAGAAGACATTACCTTCACCATTCTGACGATACTCTGCTAAATTCTTAGATTGCAGCCGCCCCAACTGTCATTTCTGTACTTTGAAAGGAACCACCTGCATGATGTTTCCTTTCAGCGTAATAATAATTTGGTGGGCAGCTGCCATCTGTTTCGATGGTTGTCCACAAAATATTTTACATTTGTTTTCCATAAAAAAAAAACGTTAAGAGTTTGTATCTGAAAAACCAAAATAATAATGACCTGCACACCCTGGGATTTTTCTGCCAGAATGTGAGCCATTTTTGTTTCTCTCCTGTCTTTCTAGGAAAATAAAAGGCAATAAATTAAGTTAAAATAAATAAGCAGTCAAACCTAGTCCTAATGCTAACTCTAAACCTACCTTAGATTGCTTTAATTTAAGTTAACTCTAATGTCAAAAGGTTGCTCCCGTGCTGGAAGAGGTACTTTGGTATTTTAATATTTGAATTGTTTAGCAAAACTCAAATTCAGCTCCACTTAAAATGGAGAAGTTCCTCTGAACAGTCATGATGGGGTGTTACCTTATTGAAAATGTAAATTGACTTTTTAAATAGAAGGCTGGTGGAAAATTGTTCAGTATTTTACTGCTAGATTGAGTAAGAAGAATTCCGAAGTAGGGAAAAGTTGTTGCAAGACATACTCAGGTAAAATGAATTCAGTAACATAAAAAAAAAAAATCTGATATGAGAAAGAAAATGGCATTGGCAGTCCACTGTAACACTGACACAGATGCCATATGTGCCTTGGGCACACTTCTTGAACTTTACACATTCACTTATATCACAGCATTTAAATACAGATTAAAAGTACTTCTTTTGTGGGCTGGCAGGTGTAGGTCATCGACAACAAGAGACCACATCCTAGGTGACATGCCTACAAAGTCACTTGATTAACATAAATTGTCTGGTTGATGATGGAGAGGGCATAGCATAAACATGTTTAGGTCTAGTTAGAGATAGCTTCAGCTGTTACCAGAACTCATGCAGTCACAAAAGACAACGAAACAGCAATGGAGAAAGAGGGGTTTCAGCTATTTCTCCTTGTTGATTTTCTTTTCAGGCTTTCATTTGGCAACTGTCTGTGCATCTAATACAGTGGATAGGGGCTTTGCTTGTGTCAAAAAATTTAGGGAATATCATTATTGTGAATTACCTGATCAATGTAGTAGAGAGGTCCTTTACATCGTGAACTGCTTGACAACCACCATAGGAATGAGTCTAAAAATATAACTTTGAGAGATCTTTGTGTACAGCCCTCTATTTCAGGATAATTTGAGACGTGGAATTTTCATTGTGCATATTTGTAACTTTATTTTTGGAAGTTAGTTTTTTTGTGGATTCACATACTTTGTCTTTTTAAAAATACAACTGAAGTTGTGCTAAGCTTCGTTTAAGTCTGGTTATCTTGGAGCTCAGTCAGCCACTCCCTTCTTGAGGTTTCAGTTGTGAGGCCTCTTCACCACTCAATATGACATGACAGTGAGCCTTGAAGATATCTGGAGGGGGAGACAATTCTTCAGAACACTAGAGTTGAATGTCTTGACAGAGAAGGGTGAGCAAAGGAGTTCTCTTTTCCCTTCGACTGCTTACAAGATGGTGCCTGCCTGTGGTCACTCTCTGCCTTGATGTAGCTGACAACAGAAGCGAGGATGCCTTGTGGATGGAGATCGGGGGGCCTGAGTAGACAGTAGAAGAGCTTCTGTATAATTGGGACAGATGTGCACTTTGGGATCATAGAAAGCCTGGGTAGTGGGGAGATGGAGTGTTGAGAGGTTTAATCCCAGGAGTAGCAATGAGAGACACCAGGCTGGAGAGAAGCCAAGTTGAAGATTGACGTATTGGTCCTGAGGAGTACATTCAGCAAGTCGAGCAAATACAATGAAAAGGGAAAAAATAGCTTCTTTCACCAGATGGTGCATTAAAAGGGACCCATGAGCATGTGAGGTTTCTTGAAAAAGGAGCTAAAGGAAATTATGGCGACTCTCGGTGGGGGTGGGGGAGAGGGGGGTTATCCTAAACAAAAAGAAGTAGATGGCGAAGACAAAGGTGGTGATGGAGGCTTGTTTACAAGATAGGCTGAAAAAGGTTGCGTTAGTTCAACTCAAATTGGCAGCAGTGTAGTTAAAGGTGTAAGGGCTCGGCGAGTGAGCAGATGTAGCTGCCTGAAGGGGAGGAGTCAAAGCAGATGGACACTCTGAGCAGGGCCACCAGCGCAGTATTGGCAGCTAAGGGAAAGTTAAAGGTGCTAGAAAACACCAGGTAAACTGTCAAAGTGAGGGTTCCCGTATTTCCGGCTCTTCTTACGGGGACATTTCAGTATTGGAATTAAATAACATTCTGTCAGCCAGCTGACTCCATGTTGATACAACCCTAAAGATCTAGTGCAGAGCGCATATTGAATACTGGTGAGATCCCCCCAGCACGTCAGTTTGTGGATATTAATACACACTCTTCTTTGAAACAAAACTTTAAAATATAGAAAAGTTGAATTCTTATTGTCCCAAGCTTTAAATGCAGACACACATGCTCAAGAAAGAGCTCCTAAGTGTCAGACAATAACTGCTACAACTGGATTTTTTGGCTGCTGTCTGTTACCTGGCATTCCTTAGAGTTGTATGGTGGGCATTACTTTTAGTAAATACATTCTAATGCAGCAGGTCCCTTTTGGAGACAGATGGAGCAGAGTTGGATCATACGTCAGAGGGAAGATGCCCTTTATTTAGTTTATTATTGTTTAAATGTGATGTCTAAATATTTTGGGATGCTGTCCCCTTTTGCCTCGTGCATGCCAGTATAGCTTTTATTTTATTTCCTGATTTTTCTCTTGGCTCCCCATTCACTCCCTCCTCTTAAACCTTGCTTTATTACCTATGCAGCAGGAAAATTGAATGGCATTTCTTGTACCTTTAAGGGACGAATAAACAGGATATTCCATAATATTCAGGAGCTGATGTCCTTATGTGGTTCTGTTTTGTATGTACATCTCCTTCTACCACAAATAACGAACACTGGTAAGGTCACTTGATCTTGCCTTGGAAAGTCAGTGCAGTGGTCATTATTTGTTATCTTTTTATTGAAAACATCAGCCACAAAATTAAAAAGATGGAAACAAGCATGCAGTCTACATAAAGCAGCAATATTCTGGCAGCAAGAAATGTAAATAAAAATATCCATTGTGTATCATTTTAATAATAGGTTTGGTGTTTTCTGATGGGTACGTGTCCATAGAACAGGTATGGAAACTATTTTTTAGTTTTAATATACAGAACAGGAAAATCCGATTTTTATTGGGGCCAATAAAAGGTACTATTAGCTGTGCACAGTCTGAAAGTTTAACTTAAAAATGCAAGATAGGTTAAGAAATAAAGGAAGACATAAATAATGGAACAAAGTAACTATTAGTAGTAAAGCCAGGATTGCTCAGCTATCCCTTGCACTAAGCTGCCCTGCTTTTCAGGCAGATGTGCATGTGATCAGAAAGTGTTGTGAATATAGGGACATTTTTATTAGCTTGGGTCTAAGGCCTGTGCCCTCTCACCTATTCACTTGTCATTTTATTCCTCCTATTATTTTAGCAAGGCTTTATTTTAGTGCTGATGTTTTATTATTTTATATCAGTTGCCCTTCCACGCAGAATTGTTATTCATTTCTCTGCACATTTCATTCTGTGCTCACTCCAAGGCTATACTCAGTAGTTTACCAGTTATTGCCGGCCCTGAGAGTGCAATGTCTACCTTACACAGAAAAGGCTCATCATCATATCTGGGCAGTTCTTAGAACAACAAGTTTCATTTTTGTAATTGTGTTTATATAGTGCTTACAACCCCTGACGAGGTGTTGAAGCACTTTTCAGCGAGCAGCATGCTACTCCGGAACCCAAGAGGAATTAGTGGTGGATTAGTATAGGAACATATGTGTACAGTATTAGTATGAGTTCATTTGAGCACAGGATATGTGAGTTTGTTAGTTGGATTGACTAGACTAATGGAGGGATAGAGCAGGGAAGAATCCACAAGTGTTAATTGGGAGATAGGATGAGTAAAGGAGAGATGGAGGAGGGAAGATCCTGTGGAAAGTGGTTAGGGAGTAGTTAGAGAGTAGCAGAAGGGGTTCTGGATGGGTCAAAGGTGGGATAAATGAGTGAGAATTTAATAGGGTTGTTTGGGAGATCCTATTAGTAAACTGAGGTTTGGGGTGAGCTAGATGGGGTAGAGGAGAGAAGAGCTTAGGCAGAGTTATTTTGGAGATGAAAGTAGTAGAATGGGTTTGGAATGAGTCAGAGTGGGGATTTAGGATAGATTGATAGAGACCTAGGGTGATGGGGAGACAGAGTAAAGCTTATGAGAGAGTAAAATTTATATATATATATTTTTTTAATTTAAATATTTTGCAAATTTTATTTATAGATTGTAGGAAGTTGGCTCCGTATATACTACCTCAAAGTAAGAGATAGTGTGCACAGGGTCCAAGGGTTCCCCTTAGAGGTAAGATAGTGGCAAAATTAGATCATTCTAATGCTCTATTTTTTGGTAGTGTGGTCGAGCAGTAGGCTTTTCAGGGGGTAGTGTTAAGCATTTGTTGTACACCCACAGGCAATAAGCGAGGAACACACACTCAAGGGCTTAACTCCAGGCCATTGGGTTTTATATACAGGGAGTGCAGAATTATTAGGCAAGTTGTATTTTTGAGGATTAATTTTATTATTGAACAACAACCATGTTCTCAATGAACCCAAAAAACTAATTAATATCAAAACTGAATATTTTTGGAAGTAGTTTTTAGTTTGTTTTTAGTTTTAGCTATGTTAGGGGGATATCTGTGTGTGCAGGTGACTATCACTGTGCATAATTATTAGGCAACTTAACAAAAAAAAATATATACCCATTTCAATTATTTATCATTACCAGTGAAACCAATATAACATCTCAACATTCACAAATATACATTTCTGACATTCAAAAACAAAACAAAAAAAAATCAGTGACCAATATAGCCACCTTTCTTTGCAAGGACACTCAAAAGCCTGCCATCCATGGATTCTGTCAGTGTTTTGATCTGTTCACCATCAACATTGCGTGCAGCAGCAACCACAGCCTCCCAGACACTGTTCAGAGAGGTGTACTGTTTTCCCTCCTTGTAAATCTCACATTTGATGATGGACCACAGGTTCTCAATGGGGTTCAGATCAGGTGAACAAGGAGGCCATGTCATTAGATTTCCTTCTTTTATACCCTTTCTTCCCAGCCACGCTGTGGAGTACTTGGACACGTGTGATGGAGCATTGTCCTGCATGAAAATCATGTTTTTCTTGAAGGATGCAGACTTCTTCCTGTACCACTGCTTGAAGAAGGTGTCTTCCAGGAACTGGCAGTAGGACTGGGAGTTGAGCTTGACTCCATCCTCAACCCGAAAAGGCCCCACAAGCTCATCTTTGATGATACCAGCCCAAACCAGTACTCCACCTCCACCTTGCTGGCGTCTGAGTCGGACTGGAGCTCTCTGCCCTTTACCAATCCAGCCACGGGCCCATCCATCTGGCCCATCAAGACTCACTCTCATTTCATCAGTCCATAAAACCTTAGAAAAATCAGTCTTGAGATATTTCTTGGCCCAGTCTTGACGTTTCAGCTTGTGTGTCTTGTTCAGTGGTGGTCCTCTTTCAGCCTTTCTTACCTTGGCCATGTCTCTGAGTATTGCACACCTTGTGCTTTTGGGCACTCCAGTGATGTTGCAGCTCTGAAATATGGCCAAACTGGTGGCAAGTGGCATCGTGGCAGCTGCACGCTTGACTTTTCTCAGTTCATGGGCAGTTATTTTGCGCCTTGGTTTTTCCACACGCTTCTTGCGACCCTGTTGACTATTTTGAATGAAACGCTTGATTGTTCGATGATCACGCTTCAGAAGCTTTGCAATTTTAAGAGTGCTGCATCCCTCTGCAAGATATCTCACTATTTTTGACTTTTCTGAGCCTGTCAAGTCCTTCTTTTGACCCATTTTTCCAAAGGAAAGGAAGTTGCCTAATAATTATGCACACCTGATATAGGGTGTTGATGTCATTAGACCACACCCCTTCTCATTACAGAGATGCACATCACCTAATATGCTTAATTGGTAGTAGGCTTTCGAGCCTATACAGCTTGGAGTAAGACAACATGCATAAAGAGGATGATGTGGTCAAAATACTCATTTGCCTAATAATTCTGCACTCCCTGTAGAAAAATATTGTTTCTTAATTTATTTATAGAACCACAAGTTCAAGATTTGAAGTAAATACATAAAATGCAAGGTACTCCACACAGGTAAGTTAGGAACTTTGAATTAGAGCAATAACATATACAGTTTTTGTTAAAGCTATTTTAAAAGTCGACAGTGCAAAAATCAACAGTTTCTTGGGGAGGTAAGTATTGGTTAGATTGTGAGGTAAGTAAGACACTTACAAGTCTCAGTTCCTGGGCACAGGCAGCCCACCGTTGGGCGTAAAAGGCAACCCCAAAGTTACCACACCAGCAGCTCAGGGTCAGTCAGGTGCAGAGGTCAAAGAGGGGCCCAAAACACATAGGTGCCTATGGAGAACAGGGGTGCCCCGTTTCCAGTCTGCCAGCAGGTGAGTACCCGTGTCCTCGGGGGCAGATCAGGGGGGTTTTGTAGAGCACTGGGGGGGAAACAAGTAGGCACACAAAACACACCCTCAGTGGCACAGGGGCAGCCAGGGGCAGTGTGCAAAGCAGGCATCGGGTTTTGTAGAGGAAACAATGGAGGGACCTGGGGGTCACTCTAGCGGTGCAGGCAGTGCACAGGGGGGCTTCTCGGGCCAGCCACCACCTGGGCTAGGCAGAGGGTCGTCTGGGGTTCAGTCCTGCACTGAGGTTCGGTTCCTTCTGGTCCTGGGGGCTGAGGGTACAGTGCTTGGTCCAGGCGTCGGGTCCTTTGTTACAGGCAGTCACGGTCAGGAGGGAGCCCCTGGATTCTCTCTGCATGCGTCACTGTGGGGTTCAGGGGGGGTCATCTCGGGCTACTCACGGGGTCGCAGTCACCGGGGAGTCCTCCCTGTGGTGTTGGTTCTCTGGATCTCGAGCCGGGGGGCGTCAGTTGCAGTGTGTGAAGTCTCACGCTTCCGGCGGGAAGAGTGAGGTCTTTGAAAGTTGCAGAAAAGTTGCAATATTGTTGCTCTTTGTTGAGCAGAGCCGCTGCTCACGGGAGTTTCTTGGTCCTGGGGTTCATGGCAGTCCTCTGAGGCTTCAGAGGTGGCTGGTCCCTGTTGGATGCGTCGCTGTTGCACGTTTTTGAGTCAGGAGCGAGGCTGGTTAGGGCTGGGGCCAAAGCAGTTGTTGTCTTCCGTCGTCTCTGCAGGGCTTGCAGGTCAGCAGCCCTTCTTCTTGTTTCAGGTTGCAGGAATCTGATTTCCTAGGTTCTTGGGTGCCCCTAACTACTAAATATAGGGGTGCGTTTAGGTCTGGGAGGGCAGTAGCCAATGGTTACTGTCCTGGAGGGTGGCTACACCTTCTTTGTGCCTCCTCCCTGAGGGGAAGAGGCACATCCCTAATCCTATTGAGGGAATCCTCCAGACTTAAGATGTTGGATTTATAAAAGCAGGGGTCACCTCAGCTCAGGGCACCTTAGGGGCTGTCCTGACTGCTGGGTGACTCCTCCTTGTTTTTCTAATTATCTAATCCAGCCTTGCCGCCAAAAGTGGGGGCAGTGGCCGGAGGGGCGGGCATCTCCACTAGTTGGGATGCCCTATGGCACTGTAACAAAAGGGGTGAGTGTTTGAGGCTCGCCGCCAGGTGTTACAGTTCCTGCAGAGGGAGGTGAGAAGCACCTCCACCCAGTACAGGCTTTGTTCCTGGCCACAGAGTGACAAAGGCACTCTCCCCATGTGGCCAGCAACTCGTCTGGTTGTGGCAGGCTGGCAGAAACTGGTCAGCCTAACATTAGAAGTCGGATTGGTATTCAGGGGGCATCTCTAAGATGCCCTCTGTGTGCATTTTACAATATATTCCACACTGGCATCAGTGTGCATTTATTGTGCTGAGAAGTTTGATACCAAACTTCCCAGATTTCAGTGTTGCCATTATGGAACTGTGGAGTTCGTGTTTGACAAACTCCCAGACCGTATACTCTTATGGCTACCCTGCACTTACAATATCTAAGGTTTTGCTTAGACCACTGTAGGGGCATAGTGCTCATGCATATATGCCCTCACCTGGGGTATAGTGCACCCTGCCTTAGGCTGTAAGGCCTGCCAGAGGGGTGACTTACCTATGCCACAGGCAGTGTGAGGTTGGCATGGCACTCTGAGGGGAGTGCCATGTCGACTTAGTCATTTTCTCCCCACCAGCACACACAACCTGTGAGTTAGTGTGCATGTGCTGAGTGAGGGTTTCCCAGGTTGGCATAAGACATGCTGCACCCCTTAAAGACCTTCCCCGGATCAGGGCCCTTGGTACCAGCGGTACCAGTTACAAGGGACTTATCTGAGTGACAGGGCTGTGCCAATTGTGGAAGCAAAGGTACAGTTTAGGGAAAGAACACTGATGCTGGGGCCTGGTTAGCAGGGTCCCAGTACACTTTCAATCATAACTTGGCATCAGCAAAAGGCAAAAAGTCAGGGGGTAACCATGCCAAGGAGGCATTTCCTTACATAGATTTAATTGATTTTAAATGTATTTTGTCTATAGTACAGTAGGACTAGAATAATAGATATGTATATACATAGTAAGGGAATATATGTGCAAGGAATATTATGGGTATAATAGGAGGAGTAAAGTTGTATTGTATAAACAGAGAGGTGTTTCAAGGTTTTTAATATTTGATGTTAAATATTAAGTGTGATTTTATTACATTCATTTATCTATCTTCAATTTCTCAATAGCGAAATGCTTTCTGTTAAATATTTAAGATAACATTTGCTCATTGTGATATGAAAGCAGGAATGCATAAGTATCTAATATAACAACTTATCTAGGAGCTATGCAATGACCTTTGAACATATCTGATACAGACTTCTAATTGCAGATTCCTTACCTTAGAATTTTCCCCAGGCGTCAGACTGGATCCGGAGATTTTTCTTCGAGGGTGGCGTTGGTCGACTCTGCAGGCGTCGTAGGCATTGTGGTTGCAGTGATGACGTCAGGAGTAGTACATAGACGCCTCCCTCGCGCAGCGACGTCAGTTCTTTTCTTTCCGCACCACTCGCTTATCCGGAGAAGAGCTACCCTAGGTTATTTTGTGGCCAAATTCGACGGTTTTGTTGAAGTTTTTTGTGTGTGACTGTTGTGTGTCGAGATGTCCCCGAAGACCGGGTTCAAGCCTTGTGAGGACTGGCATTGGACGATGTCAGTGACGGATCCTCATTACGTTTTTCTGTGGCGCCTCGAGCGCGACCACCACCCAAAGTCGTGCTCCGAGTGTTGGGCCAAGCACCCGAAGGCTTTGAGGGAACGGTCCCTAAAGCTAATGGCGGCCCGGAGTCATCACCACTCGTCTTCTTCGAAATCCTCGGGTCAAGGTAAGAAGAAGAAGTCGTCGTACAAGTCCCATCGCTCTCCGACTTTACCCCGTCGCTTGGCTGACGCGGACGAGCGTCCACACACTAGGCCTTGGAGCCTGCATCTGGGTCGACTGCGCTTCCCAGAGTTTCCTGGAGCCAGAGTGACCCCCGCCCAACTGAAAGAGTTTTAGAAGGCCATGCCCCTCATTTTCTCCTTTGGGGCCAAGTTGTTCGGCTGAGGGGTCTTTGGGTTCCGCGCTGGCGGTTTTGGCCCTGGCAACCGAGGTCTCCTCCGGATCTGTGCACGGATCCGCACCGGTGGGTTTCGCTCCTTCGAGACCTTCCCCGGCGCCAAGTCGCTCATCGCCGCTCCCGACGTCGGTAGTGCCCACTATCAACCCAATTCTTATCCCTGACGACTCGGAGTCGGTGCGCCGTCGGTCGACGCTGCCCCCGGCTTCGGTGGGGCCTATTCGCCCCAGGTCAGATTCAGACCCTTTTTCCTATGGGTACGAATATGGGGAGGATTTGGAGGGGTCCCTGGACCCTTACGAATTCCAGGATGGCCCTGCTATGGACTAGGCCCAGGATTTGGGCAAAGCCAGTGGTCTGGATACTTCTCCTGATGCTGGCATGCTGTCTCCTCCTACTGTGGCTACAGCGGAGTGAGCAACTTATTGTATGGTGGTCAGTAGGGCAGCTGAGGTCCTCGGCCTTGAGCTACCTACTGTAGAAGTTAGGTCTAATCTCCTGATGGAGGTGCTTCAGCCTGGGGCTTCTACTTCAGAACCGCTTTTACCATTCAATGAGGCCCTCACTGATGTCCTTTTGGGTACATGGTCCAAACCCAACACAGGGGCTCCTGTGAACAGGATTATTGCTCGCCGCCATTGGGCCGCACCAAACGACCCAAAATTCCTGTCCCAACACCCTACGCCTGAGAGTCTTGTTATCCAGGCTTCCTCTTCTTCAGGCGCGTTCCAATCTCCACCCCCGGACAGGGAATCCAAAAGGCTGGAACAGTTTG
Organism: Pleurodeles waltl; assembly: GCF_031143425.1. Taxonomy (NCBI): domain Eukaryota; kingdom Metazoa; phylum Chordata; class Amphibia; order Caudata; family Salamandridae; genus Pleurodeles; species Pleurodeles waltl. The sequence goes on from NC_090436.1 coordinate 908,889,357, forward strand.
GCAAGAAGTTGTTTACTTCCTCCAGCCTCGCACTGCGGTCTGTGAACACCGCATGCCTTTTGGGCTGTTATACCCACTCCCTATGGGATATGGTTGCGCAAGTCTTGCCGCAGATACCGGAGGAGGCCCGTGCTATCGTCTCCCAAGCAGTAAACGATGGGAGAGACGCGGCAAAGTTCACAATCCGTTGTGAGCTGGATATGACCGACTCTCTGGGTAGATCGGTTGCAACGACAGTGGCCTTACGGCGCCACGCCTGGTTATGCACTTCTAGTTTCTCAGGGATGTCCAACAGTCACTCATGGACATGCCCTTTGATGGCACCCGTCTCTTCGGAGACAAAGCAGACTCGGCTTTGGAGAGATTCAAGGATACCCAGGCTATGGCTCGGTCCCTCGGTCTTTCATCGGCTACTCACCCACCACAGTCCGCTTTTCGTCCCTTTTGTGGACACGAAAGGGGCCCCCCTGTCGCGTCCTCTACCCAGCCACCGTGCCACGCACGCTAGCCAGCCTATGCGTTGCCGAGGACGCAAAATTCCATGCGCCCGTGGGACAGGGAACCAGAGGTCTGTCCAGTCCACCTCTGCCCCCGCTGCAGCCTCCAAACCCTCCTAGTCCGTCCCCTCACTCCCACCAAGTTGGTGGCAGGTTCCGCCATCACCTGCCCCACTGGGAACATATCAGAACAGACGGGTGGGATTTGCAGATCATTCGGAAGGGATACTCCCTCCCTTTTGAATCTGCACCACCACACATGCCACCATCCTACAATCATCTTCCGGAGGTGCATTTGGCACTTCTCCGCCAGGAAGTCGCTGCTCTCTTGGCCGAGGGAGTTATAGAAAGGGTCCCTGTGCCAGAAGTAGGTCGTGGTTGTTATTCCCGCTACTTTCTGATACCAAAGAAGGACAAGGGCTTATGTCCTATCCTAGACCTTCGGGACCTGAACTACTTCCGCAAGAAGGAGAAATTCAAAATGCTCACCCTGGGTCAGGTTCTGTCTGCCTTAGACCCAGGAGACTGGATGGTAGCGTTGGACTTGCAAGACGCTTATTTCCAGACATACGTATGCCTTTTTCAGGTCTTCAGGAAAGGTTCCTGTAGTTAAAGAGTTATTGATGATTCTTCTTACAGGTGTGGTAGCAGAAGTAGATAAAAGAATGTTCTTGAAGATGTGTGGTGGACAAGGGTCAGAAGGGTAGCCGGAAGGCCTGCTTGTTTTGACCAGATCCATGAATTCACCTCGTGATATTTGTTTGAAGGAGTTTAGAGGCTGGGTTGGTTTACTCTTGGAGGGAATTTTAGGAAACTGGTTGGTGCTGATGTTTTTTTTCCTGTTTTAAATAGGAGCCCAATGCATCTGCCTTGGTTGTACAATGAGTTGCCAGTTTGTTTGTGAAATCTTGAGTAGCGGGATGACCTCCTTCCATGCATTTAGGTTTTCGAAATTTCATTGAGAATTCTATAAAAATTCTTTAGTTGCAGATTTAGCATTCTGTCTGAGTAGTACATTTTTTTTTTTAGCTTTTTTGATTGATGATTTTTATATTCTGTTATGTTTGTGTAGCTGAAGTTTGTTTTGAATGTTGTTTGTTTTGAGCCAGGTCTGTTGCAGCCTTCTGATTTGTTGCTTTATCTTTTTAAGTTCTCTGTTTCTACAATGTGTTGGTTTTCTTTTTGCCCTGTTTAGTTTTTCTGAGTGGTATTAGGATATTGAAAGCTTCAGGTAGCCACTCATATTATTTTGGAACAGGATTAATTGTGTCTAGATCTGTATTGGCTGTTAGTTGTGTTTCTAAGTCTTCAAAATTTAGTTTGCTCCATGTTCGATAGATGCATGTATGTAAGGTGCTATGGGATGTGTTGATTTGTGGTGTTTTATGTCGGAAAGTTACCAGATGGTTGTCTGACCATGTTATTGGCGTGATGCTTTGAACAGTAACTGGGGGAATGTGTACCATCTGATGTAGGTTCAGTGTGACTAGGCCACTGGTGATCGCTTTTGGATTGGGCATATTGGGTTTGTCAAACCAAATGTTTAGGTTCCCAAGAATGCATAGGTTTGAGTTGAATGTTGTAAGGTTTGATACTGTATCTAGAAAAGTGTCTGGGAATGTTGTATTTTTAGGTGGATGTCTGTAAAGGAGGAGAAAGTTACAGGAGGAAGGTGGTGTAGGGTTGCATCTGGTGAGGAAGGCCTCACAACCTTGTATGCAATGTCTGTTTTGCAGAGATTTATTGCTTGTTTGAATATAATAGTTAATCCACCTCGTCTCTTACCTAACGGTTTTGTGTGATGGTTTGATAGCCTGGAGGAACGGCTTTATGCACCACTGGGGCCATGCCATCTCCCAACCATGATTCCTTTATGAATAGTAAGTCAGGTTGTTTGTCATGGAGCAGGTCGTAGATGTGGTGCTTGTTTTTTTAGAGTGATCAAGCATTTATGAGCAGGCAGTTTAGAAAATGTGTGTGTTTGGAGGTGTTGATTTGTTTTGGAGAAGGGTGAGCAGTATATTTTGAGTTTGTAGCAGGTGATTGTGATAACTGCATGAGGGTCACAATAGTCCTGTTTTTCTATATAGTGTTCTTCCTCCTGCAGGCTTGGTAGGCATTTAGTTCGGTCTGTGTGTGTTGGTGTTGGACTTGGCTGAGAGTGACATGATGAGTGTATTTTTTTTTTTATAGAGTAGCCTTATTGTGTTATTTACAAGGGGATGTGAAGTTGTTATAAAACAGCAGGCTTCCCAAAATAAGTCAGAGGGAACATTCAACCAGCCTGCCATCTAATGCTGCACATCGTTGCAGTTTTTGCTGAAACCTCAGGCTCCCTCTTTGTCTATGTGGGAGGCCTCCCAGCAGACTAACAGACCTCTTCATTACCTCTAACACAGTTATGGGGATTAGGCTTTCTTCCGGGGACTAGAATTGTGTATTAGGGCTAACACTGCTATTGGCTCTCATGTAGAAGCTTAGTAGTGTAGGTAGGGATGTTAGATACGCTATGGTGACAATATTGTGGCACTCATCCTGTGTTTCACTTTCATGGTCACTGCTGTACTAGTGTGGTGTTTCATTATCCTTGTAAGTGCAATTCATGCCTTTTTACATAGAACACAGGTGCTTCAATAAAACCTATTGAACCAGGATTATGCTTCTGTTTGTCTTTCCAAGTTTGAGACTTGTGTAACTGAGGGACAAGGGTCCAATCAGTTCTACCACGACTGAGTCTCATGCAGTAGGCTGCTATAGGTCACTTCTACCTGTGAGGGGCTGCTAGCTAGCCGGAAGGGTTAGGCCAACAACTGTCACTCTCACTCAGTGTGGGATCAGACTCTTCCCCCATACTTGGTGGTGCTGCTATCCAAAATCCTGCAGTCTCATTACTACAATGGGAGTCCTACGACAGCACATGCAGTGCAAGAAAGCCAGTGTCAGAAGTGGGCTGACCCACTGCCTCATGGCGTATACTGTGGAAGCAAAATGTGAATGACAGTCAAACAGACCAGTTGATTAAGAGGGCTGACCTAAAGCCCATCTGTTTATGTATATATGAATGTATTTATATTGACTTTATTACGTGAGGCAGGTGAGACAGGTAAGGCTGTTCTAGCCAGAGCTAAAACAAAAAGTTTAAAATAAAAACATTGATTTAGTAAGTATTATTTTGTGTTTTGGTCAGTTCTGGCTGAGTACTAACCCACACCACCTCTCTGCGTACACCTTAGATAGCGCTTGCCTCATCATCGTGAAGGTAAGGAGCAAAAGTGTTATATTTGGTGCTCACATGGTAAGGTAACAACAGAGGTAAAAATTACTCTGTGTCAGAATGGAGCCCGAAATCTCATATTGTTCAATTAATCCTGCTCCTGAACCAGTCGTAACATTCCTACATTAATTGCAATGTCAGCTCATTGTTATTGAACCCCCTAGGCCTGTGCACAATATTGACAGTACTTTGAACTGCCACAAAGTACTAATGTCACACTACCAACAGCACCTTCACGCCCTCATAGAGTAACAGTTTCACTTCAACACAGTACTTGCAAACTTCCCACAAAATTGTATTGAGGCCACTAGGTTTGGCTGCTAACTGAAAGTACATCTTCATAGATTGGCGAGTTTCTGTGTGCGGTGGTGTGGATGGGCAGGTGGGTGACTGCAAGAATGTGCCAGTGGGTGAATGAAAAGGTATGTCAGTAAAGGATGCGGGGCTAAATCCTTATATGAATAGTGATCAAATGCCTGGGTGGATGGATGAGCTATTGCTTATATTGAAGCATCCAAGCAATCTATTAGCCAACTATTTTGGCGTTGCCAGTGATTGTTTTTACTTGCACGTTCTAGATATTTTGGAGAATTTGTAAAGGTTTATGAGCTTTGCTTGTGGATAAAAAACAACTTCAAATAATAAGAATATTTAATAGATAGATAGTCTGCGGTTGTGGAATGGACAGAGAACAACAGCATAAAGCCCGCTGTTCTTGCCCTCAAACTTAAACCGTGCACAGGTTATCCATTGCTGATAATTGCAGTAGCAGAAGGTGCCACCATGTGCTACACAACAATGGGATTATTGCAGTCGTGATAAATAGTCAACAAAGTCTGCAGGAGAAAAAGGTTTGCAAGTGGTAGTGGGGCTCTCTACGGAGAGAATGGCACATTGGTTATCAATTTATTTTGGATTAGATAAATCTATGCTATAAAGTGCGAAGGCAATAAGCTCATATGTCTCAATTCCGATAGCAAACGTGGCATCCCATAGTGTCCTTTATTTTTTATTTTTTTGGAAGACTAAAAAGACCCCCCCGTATATGTTTTTAGGTCTGGTGTAGGAACTGCTTTAGCTGTAACACCAGCTTGATTTTTTCCCAAAAATCGTAAAAAAGACCTACTTACATGTACGCGTAATAGAGCTTTTCCAGCTCTTAGTCTATTGGCCATTTCAAGTGTCATCCACATTTACTTCCACCCACCCTGTATGGGTAAATGAACAACCGACTCCAGCCATTGTCTCTCTTCACTGTGAGTAATGGAATGATGCTCTTGCACATGTGCGCGTTTGCCTAAAAAGAGGTACACTTCAGGAATAATAGGCCGCTCTGTTCTTATATTTCTCTTTGATTGTTTTTTCTTTAATGCTTTGTGATTTTACTTGGTAAATGGAAATTATTTTCCTTATATTTTTTTCTAAATATAGGCATGTCATCTGGAGATGATGGTATTTGTACTTATTACTTTAGCACTTTTCTTATCTACTACAAATGTGAGCAAAAAAGAAATAAAATAAACATGCAGGCTTGTCAAGGCAAGACAAATTGGCTTTACCAGCGTTGTTTATGAATCTAATGTGGTGTCAGTAGCATGTATTGCATTACTCAATACATTCTGTTGCTTTTTCAAGTCGGGGTTTAAAGAACGTTCGACGTGAATGAAGTTAGGCTGTGCGTTATTACAAATGTGGCAGTGAAATAAAAGCGTTATCTCCCTCCAGGCAGCTCACTCCACATGCACCTAGGCACCATTGGCATATACAAACGGCATGATGATGAATGATGTCCTCCCAAGGTTAATGTTCTTTTTTGGAAAACTCCAATTTGAAATATAATAGTCTGCCATGCAAAAACATATTCTTGCTAGTTACTGAATACATTTTGTTTGCCATGTATTTATTTTCTCCTTAAAATATGCTGAAGTGCAATAAATCACCCTTGCAAACCCTGGCTTTCACAGTGTTTAAAATACTCAGCAGCTGCTGCCTCTGTTATCCGATTGAACTTCTTGCATAACAGCTGTCTTCTCTGATCAGAACTGACATCCTTAACTTCAGTATGTTCTGGGACTCCTCTGACAAGAAATTGTTTTGAAGGCATGCAATAAATTATAGGATGTTCTTGTCAATAGGTTTTCAAGGAAATCTAAATAAAAATAAATTCTGCCTTCTATGCCCCTCCTAAACCTAAATTGTATAAAGTCTGCATTTTGAACGTTTGGCTGTATAATCTTAAATATTAACTGGAAAGACCTGTGGAGTTAGTGGATACCTTTTGTATATAGCTCAACTGTAGTATTAAAGTATGTTACAGGGTTCAAAGTAACAACCATTTCCGTTTAAATTGGTTTCTAGTGATTTCTGTGCTAATGCTTTTTAAATATTTGTTTAATGTCTGCCAATATCATGTCCGTTGGATTATTTTTTATTCCTTATTTGGTAATGACGGTGATGGTGACACCCCCTATGGCGAGTAAAACCTTTTCCTGTACTTATAGGATGACAATGGAATGGACATGTCACCAGACATTGTTGTCTATCTTGCCTGAACCAAACTGTTGTGACATATGAGCCTCCCTCCTTTGCAACAGTCATAAGGAGAAAGACAAAAGTGTTGGACCGCACCCCAGCTAATAATATAGATGTGAAAAAAATAACCTAGGACAACAAATCAGGAACCTCTTCAGCCTTTTAATGAAGGTTTCACGGATGTTTGTTCTGCACTTGGGAAAAACCAGGATCTTTACCACAAGTTAATTGGCAAGTAGCAAGGCAGCAGAGGGCCCTCTCTTGGAGATCCAGATATTCTTCTAAAAAATCCCACTCCAGAGAGCTTGGTGGTGCAGGCATCCACAAGTCGCCTCAACCCAAATTCCTTCCCAACAACGCCACCTGATAGAGAATCAACGTGATTAGAGACAATTGCCAAAGAGGTATTTTCTTCTTCCAGCTTTGCACTTGGCTCCATCCAGTACATCTTGCATCATGGGCAAATACTTCCATGCATTGTGGGACACAGTGGAGAATATCTTGCCTTTTGTACCAGATCACAGTTGTCCAATTGATCAGAATCAGGGAACGGTTGGGATGGGTGAAATATTCCATTTGTTCAGGCCTGGACATAACAGACTATCTGGGTTGGACAGTTGGAACCAGCCTGGTGTCTCAGTGCCATGCCTGGATTCGCAACTTAGCCTTCTGTAACAATGTTCAACAGTCCTTGCTGGACATGCACTATGAGGGCTCTAGTCTGTCCGAAGCAAAGACAGCTTGGCTTTAGAAAGATTCAACAAGAGTAAAGCCATTTCTCGGTCTCTAGGCATGGCCCCACCGGTTCTGCAGACCTCCCAACATCTTAACCCCTTTTGAGGCTTCTGAATAGGAGACCATTAGAGGCTGCTTCAATGTAGGCCTCTGCAGCAAAGACTTCTCAGTCATTTTGAGGGCAGAGGTTGGGGATCAGGCGGACTGTGCCCAGACCCCAGGGGCAACACTGTACCCAAACCACAGCCTTCCCTCCCACAGTTTCAGTAAAACTGCTTTAATTTTTCCTTGGCAGCTCATAATCACCTGGTGAGGACATATCACCTTTTACCCCCCCTAGGTGATGGAGCATCACATCTGAACAATGCGTGTTCCAAGTTGTGGAACAAGGTTACTCCTGACGTTTCTGGTACTATTCCACAGACATACCTCTGGCACCACAACACCACCAGGGGTACGCTTGTCCATACTCTGCTGAGAAGTTAGGTTTTCTTGCCCAAGACAGTAATAGAGAGGATGTAGGCACCAGAGATTTGGGAGTAGCTGTTATTCCCTTTACTTCCTGGTGCCAAAAAAGGACAGAGGCCCTCACCGCATCCTTGATCTTCGCACTATGAACTTCCGGCAGAAAGACAAGTTAAAAATGCTCACTATGGCACAATTTCTGTCTTCTCTGGACCCAGGAGACTAGAAGATGGCATTGGATTTGTACGACACCTATTTAGACATACTCATCCTGCAATCCCGCAGAAGTTACCTGTTATTTTAGGTAGGCCAAGAACACTTCCAATTCTCAGTGCTCCCTTTTGGTCTCACCAGTGCACCTCCAGTGTTCACAAAGGTGATAGTGGTGGTTGCAGCCCATCTACAAAGGTTGGCAATGCCAGTCTTTCCAGACATCTGTGGAGGCTGCTGAAAACGGGGTTGCTTTAAACAGTCATATGCCTTCTCCATATGAGGACCAGCCTTTTGATGTTTTTCGTTTTTTCCATCAACATGGCAAAGTCACACCTGATTCCTTCACAATAGCTCCCCTTCACCGTATCCGTTCTGGATACAGTGCTCTTCTGAACATTTCCTCCACCTCAACGAGTCCAGGAAAACTCAATTTATGATCCCAATGTTTTACCCCTTGACCTGGGTCTCAGAGAGAGTGAGTCTGACTCTGTGGGAGGCTTCTTTGCCTCCTGCATCCTGCTTGTGGACCATACCGTGTGGTACGTGGGCTCTGCAGTGGGATCTGAATTCTCAGTGGGCTCCGTCCCAAGAAGACCTGCCAGGATCCTTCCAGGTGTCGAAGTAGTCTTTGCAAGACTCACATTAGTGGGTCCTCAGCCACAAGTGGGCCAGCTGTAGACCCTTCTTCCTACCCTACAAGAGACTAACGGTCATGACGGATGCCTCGTTGCTGGGTTGGGGAAGTTGTCTGCGAGAGGTGGCGATCAGAGGACTCCTATATTCAGAGAATACTCACCTCCATATCAGATTGCTGAGTTTGCCAGCGATTCACATCATGATGTAGGCCTTCCTTCTGACCCTTAAGAAGGGAACAGGTACAGGTGCTCATGGACAGAAAGACTGCCATGTGGTCCTGTAACAAACAGGGCGCAGCAAGGTTGTGGGCCCTGTGCCAAAGAGCTTTACATCTCTGAAAATGGGTGAATGCTCTGGGCATCTCTCTGGTTGCCAATAGCTGGAAGGGTCTTTAAATGTCAGGGTAGACAAACTCAGTCAACTGTTATAGTGGATTACAAATGACAGTTGCACCAGGAGGTGGTGCAGAGCATCTTCCAGCACTCGAAAGAACCCTGGCTTGATTCTTTTTTTTTTTTTTTTTTAAACCAATTTTTATTGTCGTTTAACATACGGCGGTACTTGGTAGTGCCCAGAAAATCAACAACAATGCACGTGCTATAGCAGTCGAGAGACATAGTCATGACACAGCGTGATACAAACATATCAAATCAAGCAATAATGGGTTCATGACAAGCAAGTATGTCTAGTAATTGTTCTTTGTCAATACAGCTCGCATGTATACATATCTCAACCTGCTAGGTGAGTCCGCGTGAAACCCTGGCTTGAGCCGTTCACCTCTGCAAGAAATGCACATTGTTAAAACTTTTACCTGTTGGGGTTCCCACAGCTGTTCTCTCTTGGAGATATCTTTCACCTGAACTAGAACTCTGACCTCCTGTACTATTTGTTTTTGCCCCAAACTCTCCTGCCAAGGTTTTGAAAAAATTCTACAGCTACAGCCTCTACTCTAATCTGGCTAGTATGGCAATTATGGCAACAAGCCTCATCAAGCTTCAATAAGCTTCAGTGAATTTCAAGGAGCCTTAGCAAGCTCAGCAAGCCTCATTGGTCCACATAGGGCCCCACAGTGCCATAGTGACCTTAACGGACTACATTGTGCCACAACATGTCCTCCTTTGAAGGATTTTGTTCAGCAACTATGGGGTTGTGGGATCTATGTTAATCCTCTCACACTTCTCTGTGTCATTAGTTGTTGCTTTCAGATTCACATAGGAGAAGGAGCCTAAGCAAAGTTGAACTTGTATTATGTATTTTCGTTTACACACAATATGACAGCAAAAATGTAAGATCTTGTAGAATAATCTCTACAAGGTAATGACCTAAGACCAAATCAAATCCACCAAGGAATAAAACTCCCTGTTTAGCTATTTTAAAACAGAAGTCCACATCATATTTTATGAGATCTGATGAAGTGAAGGTTGATTTGATTTCTATGAATGCTTTAAGACAAAACCAGAGGACACTGAGGATGCTCTTGCCCTTAGCAACCACCTCTGAGGCATGACCCCCCTAGATATATACCCGCTATCCTCTGATAATGTTGGGTCAACTAATGCTGAGTCTTCGACATAACAATTATCTGGGATAGATTCTATGGGGTATACCCTTGAGACAAGCCAACAAATTCAACAGACTGTCCAACCTAGAGATCTCTCTCTCTAATTGTACACAATACCCTACCAGAGATATCACTTTTTAAAGCTGCCTCATCAGTGTCGAGTACTCCTGAGAGTGTGGTGCCATTGTCCTAGAGAAAATCTTTGGAGGTTTGTTTTTTACATGCCAAGCTTCAGTACATTCTCTGGACCAAATCTGTCTGCGGCATGAACTATTGCTTAATCTGTCAGTAAACCTTCATGGCGAGTATGTCTAGTTTTCAAAAACCCTCCAATGCCTTAAGATAATTTTTCTTCTATTATGAATCTCCTGGAAAAATCCACAAATAGTTCTGATCATATTCTGGTCATTTTGTCTATAATTTTTAAAGAACTCCCAATGAAATCTAAGGAATCTTACATGCCAGATTTTATGCAGGCTGCTTTCAATGATATTCTCATTCAAAAGACAAAAATGGATGTACAAGTTGGTTGTCTCATCTCAAAAGCATTAGCATATACGCAAACATTAGCACAGGAGGTTGATGTATTCTCATTAGATCTCCTTTTTATGGATGATGACTTCCCTCTTCAAGAATCTTTAAGGGTGGATCTGGGTAAAGATTGCTCAACTGCACCACAATGTATGGAAACTGAAGTTTTCTTGTTCGTTAAACTGAAAGAAAAAAGGTAATGGCAGGGGAAAAACACTAAGCTCCTGTATTAGCCCCCAAGAAAAGGAAAGACCGGAAAAAAGCTAAAAGAAATGTGAGAAGATTAAATAAAAAAAGGCTAGAAAAGTTAAATGCCCTATAGACATGTCTTCAACCAATAACTCCGTAGATCCTATGGAAAGGTCAAGTGTTGTTTCTGAGAATATTCGTGAGCCAAGTAGGTAAACATCAACAGTGGAGCCAACAATTGTAGATATAAAAAGGCATTGTTGTAGAGCAGCAGGATGTTAAGTTCATTTTTGATTTAAAGAATGTTGTCGCAAGGGTTCATCAACTTTAGGACTCCAAAAAAGGGAACACTAGCCTCATTTGTTTGTTTTGAGTTCTATCACACCTGTAATTGTGCCTTGCCGAATCCCTGATGCTCTGGGTAATGGCTTACATCATCATCAAATCAGCCAGAACAAAGCACAGTGAGAAAGGAAGGAATTACAGTTTGGACTTTATTGTTTTATTTGATGATGACGATGATGATTGTCCTTTTGAATCAATCCTATCTGTTGAATCTCTTGGCCCAGGTAGACTAAATTAAGTTGGTAAGGAGTCATGATCTGGAATTAGTAGAAATACTAAATAAACAAGCAGAGAAGAAATCAAGGGTTACATTTAAGTCGCCAATTATTGAGAACTTAATTTTGAACAATTGTTAGTTTTTTATGTCATAAGGAATTGATATTGCACCTCCTCCTTATAAAAATAATGTTGTGTCCTGGTGTGGGAAATTTTATTTACAAACATTACGCCTTCTCGAGGAATGCACTGTGTCACAGGAGGAAATAGCCACTCACCAATGTAAAATTGGCATTATTGTCTTGCAAGGGTGGCTCTAGGGTGGTGTCACATAATAATAATTTTGGTCTAGCACCAACAAGGAAGAGGTGTCTCAGTGGGTCTGGCTCGCAGGCTTGCTAAGTAGTGGAAACATACCTGTATTAAATTGGATGAATCAGCTTGTTTGGTGATTTCAACCATTCATTACTATTGTTTCAGTGAATACTGCCGGATGCTGGAATAACTTGGGGAAAACTCAGAATCTGAGTACACTAAATCTTGCAACAATTTGTTTACAAGAAACCTATGCACCTTTTGTTTTTGAGGCTGAAAATTATTGTGTGATCAGCTTTCCTGCTATTAAGTCATAGAGTTGCCATCCTAGTGGTGAAGTAGCCACATTATTGTCAGGACATTTTACTTGGTCTTATCAGGTATATTATCATTAGTCGAATTTAATGCATTGCATTCTGTTACCACAGAATTTAGGTGATTGTTCTGTCCTTCCTTTTTATTTTGGTCAACCTATTTATTATACCAGGTCAAGAAAATAATCTGTTAAGTAGGTTTTTCCATTATTTAAATGGGATTATGCGGAAAGGGGGTACATTAAGGTTTCAATAATGAGAGATCTTAATGCTACAGTCTTTAACTGTACATTAACCCTACTTTCGGATACAGAATAGGAAGAGGCTGTCAATATTCAGGTCTCCGTATTTCCTGTCTGCTCCAGGATAAATAAAAGAGAAACATTGCACCTGGAGGCATGCAGGAAACATTTTAATTATCTTAATCGGCGATGACATCTGGGCTCCCCCTACGCATGTTACTGATAATTTCTCCATGATAATTGACTCTTGTTTGTTCATATATAGTCTTTCATTGTTTGATGGAACTAAAGATAATAAATTACATCTGGAGTGACCACAGTATTTAACTTCTTAAGATAAATGGGAAGCCAGATTCTGTACATCTATGGCAGATTCCTGATTATGACGAGGTATTATTTAGTAATGCGAATGGAAGGGTATCATGGAGTAAGGAAGATAAGCAGTTGTTGTCAGGCAAATTAAGAAAAATCACTGAATCTTTTTCTCCGTTAGCATGGATAATGGTTACCACTTATGAGGAGCATATGGAGAGATTTGTGTGGATAAACCTGAATACTGTAGGGAGCCAAAGCATAAAAGCAATAATGCAGTCAGTCATTTACAAAGAAGGCAATGCATTTTATATTCCAAAGAACTAAATAAGCTGATTTCTCGGCAGAAAGGAGAACTAGGTGGGTAAAAAGTTTTAAAAGAAAAAAAAAGTTAAAAAAAAAAAAATGTATCACTCAAGTAATATTTGGGTAAAAATAAGAGAAGCCGGTGAAATGTAAAAACCAAAAAGCCTTCTAGAAAATTGTGGGGTAAAATAGTGGCTCTTTCTCTAAACTCAAGATACGTAATATTACTAACTCTGAATGGCAGTTATGTATAACTTCCATTTATGCTCTGAATAACCTGTCAGTCAGCAATTGTGGTTTGAATTTCTGTGACATAACTCTAGAAGACAGATGTTCTTTTAATCTTTTAACGTTTTATAAAATGAAAATCCCTCAGACACTTTTATACGGTTTAGAGACATTAAAAATTGATCAGTGGCACGCTTTGAATAAAGTGGAGGGGAAGATTCTTCACACTATTTGCACTTTAAATACCAGTGTCAATCAAAGCTCTTAAATTGGAATTAGAGTCGGTGAGCACTTTTATAAGAGGATTGGCAGCTATATTACAGTGGTTCCAGTGCCTTCTGCATGCTAAAGAAGACTTTGAAGAGACTTATGGCTTTGAAATACCTTACTCCAACAAGTGAGGCTGGAACATATTTAACTAGTATTATAACTGCACTACAATTTTTTTTGACCAGTACGGATATAAAAAATTTGTGTTAGTCATCATAAAAATTACTTAAAAGATCCTATGAAAAACTTCTCCATGGAAAAGGATGTAGAGATGTGTAGAGCAAAACACTGAGTCATATTATACAATCCTGTTCCTCAAGTATATTTGAGCTGGAATTTGGGGAAAAGGACGTGAAGATGTATAATGCTTTGTAGATTGCCTTGCCTTTCAAAACATATCAACAGAGGCTTTTAAAACCACTTTTTTAGTTAAAAAAAGAAAAAAAAAAAGAAGGTAATGGAAAGGAAACAGATGCAATGGAGATGATAAACTGTTAAGTAAGTTTTAACTCTTTTTTGCAGTTGTATTAATGGATGTAATTTTGATTATTTTATTTTAGATCTCATTGTTAGATCTAAATCTCTGAACTGAAAAAAACCCCATCAAATTTAGTCCATCCAGGGAAGAGAAATCAGCATTTGTTGCTCCCCCTTATGAGGAGTCATAGACAAACCCATGCGATGGCATTTGGCCAGTCGCCTCGTGTTGGTATGCATCATTTGATCCCTACTTGGGCCTTTGATTACACCCAGAAAGGGCCAGTGCACCAAGGACGAACTGGCCACTCTGAAGTTTTCACACTTAACATTTGAAATTACCCCACTGGAGAGTGCCAGTGCCCCGGTAGGGCAGCTAGAGGAGCATGTATAGCACTTAAACTACCAACTCCCCTAAAGCAGTTAGTATGCTTGGGAAGCAAGAGAGTGTGACTGCCAGTACCCTCAATCTGCACAGAAACCAGCAAGTAGGGAACAGAGAAAAGCCATTGGCACTTGTGTGCTGTGCAGGAGTGGAGCTTGTCTACCTGCACAGGATTGGGGACTCCAGTGCAGCCACAGGAGATCCACAGGTAGCTCGTGGGGCAGTCGCACCCAGTCCAAAAAAAAGAAATCATGCTTGTGGCAGTTGTATCAAAGGAAACCTCCACTGTCCAAGAGCGCACACCATAATAAACATGGTGTACATAAATTTGTGTACAGTTGGTAGGTGGCACCCGAGGAGGAGCAGGAGCCCCACTAATGAAAAGTTTTGGCTCTGGGGGCTGCCTGGAGAGTGGCAACCCCCCTCGGGCTTTAAAATTTAGTCTGCCCCCTAAGATTTCCAGGTCAGTGGAAGAGTGACCTGGGGGAACTTTCAAGCACCTCTGGAGCTGGCACTTTAATCTAAAGATTGTGGTGTGTGTGGACTTTTTTTGTTGGGTCCTGTGGTTGCTTTGCAATTTTAGCAAGATAGAATAAAAACTCTAACATTGCATGGTTTTGAATATTGTATTTTTGACAGTAAATCACTATATGTACCTTTAACATCAATAGAACAATGTCCCCACCTCCCAGTCCTGATATCTGGGTGGGGGATCCACCTCACCGCTTTTAGGCAATATTTCGCTTCACCACCATGCATCCCATGTTAATCAGGATCTTCCGGCAACCCGTAGCCTCCTATAGTGATTCAACCACCTCCTCCCAAAATGATTGCAATGTTGGGCAACTCCACAGTGTATGCAATAGTGAACCTTCCAACTTGCAGCCTTCCAGGCACAGTGCATAATCCACCCTCCCTATTTTATGCATTACTACCCTCCTATAGTATGTTCTGTGGACCTATTTGAGTTGGATCAGATGGTAGCTAGTCTTGATCTCAACTAACTTGGGGAGTCCAAGTGCCGTCTGCCAGTCCTCAACATCCATCTCCTCTAAGTCCTGTTCCTATCTGTCCTGTAGTCACATGAGGGAAACCTATGTGTTTCTCATTAGTGTGCCGTAAGTCTCTGAGATTAGTTTCTTACTGTCCTTCTAACAGGCGCCCTTCCCAGGAAGAGTCCTCTTGCATTTCAGGGTCTCTGGTGTTTTACTTGCCTATACCTCAACCACTGCGCCACTGGCATCTGAAATACTTTCTGTAGGTAGCCAAACGGAACAACACCATTTCCATCATAGACATCTGCCAGTATAGAGAGACCAATAGTTTCCTAGCCACGAAAGCCCTGTAGTGCCGTTACTGGTTGTAAGCTAGTCCCCTCCCGTAGTGGTGTTTTTGGGAGTCAGCCTTTTGTCCAACTGCATCTCCCTGTGCAGTAGGCTCCAAATTCTGATCACTATCTTTATCGCTGATCCCACCTGAGGATCTAGCTTCCCTCCCTAAAATATGTGGCATTAACTCCTGCCACTCATTCTCTGCCTGTCTACACAGAATGCCGAGTCGTCCCAATCTGTACAAGCCCAGTCATGAACTACGCTGTCCTGCAATGCCTCATATGGTTTCCTTATATTCAGAAGAGTTGTGCCTCTGTCATATATGAATCATTGGAGGACCTTCATCACAACCCAAAGCAGACCCCCGCTCATAGTAGAGTTCTTACCAGTGCTTCCACCTTACCCTGAAGGTTTTGCACGAATGGCATATGAAAAGCCTGGCAGCACATCTGGCTAAGGCCCTGTGTCATCGTCGGTCTCACTCTTGGTCCAGGGAGTGCTTGAGAATTAGTTCCTGGAGCCATTCCTGAGATCGTATGTCACCCTAGATGTCGAAGGAACAGACTTTGAAACACAGCCGGTCTAAGTCGCATTATCCACCTACGGTAGGTAACTCCTGCATTCCTGATGCCCTCTCCCAACCTCCGGTTTAGGAGTTGGCGCTTGAGTCCGCCCCGCATTTCCCTGCTTTCCCTGGAGCTGGGGTGACTCTGGCCCAGATGTGGAATTATTACAGTTCCCCCAGTGCCATCTTTGGGCCCCTGCCTCTCTCTGGTGCGCTTTCTAGCTCCAAGGAGGTGCAAGGTATCCTAACTGACATCACGCCGGTGGGTTCGCCCTCAATGTCACATAGGCCTTCTGGATCCATACTCTGATTCGTTCCGGCGCACGGCCCTTCGGGGTTCCCACCTGCGATGTTGGAGTTTGATCAGCCGACGTCAGCAGCGCCCGGTGACGCCGAACTGACCACCCTTTTCATAGCCTAGACGATGTTGCACCAACGCTGAACGGCATCTGGTGCAGCGCTGGTGGTGCCACCCATCTTGGACACCTTCATGCCCTCTTCTAAACAATCCCTTGCTGTTTTTCCTCTGGGGGAACAAGCTTTTAGAGGTGAATGATAGGAGCTGGGGTTTAACAATCCCATAGACAAGACTGTCCAGCCTTCTCTGGAGGGTAGTGGGTTGATGGAGCTGGGTGAGGCTAGTGGACTTGAGTCCTCACTGGCTTCAGGGCCTCCTTGGCCCTAGCCTTGCAACAGAGGTGTGCTCCTCCTTCGCCGAGGTGCGGTATAGGGCAGCTATGGCCCTAGATTTGCAGCTCCTCTCTGTGGAGATGACCACTGACCCCTTAAACAGTACCTTCACCAAGGCCAAACAGGAATAGAGTTTGTGCTTCCATACAGTGAAGCGTTATATGATCTTTTATTAAAGGCGTGGTCTACGCCTGCTGCGGGGGCCCCTGTGGACTGATCGATAGCCCATTGACACTAGTCCACTGCTAGAGACCCGGCTTGTCTTTTCCCACATCTTCTCTGAAGAGTTGTGTGATGCAGACCGCTACGGCCTCTTCTGACCCCAGTGCCCTCCCTTACGTTCCCTGGGACAGGGAGTCAGGGAGATGGCTGAAAACTTGTGGACAAAACATTTTCTCCTCAGCAAGCACAGCCGCGCGGTCAACAAACACTGCTTGTATCATGGACCGCTTTTCCCATGCATTGTTGTAATCGGTGACACTCCTGCTGCCTTTGCTTCTGGGGAGACCCGGAGCAAACTCACCCAGGCCTTCCAGGTTGAGCGAGAGGGAGCTAGGTTTGTAATAAGATGTGGTGTGGATGAAACATATTCTGTTGGCCGATCCATAGCTCACGCTGTAGCGCTGTGTTGTCATGCCTGGCTACACAACTCTGGCTTTTTAGAGGCTGTCCGATCCGCCTTCGATGGCGCCCGCCTGTGCGCACACATGCAGATTCTGCGTTGCAGAGTTTTGGAGACAGTCGGGGTGGAAAAGATTCAACCATATGTCTATTCCTATGCTTACAGATACTCCCATTTCAGAGTGGAGTCCTATACCTCCTGTTGAGTCCAAGTTTCAGTGCTTTTTTTGCTTCAGTCAGAACCATTCAACCTTCTGGTGACACCTGATGTGATGTTCCTGCCCTTCTGCAGGTATTCCTATTTTTTTTTATCAAGGCTGTTTGACAGCTTTTCCTTGTATGCTGTCTAGGAGGTATATTCTTTGTGGCCCTAAGTGGGTTTAGAACATGTTGAAAAAGGGGGTTTGCTTTTTCTCTGAAAACAGGCGTCATGCTCAAGTGATATTTATCAGTATGGTATGTTCCCTGCTCTGTGTAGAGCATCTTCTGTATGCCTTATAGGCGTTACTAGATATATTTGTAGTACTTTCTGTATCCCTTATAGGGAGCTTATCATTATAACTCCCTGAGAACTTTTGTGCATGCTACTGCTTGCAAAAGTGTCTATTTATGGAGGTTGTATTGTTTCTCTTTGCTTTAATATTGGAGCAGTACTTATGCTTCTCTTACTTTCCTTAGTGGAGCATGTGGTACTGCATTTCCACATCCGAGCATCGTTGCACTTCTTTAGCGAGCTACTCTTGCTAAACGTCACCAGTACTCTCTTTGCCGCTGGTATGTCTGCCACCGGTTGTACACAGTGCAAAGTACTTTCTTCTCTTGGGCTGCCAGTTGCAAGGAGATATGTAATACGTACTTAACGCTTATAGGTAAGGTCCTGTACATTGGTTACTACAAGCTCCTCTTAGGCAAGAGGCCACACACCATCCAGGGCCTTCATGTTTCTACATATTTATTGTTAACATGCCAACATGTGGCCATCTTTTGTGCTGATGGTTATCTTCCATCTTACGGTGGATACCTGTTGTTTATGCATGTTCTTTGAACATTATGACTGTCTGTTTTTTGGGATTAGTTTGAAATGGGATTGTTGTCCCTTCAGACGCAGTCTCCCTTGTCAGTTCCTTTCATTCTATTCTTCATGGGATCATATTATTTCTAACCCCCCGGGATAGTTATAGTGCTTCTACGTTATTAGTAAGGTTCCTTAATTCATAAGGGAATATTCCCTTTTGCTGTGTACCTCACTCCTTTCAGAAGATGCCCGTATACATAGGTATAATGAAGGTGGTAGAAGTGCTTTGCCTTTTACTTTCTGGTGATTTTAATGTCTTCTATTTTCTGAAGGGACATTATTTTCTATAATGAGCAATTGTTGCTCTTTTATAAGTTGCTACTCCTTCTGTTGATTCAGCTTTTACTACATTGTTTTCAGTTTGCAGATGTCCACTTTGTGGGGTTTGGTCCCTGGAGAATTATGTATTTTACCTTTAGTTCAGTACTTCAGCCAGGTTTCACACCTGGCGTCTTGTTTTAACCTTTTGTTATTAGTGACGGACGAGGACTGGAATTGGTTTAAATGCTTCAACAATAGCCTTTTATTTTACTGGGGTGTATGATGTCCAGTCGTTTAGCAATGGTCTACATCTTTGCCTCATAGAGAGAGGCTACCTCTCTTGTAATCCAAATCCCCAAGTATTTTAAGATTTGGGACTCCACCTGAAGTGTTAAAGGTAGCGTTCCCACAGACTCCCACGCTGTAGACAAGGGATATTCCCCAGTTAATCACAAAGCCCAAGTATCTACCAAAGATGTTAACCAGTCGGGCAAGTGACTCTCCTGTGTTTTTGAAATATTGCAAGACGTCATCCTCATACAAAGAAATCCGATCCCCTCAACCTCTGCCTCCCAGCCATTCCAATATCTGGGCATCCATGCGCACCCATGCCTCCAGTCCCTCCATTGCCAGCGCAAACAGCGTTGTGATAGCAGGCACCCCTGTCTGGTATCCCTTTCTACCTGGAATCCCTGTTAAATCAGCCTTTAAGTTTCACCCTAGCTCAGGGTTTATTATATAGCAGTTTTATCCCTTTTATGTATTTAGGACTGAACCCCATCGTGGCTAGGTTCCCAAACAGGTAGAGCCACTCCGCTGAGTCAAAAGCCTTGTCGGCATCTAACAACACTATACCTCTCGGTTCTTTCTGATTCTCTGCCATTGCTATGTTGTTGTGAAACTACTGCAGGTTCAGTTTTGTGAACCGGCCTGATATAAACCCATTTTGTTCTAGGTGTATCAGATCTGTTATCACTGCACTGAATCTTGCTGCCAAAAACTTTGCCACGAGTTTGGTGTCTGCATTCAGTAAAGATATTGGCCTATACAAGTCACAGCTGTCCCTAGGTTTCCCGACTTTGGGCATAAGAGCAATTGTTGCCATCCTCATATCCTCTGTCAACCCCCGGTTTTGAATGCGTCTACATATGCTGCGTGCAGGGGGCCTGCTATCTGGTCAATCTTAGGAAGAGCTCTATGGGTAGTCCATTTGACCCATGTACCTTCCCCATCTGCATTTGCCCTACTGCCAACGCTACTTCCTCGAACAAGATATCACTCTCCAATCCCTTTCTCTGGTCTGGCCTTAGGCGTGGCACCATGCAGTCATTTAAGAAGGCCAGCACTTCCTTGTCTGAGATCTGTAGTTTAGTCCTATATAATGCTTCTATGTATCCCGCAAATGCTTCTGCTATCTGCTCACTTGCTCTGACGGTTTACACAGACTCTAGGTTAAGCTCTTTCACATGCTTCAGCTCCTCTTCCTTGCTTTCTATCACGCCAGCAGCTTTCTTTCCTTATCCCCAGCATCATAAATGTGCTTCTGCTTGGCGATAGATGTAGTATCTACCCTGTGTCCCATTAGGTGGCATCGATCAGCTCTACGACCTATATTGGCGTTGTCCACACCAGAACATTATGGGTCCTGTATAGGTGCCACCCAGGCATGCTGACATTGGTTCTTTTGTTTTTGTGCCAGCCAGTGCTAATCTGAAGAAAGAGACACCCATAAGTCATTTTTTGGCCTGTCTTTTTAAAAACTTTTGTGAAAGATTTTTTTTAGTGTCTACAGTCCATCGCACGGCTTGGTTCAAGCCCTGGGTCCTGTCATCGGGCAATGTCCACACCTCATCTGCCTCATCTGCCTTTGGTGTCTGGAGCGCAACCACGACCCAAAGTTGTGCTCCAAGTACCGGGCCATGAATCCGAAAGCCTTGAGGAAGCGGTCCCTGAAGCTCATGGTGGCCTGTGCTCGACTCTGCATCGCTCCCTGTCTCATTCCAGAGATCACTCTTAGTCATCCCATTCTAAATCTTCGGCACACTTGGATCATCATAAGAAGAAGAAGTTGAAAAAAGCCAAACGTTCTTCGACTTTGCCCCATTGTTTGGCCCATGCGGGAAGAGTGTTTACACTCTAGGCCTCCGTCCGCAGAGCCTATTTCTGGGTCTGCTCTGTGACTTCCCGGGAGCCAGAGCCACCCCTGCCCAGCTGAAGGAGTTTTACGAGGCCATGCAGCTCATCTTTAAAGCAGCCTGATGCCCCTGCGGTGCCTTTAGGGCCTGGGGGATCGGATTGTGGCCCCTTGGAACCTGGTGTGCTGGTGGCTCTGGCCCCTGCCACTGAGGTCCACTCCGGATCCATTATCGGATCTGTGACAACACCGGTCGTGCCAATGCGAACTTCCCCGGCACTGGCAAAGACATTGATGCACCCTATACTGGTTGGGCCCACAATTGACGTTGACCCAATCCTCATTACTGATGATCCAGAACTGCATTGCTCGACACCAGATCCGACTTCAATTGGGCCTTCCCACACCAGGTGGGATTCTGACCCTTTTTATTATGGTTAGGAATATGGGGCAGGATAGGAACGGACGCTGGACCCTTTGGAATACCAGCTAGACAACCCTGACCTGGACTGGGCACAGGAATTGGGCAAGGCTAGTGGTCTGGATACTTCTCCAGGCGCTTGCATGCTTACTCTTCCTGTTGTGGCTAAGGCGTCCCACATCGGCTGTCTGGGTGCAGTGGGTCAGTAGTGCCAGAGAAAAATCAACAAGCCTTGGCGAATGCAAATGAAGACGATGATGTGTTGCAAGGCTGGAGAGGACCAGCAAGGCCCAGGGGACTCAACCCAAGGATTGGAGTCCGGCATGACCCTCAGTAGTCTGGAGAGTCACCAGAAGAGGATGCATCCTCCACAGGCAACCCACTGGCAGCAGGCACAGGAAGTCACAGTGAATCCCACTCAGCACAACTGAAGAGAAGTCCCAAGTTGCTGGGGCAGCAGAGAGGAGACTGTGCTTGGCAAGAATAAGTAATGGGGGCTGGGGCTACACGATGCTGAAGATCCCTTGGTGCAGGAGCAAACAAGCCTTGGTAGCTGCAAGGGTTGCTGTTCACAGGGGTAATGTACTGCTAGGAGAGGCAAGGGCTTACTGTCTCCCAAGTTGGACAGCTGGCAGAGAGGACCAAGGGGACCACTCCAGACCCTCATGTGTGATGCAGGATCCACGCAGTTCCATAGGAGTGCAGATCCACGCAGCCGGTTGTCTTTGAGGTTGGTGCCTGCAGATGCAGGGGAGTGAGTCCTTCACTCCAAAGGAAATTCCTTCTTACTTATTGGTGCAGGCTGGAGGCTCGTCGACCTCAGAGGATGCACAGCCAGGGAAATATTGCAGTTTCTGGAAGGAGTCGGAGAAACAATGTTGCAAAGCAAAGTTGTCGCTGGAGTTGCAGATTGTTAGTTCCTGAAGAGTCCAGTTGCAGTTCCAGTGGCCAGAAGATGAAGTAAACAATGCCGAGGAGTCCTGGTGGAAGGTTACACATCAAATCTGAGCACCCACCTAAAAGGGAGACCCTAAATAGCCCAGGAAGGGGAATTGGTCAACTACCAAGTTGACCACCTATCAGGAGGGGGCTGTGAACTCATCTGCCTGACCTGGCCACCCAAGGGCCTCTGGCCATCTTGGATTCAAGATGGCAGAATCAAGTGGCAACCTGGAGGAGCTCTGGCCACCGCCCCTGGGGTGATGATGGACAGGGGAGTGGTCACTCCCCTTTCCTTTGACCAGTTTCACGCCAGAGTAGGGGCTGGGTTTCCCTGGACTGGTGCAAACCGGTCTATGAAAGGAGGGTGCCAAATGTGCCCTTCAGAGCATACCGGTGGCTTGGGGAGGCTACCCCTCCCAAGCCACGTAATATCTATTTCCAAGGAGAGAAGGTGTTGCCGCTCTCTCCCACAGGAAATCATTTATCCTGCCTTCGACTGCCTGAGCTGGTCAAGCAGCAGGAGGGCAGAAACCTGTCTGTGGGGTGGCAGCAGCGCGGGCTGCCCAGAAAACCCCAGAAGACTGGTAGGAGTAATACTGGGGTCCTCCAGGGAGCCCCCAGGGTGCATGAAATCATACAACCAATACTGTTAACAGTTTTGGGGTATGATTCCGACATGTTTGATACCAAACATGCCCAGGTTCGGAGTTACCATTATGTAGCTGGGCACAGGTAATTACCTGTGTCCAGTACACTGGTAAAATGGCTTCCCTGCACTCACGAAGTCCAGTGCAATGGAAGTGGAGTTTGTAGGGGCATCTTTGCTCATGCAGGGGGGCCTTCACACATAGGTAACTGCATCCTGCCCCCTGGGCTAGGAGGGTCTTACAGTGACCTGGTGCAGTGACCTGTGGTGAAAGGGTGAAGGCCTGCAGACACATTTTGCATGGGCTCCCAATATATGCTGCAACCCATGGGGAATCCCTGGTGCCCCAATGCCCTGGGTACCTTTGTACCATATACTAGGGACTTATATGGGGGCACGAGAATGCCAACTGTGAAGTGTGCAAAGTCCTAAGCAACCAAATTTAGAGGGAGAGAGCACAATCACTGGGGTCCTGGTTAGCAGGATCCCAGTGAAAGCAGTCCAAGCATACTGATAGGCAAAAAGTGGGGGTAACCATGCCAAAAAGAGGGTCCTTTCCTACACGGTCATGGGCTCTTTTTCAAGAGGCTCTGCACCTCTGGACGTGGCTGGATGATCAGGGCATAATCCAGGTGGTTCATTATCTGGCAGGCTCTCTGAACTCCAGAGCAGACTAACTCACCCACAGTGCATAGTCTATCACGAATGACGTCTCCATCCAGATGTGGTGCAAGACCTCTTTCTGCAGTGGGGAGAGCCTTAGTTAAATCTGTTCACCTTCACAGAAAACGCGCAATGTCAACTGTTTCGTGCGTTGGAGTTTCCAAGCCGGCACTCTGTGAGCAATGCTTTTCATCTGAAGTGGAACTCAGGCCTTTTTTAAGCCTTCCCGCTTATACCACTCCTGTCCAGAGTTCTGAAGAACATCACGAGTGACCAGGCCCAAGTAATCCTTGTAGCTCTGGACTGGGCACGAAGAGTATGGTATTTGAGAGCTACTGGGCATGGATACGGATCCTTTGTTCAAACTGCCCCTTCGGGAGGTTCTCCACCTGAACCTGTCCAGTCTTCGCCTTCTTGCATGGAGATTCAGCGGCAGCAGTTACAGCTTTCGACCTTCCGCCTGAAATCTGTGATGTTATTCTGGCAGCCAGGCTTCCTTCCACCAAAACTGTATACGCCTATTGTTGGTCTAAATTTGTGGCATGAAGTACCAACAAGTCAGTTGATCCCCTTTCTGCACCTCTCCTTGAGGTTCTCTTGTTTGTTCTTTGTTTGGCCCAGCAGGGCTCAGCTTTGGGCACCCTTAAAGCATACTTATCAGCCATTTCAGCCTTTCTTAGATTGCCAGACCAACTTTCCTTATTTAACTCTCTCATTGTTGGAAGGTTCCTAAAGGGACTCTCCACAGTTTGTTTCATCTAGCCGCTTTCATTATGCCCCAGTGAGACTTGAACCTGGTCCTAAACTACCTTATGTGTGCCCTTTTTGAGCCGCTGCACAATTGTCCCCTGTGGCTCCTAACAATCAAGACTGTTTTTCTTTTTGCCCTAACCTCTACTCACAGAGTAAGTGAATTTCAAGCTCTTTCTTCCAAACCACCATTTTTGTCTGTCCATCCTGACAAATTGGTGGCCTGTACAAGGTCCTCCTTCCTTGTTAAGGTTGTTACGCCTTTTTACGTGGCCAATCCATCATTAGCCTACTTTTTATGCACACCCACATCCCTCTCATGAAGAGGAAAGACTCCCATCTGGATCCAAAAATAGCATTGGCGTTTTACATCAGTCATACTAAAGATTTCCTAGTGGACGATCAACTCTTTGTTGGATTTGTGAGTCCGAAGAAAGGGAGCGCGGTGCAGAAGCATAACATCTCGCAATGGGTACTGCTCTGCATCAAATGTGCTATGCTTTGGTAAAAAAGCAACCCCCTGAGGACTTGCATGCTTAGTCCACGAGAACAACTGCTGCCACCACAGCATTAGCATGCGGAGTTCCTTTCCTGGATATCTGTCAGGCAACAACATGGGCATCACTGCACATGTTCACTAAACCATACTTCTGGACAGTCAGGTCCGCAGAGACGGCTACTTTGGCTGTTCGGTCCCGCACGAGTTTCTACTATGATCTTGGTGTGCAGCCCACTACCAAGGATAGTATTGCTTGGGTATCTATTCTAAGGTAAGAAGTCTGCAACTACAATTCTCTACCAGATGAGCAAGTTAGTTACCTTTTTGTAATGATTTATCTGGTAGAGCCATATTCTAGTTGTTGATTCCTTACCAACCCACCCATCCTCCCCTCACTGAGAACTGATTTCTAGGGAATGGTATTCCCTTCTCAGGGCCCTAGTTCTAGCACACCATTCCCAGTGTTCCTCATGGCTCCGTGCCACTGGCGTGGAAAATTGTGACAAGAAACTGAAGTCAGCACGCCGGGCCGGCACCTTTATGTGACTGCGACGTCATCACGGCGACAACGACGCACGAGGAGTCAAACGACACCACTAGACGGTGTGCAAGGGTACTGCTTGAAGAAAAATCTCCAGATCAAGTCTGGAGCCTGGAGGAAATCCTAAGGTAAGGAATCTGCAACTAAAATATGTTTCTACCAGATAAGTTGTTACCGAAGGTAAGTAACTTGTTTGGCAGGTATAGCATGATGTCGTCTGCAAATAGCGATATGTGTTCCTTCCATCCAGATCCTTCCAGCCATTCTCAGATCTGTGCATCCACCCTCATCCATTCATCTAGGCCCTTTATGGTCAGCGCAAATAGCATTGGTGAAAGAGGACAGCCCTGCTGTGCGTCTCTGCATATACCAAATTCCCTAGAGGAGTATCCATTAACCCGTACCCTTGTCACAGGCCTATCATAAAGTAATTTGACACCTCATCTGAATTTGTGGCCCAAACTCATTTTGTTTAATACTCCAAAAAGATACATCCATTCCACTGAGTCAGAGGCTTTATTGGCATCCAGCGAGGCTGCCACACAGCCTGCAGCTGAATCTCTCGCTGACACTAAGTTCTTTTGAATCCACTTGTAGGTTCAGCACGGTATAACCACCTGACACAAACTCTTTTTGGTTGAATGGACCAGTTCTGTCACTATCGTCCCCAGCCTGCTGGCCAACACTTTGGCCAGAATTTTGATGTCAATGTTAATTAGGGATATCAACCAATAGGAGTCGCACCTGCCTCAGGGCTTGCATGCTTTAGTGATAAGGATTATGGTTGGTGATTGCATACCATCTGGGAGTTCTCCCAGCTGAAACGCTTCTATATATGCCGCATGCAGGGGGGATGTAGTCCATCTATTTAGTTTGCAAAAGAACTCCGCTGTGAGTCCGTTAGGGCTCGGGGTCTTCCATGATTACATCTGTCACTTTGCTGAGGATATCTCTTTCACTGTTAAGTATGCCTTGAGGTCTTTCGCTTTTTCGGGGTCTAGCCTCCTCATGGGGCAGTCACGTGTAAATTCTGGGACTTTCTCATCTGCATCGCTTAATCTTGAATTATAGAAGTCTTCCTAATAATATACCAGTTCACCTACTATATCCTTGCTGCCTTTCACGTCCTTCCCAGACGTTTTCTTTAATTCCCTTATGAACGTACTTTCACTTTCCCTGCTGCCAGCCCCTGCTAGTAATTTACCTGCCTTGTTTCCTGCCTTTTATATCCTCTTTTGTTTCGCTAGGCACGCCGTCTTTACCTCATGTTTGACTACTGATTGATACCTATTTCCAATCCACAACAGTTTTCCCAGCTAACGTGGGTGTTTCTGCATATGACCTATCTAAGCGTGCCAGTTCCTGCTCCAGTGTGGCCTATCTATGGTGCCTTTTCCTCCGATCCCCAGTTTCACCGGCTATGATAACCCCTCTAATTGGGGCCTGAAAAGCGTCACATAGTGTGATGTGACTCTTCACTGACTTACCATTTTATTTAAAATAAAGCGTAGAGGTCATGCCCAGACGTTTTACCTCCGTCTTGTTTATCAGATGCCATGTCTCCATCTTCTACCCATCAGGTGGTGACCTCATATTTATGTTAAGCATCACCTTATGATCACTAATTCCACTAGTGAGGTATTCGCCACCTCAAACCTTGGTAGTATGTCACAAATGGTGAAAAAATAATCCAATCTGGATTGTACAGCATGGGCCCCTAGTAAAAGGAGTATCCCCTTTCATCACCAAGAATGGTGCTCTATATGTCACATAGCTCAATCGCCAGTTGTTTGGCTTTACTAATGACCGAGCTGAAACACTCATGCACTGACAAAAAATCTCTGGAATGCTCTTCTTAGTCCAAAGAAGACATTTATTATTTCACGTCGCAAGGTTCGTAAAAGGAGATTAGCATGCTAAAAGTACACGTTTAAAAATGGTCACAGTACTGAAATGAAAACATGTACAAATGATTCTCCACTACAATATACACAGCAAATATATGTATCTATATTATAATGCAAAGCAAATAATACATTAAAAAATATGCCTCACCATGAGGCAAGGGCATAACTTCTTCATCTCCCTCCTATTCAGCATCAGATCGCCAGATCCCAGAATTGATCGAGGAGAGAGAGATCAATTTTCCTCATGACAGGATGACACACTCTAGCGTCCTGGATATGCCTGCGATCTGCAAACACTCTCAGTCCCCGATCCATATGGTCTCAGCCTCTTATACTTTGAACAAACAAGAGAGGAAAATTCTAGAACTTCCCTTTCACTGCAGAAGTTTATTATTCAAAAAATGCTGATTGCTTTAGGCCAGCTTTGAAAATAACACGTTGGGACTTGGTCACAATCCCAAGGTCCCAGTTCAAAACAAGACTGTTCCCTGCCGTCTTAGTACATTCTTATCAGCCTAAGCCCTTGGTGGGAAAGGACATGAAAAATAAAAACATGTGCACATTGTACTATGTGGAAAATTACTTGCAGCTTTTATGTGGCAGTGGCTAATGCTAAAATAAAGTCAATAGGCAAAATGAAGGTTGTGGTCACTAATGTGACGGTGTACTGCTAGGCTAAGTGCAACATGAAGTCAGTGGTCAAAACATAAATCTCATTGCACCTGTGCAAAGCTCTCCAGTCTCCCTCTTGTCACTTTCTCCTCCGTTTTCAAGCTGGTTCTGTTCAGGTTGAAATTGCCTCCCACAATCGTACATGTCTTTGTGTCCCTACCAGTACGTCACCCACTTTCTTGAGCATCGCCCTCTGTAGCCCAGGAGGTGCATAGATGTTGATCAGCTACACCTTCATGTTCACCTAGCATTGCCAGATAAGACCCCTGTGTGTCCATCCAAGTGCGTAGCGTGTGAAAAGGGAGTGACCTACGAATCAGGATCAACACACCCTTAGACCCAGATATGTATTGAGCATGTCCCACTAGTTTTTATCTACCCCTCCCCATATTACTGTGTTGTGCATCTATGAGCTGTGTCTCTTGTAGGTATGCAGTGTCTGGTTGGAATCTGTTGAGGACCTTGAGAACCAAACCCCTTATAATCTTATTGCCCAAACCGTTCACGTACCATGCTAGTAGTGACAACTGTCTAATCTGTGTCATATCAAGTATGTGCCTTCCTTTCCCCTGTTGTGTGTGTACCAATCAGACACCTGCATTATGCCTGCTGAGAAAACATGGTGTACTAGCCTAAGAAGTATTCCCTAAAAACTGCCCCCCACCTAATATACTGTGCCATGATTTAAAAACTAACCACCCCTCAAGTTCACGGTATGTGTATTCCCCATACCAAACCACCAATAAACCTAGTTGTGACTCCGTCACTGGGGTGTGGCCGATGGTCGCCTTTCTGCCATTGTCCAAGGTTCACTCATCGTTCCAGATTCCAGTCACTTAGGGTGCTCCTCCTTCCCCCCTGGAGTTATATACCCAGAGCCGAGTCCCCCAGTGCGAGGGCTTATAATTGTTGGGGCCCTGCTATCCCAATTGGTCCACTGTCATAGGCTTGGCTATGGGTAACATGTCTTCTTGGGAGCTGTGTTCCGTCTCTCTGTGTTCTGAGCTGCTCTCCGGGACCAGAGATCTCCATCTATTGTTTCCCAGGGTGTGTCTATTTAGTTTAAGTTCCAGGACTGCCTTTTGCTACACTGCTTTCATCTGTTCCTTGCTTTGTGAGGCCTTGTTGTTTTTCTTATTATTTCTAGGGCAGGTCCTCTCCTTTGTCCATTTCTCCCTTGTCTCCACTCTGGCAGACCACACACCCCTGTTCTCTAGCCATGTCCAAGCCTCATGTGGCGTCATCAGAAAATGTGTTTTCTCCTCATGGATGACCTGTAATTTTGCTGGGTAGAGGAGGGCATATTTTAGTTCTAGTTTATGCAGCACCCTTTTGACTTGGATGTCTGCTCCCCTTTCTTTTTGTACCTGGGTGGTGTAGTCTGGGTATAGGTTAACTTCGTACCCATCTGTTATCCAGGGGCTGTGTTTCCTTGCAGCTTGGAGAATCACATCTCTGCAATTATCGGGTGTGAATGGGCTCCCGGCAATGGAGGAAGCGCCAGGATTCTATGAGCCCATTCAACAGAGAAAAAAGAGACTGCTTTCCTTGTAAAACTGTTTCTTCCCACCAGTCTTCCACATAGAGCTCCAGGGACAGACACTCCGCCTTCTCTGGCACCCCCAATAGTGCAAAGCTGTGACTTTGAGATCTGCCCTCCACATCATCAAGTCTATTCACCAGTTGACGTACCTCTCGTTCCATTGCCGCAGTTTTCTGAGTGAGGTCTTTCACCTGTGGCACCTTCATCCCTAAGGTGTCCTTAGCCTTCTTGACTCGGTCAGCCATTTTTTTCTAGTCATATTGCAGTAGCTCCACCGCCCCCGCTACTGCTGTGACGTGTACTTCGTGTAGTTTTTTGCCCTTTATAGCTGCCAAGATCACCGCCATGTGCGCATCAAGTTTGGCAACACTTTCTTCCTTATCCTGGTGCTTGTCCCCAGTTGCTGTGTATGTGGCCCCCCCTTTTTCTGTGTGTGGCTTAACCATGTTAGTATCCAAGACTTTAGCTTTGGTTGCTGGGATTGTTTTTAAGGGCAATGCATACAGATGATGGACACTTTTAGTAGCTACCGAAGTGCTCACAGCTAAAGAATCACAGCTCATCAGCCCTCAGAACTGCCTCTTTAGTTAATAAAGGTGTCAGACAGCTCCCATGGTCGGTATCCCCCTTCGAGGCAACCCATTCTCTATGACCGCAGCACCCCTGGCGCAGAGAGTCCTTTAACTCCCCTCTGGCTGACCCTGTTCCTGGGCCCCCAGGATCCGCCGGACCATCTGCAGTGTTCAGAAGCATTAAAGGAAAGTTGGGGGATGGAGAGAAAAAGGAGACCTGCGGACGTTCTGCATATAATATCGAACAGTCTGCAGCAAGTATCCTCTCCCACAGCACTCAAGCTTTGACTTAGAAGAGGACTCAGAGGGTTTTTACACGACCGTAAGCAATCATCTATGCATGCCAAGGAGGTGGGTTTGGTGTTGAGGGGGGAGAGGGAAGGGGACAGAGTAAAGACCCAAGTCCCCACATACAGTTTCTCCCGTGAACACTGTGGTTGATTTCCCCTCACAGTTTGGTTTTGTCATTACTATTAAGGTTTGTTTCTGCCCCCATCCTAGGTTATAAACTCTTGTTTCTGTCCACCGCAATTAGAGGGGACCTCAATTCACTTCACCTCTGGGCCTGCTCTCGTCTGCACAGGAGGCCCAAGTGGCTGTTTCAGTGCGGAGCTCAGGGTCACCACACCTGTTCTCAGGCTCGCCCCACCTGTTCTCAGGCTCTCCACTTCATGTCTCCCTCTGTGTCGGGAGCGGTAAGCTCTACTCCCAGCCGCTCACCATAAGGGTGTTTCCTAGTGACCCCACCAGTCTCCCTGGCTCCTGGTCAACACGGGCCGACTGCTCATCTCTTCAATTGCACAAGGGGAAGGCATCCGCAGGCTGCTACAGCTGTACTCCACTTAAGGCTTTTCTTGCTGGCACTCATCTGCAGCCCTCCGTAGCCTTTTCCCCTCTTAAATCTTGGGGTCGGACGAATTCAGACTTTGCGTTACCACTGTTGCCTCTCCGGAAACTGATGCCTCAAACTGCTGTGTTGCGGCTGCCAATTGTTAAGGAGAAATTGCTCTGGGGCCTCTGACCGTCTCGAGAGCCACTTTCCAGGCATCGTACGCCCTTGCCAACCAGGCCAGGCCCACCGGGTGATGACATTTGATTGTGTTTATGGATTAGTTTTTATGGATTAGGTACACTTGTTTCATTTAAAAAATATGTCTAATGAATATAAATTATCTTTACTGTGAACACACTGTAAAATGTGTAAATGATTTTGTTTGGTGAATGGATTCTATTTTTTGGTTGTTTCTATGGATTAGGCCTGTTTTGAAAATATGGCAGAAAGGTACCTGTGTTCAATGAATGATTCTTACATTTAAGTACATGAATCATAGACGTGATAATAATTGTCCTCATGTCTTGTTTTGTAACCTAAGTATGCATTATTTAAAGGATGGTGGATGAGGGTATTATTAATTGTTCTTTAAATACACCAGCTGTTAGATATATAGCGTCATCTCTCACTTTTGGGTCCAAAGGTAAAATTGTGCATTGACTTTTTACAACTTCTGATTTTGTGAACCGACCTATATAGTATTGGGTTGATTTGCTTATCCACCATTCACAGGGTTTGTGGCTCCCTGCAATTGCCTACCAACTCGGAGATGCTGGCCTGTGACACCGAACAGACTACAAACTCTGAGTTAGTATTTACAAATATTATATTTAAGAAAAAGTCCTTGCCTCTTAAAGGAACTAGTGCTGCTTAAAAAAACATCCGTTTGGCACCTTAGTCTGTTATCTAGTCCATTTTTGTCAATTTGTCAGTTTGTGTCTTCTCTTGAGGTACTAA
This sequence comes from Pleurodeles waltl, assembly GCF_031143425.1. Classification (NCBI taxonomy): domain Eukaryota; kingdom Metazoa; phylum Chordata; class Amphibia; order Caudata; family Salamandridae; genus Pleurodeles; species Pleurodeles waltl. The sequence goes on from NC_090436.1 coordinate 908,921,022, forward strand.
GTTTCTGAACTTGCCTTATTGCTTTGGTCTTGGCTCTCTTGCTTTCTCCTGTGGACGTTGAAATTCTTTGCTTAGTGTGCTGAACATTTCTCTAAGCAGGTTGGGCCACCTTGGAACCAAGTAGTCCTTCTTGGTTCCCGGCCTGCCTTTCATCCTGGCATAGGATGAAGCAGACGTCATCATTTGTCCTTACTAGATACTTCTCAATATTCCTTTCATAAATAAAGTCAAAACGGATGGCCCAACTGATTGTGGATATTGATATTCTTGAAGAAAGTGGTCTGCTGAAAGTCTTGACTACTCAAGTGGATGCAGAGAGGTCATGAAAAAGCTGAAGGGTGTGGTTTTCTAAGGAAACACCATATTTGTAGCTCATCACTGCCATTATCTCTTCATAGAAAAATATACTTGTGTCAGGATATCCAGAGGTGTTTCTCATCTTGTGCTACATGCAGCTAATCTATGCATCATTTCCAAATGGATCTAGAGTCGATTTTTGCATCAAAGGGTCTTCAGGTTTTTTGCTAGCCTTTTTCATTCCTGGGACGCTCCTGTATCTTAATGAAATTAGGAAGAGTCCCAATAAGCCTTTGTCCGTCAGCATTTGGTTGCTGTATTGCTCTTCTGGCATTAGAGCTCCTATTAGTCCCAGTTGATGTAATTCTTCTGAGCATTCTTTTGCGGACATTTTCAAGCCAGCAAGAGTTTGCGAGTCCCCCCCACGTTTTTTTGCACCTCACAAATCAAGAATGTATGTCACTCCAAATATTTGCCACTTCTTGCTTTATCTCTCTTAAGAAGAGATACAGGTTTTCTTGCAGACTGCTTGCTGCGTGTCACTTCTGCTGATCTTTACATTGAGGATCTGGCACCTTTTTGTTCTCTTCCTCCTCTTGGAAGACAACATGCCTTTTATTGTTTGCTTTTGTTGACATCTTTTTACTGGGGTCAGCCTCGCAGCTCTCATTAGTACTGATAGTTTCTCAAAGAATGCCAGCCAGTTATCAGTATTTGATCTGTAGTGTATATCTGTATGTTCCTGCTGTATTATTAGAACAGTCTAGATCCACCCTGTAGTTAGAGATTAGTTTATCTGCTTCTCTTGTCACAAGAGCAGGGGGCTGTTTAACTGGTAAATGCAAAAACAACAAGTGATGGACGGAATGCTGAACATTGTCAAACATTCACCCCCAGTCAAAGATCTGGGTTTAATCCATCGTTTTTTTGCTGCCCATGCCATTCCAGTTTGGACCCAGCCATATGCAAATCAGTCTTGACCCTGTTCCCCATGGGAACAGTCCAGCCCGAACTGCTAGGCCAGGTCTTCCCTGGACTGGAAACAAGCATCCTGGGACCGGATTCGGGGTTTCACCCCTCATCAACCAGGCTAGCTTGAATCCAGTGGCATGGGAAGCACGGGACCCACGTCTGGGCATACCCTTCCCACTTAGGGCGACAAATGCAAAAACAACAAGTGATGGACGGAATGCTGAACATTGTCAAACATTCACCCCCAGTCAAAGATCTGGGTTTAATCCATCGTTTTTTTGCTGCCCATGCCATTCCAGTTTGGAACCAGCCATATGCAAATCAGTCTTGACCCTGTTCCCCATGGGAACAGTCCAGCCCGAACTGCTAGGCCAGGTCTTCCCTGGACTGGAAACCAGCATCCTGGGACCGGTTTCGGGGTTTCACCCCTCATCAGCCAGGCTAGCTTGAATCCAGTGGCATGGGAAGCACGGGACCCACGTCTGGGCATACCCTTCCCACTTAGGGCTGTTTAACTGGTAACCAGTGCAGGGTCAATGGGGATTTCACTGATTAGTAGTGAGTAGGGTCACTGGAGCAGGGCTAAGTCGCCTCCAATTATCAAGGATACCTGATTTGCTAATCGTTTGTTTCTTATACTCTCCCAATCCTCAGCCTCTGTCTTTACCGCCCAGTTGCAACATGTAATGGGGTGTACTGCCTTAGTATTCACAAAGACGTCTTGGGCAGGGAACTGACCTAGGCTTCAACATATGTGGCTCAGGCTGCCACCAGTTTGCTAAATACCTGGGGTCTCTGTGCTTGGTCTTCAACTTGGATCACTGAGGCCCCTCGCATCCAGTTGCATATTTAGAGTCTCTAAGTCCAGAGCCAATGTGCATTGTGTTGTTTCTTCAGGCACTCCACTGGTGAGAGCAGGGGATCTCCTGTCCCACACCAAAGCTGGGGAGCACTCGCTCTGTCTCAGGACTTCAGCATCACTGCTACCTTCAGTCCAGGGCTGTCAAGGGCCGTTTCACCAGGCAAGAAGGCACCTGCAGCTAGTTGTGTGGGGCGAATAGAGGTAAGCCACCTGGTACAAGCAGCTTGTCAATAACTTGGTCACTGTCAGTCGTGCCAGTGTGCAAGAAGGTGAGTTGCACAGCCAAGACTGTGGTTGTGGCACCCCGCTCATTTAGAACTCTCTGGCAGTGTCACCCACAGTAGTTTCTCCCCTAAGGCCTTGACTCCTTGTTTTGGTTACTCCTCCCCGCCACTAGATCAACCCCCTTGCTGTCAGGGCCTGTGGAGCTGTTTGCTGTCATAATGGTAGGTGCTTCCCCTCCTGATTCATCACACCACCCAGGTAGGTGACGTTCCATCGTGTCCAGTTGTGTCTCTGTGGTCCCCTGTCCACCTGCCCCAGCCCCCAGAGCAGTTGTATCACGTCATGGAAACGCTGCCCATCACTGCTGGGAAAAGAGTGTTGGTGTGGCACATATAGTTCCAACTAATTCAATGCTGATGGATAGAACAGGTTCCGGAGTCCAGGCCGGTTTGGGCCTCTGATGAGAGCAAATGATGATGGGGCCCGGTCGGACCTAGCAGAAGTCCAATCTGCTCCATGCCCTTCAGCCCACGCCTCAAAGTGTGTTTTTAATCTCTCATGGGTCTGCGGAGTAAACACGATGATTTAATTGAATGCCTTGTGTTTTTTCCAGCTTTGACCAAATGTGCAACTGATTTATATTGTAGTTATGCCGTTTAACTGAAATGCATGGTTTCTTATTTACCTAGTTTTTGCAGGATTCCTTTAGCTACGGTTGAAAAAAAATTGCCCTTCTTTTGTGTATACTAACTCCAGCCGCCTTAGTTCGTTTGTGTTGTGCTTTTGTGAGCTTGGAGATTCTTTTGCATTTTCAGCCAAATGCTGACACTTTAAGAATTATAAAGGTCAATCTTGTGTCTTTTTGTTTTTAAAGCGAACGAATGTAGACAAGAAAGCGATATCTGTGGATCAGACAGTCATTGCAAAACACAGGAACACAAGATATTACAGCTGCAAAGTAATAAGTATAACTCTCCAGACCTTCTATGAAATAGTTTTTGATGATGGTTCTTTCAGCAGAGACACTTTCCCTGAAGATATCGTTGTGAGTATCTACTGATTGAGCTCTGCATTCATTTTTCATTTCTTTAAAGCCAGATTTTTAATTGAAGGTTTTTGTTGTTGTTTTTTTTAAGAGTTTGGTGGGTGCGGGACGTCCTTCAAAACGTGAATTATTTATCTACTCACACTTTAGATCAGATAGATAGGACTTTTGCCACTTTAGGCGATGTCACGCACCTGCCAAACTCCAATTAAGGCCCTAATTTGTGATGTATTCCTTGACCATTTATTGACAAAAGAGCAAGTGCTGATATTTATTTTGTTATTGCATTGATTTGTAACTGTTTATAACTCATTTTATCTCCTGTTCAATGGTTCTATGCTGAATATGTTTGATATTGAAAAGTTAAATGTGTTTCACAGAAAGGGTATCAGAAAAAACAAAATGGATCGACGTTTTTGTGAAGCAATCCCAATGCGTTTTTTTCATTAACTCAAAGTTTGGAATTGTCTTAAGAATGATGCATCCTAAAACCTCAGCACAGTCCGGTAAAGAACCCCATGTCATTTTCTTGTATTCATCATAGTAAACGTTCTTAGTGAAAGCCTAGGTCAGTTTGTGGACATAAGTGCTAGCGAGAGTAGTGAGTGACATAATTTAGTGAGGGTGTTGAGATAAAAGGGCAGGACCAGCCAAAGAACAAGCGAGCTAATCCGTGAATTTTCTTGCCGTCCTGGAAAGAGGGCGAATGTGGACCCTACTGATTAAGGAACAAGGGGAACCAATACTGACCCCAACTTGTATTGGTATTATGGATGTGATATGAAAGGGGCACTGATGCTGTAGTGACTCCTTCCCGCCACAAGCAATGCAAATGCAGGCCCAGCCACACAGAGATGGGTGAGACAGAATCTGCTCCTTGGCCACTGTGCCCTCCCACAGCATGCACTTGTCTGAGGCTGTGGATCCTCCTCGACTTTGCACGCAGCACCACTAAAATATTCGACTACGTTTTGGTCAGTTACGTGGGTTGCCTCTGGGGCAGCATGGAGCCTCCTTTAGCAGACTCTGAATGGGCTACAACACAGGAGGCTGGTTTGGGACCTGGAAAGCAATTATTCCACCTCATGCCTGAGAAATGACCATGGAATGACCAAGGCTTGAATGTACAGTCACAGCCACCTGCTCTTCACCCCTGAATATCGGACTCTTAGCAAAGTGCCTGAAGGCTGTAAGAACAGGACTTACAGACTATAGTCGGGCATTTAAAAAAAAATGCCCACACTCAATGGAAGGATAGTAAAATTAGATGGTCACAGGATGAACATTCGCAGTTCTTAGTACCCTTGAAGATCTCTGGCAGTAGTAATTGGAAGGGGGCCCTTAGCTGATATAGGGGCAACTTGGTTGGATATAAACATCCCCCCACCCCATGCTCTGACTCGATGTTCATGTCCTGTTCACCTGTAGAATGATAGATCGGGGTCTCCAACTTTTCCTGTAACAAGAGCTACTTCTGATCTCTAAAAATAATCCTGAGCTACCGAAGGCTAAGCAACTAGTGCATTTTTACTAGACACCCTCACACCTAGCCTCGTTTACTTTAAGCCTAATGTCCATAAAGCCAGATACTATGGTTTTAACACAACACTTTAGGGCACTATGACAGGGCTGCCATGTGTTTTAGGGAGAGTGTGGTCTTTGGGGATGTATGAACATGTGTGCATAGACTCGGATGTACGTGTATGGGTAACTGAGAGCCTGTGTTGTTTGTACTTGTGGCATAGGACGTACCTTTCACCATATGTGGCACCGTTACATGTATAACACAAACATGCAGCCATTTTTTTCAACCCTTTTTTTGTTATAATATGGAACATTCATCTGCACTTTCGAACTTCTATTTAAAAAATGACTGTTTTTTCCAGTTATAAATATGGCACTGTGTTCTACTGATAATTGGGGCAAGAGGCCTGCTGTTAACAAATGCAACACCTTGGAAAACAAACTTTGAGAAAATTCAAATGAAAGTTAACTTAATCATAAGGTAGCTTTTCATTTTCATTTCCCCCAATTTAAAAGCATTGTGAAACATCATTTTGGTCTCCCCTCCAATATTGAGTTGACAAGAACTTTTATTTAAGATTTAAACATCACTCCTTCATCTCTGTGCCTGGGGTCATAAATCTGACTCCAGCACTGCGCGTTATCAGGCCCTGCTATCTGTGGCTTGAAGATAATAATGTAAAATAAACACATCCTTCCCTTAACTTTAAAATGAAAAATGTGACCCTGTGCTGATTTAAAAATGAACTCCTGGCTGTGAGCTACTTTGAAGAGGTACTGATCCACTTGGTGGAGACACCTGGTTTAAACCTTGTTACAAACAGATGTCTGTGACCAGCCTGCACCAGTTCTGTCTGGTACCTAGACAAGGCATGTGCAGACTGTGTCAGGATGAATCCCAAGTTGATCTGATACTGCAAACCCAAGCTCTATTTTGTTGAACACTGGCAGAAGGCATGTAAGGGCTTTTCAAGTATGCAGACCCATTCCCATTCTCAATGCTGTTCCTCCAAAAAGACCTCTTCCCTCTCGAAGTCATAAGTTGTTAAGTCCTCATTGAAAAAGAAACATAAGAAACTGAAGCATGACTCTCCCTCTTCCTGCCACTCTCTTAATGAGAAGTTGTGTGGACACAAAGTGCATCTTGATCTCTGTCCCAGTCTCCAATGGCTTATGCAGACTCAACCCAAGTTTTCCGGCGCCATCGGTGACACAAAAACAAGTCCTGAGGGAGGCAATGGTGAGCTCCTTTAGTACCTTTCTGTTTCCCTCTGGCACGCCTACAGCCCCAAAGATCTGAAGCAGCACCAGGTCGGAATAAATGCAGCCTTCCCTTAACTTTAAAGGACTTGCTGGTCTTGCAACTGACAAGCATTGACTTGTTCCTTCATTCTGTTAAGGATGACTCTGTTGAACACTTTGCCTGGGATTGATAGAAGAGTTATCTCTCTATAGTTTGTGCAGTTACTCAAGTCACCTTTCTAGGGGATCTTGATGAGATAACACTCCTTCCAGTCTGATGATGGCACCTTTTTCCAGATCCTTTCAAACATGTCGTAGAACATGGCTACTGAGGTTTCAGTGACCTCATAGAGTCTTCTAGTTGCAAATTCCTTACCTTAGAATTTCCCACAGGCGTCAGACTGGATCCGGAGATTTTTCTTCGAGAAATACCCTTGCTGGTCAGTAGGTGGTGTCTGTCAACTCCACGGGCGTCATTGGCGTCCTAGTCACAGTGATGACATCAGGAGTAGTACATAGACACTGCCTCAGCGCTATGACAACAGTTATTTTCTTTCCGCGCCACGTGCTGATCCGGAGAGAGCTACCCTCGTCTCTTTTTGACTGATTTTGACCATTTTGTTGAGTTTTCTAGTGAGCTTTTGGTGCGTTGAGGATGTCCCCGAAGACCGGGTTCAAGCCGTGCGAGGACTGTCAGCGCATGGTGTTGGTGACGGATCCACATCGGGTTTGTTTGTGGTGTCTCGATAGCGACCACGAACCGAAGTTGTGCTCCGAGTGCCAGGCCATGCACCCAAAAGCCTTGTTGGCGGCCTGGCACCCGACTCCGCATAGGTCCCGGTCTTGCTCAAGAGAAAGGTCTCAAGACTGTTCGCGGAGCCATCACCACTCATCATCCTCAAAATCTTCGAGTGCAAGTAAGAAGAAGAAGAAGTCAAAGTGGTCTCATCGCTGTACGACTTCGCCCCATCACTCGGCTGATGCAACCCGGGAGGAGCATCAACGCTTAAGGCCTCTGTCCTCGGAGCCTGCGTCTGGGTCCACTCTGCGCTTCCCTGAGTTTCCGGGAGCCGGAGCGACCCCCGCCCAACTTAAGGAATTCTATGAGGCCATGCGCCTCATCTTTGGGTGGACCGACCCTGATACAGCGCTTTCGGGCCCAAGTGGTTCGGTTGAGGAGCCTTCAGGTTCTGCACCAGCAGCTTCGGCTCTGGTCACCTAGGTCCCCTCTGGATCCGCTCGCTGATCTTCACCGGCGCCGGTCGCACCATTGAGACCTTCCCCGGCACCGGGTCAATTTTCAACGTTCCCGACGTCAGTAGTGGCCACTATCGATGTCGACCCGATCCTTATCCCCTACGACTCAGCCAACGCCGCCTTTGTCTTCGATGGGGCCTATTCACCCCAGGTCGGATTTGGACCCCTTTTCCTATGGGTATGAATTTGGGGAAGGATTGTAGAGGTCCCTGCACCCTTATGAATACCAGGATGACCCATCTTGGGACTCGGCATAGGAATTGGGCGAAGCCTGTGGACTGGACACTTCTCCAGATGCTGGCATGCTGTCACCTCCTACCGTGGCTACGGCGGAGGGAGCGACTTATGGGTATGGTGGTCAGTAGGGCGGCCGAGGTCCTTGGCCTTGAGCTACCTACTGTAGAGGTCAGGTTCAACCTCCTGACGGATGTGCATCAGCTAGGGGCTTCCACATCTGAGCCCCTTTTACCATTCAATGAAGCCCTCACCAATGTCCTTTTGGGGACTTGGTCCAAACCCAACACAGTGGCTCCTGTGAATAGGATTATCGCACACCTTCGGCCTGCTCTGAACAACCCTAAATTCCTGTCCCAACACCCCACGGCTGAGAGTCTTGTCAACCAGGCTTCCTCTTCTTCAGGCGCAGTCTCTTGCTGCGGTCTGTGAACACTTCATGCCTTTTGGGCCGCTGTACCCACTCTCTGTGTGATACGGTTGCGCAAGTCCTGCCGCAGATATAGGAGGAGGCCTGTGCTATTGTCTCCCAAGCTGTCAATGATGGGAGAGATGCGGGAAGTTCACAATCTGATGTGGGCTGGACACAACTGACTCTCTGGGCGGATCGGTTGCCACAACTGTGGCCTTGAGACGCCGCCCCTGGTTACGCACTTCTGGTTTTTCTGGGGATGTCCAACAGTCTCTCATTGACATGCTCTTTGATGGCTCCCGTCTCTTTGGAGACAAAGCAGACTCGGCCTTGGAGAGATTCAAGGATTCCCGGGCTATGGTTCGGTCCCTTGGTCTTTCCTCTCCCCCTCACCCCCCACAGTCCGCTTTTCGCCCCTGTCACGTCCCCCGCCCAGCCCCGTGCCACCCATGCTGTTTAGCCGCTGTGTGGCCAGGGACGCGGAATCCCACATGGACATGGGACAGGGAACAAGAGGTCTGCCCAGTCCACGTCTGCCCCCTTTGCAGCCTCCAAACCCTCCTAGTCCATGCCCTCACTCCTATCCAGTTGGCGGCAGGATTTGCCATCACCTGCCCCCACTGGCAATCCATTACTACGGACAGGTGGGTTTTGAAGATCATTAGAAAGGGCTACTCCCTCCCTTTCGAATCTTCCCAACCAGCCATGCCTCCATCACTCAGCCAAATCCTGGAGGATCATTTGGCACTTCTCCACCAGGAAGTCACGGCTCTCTTGGCCAAGGGAGCTATAGAGAAAGTCCCTGTGCCCCAAGTAGGTCGTGGTTTTATTCCCGCTACTTTCTAGTGCTGAAAAAGGACAAGGGCTTACATCCTATCCTAGACCTTTGGGACCTTAACTACTTCCTCAAGAAGGAGAAATTCAAAATGCTCACACTGGCTCAGGTTCTGTCTGCCTTAGACCCAGGAGACTGCATGGTAGCATTGGACTTGCAGGGCGCTTATTTCCACATCCCCATCCTGCCTGCCCACAGACATTACCTACGATTCGTGGTAGGTCATGAGCACTATCAGTTTACCATGCTCCCCTTCGTCCTTATCAGCGACCCTCAGGTGTTCGCGAAAGTGATGGCGGTGGTTGCAGCTCATCTGCGTAGGTTAGGGGGTCTCAGTCTTCCCCTACCTCAATGACTGGCTGTTGAAGGCAGGCTCGCCCCAGAAAGTCGTCTCCCACCTTCAGACTACGGCGAACCTCCTGCACACGCTGGGGTTCACTATAAACGTGCTGCAGTCGCACCTGACTCCCTCTAAGATGCTCCCTTTCATTAGAGCTGTTCTGGACACAGTGCAGTTTCGGCCTTATCCTTACGCAAAGCGAGTCCAAGATATTCAGGCTATGATTCTGATCTTTCAGCCTCCATCTTGGGTTTCGGTGAGACTAACTCTGAGGCTTCTGGACCTCATGGCCTCCTGCATCCTGCTAGTGACACATGTTAGATGGCATATGCTGGCTCTGCAGTGGGACTTGAAGTTCCAGTGGGCGCAGCATCAGGGGAATCTCTCCGACATGGTCCATATCTCGGAAAGGGCTGCGAAAGACATGCAGTTGTGGCTTTCGAATACACATTGGTTCCACTGCAGATCCCTCCCCCAACCAGATCTATCTATAGTGACAGATGCGTCACTTCTGGGTTGGGGTGGCCAGAGCAGATAAGCTCAGCTGTCGATGCACAGCCGATCATGAACGGCGTATCCATCCAGAGGTGGCACAAGGTCTCTTTCAGCAGTGGGGAGAACCTTGGTTAGATCTGTTTGTCTCCACAGAGAATGTGCATTGTCAGCTGTTTTGCACGTTGGAGTTTCCAAGGCGGCACTCACTCAGAGACGCTTTTTGCCTCGATTGGAACTCCGGCCTCCTTTCCGCCTATACCACTTCTGCCCAGAGCTCTCAAGACGATCAGGAATGACCGGGTCCAAGTCATCCTGGTGGCTCTGGACTGGGTACAGAGAGTATGGTATCCTATGCTATTGAGTATGGCCATCGATCCTCGACTCAGACTGCCTCCTCAGGCGGATCTTCTGTCCCAGCAACAGGGACGGTTCTCGAGCCGAAATTGTCCAATCTCCGCATTCATGCGTGGAGATTGAGCGGCGATAGTTGATGACTTTTGATCTTCCACTCGAAGTCTGTGATGTTATCGTGGCAGCCAGGCGTCCCTCCACCAAAACTGTATATGCTTGTCATTGGCATAAATTTGTAGCATGGTGCACCAACAAACCTGTTGATCCCGTCTCTGCACATACTGGACCCAAAAAAAGCATTGGCGTTCTATTTTAATCGTACAAAAGATTTCCGGGTGGACAATCAGCTCTTTGTCGGGTATGTGGGTGCGAAAAAAGGGAAGATGGTGCAAAAACGTACCATCTCTCGATGGGTACTTCTTTGTATCAAGATGAGCTATGCTTTGGCCAAGATGCAGCCCCCTGAGGACTTGTGTGCTCACTCCACCAGACCGACTGCTGCTTCCACTGCATTGGCACGCAGAGTTCCTGTCCTGGAAATGTGCCAGGCAGCTACATGGGCGTCCCTGCACATGTTTGCTAAACACTACTGCCTGGACAGTCGGGTCCATCGAGCCAGCTACTTTGCTCATTCGGTCTTGCAGGACTTCCTAGTATGATCTTGGTTCGCAGCTGTAGGAAAGTACCATCTTGCCTGGCATGTTACCCCCATTTTTCACTGTATATATGTTGTTTTAGTTGTATGTGTCACTGGGACCCTGCCAGCCAGGGCCTCATTGCTCTTAAGTGTGCCCTGAATGTGTTACCTGTGTTATGACTAACTGTCTCACTGAGGCTCTGCTATCCAGAACCTCAGTGGTTATGCTCTCTCATTTCTTTCCAAATTGTCACTAACAGGCTAGTGACCAATTTCACCAATTTACATTGGCATACTGGAACACCCTTATAATTCCCTAGTATATGGTACTGAGGTACCCAGGGTATTGGGGTTCCAGGAGATCCCTATGGGCTGCAGCATTTCTTTTGCCACCCATAGGGAGCTCTGACAATTCTTACACAGGCCTGACACTGCAGCCTGAGTGAAATAACGTCCACGTTATTTCACAGCCATTTACCACTGCACTTAAGTAACTTATAAGTCACCTATATGTCTAACCTTTACCTGGTAAAGGTTAGGTGCAAAGTTACTTAGTGTGTGGGCACCCTGGCACTAGCCAAGGTGCCCCCACATTGTTCAGGGCAAATTCCCCAGACTTTGTGAGTGCGGGGACACCATTACACGCGTTCACTACACATAGGTCAATACCTATGTGTAGCTTCACAATGGTAACTCCGAATATGGCCATGTAACATGTCTATGATCATGGAATTGCCCCCTCTATGCCATCCTGGCATTGTTAGCACAATCCCATGATCCCACGGGTCTGTAGCACAGACCCGGGTACTGCCAAACTGCCTTTCCCGGGGTTTCACTGCAGCTGCTGCTGCTGCCAACCCCTCAGACAGGTTTCTGTCCTCCTGGGGTCCAGCCAGGCTTGGCCCAGGATGGCAGAACAAAGGACTTCCTCAGAGAGAGGGTGTTACACCCTCTTCCTTTGGAAAAAGGTGTCAGGGCTGGGGAGGAGTAGCCTCCCCCAGCCTCTGGAAATGCTTTAATGGGCACAGATGATGCCCATTTCTGCATAAGCCAGTCTACACCGGTTCAGGGACCCCTCAGCCCTGCTCTGGCGTGAAACTGGACAAAGGAAAGGGGAGTGACCACTCCCCTGACCTGCACCTCCCCTGGGAGGTGCCCAGAGCTCCTCCAGTGTGCTCCAGACCTCTGCCATCTTGGAAACAGAGGTGCTGCTGGCACACTGGACTGCTCTGAGTGGCCAGGGCCAGCAGGTGACGTCAGAGACTCCATCTGATAGGCTCCTTCAGGTGTTGCTAGCCTATCTTCTCTCCTAAGTAGCCAAACCCTCTTTTCTGGCTATTTAGGGTCTCTGCTTTGCGGATTTCCTTAGATAACGAATGCAAGAGCTCATCCGAGTTCCTCTGCATCTCTCTCTTCACCTTCTGCCAAGATATCGACTGCTGACCGCGCTGGAAGCCTGCAAAACTGCAACAAAGTAGCGAAGACGACTACTGCAACTCTGTAACGCTGATCCTGCCGCCTTCTCGACTGTTTTCCTGGTGGTGCATGCTGTGGGGGTAGTCTGCCTCCTCTCTGCACTAGAAGCTCCGAAGAAATCTCCCGTGGGTCAACGGAATCGTCCCCCTGCAACCGCTGGCAGCAAAGAACTGCATCACCGGTCCTCTGGGTCTCCTCTCAGCACGACGAGCGAGGTCCCTTGAATCCAGCAACTCTGTCCAAGTGACTCCCACAGTCCAGTGACTCTTCAGTCCAAGTTTGGTGGAGGTAAGTCCTTGCCTCCCCACGCCAGACTGCATTGCCGTGAACCGCGTGTTTTGCAGCTACTCCGGCTCCTGTGCACTTTCCGAGGGAATCCTTTGTGCACAGCCAAGCCTGGGTCCACAGCACTCTAACCTGCATTGCACGACCTCCTGAGTTGTCCTCCGGCGGCGTGGGACTCCTTTGTGCAACTTCGGGTGAGCACTGTTTCACTCCACTTCGTAGTGCTTGTTCCGGCACTTCTGCGGGTGCTGCCTGCTTCTGAGAGGGCTCCTTGTCTTGCTGGGCGCCCCTTCTGTCCCTTGACGCAATTGGCGACATCCTGGTCCCTCCTGGGCCACAGCAGCACCCAAAAACCCCAACTGCGAGCTTTGCAGCTAGCAAGGCTTGTTTACGGTCTTTCCGCAGGAAAACACTTCTGCACGACTCTCCACGGCGTGGGACATCCATCCTCCAAAGGGGAAGTTTCTAGCCCTTGTCGTTCTTGCAGAACCCTCAGCTTCTACTGTCCAGTAGCAGCTTCTTTGCACCCACAGCTGGCATTTCCTGGGCATCTGCCCACTCTCGACTTGATCGTGACTTTTGGACTTGGTCCCCTTGTTCCACAGGTACCCTCGTCTGGAAATCCATTGTTGTTGCATTGCTGGTTTTGGTCTTTCCTGCAGAATTCCCCTATCACGACTTCTGTGCTCTTTGGGGAACTTTAGTGCACTTTGCACTCACTTTTCAGGGTCTTGGGGTGGGCTATTTTTCTAACCCTCACTGTTTTCTTACAGTCCCAGCGACCCTCTACAAGGTCACATAGGTTTGGGGTCCATTCGTGGTTCGCATTCCACTTTTGGAGTATATGGTTTGTGTTGCCCCTATCCCTATGTGTCCCCATTGCATCCTATTGTAACTATACATTGTTTTCTAATACTATACTGCATATTTTTGGTATTGTGTACATATATCTTGTGTATATTTGCTATCCTCATACTGAGGGTACTCACTGAGATACTTTGGCATATTGTCATAAAAATAAAGTACCTTTATTTTTAGTATATCTGTGTATTGTGTTTTCTTATGATATTGTGCATATGACACTAGTGGTACTGTAGGAGCTTCACTCGTCTCCTAGTTCAGCCTAAGCTGCTCTGCTAAGCTACCATTATCTATCAGCCTAAGCTGCTAGACACCCTATACACTAATAAGGGATACCTGGGCCTGGTGCAAGGTGTAAGTACCCCTTGGTACTCACTACAAGCCAGTCCAGCCTCCTACAGCAGCCCACCACCGAGGATGGCATTGCTTGGGTATCTATTCTAAGGTAAGGAATCTGCCATTAGAAGTATCTATTAGATGTACAAGTTACGTACCTTCGGTAACAAAATATCTGGTAGAGACATATTCTAGTTGCAGATTCCTTACCAACCCACCCATCCTCCCCGCGTGTGAACTGATTTCTAGGGACAGGGATTCCCCCTTCAGGTTTTTAGCTCTGGCGCACCAGTCTCAGTGTTCTTAGCGGCTTTGCGCTTTGGCATGGAAAGTCGTTAAAAGAAACTGACGTCACTGCGCTGAGGCGGCCTCTATGTATTAATCCTGATGTCATCCCGGCGACGACGACGACATCCCCAGAGTTGACCGACGCCACCTTCCGACATGCAAGGGTATTGCTAGAAAAAAAATCTCCGGATCCAGTCTGACACCTGGGGGAAATTCTAAGGTAAGGAATCTGCAACTAGAATATGTCTTTACCAGATATTTTGTTACCGAAGGTAATTAACTTGTACTTTACCTTCACTGCCTCTGTAGGATGTCTGATCTGGTCCTCCTGCCGTCCCGTTTCTCTGGTGTTTGACTTGCTGTAGTTCGTCCTAGGTTAGTGTACTTCAGTTGATTGGCAAGTCCTTGTCAGCTGGCTGTATGTCTGGTGGAGACTGCGGCACAGGCTGGTTCAGCAATTCTTCAAAGAACTCTACATATCTTTGTTGTTGGCCATTGATACCAATGATTGACTTCCCACCTTTGTCTTTAGTAGGTCTTTCTAGCTTGCTGTGTCTGCTGGAGAGATTCCTTGATATGTCATAGAATTCTTTCAGGTTTCCATGGCTTGCTGCTTCCTGGGCTTCTGTGGCAAGACCATTAATGAATCTTCGTTTGCCTGCTCTTAAGCTTCTCTTTGCTTTCTTGTTGGTTTTGCTGTATTCGTCTTGAGCTTTCACTTTTTGTGCTCTTGTTCGACTGGTGCTGACCGCAGCTTTCTTTTCCTTTCTGTTTTGGATTTTGCAGTCTCTGTGGACATCCATTCATAATGCTGGTGTTTTTTTAGGACCAAGTATGTACAGCATGTTGATGTCATTGTTTCTTTGATCTTCTGCCACTGACTTTCATCTGGGTCTCTGTCAACTGCTAGTTCTTGCAGGACTTGAAACGTGTTAATGAGGTTGACTGAGTATTCACTCAGTTTCTGTGCATCTTTGAGGAGAGTGGTGTTATATCGCTGGTATAGGAAAATGGCTCCCTGTTGCAGTTACCCCCCACTTTTTGCCTGATATTGATGCTGATTTGACTGAGAAGAGTGCTGGGGCCCTGCTAACCAGATCCCCAGCACCAGTGTTCTTTCATTAAAAATGTGCCATTGTTAACACAATTGGCACACCCTTGGCACACAGATAATTCCCTTGTAAAAGGTACCAGTGGTACCAAGGGCCCTGTGACCAGGGAAGGTCCTTAAGGGCTGCAACATATGTTGTGCCACCCTAAGGGACCCCTCACCTAACACATGCACACTGCCATTGTAGATTGTGTGTGTTGGTGGGGAGAAAAAGGCAAAGTCGACATGGCAACCCCCTCAGGATGCCAAGCCCACAAAACACTGCCTGTGGCATAGGTAAGTCACACCTCTAGCATGCCTTACAGCCCTAAGGCAGGGTGCACTATACCACAGGTGAGGGCATAGCTGCATGAGCAATATGCCCCTACAGTGTCTAAGTCTATTCTTAGACATTGTAAGTACAATGTGGCCATATTAAGTATATGGTCTGGGAGTTTGTCAAACGAACTCCACAGCTCCATAATGGCTACACTGAATACTGGGAAGTTTGGTATCAAACTTCTCAGAATAATAAATCCACACTGATGCCAGTGATGGATTTATTAAAAAATGCACACAGAGGGCATCTTAGAGATGCCCCCTGTATTTTACCCATTCCTTCAGTGCAGGACTGACTGGTCTGTGCCAACCTGCTGCTGAGAGACGAGTTTCTGACCCTCTGTGGTGAAGGCCTTTGTGCCCTCTGAGGCCAGAAACAAAGCCTGCTATAGATGGAGGTGCTTAACAACTCCCCCCTGCAGGAACTGTAACACCTAGCAGTGAGCCTTAAAGGCTCAGGTTTCGTGTTACAATGCCCCAGGGCACTCCAGCTAGTGGACATGCCTGCCCCCTGGACACAGCTCCCACTTTTGGCGGCAAGTCCAGGGGAGATAATGAGAAAAACAAGGAGGAGTCACCCACCAGTCAGGACAAGCCCCTAAGGTGTCCTGAGCTGAGGTGACCCCCTGCCTTTAGAAATCCTCCATCTTGATTTTGGAGGATTCCCCCAATAGGAATAGGGATGTGCCCCCCTCCCCTCAAGGAGGAGGCACAAAGAGGGTGTAGCCACCCTCCAGGACAGTAGCCATTGGCTACTTGCCGTCCTAGACCTAAACACACCCCTAAATTTAGTATTTAGGGGCACCCCAGAACCCAGGAAATCAGATTCCTGCAACCTGAAGAAACAAGAAGGGCTGCTGACCTACAAGTCTACAGAGAAGACGGACGACGACAACTGCTTAGGCCCCAGCCCTACCGGCCTGTCTCCAACTTCGAAAACCTGCAGCCAGCGACGCATCAGACAGGGACCAGCGACCTCTGAAGCCTCAGAGGACTACCCTGGACTAAAGGACCAAGAAACTCCAGTGAGCAGCGGCCCTGCTCAAAACCAGAAACTTTGTTGCAACAAAGAAGCAACTTCCAAAGACTTCATGTTTCCCGACAGAAGTGTGAGACTTCACACTCTGCACCTGAGACCCCTGCCTCGAGATCCAGAGAAGACCCCCCTGAGCCCTCACAGCGACGCCTGCAGAGAGAATCCAGAGGCTCCCTCTGACTGCGACTGCCTGTAACAAGGGACCCGAAGCCTGGAACCAGCCCTGCATCCGCAGCCCCCAGGACCAGAAGGAACCAAAGCCCCCCTGGTCTCCATACCCTCCCCTCCCCCCCCTTTTGAGGACACGGGTACTTACCTGCTGGCAGACTGGAACCGGAGCACCACTGTTCTCCATAGGCGCCTATATGTTTGTTGGGCACCTCTTTGACCTCTGCACCTGACTGGCCCTGAGCTGCTGGTGTCGTGCCTCTGGGGTTGCCTTGAACCCCCAACGGTTGGCTGCCTATGCCCCAGAACTGAGACTTGTAAGTGTTTTACTTACCTCACAAACTAATCTTTACTTACCTCCCCCAGGAACTGTTGATTTTTGCACAGTGTCCACTTTTGAAATAGCTTATTGCCATTTTAACAAAGACTGTATATGATATTGCTTTTATTCAAAGTTCCTAACTTACCTGTGTGGAGTATCTTGCATTTTATGTATTTACTTCAAATCTTGAAGCTGTGGTTCTTAAACTTAAAATAAACTAAGAAAATATATTTTTCTATGTAAAAACCTATTGGCCTGGAATAAGTCTTTGAGTGTGTGTTCCTCATTTATTGCCTGTGTGTGTATAACAAATACTTAACACTACCCTCTGATAAGCCTACTGCTCGTCCACACTACCACAAAATAGAGCATTAGAATTATCTAATTTTGCCACTATCTTACCTCTAAGGGTAACCCTTGGACTCTGTGGACACCATTTCTTACTTTGAAATATTATATACAGAGCCAACTTCGTACAGCTGGTGTTGGTATGTTGATACCATCCATGCTTTCCTCAGCATTAGCCTGGCCACAACAAGGTGATGGTCTGACCCCATTTCCAGTCCTCATCACTCTCGCATCCTGCAGGGACCTCTGGAGCTTCTTGGCAATGCAGACTTGGTTGATCTGATTCTCTTTTTAATAGTCTGATGACACCCACCTTGCCTTTTATATTCTTTTATTCGGGAATACGTTGCCACCCAACACCAGACTTTTCAGGGCACAGAGATCTGCGAGCCATTCACTATTCTCATTCATGTCACCAAGGTCATTGTTGCCCATGACCTCTTCATACCCAGTGCTGTTGCTTTCAGTCTTGGCATTGAGGTCCCCCATAAGCATGGAGAAGTGTCTATGAATGCATTCTCCAGGATGGACTGGAATCTGTTGTAAAACTGTTATTTTACCTCTTCCTGGTTGTCATTTGTAGCTGCATAGCACTGGAATAGCATATATGTTGACCCTCTTTTTCATTCTGCTGAAGGCCACTGCGATGATTCTGGGACCGTGGGTTTCCAATCAATCAGAGCTCTGCTGGTGTTAGCATCAGTGCTACTCTCTTAGTATGTGGGGTATTCTCTTCCTCATGTCCAGAGTACAGCAGCATTCTTCATGCAGCCAGTCTTTTCTGTCTGGCCTGGGCCCATCTTGTTTCACTGATGCTAAGCAGGGCAAGGTTGTATTGTTCCATCTTCACTGCCACTTGGGCTGTTTTGACTGTTTCGTACATGGTCCTTTCGTTTTATGTCCTGATGGTGATGGTCTTGTTTGAAATCAGGTGGATTGGCTATGTGGCTTATAGGGATTTCTGGCTTTCACCACTAGGGCCCTCATTACATCCCTGGCGGTAAAGTCGGCTGACCGCCGTGCCGACGGCCGCCAACTTACTGTGTCCACGGCGGAAATCCGCTACGGGTATTATGACTCACACTGAGAAATCCTCCGCGATACAGACACCCACACAAGTCCACCACACCAAAGGTCAGTCATAAATTGGCAGTCCCAAAACCCACACCGCTACGCCAACAGGAATACGCCCACAATATCACGACCCACAAATCAATGAGGCGGTCATTCAACCACGGTAAACCATTGGCGGTACACACCGCCGCGCTCAAAATACACACACACTTCAAAACACAACCACATTGGACAATTCAAAATACACACACCACACCCACACACCCAATCCAATATAAAACACACACCCACATTACCCACAACCCCTTACAACGAAAATCTTTGAAGAAGCAGAGAGACAGAAAAGCAAAGACCACACCAGCATCCAGAGGCACACAACACCATCACTCATACACCATCCACGCACAAAACACCACACACCCCAAAACATCACCCCACACAACACCTCACACATCACTCACACCACATCATGGCACCTCAAAGACACCCCAGGTTCTCTGAGGAGGAGCTCAGGGTTATGGTGGAGGAAATCATCCGGGTAGAGCCACAGCTATTAGGATCACAAGTGCAGCAGACATCCATTGCTAGGAAGATGGAGCTATGGCGGAGAATTGTCAACAGGGCCAACGCAGTGGGACAGCATCCAAGAACACGGGATGACATCAGGAAGGGGTAGACGACCTACGGGGGAAGGTACGTTCCGTGGTACCCGACACCAGGTAGCCGTACAGAGGACTGGCGGTGGACCCCCACCTCCTTCCCCACAACTAACAACATGGGAGGAGAGAGTCTTGGCAATAATGCATACTGAGGGCCTTGCAGGAGTAGCAGGAGGATGAGACTCTGGTAAGTCAAATCTTTACTACTATATCCCCCACCCTACCTGCATGCCACCACAAACTCCTACCCCTACCCTCACACCCATCACTTCACCACCTCACATATACCTGCATGCCACCACAAACTCCTACCCCTACCCTCACACCCATCACTTCACCACCTCACATATACCCCACTATCACAACCCACCCATCACAATACCAAGCCCTGCATGTTACACCAATGCATGGACATCCATCACAGACCTGCATGGACACCCATCATCAAAGCATGTCCAAGGAAGAGACTCACCCAGGGCACACAATCACCACTCACACAAGGGCCAAGGCAATATTGCAAGCACAGTAATAAAGGGAAACACACCCATTGCACAAGATGGCACACACAGATACAATAACAATGCATTTACACCCCAACAGAACCCCTACACAACGTCACCAGACAGGAGGTGCCAGCCATATCCATTCCCCCCACAGAAGAGGCCCACAGTGACGACAGCAGCTCTGCACGTCTGGATCAAGAACCTCCCCCCTCAGGAAACACCATCGCAGAACCCACCTAGCGGGCCCAGGCCACTGTCCCCAGGACACGTCATTCAGCAGTGTATCCACCACTACAGGGACCCCAGGCAAACCCACTAACCCAAGCAAATCAGAGACCCGGGGTGAATGGCAGTGGGCACACGGTTCAGGAACAGAGGCACGCGATAACAGGAAAGTTGGGAGGGCTGCTGTGCGACAGGAGGAGGACAGGCCCAGTGAACCGACCCTCCACAAGGCACTATCAAACAACATGGGAGCATACCACCATTCCCAGGAGACCATGGGCATGGTACTGGCCAAGATTCAGGAGACCCAGCGGTTGCAGGAGGGACAGTACCTGGGGATCAGGGAGGACCAGAGGGACATCCACACCTCCCTGGTCACCATTGCACGGGTGCTGGCAGACATGGCCAACACCATGATGGAGACAGTGGCAAACCTACACAAGCCCAAACGATGAACAGCCTTCCACGTCCGCCGACGCTAGTGGACAGAAGGTCCAACAGGCCACTAGCACCCCACCCCCTGCAGAAGGATAACCACCCTGCAAACGGTCCCTGCGATCCAGGAAGAAGACAGAGAACATTGCAAAGACCCCCGCCAGGAAATAAGAGACTCCTGATTGTCACCCTTGTGTCCCCCTCTGTCACCCTGTCCACCTTGAACTGACATTGCTCCTCTTCCTATGCCCCATTGGACAATGCACCTGTGATACCAAGAGACTGGACTGTACTATGGACCTTCCTCCACCATCACCCCAGCCCCTTCCACATACCTCCATACACATTAGCCCATAAATAAACACCCTTGAATCACAAACCAATCTGGAGTCAGTTTGTACTTTCACAAATGTATAATTACAACTTCATCCACAAATTTCAATGTAAATGTTCATTTGCACATACCAATGTATGACAGTTGTTGGGCAGCAATAAATATTGCAGAAGGAAGAATGAGGTCCCCAGATCTGTGAAATGGAAAGCCAAAGTGAACTGTCAGTGTCTATACACAGAGGTTAAGAAGCTGACTTAGACAATGTCCTACAGTAGTCAGATATGAGATGAGCAGTGCCAGTCTCTTACCTGTGTGTCACTGGAAGTACTGCATGATGATGTTGGTTCGGTTGTCAATATCTTCTTCCTCTGCCTCCTCTTCCTCACTGTCCACAGGTTCCACAGCTGCCACAATACCATCATCAGGCATCTGGCGTCGCAAAGCCAGGTTGTGCAACATGCAGCACGCCACAGTTATCTGGCACACCGTCTTCGGTGAGTAGTATAGGGAGCCACCTGTTAGATGGAGGCACCGGAATCTGGCTTTCAGGAGGCCGAAAGTCCTCTCAATAATATGCCTAGTTCGCCCATGTGCCTCATTGTAGCGTCCCTCTGCCCTTGTCCTGGCATTCCTCACTGGGGTCAGTAGCCATGAAAGGCTGGGGTAACCAGAGTCACCTGCAAATGTTGAGGGAAATCTGTTAGACACACACTAACCCTTAGTGACTACCCCATACCCAGACACCTTTTCATACTGTGGGGGGACCTTGGGCTCACCTATTAGCCATACCCGGTGCCTCTGGAATTGGCCCATCACATAAGGGATACTGCTATTCCTCAAAATGTAAGCGTCATGCACAGAGCCAGGATACTTGGCATTCACATGGGAGATGTACTGGTCTGCCAAACACACCATCTGCACATTCATAGAATGGTAGCTTTTTCGATTTCTGTACACCTGTTCATTTCTGTTGGGGGGGGGACAAATGCCACATGTGTACCATCAATGGCACCAATTATGTTGGGGGATATGTCCCAGGGCATAGAAGTCAGCTTTCACTGTAGGGAAATCCTCCACCTGGGGGAAAACGATGTAGCTGCGCATGTGCTTCATGAGGGCTGACACACTCTGGTCAACACGTTAGAAAACATTGGCTGAGACATCCCTGATGCCATGGCCACTGTAGTGTGAAAGAAGCAACTTGCCAGGAAATGGAGCACTGACAGGACCTGAACTAGAGGGGTGATTCCTGTGGGATGGCTGATAGCTGACATCAGGTCTGGCTCCAATTGGGCACACAGTTCTTGGATTGTGGCACGATCAACTCTGTAGGTGATAATGATGTGTCTGTCTTCCATTGTCGACAGGTCCACCAGGGGTCTGTACACCAGAGCATGACGCCATCTCATCATCTGCCCCAGCAGATGTGCCCTATGGAGGAGAAGGGTGAGCAGAGGGTCATGTACCACATAGTTTGCACAAATGTTTTTGCAGTAATGTGAGTAAATCCTGTGTGACGTACTTTGTCCGTATTTCTGCCAAAATGTGCTGTGACGCAGTAAGGTGCCATGCCATGTGCCCCCCTGAAATGGCGGCTGCCTGACCTCTAAGGAGGGACAAGGGGAAATGAGGTAACTGTGCTGGCTTTGTGCAGCGTCGCGGTAGGCGGTCAAAGACCGCCGCACAATTTAGCATTGGTTATCATTGGGCCTTATGGGTTCCAGGAGCCAATGACGATGTACGCCGGCGGTGACGGTACGCACTGCAGAGGACGTGACAGCCATTTTCTATCTGTTCACTCACTTGATACCTGACCTTCAACAGGAGAGGACCTACACTGCAAGTGCTGCTGTGACCTCAGTCTGGAAGCGACAATGGCTCATGTGTCTGGGGAAAGGGCCCCAGCCTTCACCGCGGAGAAGTTGGACAAACTGGTGGATGGGGTCCTTCCCCAGTACACGCTACTCTACGGTCCTCCAGACAAACAGGTGAGTACACTGTAAGCATGATGCGTGGGCCATGAATGTATGGAGTGGTGTGCATGGAAGATACATGTGGGGGGGGCTGAGGCCTGCATGTGAGGATGGTGAGTGTATGTGCGTCAGGGCATGGGTGGGAACTGGTGGGCAATGAGTATGATGGTCCGGACAAGAGATTAATTTCCTTTCATCCTGTACCTTTCAACTAGGTCAGCGCCCACCAGAAGAAGGGTGTTTGGCGTGTCATCGCCAAGGAAGTGCAGACCCTGGGGGTCTATCATAGACGGAGCACCCACTGCCGCAAGAGATGGGAGGACCTGCCCCGCTGGAGCAAGAAGACGGCGGAGCCCCAGCTGGGGATGGCCTCCCAACATGGAAGGGGTGTCCGTCGCACCATGATCCCCCTGATGTTCCGGATCCTGGCGGCGGCATATCCAGAGTTGGATGGGCGCTTGAGGGTATCACAGCAGCCACAAGGGAGTGAGTACAGTCTCCTTCAGCTGACTCTGCGCGCTTTATGAGTTTTCGGGGGGGGGGTTGTGGGCTGTGGGTTCCCCTAGGCCAGGGCTAACTTTGTAGGGTAGGTCCCTTGTTAGGCAGGCTCTGAGGCACTCCAACCCCAATAGTGTTAGTGGGCATCTACAACTAGTCAGGCTCCTCTGGGTTCCAGGTGTGCAGAAAGTGGTGTTAGGCATAGTCTCCCATGGGCAGGTTATTTTTCTACTAACTGCTAGTGCATGGCCTAGTGCATAGGGCTGCTTCGTGTGTGTTGTGTCCGCCAACGGTAGTGGTGTTGCTGGCATTGACCATGTGTCTCCTCTGTCTCCCCCCCCTTCTTGTTTTGTCACCCTGTCCTTGTGTGCATTAGCATCATCTGGTGGAGGAGCAGAGGCACCGGAGACAGAGGGAACTGCATCCCACATGGCCCAGGAAGGTGAATCCACGGAGGGTGAAGACACCAGTGGGACGAAGGGCGAGGGGAGCTCCACGACGGGGACAGGAGGGGACACCGGCGACAGCGATTCCTCCTCTGATTGGAGCTCCCTTGCCGTGGCGGGCACCTCTGTGCCCACAGCAACAACAGGTACAGCCGCCACCCCCCTACCAGCACCGCCCTCCCTCAGCGTGTTTCCCGTGCCCGCTCACCCAGGAGGGTGGGCATCTCCTTCACCCCAGGCACCTCGGCCCTGTCCCAGTCAGCCCTGCTGCCCTCAGTGAGGAACCTATTGACCTACTGAGATCCCTCACTGTTGGTCAGTCAACCATTCTGAATGCCATCCAGGGTGTCAAGAGGCATTTGCAGCAAACAAATGCATACCTGGAGGGCCAACAGAGAGCATTTCAGGCTCTGGCCTCAGCACTGATGGCAGCCATTGTCCCTTTGTCCAGCCTCCCCCCTCCAACTTCCACTACCCAGACCCAATCCCTCTACCTCAGCCTATCCCAAGAACACCATCACACCAGCATGCATACACATCAACACACAAAAGTGGCTCAGGAAAACATAAGCACCACACATCCCACAGGCACTCACACAAGCACCATACCCATGCAGACACACCAACATCCACTGTCTCCACTGTGTCCCCCCCTTCCACGTCCTCCTCCTCCCTCCCAGTCTCGTCTCCACTCACACCTGCATGCACTACATCCTCAGCCACTACCTCCATCACCAGCACGCCCATCACTACACACCGCTCACGTGCAATCACCACCCCCAGTACCATTCACACGTTCCCTGTGTCCTCTCCCAGTGTGTCTGTGAGCCCTCCTCCCAAAGAACACAAACGCAGGCACACACCCACTCAACACCCATCCACCTCACAACAGCCTCCAACACATACACCTTCACCCAAACTCAGAAGATGTACACCTCCTACAACCACTACCTCTCCCTCCACTCCCAAACCCCCTCCATCTTCCCGTCCCAGTGTGTCGAAAAAACTTTACCTAGCTAACCTGAACCTCTTCCCTACACCTCCTCCTGCCCCCCTCCATCCTTCTCCTAGGGCCAGGATGTCTAGATCCCAGCCCAGCACCTCACCCACCAAATCTGCATCCGCTGTGGTCCTTGCTACTCCAGTACTGTCAAAGGGGGCACCCGTCAGAGCTGCCAGTGTGCCACCGACAGAAAAGAAGGACCGCCCTATCCCACCACCTGCAAAGCTCAAAAAGGGACCAGCTTCCAGCAGGGGACAGTCACACCATCCACCCAGAAAGGCCTCGCACAAACACAGAGTGGACAGTGCCAAGGTTCCTGCAGCGACTGTCAAGATGGGGAAGGGCCACAAACCAAAGGGCACATCACCTCTGGGCACAATGTCACCTGGTGAGGGGTTGGTGACCACCGAATCATCAGGGATGGCAGCCACATGCACCACAGTCACCACCGCCGCTCCGACCGCCACCTGCACTGCCACTACGTCAGTCTGCAGCATCCTCCCCAAGGATAAGCCATCCAAGGCTGCCGGAGACGGTATGGTGTCTCCATCCACCCCAACAGTCACTTACACCACGGCCAGCACTGGCAGCATCTCCGCCGCAACCACCGCCGCCTGCACCACCATCAGCACCACCAAGTGCACAGCCGATGCCACTCTGTCGGACGTCAGCCCCATCCCCAGTGTGCAGCCCTCAGAGTCTGCAGGTGACGTCCTGGACCATGGACATGCCACTTGAGACACCACCTCACGCACTCACAGGAACCAGCAATTGGCAGCCGAAGTCGCCGCAGGATGGAGTGTGGGTCTGCCTCCATTGAGTATACCTGTTCCGGGTACAGCGCGTGGCTGTGACACCCAGTTGAGACAAAGTCAACATGCCACACCCCAAGTGCAGCATCACAGGGCATAAAGCCCCCTCCAGACCCAGTGGAGAAATGCATCCACTAACACAGTCCTTGGCAGGATGAAGCACTCTGGGCACAAAGCCCCCTCCAGAACCAGTGGAGAAAAGCATCCACTGACACAGTCCTTGGCAGGATGAAGCACTTTGGGCACAAAGCCCCCTCTAGAACCTGTGGAGAAATGCATCCACTAACACAGCCCTTGGCAGGATGTAGCACTCTGGGCACAAAGCTCCCTCCAGACAGAACCAGTGGAGAAAAGCATCCACTAAACACAGTCCTTGGCAGGATGAAGTACTCTGGGCACAAAGCCCCCTCCAGAACCAGTGGAACATGTCACCGACTTAAGAGACTGTAGCTTTGCACTCCCCAGGACCAAGCAGTGGACAAACCACGCACTTGAGACTTGAAAGACTGTGGCCTTTCACTCCCCAGGACCAAGCATTGGGCAAACTACCCACTTGAGAGACTTGAGAAACTGTGGCTTTGCACTCCCCAGGACCAAGAGTGGGCAGATCACCCACTTGAGAGACTGTGGCCTTGCACTCCCCAGGACCAAGCAGTGGGCAAACCACCCACTTGAGAGACTGTGGCTTTGCACTCCCCAGGACCAAGCAGTGGGCAAACCACCCACTTGAGAGACTGTGGCTTTGCACTCCCCAGGAGCAAGCAGTGGGCATGGAGCCCCCTCGAGGAGCAGTGGTGTCATACCATCATCCAGCTGAGGTGTCCCCCCTGCCCTTCCCCCTGAGGTGCCGGTATTTTTATCGACCTGATGCCCCTGCAGTGTTCTCTCCGTTTTGAGGCAGGTGTCATGTGTGGACTTCGCCCATGCTTTTTGGGACCACTGGTCCACAGACATTTCATGTGACAGTGTACGGACTTGTGTACTTGCTGTAAATACTTGTGTATACTGTTTATTTGCTGTTCTCTTGGGCTATCTGATTGTTCGAATATTACACTAGTTACACTCATTTCGTTTGGTCCTTGCGTGCTTCCAGTGGGTGACGGGGTGTATCTGTGATGTTATTGGATGTGTGTGTGGGTGTTGCATTTTGCGTGTGTGTCACTCTTTTCCCTCCCCCCCCTCCCCTGCGTGCTAGGTGCAGTACTCACCGTGGTCATCGCCTGTAGTTCGGGCTCCATAGCGTCCTGGTTCTTCGTTGAGTGTCGAGAGGTGAGTGGTTTCCCTTCCAAAGACTGTTTCCGTGCTTTTGATGGCGTTGATAACACCCTGGAAAAGCTGACGGATTGGTGCCTTGTAATAGTGTGGACGGTACATTGTCTTCCGCCTGTCTGTTGGCGGTGTCCGTCGCAGTGTTTGTTGCTACCGCCGTGGCGGTCGGGGTGTTAAAGTGGCTGTCTGTGTTGGCGGTTTCCGCCATGGTCGTGATTTCAGTTTTTGACCGCCGGCCTGTTAGCAGTATTACCGCCACTTTATCACCGACCGCCAGGGTCGTAATGAGGGCCTAAGTGTCTTAACTCTTTGTGAAGAACTTTTTCTCTCCCTAAGGCTGGGATGTTTTTTTTGGTTGATGTTTCTAGGTAGCCCCACTCACAACCCTCCTCCTTTTGCAGCTGGGCTTCGGACTGGCTATGGCAGAGTGGATTGTGGTTAACATGGTTGGGGTAATTATTGCCCCCTGCTAACCAAGTCCTGCATGGATTTTAGTAAATAGTCCCAATCTTGGCTGTTCCAACGGGGTAGTTAGGCACTGCAGTATAAATATCTCTTTAGGGTGCTACCAGCTTGGGCAGAACTCATATAGTTTCACTCCGTGGAATTCTGCAGTTACCTATAACCTCCATGAGATTCCGCAGAGTTCTGGAGCATTGGAATTCTGGTACATCGCACTACTTGTGCTGATTTTTAGCACCAGGAACTTGTCAGGGCAAACAGAAACATGCGGCACGCTGGAGGGTGCTGCTTTTTTCTGCCGCTCAAGTTGATTCTCTACTCGAGCTGCAACTTTTTGAACATGAGCAGCAGCTTTTTCATTGTGAGCGGTAATAACCTGCTGCCATTTCCTGCCAAATCTCTCCGGGAGGTTGTCTAGTGCTTGATTTTCTCACTCGCCGTTGGTGAGCCGGGCGCGAGGAAAACTCCACCATGTGGTGGTTGGCTGAGTTTTTCCAGAATGTTGCGTTTCAAGCAGAGTGGGCAGCACTCTGCAAACTCGGCCGGAGGAGCCGCGTTTACAGCCCATCCCCAGAAGCTAGCTGTGATGGTCCCCAAATTGATTCTTTCCAGGATAAAAATATTTAGGCGTTCATCTGGGAAACAGAAGACTGTTCTTTAAACCTGGCAAGCTACAGTCCACACACGGCCTTGGTGTCTTTGCTTGCTGTATGTGGGTGTATACTGCCTTGCCCATCACTTCTTCCAGCTGTTACATTGGTCTCCAACTGTCCTAAACCCTTCCTAGGCATTAAAAGAGCCCTACTGTCTAGCAACCGTAGCCGTACCATCCAGTTCCAATTTAGGTCCCAACAACCACATTCTACAGTCCACTCATTAAAGCCATGTGTCTATCACGGAAGCTAAAACATGGCTTCTACATACAAATCTGTGGCTATTCGTATTGTCACCCTTCAGGCATAATGCATGGATGAATGTAGGAAGTGCATCTGTGCAACAGAATTAAAAAGAAAAATGGTTGAATGGTTAGATCGGTTTCTGGCTAACGACACCCTGAAATCCTTTCATGATCTTCAATTGTCATTTAGGCCTGAACAAGCATAACAATGAAAATATCATAACAACGAAAACACTAAGAAAACTCTTCCTGCTTGTGGGGCAAACCTGGCAAGGTTCCCCTGCTGTTGCCATCCTTCCCAGTATAGAAATAGTCTACATTGGTTGTTTGGACTACTGATGAAAACCACAATTAGGTCACTGCGATACGGTGAAAGAGCCAGAGGATTTTGCCAGACTGCTTGAAAGTGATACTACACACTCGAAGAGTGGTCAGTGCTGCTATTCTCTGATAGTGTCCTCAGAGAGGGACGACAGAAATTCTGTTAAAAGTCCTCCAAAGTTGGTATAGTAAACCACTTTAGTAAAACAAGGCTGAATTCTGCCCAGTTCTACTTGCTGGTTCACGTTCTTTAGGGCTGTACTAAACTGGATCTAAACTGAACAACAATATGGCCGACCTTCTAGGATGTGAATGGAATTACCCTGTTAGTGCGTTTAGCTGTACTTCAGGATATGAGAGCTGACATAGTCCCGCTCAACATAAACACAAATGGATGGTGACTGCACTTGCACACACAAATGGATGGTGACTGCACTTGCAATAGCAAAGATCTACGATCATACGCACTGAAGGGAACACTCTTTGCCAACCCAAGCAAAACGGCTGACTGGGCTAGGAAGGACAGCCAATTGTGAACACATAATATCTGTATAGGACAATGATCAGAAACTCCTCTTTTAACAAGTGTGGAAACCATTCATTAGATCCGTGCCCACAATATCAGACTTCTGACCTACCCATTATATGCATCCTCCTGAAGTTCCCAATACTTTTTTTTTCCATCCGTTCACTCTTCGGCCATGACAAATCAAACCCAAACACTGCACTGGCATCTGTCCCATCCTGAGGCCCGTAGATTCATAGATGGCCATGGTACTGTGGCACCTGTTTTGGGAGACACACAAATATGCTTGTAAAACAGTGGGTTTAGACTGATAGCTGGGTTTTAGTTTGTCATCTTTGATTACAGTCAACATAGTGTTGTGTTGGTGCGCATTTGTGACTTAGCAGACCGTATTAGTCTTCTGTACTGCTGAGGTCGAGTGTTCAAGTTTGATAGATATGGTATAGTGTACATTTCTACATTGCTTCTCTACAAATTCTCCTCAGGTGAGTCTAATCTGATTTATATGTCTATTTAATGAGACTCTTGGTCTGTTTGATATGTGAAAAACCAATAAAGAACTGATGCCAAAAAAGAGTCTTCGAAAGGACAGGAGAGTCTCAGTGGAGAAGCTTGCCATCTTTCAAAGAGTGCAGTTGGACTGAGACAGGAGGGTACAATTGAAGCATACGGTGTTGTCCTGAAAACTGATGCTGTACGTGAAACATGTATAAATAAACTGAGTCTTTGACCATACTGCTGGTCCAGCCCGCTAATTGTCAAGGCAACACTAGCAGCCATTAATTTAGCAAATACATTCACAACACAATTGAGGTGCAAGATAGCACAAAATGAGTCACCCCATATTTGAGTTTTTGCTACTTCAGAAAATAACAATATTGGTGTTTGTTCCAGGACAAAGGAAATATTCATTTATTGTATGCATGTGATATATACGTTCTGAGAGTGTTCATCTCTTCAGGAGCAAAACTCTATTTAGTCAAACCATTAAGATTAACATTCCAGAACAGCCTTTCCCAAACTCTGGGTCGCAGCACACTGGTGGATCGCCAGCCGATTTCTAGCGGGTTGCGAAAGGGAACTAAATAAAGATGCCTTTACATTTTGTATTTATTTTGTCACATTTTCTGTGCTTCAAAGACAGAGGTCAAATGTCAGGGTATGTCTTTTGACAAATTGCTGTTTATTTTTTTAACATGAGGACTGTTATTTACTTTCTCAGACTTTGAAGTGAGAGGAGTTTTTAAAGTGCACTATGTGAAAACTTGCTGCGGTACAGGAGTGTGAAAGGAAAGGCTGTAGGATGTCATTTTTGGTAAAACACAACGCAATTCAAGTACCTGTAAATGAACTGTAAACCTATTTCAGATTATTGTAACTATGAAGTGTGATGGAAGCAAAGATTTTAATATGGTCAAAACAAATCAAGGTACTTTTATATTGTGATGCACAAATGATAAATATTTCTACACATTTTTGTGTGTAATATAGTTTTATCAGTAAAACTGTCTGAGCAAATTTAGTAGCCATTTAAATGGAAAATATGCTGTCTGTAAAGGATAGTGCGGTACTGCACAGTGCTTTAGTAATATATTTATGACAGTGTGCTCCAGAATACATCACCGGCTACGAACGTCCTCCATACTACTCTCCTTCTGATTATATTTGCCAGACTTTGTATGAAGGAAGGAATTTTCACGATGCCTGTGACTACAGAGATGAATCATTGACCCCAGCACCCCCACTCTGAAAATTGTTCATGCAAAGGTGCTGAACTATGTCTCTAAGTCCAGTTTTAAAACAAATCCTTGCATTAATGGCCAAGCAAGGTTCTGGATGAACCTTCCATTGTTTTTGTCCTTGTCACAGTCCAAGTCTTCCCATAATTTGCAGTGGAAGACGAAACACAAGAAGGCTAGGTGGGATTTGTTCCAGTCCACCTCTCTTAGACTGAGAAGTCTTGCTTATGTCAGAATTCCTAGGTCTGTTTCCCTTACTGAGTAGCTGATTTCTTAACTGATCCCAATGCACCCTAAGTTTCTAGGCCTGTGGGTGACGTTGCACCAGATTGAGGCCTTTAAAGAGGCCATGCTGCAAATTCTTCTGGTGCCAAAGATCCTTGGAGTCATAGTCAGGTTACATCCGTTGGTTCAGCCCTCGGCCATGCCTCTTGAACCGGTCTTGGGTTCGAATTCAAAACCTGATCCAACTTCTGAATCCAGCACCAAAATCCATGCCGGTCTGTGTGATGTTGACACCAGCCTGATGCTGCCAGAGAGGAAAATCCCATCCTTTAAAAAAAAAAAATTGTTTGTTTGCCTTTATTGGTTTTATTAACAAGTTGGCAACATTTAAATTATATATATTCGTACATGAGAAAATGAGATACTAAAGTGTTAAAGTTACATCTGTTTGTAATGACACAATTTCTCGGGGTACTCTCTATCTCCTTTAAGTACACTATAATTAGCCCTCATAAGAACTAATGTGTCCACATGTGATCGTGTCTTTATCATTGACCTCTTAGCATCAGCAATCGATAATAAATATTGTCATTAAAGTTAGGTGGTATCTGGTGTCTGTAAGGGGGTGTTGTACCCAGTGTGAATGGGGAGTTAAATTTGGTGGACCCATGCTATGGATGGAGGCATCGGGGGAGAGGTAGAGATCCCAGTGGGAGTAGTCCAGTGGTGTCTGATTATTCCTGGTGGGTGTTGTGAGTGAGCTAGTCAAATAGTATTTGGTGTTGTGTTTAGGGTTTGATGCTAATGTCTGGGAATCAAGTGTTTTCTGACTTGTTCCCAGCAGACCTGGGCAGGCAGAGGAATCCTTCCATCGCTTACGGTGGTATAAAATCCATTTTAGCCTAAACTTTCTCCAGATAATTCTGCTAGTCTGGGGGTGTGGTTGGTATCGAGCTTCCCGGTCCCTCTACAGTCAATGCTTGTTGCTCCACCAGGATGCCAGATCGTAGATCTGTGAGCCATAGGCAGGACAGTGGAGGCGTAGCTGACTTCAAGCACATGGCTATCCTCCGATCCCAGCACCAAGGTGATTTCTATGAATTTGTTAATCGGCTTACGAGTGGTCAAGCAAGAGGTGAGTCCCAGTAAGCACTGTGTGTCTTCTCTCTGGATGGGGTTATCCAATGACTCCTTGAGGAACCCCCTAACCTTATCCCAGAAGCGGATTAGTTGAGGGCAGTTCAACATTGTGTGTGAAATCTGCAGGTGTGTATCGACACCTGGGGCAAATGTCGGCAGTCCCTGGGAACATTTGTGCTAGGTGTTCGAGGGGTGAGGTATGTGTGTTGTAGATAATTAAACTGTGTGTATTTCAAACTAGCATTCGTGGATATTAGTTTTGGTGCTTCTACTCATTTTGACCACTGCTTGTCTGTTAGTGTGATGTCGAGAGCCACTTCCCATTAAGTGTGTGATTGATTGAGAGGAACCTCCCTATCAGTGTGGATAGAGCCGTAGAGGTGCATAACTGCTTTGCACCCTCCTCCATGTGTCAGCCACATCTGGAAGAGCAGAGAGGTCTCTGGTTCGTCTTATGCCAAGTCTTGTAGAGGTGTTGTGTGATTGTGGCATAAAATAGGAAAGAGCCCTGACTAATGCTGTAGTTGTCCACTACACTGTTAAATGTGATGAGTATCTTGTCTGTGAACAGGTCACCCCAGGCCTGCTTTGGTCCAGATCGCTACCTCTGGGCGCAATTGCTGCGCCTGCAACCGAGTAGTTCCTACAGTGACAATTCTGTAGCATATGAGGACGGCAAAGTGGAATAGCAATGTATTTGGCCTAGCATGTTTTGGGTACTCGCATGAGGGCGTTTCTGCCTTTCAAATGTTCTTCCATTTCTTAATCCAATAACCGCTGTGGACTTTGGGAAATAGTGCTCCTCCAAACCAGCATCTGAGCTCAACTGTATTGTGGCCCCCTAGCTATCACATGGGCCATTGTAGTTGGGCAGCAGCACAGTAGTATTCGTAGTTGGGGAGGCCCAGCCCACCAAGGTCAAGGGGGGTATATAATTTGACCAATGCCACTCGCCGCTTACCTTTGCCCCATATTAAGATAGTGAAGCGCGTTCGACAGTCTGCAAACAATCATCCGGGCAGCACCACCAGTGAAACGGGAAAAAAGTACAGTAGCCTGGATGGGATTAGCATCTTGGAGATAGCCACTCTTCCCATTGGCACAAGTGGCAGGGACGTCCAGAATATGAATAAGGATCTTGCACTTGTAACGGCGCTGCCCACATTGCCATCTGAGATGTTTCTGAATGATATGTCCTGACACCTAGACCTTCTACAAGACCATGGAAGTGGGGTGCATGGGAGCTCCGTCTGTTGGGTCTCAGACAGGGCTTTCATTAGGAACAGCTGGTATTTGTCCCAGTTCACTCTTAGGCCAGATTCCTCCCTGAATCCTCAGAGGAGGTCCATGACCGATCCAGTACTGCAGCATCATTTCTCAGGTAAACTAGTGCGTCATCGGCATACAACAATATTATGTGCCAGCACCCATCGGCTTGAATTCCCCATACATGCAAGAAGTTCCATCGTCAGTGCGAATATTTTCAGGGATAGTGAGCAACCCTGACGGGTATCGGGTTCTGTTTCCAATGGGTCAGACATGATGCACCCTATTTTAACTCTGGCTAGCGGTGTGTTATAAAGCAGAGCTACCCAGCAGATGAACTTGGGGCCTATCCCAACCTTTGCAGGGAAGCCATCTTAAGGTATGCAGTGAATACTGGTCAACACACGTGTAGTCCAAGTACATAATGGCGGCTTCTCCGAACCTGGGCATGTTTTGTATTAAACATGTTGGACTTATGCAACTACACCGATTCCAGTATTAGTTGCATGATAACATGTACTCTGGGGGTTCCTTAGAGGATCCCACAGATCTGACTTAAAGCCTTGCAGGGTCTGCCTGCCAGCCTGTGCTGCTGCCGACCCACAGACACTGTTTTGTCGTCCTGCTGCTGAGCCTAACTCGAGCAGGGGAAGGCAGAACAAAGGATTACCTGTAGGAGGGGAGGTGTGACCTCCTCTCCCTTAGAACTAGGTGTCTCTGGGCTGTGGTGGGGTAGTCTCTCAGTGCCACCAGACTGCTTTGAAGGGCACATTTGGTGCCCTCCTTGCATATACTGGTTTGCTCCAGTGCAGGAACCCCATGCTCTTTGTTGCTCTTACCAAGGCTCGTTGACTCCTCCAGGAGATCTTCAGGCTCCAAGAAACCCCAGCCTCCAGCACTCTGCAACTCAAAGATCAGCTTCCACTCTGCAGCTCCTGCAACGTGGGCCTCCTGTTATCTTGTGCTGCAGAGACCTTCCTGTGACTCCCTGTGCCTGCTTGCAGTGGATCACTTGTGGGGGCTCCAATGACTTCTGCTAGCTATCCTGCATGCCGAGGGCCAGCCCTGACTCCCCTGTAAAGGTTGCATCTCCTGGACCTTGCTGATCCTCGAAATCCTGCAACTCCTTCTTGCATTTGCCACTGCTTGCTGGTGGTCTTCTGCAATCCAGCGACCAACGTGGGACAGCTCATGGGCAACTCCAATGATCTTCCTGCATCCCCTGAACTCCGCAGCTGGACTTTATCCTTCACCGACCTGAAGGAACTTCTTTAGGGGGTGGGTATTGCCTACCTGCACCGCCTGGATATCTCTGAGCGGTCTGGACACTGTCCTCTTCTTTTTTAGGTTCTTCACGCCTGGATTACAACTTTGGGTTCCACCAACCTGGTTTACAGGACACAACAGCAGCTGGACAACCGAGGCTCCCATTGACTTCAACAAAGGTTTCTGACATCACTTCATCCCTATGCACCTGGGCTCCCTGGTGTAGGTACTCCAATTTTCTGGGTATCCACGGGTGGGGATACTATCCAATCTTCTTTGTGCCAACTAGCTTCCTCTTGGTCCTCGGGGAAGGGTCCTGAATCTTAAAAATTCCAACTGTGATGGTCCTGTGTTAGCCTATGGTACACCTGGCTCGACAACTACTCTGCACCTCTGCGACTTACCTATGGTAATTTCTTATTCCTGCAGCTCTTGGGATTCTAATACACTTACCTTGGTTTGGCACCTCCATTCTTATACCACTTTCTTAGTATATGATTTGGACCCTCCATAGGGTCCCATATATTTCTATGCTTTTCCTTCTTGTTGCTAAGTGTACATTTGTGTGTATAAATCTTCAAGTGGAGATTACCAACATTAGTATAGTAGTAGTGTTGTAATGAAGAATACTTTATTTTTGTCACACCTGTGGTGGTTCTTCCTTGTTTGAAAATAACTGACTGACTACTGAGGTATTGTAAGTACTTTATACTCCTCATTGATAAGTCTGAGCTGCTATCCACAGCTACCCCTAGAGAGCTTTGGTATCTAGTCACCAAAACACTATCACTAAGGGTTGCCTGTACTCAGTATAGGGTGCCGCACCATAGGTGTACACCATAAATAAAGCCAGGCTCCTACAGTATTCTCTTAGTAAGGGATGGAAACTCTTCCATGCGTCTGTTAACTGAGTGTGTTACCAGTGTGCTAGATGTTGAGTGAGCAGTGTTGAATGTGCCCCCGATATTGTTGGGCAAGAGCAGTCCTGCTCAAGGTCTGGTACTCATTTAAAGTCTCCGCCCCAGTAACTAGAAGCCAGTTCATTGCTGATTAGGGCCGGTGTGAAGGACTGCAGAAAGTGGGCCTTATTAGTATTGGGAGCATATAAATAAAATAAGAATACTGGGAGCCCATCCAAGAAACCTTCCAGTACTGCATATTTTCTCTCTGGATCCATTTTGTGTGCGACACCTCTAGTGGAGTTCCTGGTGCCACCCAAATAAGTTCACCCCTGGCATAATGGGACTATGTGGTGCCTACCAGTGTGCCTCACCAGCATTGGTGCATGCTCTTTAAGTCCGGTTCAGTCAGATGTATCTCTTGTAGAAGTGTGTGGCCAGAACTTTGCACCTGCGTAGGTATTGGTGCACTCGATAGCGCTTCACATAGCTTGCCAGCCCTTACATTCCAGGTCAGTAACAGGTATTGCATTCCTGTGCCCATGTCATGCATGTCCATTGAATAGCAACCATATAGCAGAGCTTCATGTTTTCATGTTTGCTAACCCATTTCCCCCAGGCCCCTCCCTGTCCCCCCCCCCCCCCCTACCCCCACACACCACCACCATCCAGTCCCCCCTGCTTGTGCCCCATACACCATCTCCTCACTGGATTGAACGAGAAATCAAAAATAAACCTGCAACATAAATGCATAACAGTTGTCATAACCCCGGTTACCAGGCTGGTATGCCAAAGGGCGTCCAGCCTACTGCACCAAGATGCAACTTAAAAATGAACATGTAAGATAGTCCTAGTCTGTGCTAGTATGTAGACGTGGGGCAGCATCAGTATGGCAGCACCAGTGTCAGTGATATGGGCTACCAAAGCCCCCGGTCATATAGCTAATATATCATACCTCAAGCATCCCTCATTTGCTCACTCCTATTCGGGAGCCAGTCTCTGGTATGGATCACATTGTTACTTATGGCTGTATCATGTCTGAGGGGTGACACTCAAGCCCCCTCCAAGTACAGAAGTCTGTAACGTTATCTTGGCAGCCAGTTGTCCTGCCACCAAAACCAATACGTCTCTCGTTGGACCAAAATTTTGGCATGGTGCACAAGTCTGATGACCCGATCTCTGCCCGTCTATGTGAGGTCCTCTAGTTTATTCTTTCTTTAGTCCAGCAGGGCTCTGGTTTGGGCACCTTCAAGGGTTACTTGTCTGCTATATCTGCTTTCCTGAGATTACCTGACCAACCCTCCTTGTTTAAATCTTCTTTTGTTGGTAGATTTCTGAAGGGTCTTACCCATATGTTTCCTCCTTCACTGTTTATAATGACCCAATGGGATATTAACCTGGTTCTTACTTTTCTAATATGTGCTCCTTTTGAGCCATTTCATAATTGTCACTCTGACTTTAAAAACAGCCTTTCTTGTGATCATCGCAGAGTGAGTGAACTGCAGACCCTTTCATCTAAGCCACTCTTCCTTTCCATCTTTCCTGACAATCTGGTGCTTCATGCCAGGGCTTCCTTCTTACCAGAAGTGGTTACGCTCTTTCATGTAGGCCAGTCCATCACCTTGCCTACTTTTTACGCACCCCCACATCCTTCTCAGGAAGAGGAAAGACTCCACCACGTGGACCCAAAATGAACATTGCATTCTACCTTGATCGTACCAAAGAGCTCTGGGTGGATGATAAACTCTTTGTGGGTGCAAAGTAAGGTCAGGCAGTGCAAAAAGGACCATCTCCAGACGGGCCATTTTCTGTATTAAAATGTGCTACGCATTGGATAAAAATCAGCTCCCTCAAGTTTTGCATGCTCATTTTACCGTAGCAACAGCTGCAACCACTGCATTAGCACAGGGAGTTCGAGTCCTGGACATCTGTCAGGCAGCAACATGGGCATCTTGGCACACGTTCACCAAACACTACTGCCTAGACTGTCAGGTCCGAAGGGATGGGTACTTTGCTCATTCCGTTCTGAAGGATTTCCTAGTGAGATCTTGGTTCGCAGACCCACCGCCGGGGCTGGTAGTGCTTGGGTATCCATTCTAAGATCAGTAGTCTGCAACTATAAGGCTCTATCAGATCACAAGTTACTTACCTTCAGGGAACACATCTAGTAGAGACATATTCTAGTTGCAGGTAACACATTATCTGATAGAGACATAGTTGCAGATTCCTTTCCCACCCAACTAGCCTGCCCGCTCCGCGAACCGTTTTCTAGGGACAGAGATTTCCCTTTTAGGGCCCTAGTTCTGACGCACCAGTGGTCACTGCTCTGCATGGCTCTGCGCTTCTGTGGAAAGTTGTGACCAAAGTGAGGTGAGCGCGCCAGGTGGCGCTTATATAGGTCCTGCGATGTCATATCTGGCACGCACGACACAGACAATGGAGGTGGAGCCGACTGACGCCCCCCCGGGTCCCGACGCCTGGGGGAAATTCTAAGGTAAGAGATCTGCGACTAAAATATGTCTCAACCAGATAATGCATTACCAAAGGTAAGCAACTTGTTTTTTATGAAGAGGCCGAGGGCTGCGAAGCTCTGCGATGTGCGACCTACATCATTGCTATGTTAGGCATGCCCCAAAGGAAGACCCCATCCTTCTAGTCCTCTCTGAGTCTGAGCCAGCTTTTTCTTGGCCCCAGCTGAGGTCTTATCCCAAAGCCATACCAATGCACCTGGCCCGGTTCATTCCGACTCAGACAGGACCATCTCTACCTCAGAGCCACATCATGATAGCAAAAAATGATGGGGATTATTTTTCCCAAAAATATGATGATGATAGTCTGTACATAGACATGCAGTAGTATTGGACACTTCCCTGGATACTTGGTTGTGTTCTCCCCCTGGACTATCAACAGTGAAGAGTACCTCCTTTGCTCTGGTGATTCAAATGGGCAGTGAAGGTGTTAGACTTGCAGCTGCCAACAATGGAAGTTATTACTAATGTGTTGACAGATGTTTTGCAAGCTGAACATATTTCCTCTGAGCTTTTGCTACCAATAAATGAAGCCCTGACTACCACTTTACTGGGCATCTGGTCTAAGCCCTTTCCCTGTCCAGTGGCAAACAGACAGGTTGCCAGATGCCACAGGCCAGCACCAGGCGATCCTGACGTCTTGACA
This sequence comes from Pleurodeles waltl, assembly GCF_031143425.1. Classification (NCBI taxonomy): domain Eukaryota; kingdom Metazoa; phylum Chordata; class Amphibia; order Caudata; family Salamandridae; genus Pleurodeles; species Pleurodeles waltl. Next base: position 908,959,446 of record NC_090436.1, read on the forward strand.
CACCACCCTGTTACAGAAGGTCAGGTCGTTCAAGCTTCCACCAGCACTGATGAACCCGAGTGCGTTTCCTACGACTCCCCCAGAGAAAGAGAGGTGAAGAAAATCGAATCATTGGGAAACAGATGTTTTCCTTGGCCAGCCTAGGTTGGATCAGTCAGCACCAGCTGTTTGCTTGGAAAATATTCTTACACTTTATGAAACATGGTTGGCAAGATCTTGCCTGCAGTCAGAGAAATTTAAAGCCAACATAGCTCTAGTCATTCAGGATGGTCAAGATGCAGTCAAAAATATTACTTGTTCTGGATTGGACACTACTAACTGCTTGGAAAGAGCAGTGGCGAAAAGCTTCATTCAGCATTAGCACATTTTAAATAAAGCAGGACCATAGCGTGTTCCTTAGGCCTTTCTACTTCAGCAACACAGTACCCTCAGAAGTTTTGCCCTATTCAACACTACTCCAGAGGTTTGACGTATCGGCAACACCAAAGCCCATTGTCTCTACAACAGGCACCCCACTCCTGTTAGGGTCGGGGGTAGGATTTAAGCACACAATATCAAAGCCACCAGGAGTAGCACCTCCCAGTGCACCATTCCTGCAACGTAGTGGCACTCGGCCAACCTGTAGGAGCCATAGTCGTACATTCCTTTTAAGTGTGGCAAAATATAGTATCCAACAAATGGGTACTTCCGATCAATCAATAAAGCTTTGCTCTTTTCAACTCCCTACAACTCCAGTCCAGAAAAGGCTTAGAAAGAATTCTAGCCCTGGCAATGTGGACTGGCAATTATCCCCCTGCTATTTCCTTGTTCCAAAGGAGGATGGAGACCTTCATTCTATTTTAGATCTCTGCCCTCTCAACACCTTTTTGCGGAAGGACAAATTCAAAATGCTCATGTTGTTCTAGTTTCTGTTTGCCCTGGTTCTAGTTGACTGGATGGTGGCTTTGGACCTGCAGGAGCCCTACTTTCATGTATCTGTTCTGCAGTTCCACAGATGTTACTTGTTGTTCAAGATGGCCAGGAGCATTTTCAATTTTCTGTGCCCCTTTTGGCCTTACCAGTGCCCCTGGGTATTCACGAACGTGATTACAGTGGTTATAGCGCACCTTCGGAGGTTGGAGAATTCCAGTTTTCCTGCACAACAAAGACTTTTTGTTAAAGGCATCTCACCACACTCAGTCATAGGCCACCTCCATATGACAGCTGACCTTCAGATGTCATTGGGGTTAGTGATCAATGAGCCGTAGTATAGTCACACCTAACTTCTTTACAGAGGCTCCCTTTCATTGGAGATGCAATTTCTGGCCTTCCCTCCATCACGACGAGTCTAGAGTTATGATCCTCATGACTTGGTCCTGGGAGTCAGTGAAAATGGCTATGAGACTTCTTGGACTATTGACCTCCTGCATCCTGCTGATTGTCTATACCAGGTGGCACATGCAGGCTCTGCAGTGGAACTTGAAGTCACAGTGGGACCAGCATAGGGAACTTGTCGGATTCTATACAGATTTCGGAGGAGACTGCAAAAGGCCTGTAATGGTAGCTGCACAACTGCAGTTGGACCTGTGGCAAACCCCTCTCTCTGCCCCAATCAGTGGTGACGTTGGTGACAGATGTGTCTTTGCTGCGATGGGGAGGTCAGCTGGGAGAGGTGTTGACCAGAGCACTCTAGTTTAAGGCAGAGACCTGCCTTGATATTTATCTGTTAGAGTTGTGGGTCATTTGCCTGATACTGAAAGCCTTCATACTGTCAATCAAAGGGGTGGCTGGTTAAGATTCTCAAAGAGAACACCACCTACATGTGGTACTGCAGAAAGCAAGGCATGGTGGTGTCCTGGGACCTGTCCCAAGAGACACTAAGGGCCAGATGTAGCAAAGGTTTTTACCCATTCTGTGTCTATGGGAAAAAGTGTTTGTACATATGGCCCTTAGTCTCTGGAACTACCTGGAGCGTCAGGGCATTTCCTTGGTCGTGAACCTCATGGCGTGATCTTTGAAAAACAGGGCAGACAAACTCAACCAGCAGCGCCTGGCAGAGCACAAAGCGTGGTACCATCCTTACTAAGCAAAGTGAATCTTTAAGCAGTGGGAGTGTCCTAGCTAGATCTTTTTTCCCACTGTCAAATGTGATTTGTCAAAACTTTTGTGCACTTCAATTTCCAAAAAGTCTTTCTTTCAGAGAGGCATCCTGGATAGACTTGGGCACAGGACTCCTATATGCTTTTCTGCTTCTACTTCTGTCCTGCGGTCTGAAGAAAATCGACAAGCCAAAGTCATCTTAGTGCCTCCAGTTTGGGCCAGGAGAGTGTGGCACCTGGAACTTGTGGGCATGAGCATCTTTCCTCTGATCATACTACTTTTTCAGGAGGATCTCCTGTCACAGTAACAGGGCAGTGTCCTACAACAAGCCTGTGCAGTCTACACCTCCATTTGTGGAGATTGAGTGGTGGCAGTTGACTGTGCTCGATCTTCCTCCTGAAGTTGTGGGCATATTCCTTGCTGCCAGGTGTCCCACTACAAGTATCTGTGCTGGGCATTGAGACAAGTTTGTAGCCTGGTGGGGCACCCTTAATGCAGACCTGTTAGAAACCAAATTATTAGATGTCTTGCTGTTTGCTTTTATCTCTGACAAGCAAGTATTTACAGTGAGCACCATAAAAAGGTTATTTGTCAGCCCTTTCAGCCTTTATGCTTTTGCCGGACCTGCCATCCTTTTTAAGTCACTTGATTCAATAAGGTTCATAAAAGGTCTGACATACGTTTCTCCCCAAAAACTTTGTGAAGTGATGGTGGATGCTAATTTGTTTCTCAATTTCCTTGTCTGCAGTCCCTTCAAAACAATGCACAGGTGTTCTCACTCTGATTGTATTACTGTTTGAGATCCATGCTTTTTAGGTGCAGCTGCCTTAAACCATCTTTCTCCCAGATAGTGGTGTTGAGGACTAGGGATGTGTTTTTGCTGAAGGTCATGGCTCCTTTTCATGTTGGGCAATCCACCACTCTCCCGTTCTTTATCACTCGTAACATTCTTCGCTCTGCCTCATCCCTCGAAAGAGGAGGAGAGGCTCCTGTTATTGGACCCCAAAAGAGTGTTAAGCTTTCACATCTATCACCCCAAAAGACCATTGGGTGAATCATCAGCTGTTTGTGGGCTTACCTAAGTAAAAGAAAGGAAAGGCAGTGCAGAAAAGGACTTTGTCACTCCTGATGGTCCTTTGTATTAAGGTCTGCTAAGCATTGCTGAAGAAGTAGACTCCACAGGGAAACATGAAGTGCCTGTTCTTGATTATCTGTCAGGCCACAACACGGGCATCACTGCACACATTGATGAAGCCCTACTGCCTTGATATTCAGGTCTGACCGGAAGGGCATTTCGCCCATTCGACCCTGCAAGACTTTTTGATATGAGGCACAAACTCACCATATTGGGAGGTACTGCTTTGTTACATATTCTTAAGGTTAGGAATCTGCTTAAAAGTATCCACAAGAACAAGAAGTTACTTACCTTCAGTAATGCTCTTTCTGGCGGATCCTTTATCCAGCTGCAAATTCCTCACTGCCCTCCTTCCGCTCCCGTTCTGTAGAATGGTCTCTTATCTAATCTAAAAATATAGGAATCTGCACACTGGTACCAATGATCATTGTTGAGCTCTGCGTCCATGTGTGCAGAAAGAGTCAAGAAAGAAATTGATGTTGAGGCGAAGGAGTGGCAAAAAACGCAGCACCAGTGTTACTTCCAGGATGGAACATACTCAGCTGGGACCCACACAGCACCACCTACAGACACGCAGAAGCAATGCTGTTTAAATCTAATCTCTCTGATCCCGTCTGGCGTCTGGGAATTTTCCAATTTTCCAGGAATATTGTTACAGAAGGTAAGTATCTTGTTCTTCAAAGCATTGTTATTGGGACCATTTTATACAAACAAGATATAATTCATACTAAATGATTCAAAATTAATGATTGCTTATGCTGACTTGTAGTAAATCTCATTCTCACTTTGAAGTGTTTAGCTGGGATCTTTGCACTTTTGATGCAAGATCCTATGTTCGATTAGTATTCATTCTACACCCTTCTAGATTTAGCAAGTTGGGCTGGAGTTCGTGGGGCAACTGGAGTAAGTTATGGGTGTGTTATGCTGGTTGCCTGGCAGTGAACTAGTAACGTGGTATCGTATGAAGAATCTAGCATTTTTTTCAGTCTGTAATTTTAGTTCCATCCTAAACCACTGAGTGAACTTCTACCTACCTTCATTAGATAAGTGAATGGCTTGGTATGGCTATCACCATCAAACAAACAAAGGGTAATGGAAGGAGTGCTTGTAAGTAGTTTAAACCGTTGGCAGTCACTCTAGATAGCATTTTAACCCTTGTTTTTTCATCTACTGTGCCACTCCAGACAGGCTGCACCATGTGCAAATCAGTAATGGGCATACCCTGTGCCAAAAGATCCAAGCTATACATCACTGAAAAGGCCTCAGTAGGGTAAAACCAGTCTGGAGTTTTGTGTTCCTTTCTCGATTTGGCCTCACTTGCCATTTTGGGATGAGCTTTTCCCATAAGGAGGCGGGTAAATAATGATTTGTGTAAGGCGGGCCCCTGTCTAGAGCGGCACAGTGGGTGAAAAACGATGGGGTAGAATGCTGCCAAGAGCGATTGCCATTCGATAGGCTATTTGAAAGCATGCCTTCCATCACCTTTTGTGTGCTTGATGACTCACCATTTTGGCAAATCTGACATAATTGGGGCCTGCAGGAAATTCCACTGGCAGAAAATATGAATTCCAGTTGATTTCATTATAGGTGGTAGGTAGTTTGTTTCCTTTGGGCCTCATTTCGATTTTCCAATGCACGCATTTTCCTCATTCTGGTACTTATCGTGGCTTTATGTTGTGTTTAACCTTCAAAGCTGATTTTAATAAACTATTATTCAGTTGGTTGAATTAGTCACAGGTGAAAATTTCATTATTTTGAGCGAAAAACAAAAGCTTAGTAGGTTTGAAGCACATTTGCAACGCAGATGGCAGAGTAGCTTGTCACTTAATTGTATGTGACAGTCAAAATTAAGACATTCCTGACATGGCACTATTCTGCAGATGTTTGTTTATTTTTTATGGTACAAATATATGAAGACCATTCGATTAAGAAAAGCTTAGTTCTTCACCACTTCATTTATGAAGCCAGCTGTTGTTCTAATGGGGAACGAACACTCTACGCGGAATATACTTTTATCGTGAATACAAAGAAGATTTTGTGATGTGCTTCAGTCGTTTTTCTGTTAACAGGAACTTGGATGAATATTCCCTATGGAGAAACATCACATAACTGATCCATTTTTAAATGTAATGGTGCCCAAAAGTACTGAAACAGAACATCTCCACGTATGTGGTTAATTGCCGGCCTATGTGTAGTAATCTGCCATTCCAGCACTATCACCGAGGGAAAAATTAAGCACGAGTTTCATATGTATGTTAAGGTGAAAAGCATTCTCCATGATCGGTAATCTGGATTTAGGGTTCAGAGTCGCCATCTCAAACATAGCTGGCATAGTCCTGGTCTCCTTTTAACACTTTATTGAAGGCAATCCGATAAACCGATTTTACTTGATTGTGAAGATCGTTGCCAGGTAAGCGCCGTTTTGTATGTGAAGTATCTATTATGGAGGGATGTTAATAAACCGTTACCATCACGTTGCTGTATTGGCATTAATGACCCCCTATTCCCCTCTCTTAAGAATAAAGCAGTATCTTAAGTGCAGTATCTACAATCTCTTTGCAGTGTGCAGCCATGTACCCCTGACCCCTCTTATGAACAAATTTGAAGGAGCCTCGAGCCAAGAAGTCTGACTTTCCGATACTTCATCCACTAATCAGTACTGGGGCAGATTTTGTGCACAGAAAACACATACACACAAAGACAAATGTATTTGCATGTGCAACAGAAACTTGCCAACGCACACGGCATGCATGCCTTCCCTACACAGACAGCGCATAGAAATGTACTTGTCGTTGAATGTATGCCGGAACAACACATGCTGGAACCACACATGCCTGAAAAACGTGGTCGGAACAACAACGCGTTGTTACCACTAATGCCTTTACCACGAATGCCTTAACAACGATTTTTCGTTGTAAAGGCATTCCTGGTAAAGGCATTAGTGAACGGCATGCATGGTTCCAGCATGGGACCCCACCACCACAGGCCCCCCATCCCTGCCCCAAAAGATTACCGTGACCCCCACCCCTAAAACCAACCCAACCCGACACCCCTGCCCCTAAAACTACCCCACCCTGCCCCTGAAATTACCGCGACCCCCACCCCTAAAATCTAAAATCACCCCACCCCTAATTTACCGTGACTCCCCACCCTGCCCCTAAAACCACCCCAACCCCCCACCCTGCCCCAAAAACCTAAACTACCCCAACCCCCCACCCCACTCCTAAAAAAACATCCCCACCCCATCCGTACAACCTAAACTACCCCAACCCCTCACCCCGCTCCTAAAACCACCCCAAACCTCCTCCCCGCCTCTTCAATAACCTGAACCCCCCACCGCGCCCCTAAAACCACACCAACCCCCCACCCCGCCCCGAAAATTACCACGACCCCTGCCCCTAAAACCACCCCAACCCCCCTCCCCTGCCCTTAAAACCTATACTACCCCAACCCCCACCCTCAAAAAGTAAAAATACACTGGACCTCTTACCCCCGCCCCTAAAACTAAAAATACCCTGACCCCACACCCTCCCCGTCCCTAAACCTAAACCACCCGACCCCCAACAACTAAAAATACCCTGACCCCCCACCCTGCCTCTAAAACTAAAAATGCCCTGCCCCCCTACCCCTCCCCTAAACCACCCCGGCCCTCCACCCCCTAAAACTAAAAATACCCGACCCCTCACCCCGCTTCTAAAACTAAAAATACCCTGACCCCTTTCCCCTGTCCCTAAAACAGCTCCACTTACCTGATCACGTCCTCCACCTCAGCCGACTCCCTTCTTCTGTGCCTTAACCATGCATGTGCGTGGTTCAGCACATGCGTGGTTAAGGCACCAAACAAGGAAGTCCGTGGTTAACAAAAGCATTGTTCCGCTTTCGTTGTCCACGACTTTGTGGTTTGGGAGTCGTGGTTCAGGCTGCTTCCCCTTGCCGTTGTGTGCATGAACACGTATGCGATGCCAGTGTATGTGTATTTCTTTTTTTTTTAAACATATGCCATTTATGTTGTTGGAATTAAATCAGTGTTCTCCAACCTTTTCTGAAACAAAAACGACTTATCTTTAATGAAAATTGTCCCAAGCTACTAAAAATATTGGTTCTGTAATCATGACCACAATCAGACAAGATTACATTAGTGCATGATTACCAGCACCAATGACATTAGTGCATCATGCACTTTTGCCATCAGTAATTTTAATATTCCTGGACAGGGTGGAATGCATTTACATTGGTAATACATATCATTTACAGCTGTACAATCCCTGGTACCAAGGCAATAATATCAGAAATGTGTCTCCCCAACGCAGCAAGTTTTTTTCACTCAATATCAGTTTTAGGTTGACTTTGGAAATTGAACCATTTTTTGCAAACATCAGCGTATGTGTTCTAAAAATAAACACGATTACGCCTTGAATACACAATTTTCTTGTATACAAATATTCAATCAAGCACAAACCTCTAATTTGATAGGCCGGCACCTCACAAGCTTCTCGTTGGAGAAGACTGATTTTGATGGTGCTCATACGAAAACATTAAAATGTTCTCTTATGAGCATCATCTAAAGCAGATGAGAGGCAAAGTTGCTTTAAGCCTACACAGAAGCACTCCATCACTATATCATCACTGTTAGCCGCACACTCCTAATGTACCTCAACCCTGACTTGCAACAGGACCCCCCTCCCCAACAATGCCACCACCACACGTAACCTTAGCTTGGCCTGTCGTAAATTACACGAACATGCCCTGGTTTGCACTTTTAGGGATCCTACTGACTAAACGAGTGAGTCAGGACATGGATGGGTGAGTTGGTGACTGAGAGCATGAATGGGATTTCACCAGTGTTCCTTAATATGAGAGCACATTCAATGTCAATTCTGAAGTCAGTTTGAGAGATTTTTATATCAGCACCCACACAGTTCTAAACTGGGGATTACTATAGCTCCTAGTGTTGCACCTGCATCGGGAAAACATAAGCACAACAATACTGAGCCCATATCATACAGCATTGGATACCCCAGGATGTCATTAATTTTAAATTAAAAATAATAATGAAAGCTCTGGGAAACTGACTTGTTGGTTGGCATGCCTCGTAGGCAATATAAAATCATATTCAACAAGATATAATGGTCCTTCGGGCCTTTGAATGTAGCTCTTCTCCAGTAATGTATGAGCTCTAGTGAAGCACATGAATGAACCATTCCATGGACCAGGATGTAGCCTGTCAGTCTTAGGTCCTTAAAGATACATTTTTTAAATACTAAAACTTCTTATCAAGTCCATTGTAGAAGGAGCCACGTCCAAGTCTAAAACGTGCAAGACTTTTCGCCCTTTCTCTGATGAGCCGCTTTCTGGGGTAGGTTGCACTTAGGACCCCATAACGTTTTGTCCGTATAAGCTATCCATGGCAAATTTGCGTACTTTTTTCCAGCATCCTGGGGATTCTAAAGGTATCCACAGTTTGTGAATGCACTGCGAAAATAGCCAAAATATAGCTAAACTTTGAGTATTTTGGGGAAAAATAAGAAAAGAGTGCTCTGGATAAAAGTGTATCTTTTTGTAAAAATGGCACCAACGAACCATTTGATGTGCTAAAGTCACCATTTTCCCAGCGTTCAGGAATATGCAGAGCTGAATTTAAAAACTATTATTAACAGAGTTTTGGCATTTTTCATAGAGGTAGAACATTTCTCCTATTTTTTGTGCTTTCAACCTACTTCTAATTTGAGGTGAAAACCGGTGTGAAACCCATGGTTGATCCAGGAAAGCTATGTGTTTCTGAAAAGTATACATAACTCTGAACTCAACAAGGGGGTCTTATGTGTAGAACCCTGAAGGTTTTCCTAAAAAAAATTACAGTTGAAATAAAGAAATATCAAAATGAGCAGGTAAAGACAGACATTTGTGATGATGTTTAAATCTGTAACCTTTTGTCATGATGGCTGATTTACAAAAGCAATGGACCATTACGTTTGTTAGACCGTTGTGGTTGTGGGGATGTATAGGGTTTGTAGGTTCTCTAAGAACCCAAGTTACCAAGAGCCAACAACTGAGATGCACCGTACAGTGTTTTTTTTATTGTGTACTGAGTATAGACAAGTTCTTATGGTAAATACAGGTTTCTATTGAAGTTAACTGACTTCGTCAAGGGTTGATATCCTGCACGGTATGCTTGCCATTCCCGGAAATAGCCATTGGTTATTGGGGCCTCCCTTTAAATGCCCAACGCATATAGGTTTGACTTGAAATGTTTTGTACTCAAGCAAAAAAATCCTGTTCAATTTTTCAACACTATCTGCAGAGGAGCTTAAAACTTCAACATGTGTTTCTGAATGTGTTTTCTTTGTTCTGGAGCCTTTTGTTCATATAATAGTGTATTTCCTAACATTTACTAAATTCTTCCATAAAAAGATTTACTGCTTTCATGAATAAAGGCTTGTATAAGTGCCAGCAAAGCTGAACAAACAGCAGCACTGCGACTGGTGTCACTTTCTTCCTCATTCCACTAACAGTACAAGCAAACTATGTGTATGATTGACGGATCCAGCGCAACTCCCCATCAAGCCTATTTTTGTGCAGCAACAACCCTTCTTCAGACATGATATGGGCAACAGGGAAATTAAGGGAAAGAGTAATCTACCTCCATGTCCTCAAGCTAATGCCGCTTGCCTGTGTTTTTCTTCACCTTCCTCAATTCCCTTCTTCTGGAAAATTGGAGGAGCATCACCATGGCCCATTATGCCTACAATGGGTTTAACACCTAATTTTACTCTGGAAAGCTGCCTCTGGTCCCCCTTATCAAGCCGTCCCTCAACCTGGGCATCCTTCTAAAAGAAATCTAACTCTTGTTTCTACAGCAGACAGTCACGTCATTCCCACTCAATAGTTTCATTGCTATGCTAGTCATGTCTTGGTAGGTAAGTCATCCAGAGGAGACCTCAGCCACTTCTTTAGTCTAGATTGTATGTTAAGGGTGAGATGCATAGACCCTTTCAAAATCATGATGTTTGGTCAGGTATTGCAGGTGTTAGAACATTGTCAGTGGGTGGTACACTTGGTTGCAATGGTTGCCTGTTTCCACATTTTGGTATAGCATTAATAACAAAGGTTCCTCAGAATAATTGTGGCAGACCATCATTACAAGTTGCAGTCAAGGTAGTTTGCCCTGACTTAAGCCTCAATAGGTTTTGCCAAGGTTATGTCAGTAGTCATAGGACATTTGCAATGGTTGAATGGTTTATATCATCCCTCTAGAGGCTCTGCTGCTCAAAGCAAATTCTCCTTTCTTTGTCTTTTTCAACCTTTGCAAGTGGTACATCATTCTACATAATCAAAAAATTCCCTGGGATTAGGCTTTAGTTTTCCCTGATGACTTGCAATTGCCTCCTTTGCATAGTGGTCTTTGAGACAACGCCGGTGAATGTGCTTCCACCACTAGTTAATATTGTAGGCTTCCAACACTCAGGGCCTGAATTAGATATTGATGGACGGGTTACTCGGTCACAACTGTGATAGATATTCCGTCCACTGAAATCTAAATCCCATTATTTCCTACAGGATTTAGATTTCGGCAAATGGGATATCTGTCACCGTTGTGACAGAATAACCCATCTGCCAGTATCTGATCCGTGGCCCTTAATTTTCCTGCCTTAGCCAGCAATGGACTTTGAAGCTGTGCACTTTCTTCATAGGTTGACTTAATTCATTCTGTTGTCTCTCAGGCACTCCTGAAATGTAGGTGAAGCCTGGGGCATCCCTGAAGCATGAACAACTTTGCAGTATTTTGCCCAGGGACTTTTTCCTGACATGGATTTACTGTTGTTGCATGTTATTCTAGTCAAACTATGAAAAATAACCATCAAACCTGGGCAAATGTGTGTGGTTTTCTACTCTGTAATAGATACTGTTTGATATATCCAAAATCCAACAAAATTGTGTTATGGGAAAGCCCCGAAAATCACATTTCAAAATGGTGGACTTTCCATAACGGATTGCTTTTTTTGTTTTGTCGAGGAAATGGATGTTTCAATTGAAAAAAATCATGTCTATAAAAAACTTTTAAAAATGGCATTCTATGCAGTATGATTTAAGAAAACATAAACATTGCAATATGAAGAACCAATTGCATCAGATAACCCAAAAACATGATAACGCAAAATGAAAGAACATGATAACACAAAACAAAAATCAGTCATCTGTATCATTACTGCTGCCTTCATATTCATTAGTAACACAGTTATCGCAGCGACTAACTTGGCACTCTCCACAAGCAGCAGATCAGGGTATCATGTTCTTTTTTGCAAGCACATCTCATGGTTGCACAGCGTGTCTTTCAGAAACAACATATCATGTTGAGTAACAAGTCCGGAGCTGGTGGGAAGTCACATATTGTGGGCCAAAATGAATTATCTTTTTCATACCAACCCCATTCTTTTGGATTGCGATTCTCTTTTGTTGATTGCCTCACTCTGATTTGATAGTAGGTGCGAAACTGTGGTACTTTGTGGCAGATTTGGTGGGCGGCAATCCGTCTGGTGTAACAAATGATTTGGAAGCTACTACCTTTTCTACCAACATTAGATGAAGAAGTGTGTTAATGGAATCCATTTTCCGTCACCCATATAACACCAACAGGGCCTTCTTCCCAGTGTTTTCATTGTCAATATGTTGGGAATATTCCGACCAGAAAATGTTTGGAACTACTTTGAGCTTGTTGTCCTTTAATAGATGACCTAATGCTTTGGCCTTTCCAATAGAAACAATTCTGAAAGTTGTTGCAACCTGTATGAGCATGTAGAAATAGCAGGTACTTGCAAATGTCATTGCCGAGCAAGGCCTGAATACCCAGAATATCATATACAGGATTCATAGATGATCCTCGTTTTATGTTGCTACGGTAATAAAATTTGAAAGCATAGTTCTTGGCATGATACAATCTTCCCTTGTAATGGTAGTAGATGAATGTTCAGAAGACAAAATCACAGCACGAGCAATCTCTACATCAGCATGTCCAACAGCATGTTGCACAGTACGCCCTTGTTTCTTTAACTTCTCGGCTATGAGTAAAATGATTAGCAGTTTGTCTTTGTCATTTGACAAGAACTTATCTTTCCTGCCAACAAACGTTATATTTTTTAAGGTGTCTTATGGATTTGTAGTCAGTAACAGGAACTTTTGAGAGATTCTTTGTCACTGTCTGCAATACTGTTCCTTGGAGTTAAGGGTTTAATTTTGATTACTGGAGTTACAGCTGTGATCAGTACCCTAGCATGGAAACAGTTCTTACCATCTAGGGTGAGGATGTTGTGGTCAACACTATAAGCTAACGCAGTTGTAGAACTCTCATCCATATCCAGTAAGGGACTGGAACCACTGGCAAGTGCAGCATTTTATTCAAATTTAGCATCCTCATTGTAGGAAGAACAGAAACCCAGGTTATGAAGAAAATCCATAAAGTACCTTGATCTGAAGCTGTGGTACAGTTGTACGCTAAGACATATCTGGAGTGGATATATCAAGGCTCTTTGGCAGATAGCTTGCATAATGTCTGCCCTATTGCACCCACTTTAGTTGAGACATCTTTTCCTACAAATAACTTGGAACACAGCAATCTCAAACTACTGGTTAGGTAATACAAAGCACTTTCAGCATTGAGGCCACTTGTAGCTGGATATATATCTTTTCTGCAGAGGGAAATTAGTTGACATAACTTTTGATTAGTTTTGCTGCAGCTTCTATTATATAGATGTTCTGCAGTTCAATGTCACAGTCCTTTGACTTGGAATGATAACTTCGAAGAATGTTATTAGCTATTTCTTGAAGAGTTACCACAACCTTTTTTCTACTTTTCCCGGATATAATAATACCATCTCCATAATATTCTACAAGCTTCATTTTCATGTGCCTATGATTGTATGATTGGATGTCACTTCTTTGTAGTTATTCTTCCATTTGCACATTTGTTATTCATCATTCGAGTCTAGGTAACTACACATCTTCAGAAAAGCTTCATATTGTTCCTTATTACTTGGACACCCTACTTTCAACTTTTTTCATTGCTGTTCAACAGTTGAATATTCTTTGGGGATGTTTCTTCTGCTTCGTAGTTTACACTGCAAGATTGGTGGTAAACGCAATCTGCGGCATGAAAATCCAAAAGAAAATATTTAATATGGCCTCCAACTACAAACGACTATTCATCACCCTGACTTTCACAGCACCTTGTTATAGTTTCAGGGAATTCTGATGTCATACATATACATTTTCTGTTCTCAGCTTGTGATTGCACAAAAAGTTCACGAGGTCTTCAAATAAAACAGTCCGACGCACTGCGGAATGCCCCAGCAGCTATTCAAGCACTTATCTTTGCAATAGATGCTGTACTTGCCTCTCGATTCTTAACTTCAATATCTTTCTTATCAGTAAGCCTCTTTCGACATGAAACATGAACTCTGGTTCCAGAAGTTACGACGACAGCACTTCCACGGTATTGACTGGCAGTGTTGATGCCGTCAGCTGCTTTTTCAGCCAACATCAAAATCTTCTGTATATCATCCAATCTCTCTTTATAAATATTATACTGCTGTTCGGGGGTTGCCATATCCTGTGAGGAAAGGAAAAATAAGTAAATAAGCAGAGGTACAGCGACTATTTAAGTATCTCAATATATTTATAAAGTCACATGTGTGTCATTAACATTCAAGTTAAAACATCCTAATATGCCTTATTTTATATTTACATGCTGCCATTTTGAAATATGATGTTCGATGGCATGTGTGGTTGTAGATTCACATGTTTTGCACAGGTCTGCCATCTAGTGTTGGGTCCGGAGTGTTACAAGTTGTTTTTGATGTAAGAATCTTTTTGAGTGACGAGATCAAGTGACTCCTCTTGGTGATACTGCACATGGGCATCGAGTCCTTTGTTCTCTGTCTGCTGTCGGGTTTGGATGTGTGTTCCTCTCACTCTGGTATTCCTTTGATTGGTCTATTCTGAACTGTTCTCTTCCGTCTTTCTGTCTGCCACGGTAGTGTAATTTGATCATGTTTTCTCAATATCTTGTAGTCAATTTGATTTTCTGCACTGGGATTCGGTTCACTGCCCTGCGGGGCACCCTCCCCAATCGCGGGCCTACTCATCCACGTGGTGTTGAGTTATGCAGGGCTAATGGAACGGACTCCATTTCATTTTTACCCTCAACGCCATACAAAATTCCTTCATACCAACCAACACCTGGTGTGTAACCTTTGTCTCTCCCTGGACCACAACGAACAAAGCTGCAACGCTTGCATTACTTTTGATCAAATAAGACATTCCGGGACCGAAGAGCACATCGATTGGAGATGGTGTCGAAAACACCAGACGACACTCCGAATATCTTCTAAGAATAGCATGTTCAGGAGGAGGCGGAACAGGCAGAGTCCTTCTCCATAGAAGACTCTGTGTCGGACGTCCAATCTGACATTGAAAGTCAACCCGTTACTTTTGCACAGTCCGTAAATACAACAGCCTTGACTCCTGATACAAAGACTTTAAAAAAGCCCCAAAAGCATGTTTTTGGGCTATAGTCTGATCCGAAAAATACCTTCAGATGCCCCACCTTCGCACTCTGCACCGAAAATAGCCAAGATCAAGATGTCTTCAGCATGGACCTTCAGCTCAGGAAAATACCAGAGAGCCTCTGGAGCGAGCATACCCCCCCATTCCGAGTGTTTCAACAACGAGCAAAAAGCCCCCCCATCAGCTTCAGAGCCGACAGCTTCCACTCAACACAAGGCTTTGACTCTGAAAACCTCAGAACATAAGACTGGCTTTTGGAGACTCCAGTCACTCCTTGGAAGCAGCCTCACTAGTGGAGCCCATCATAGGCATATTGGACGCTCGTCAGAGCCAGCTCCATATTTAAAAAAAAAAGGAGCAGGGAGAATAATTGCTTCCCTGTTCCAATCAAAAGGAAGCTTACATTTTATGAGCCCTTGGACATTGTTCCTCCACCTAAAAAGGTCGACAAGGGCAAGGCTCCAGTTCGACCCCAGCCTTCTCCACCACACTTTCCTAAGCTTCCTTCTACCCCTCCACCACCTCCCCCTTCTCCCACACCTATTACTGAACCATAATTTTCTCCAAAGGATTTACTACCACCTCAGGGAGATGATTTAGGGGACATCCCCAAAGATATTGATCCATAGAAATCATATGATTCAGATCACATTCTACCAAATGACCCTGGTCTATATTCTGTAAAGCACACAATGTTCATGGAGGAATCATTTGTATACAAATATTTCTGCGATATTAAATGCTATTAATGCTGTAATTAATCATAGATCAAATTTGATAAATTAAATCTTCAAACAGTGTGTAATATGTTTCTGGAAAAATATATATTTTTGATATATTCACTAATATATAGTCATCGATATAGCAAAGCAACAAAGAGAATTTTTAGTGTTTTTATACAAATGCACTGGTGACCTCCCTAGTTTCCAATCCCTTTACTTCCAAGGGACAGAAAGAGAGCACCAACCCTCCTGACTCTCCAACCACAAAAGGTTTGAGTCCTACATGCAGTCTTTCAAACAATCATAAATCACTCCTAATGGACTCCAGCAGGTCATGCAAAGAATTGCATCATGGAGAGTATAAGGTCGACGTCTCTATCTCTCAAGACTCAAACCATCCATGAGACCATCCTCAGGACAATGTGTCAAAGTGGATTAAATCACAATAATTGTTGCTTTCACCATCAACCTCCTAAGACATCACTGCTTAATCCTTTTCGTCCCGTTCATCCAGCGCTAGTCAGTTACTCCAGTATAAAAAAAAGGATGATATACTTTCACCACAGATACATAAACTCCCACTGGGCTCAAATCAATATTAAAGCTCAGCCTAAAGCCTGGTCTATATCCAAAACTCCCATCATCTTCAGAAGACACAACATCATATCAGCAGGACATAGCAAGGGAAGCTGCATACCACAGCGTCCACATGCACACTGACCCTATTGAAGAGGATCTCCTCTTTGACACACTACCACCCATAAAGAAAGTCCGTTTTTACCTATGCTACCTAGCATGCTTAGACATGCCAATGATATTTGTAAAGGACCTATCTGATAGAGACTTCTAGTTGCAGATTCCTTACCTTAGAATTTTCCCCCAGGTGTCAGACTGGATCCGGAGATTTTTTCTTCGAGTAATACCCGTGCGCGACTGTAGGTGATGTTGGTCGACTCCATGGGCATCGCTGGTGTCGTAGTCGCCATGATGACATCAGCGCAGTGACGTCAGTTCTTTTCTTTCCGCGCCACTCGCTGATCCGGAGAGAGCTACCCTGTGCTCTTTTGAGTTTTTGGTGAGTTTTTTGGTGCATCAAGGATGTCCCCGAAGACTGGTTTCAAACTATGCGAGGACTGTCACAGCATGATGACGGTGACGGATCCGCATCAGGTCTGTTTCTGGTGCATGGAGCACGACCCAACCCGAAGTCGTGCACCGAGTGTCGGGCCATGCACCCAAAGGCCTTGAGGGAACAGCCCCTCAAGCTTATGGCGGCCCAATGCTGGACTCTGTGTAGGTCCCGGTCTCGCTCGAGGGGAAGGTCTCAAGACTGGTCGCGGTGCCACCACCATTCTTCTTCCTTAAAGGCTTCGGGCCAGGGTAAGAAGAAGGTGGCAAAGAGATCCCGTCACCCTTCGACTTCACCCCGTCGCTTGGCTGATGCGACGCGGGAGGAGTGTTGACGCTCAAGGCCTCTGTCTTCGGAGCCTGCTTCTGGGCCCGCTCTGCACTTCCCAAGTTTCCGGGAGCCGGAGTGACCCGTGCCTAATTAAATTAATTTTATGAGCCCATGCGCCTCAAATTTGGGCGGACTGACCCCGTTACAGCGCCTTCAGGCCCAAGGGGTTTGGTCGGGGGCCTTTGGGTTCAGCGGCGGAGGCTCCGGTCACCGAGGTCCGATGCCAGTCACACCATTGAGTCCTTCCCTGGCGCCAGTTCAATTGTTGACGCTCCTGAGGTCGGTGGTGCCCACCATCAACGTCGACCCGATCCTCATCCCCGATGACTCAGTCATACTGGTGTCAGCTGCTGCCGCCTCCTCCTTCTTCCATGGGACCTATTCACCCCAGGTCAGATTCTGACCCGTTTTCTTGTGGGTACGAATTCGGGAGAGGATTGGAAGGGTCACTGGACCCTTATGAATACCAGGATGACCCTAACTTGGACTGGGCACTGGAGTTGGGGCGAGGCCAGTGGCCTGGACACTTCTACAGATGTCTCCTCCTACCTTCGCTATGGCGGTGGGAGCAACTTATTCAGTGGTGGTCAGTAGGGCGGCTGAGGTCCTCGGCCTTGAGCTACCTACTGTTCAGGTCAGGTCTAATCTCCTGATGGTGGTGCTTCAGCCAGGGGCTCCCACATCTGATCCTCTTATGCCATTCAATGAAGCCCTCACCGATGTCCTATTGGGTGCTTGGTCCAGACCCTACATAGGGGCTCTTGTGAACAGGACTATCGCTCGCCGCCATCGGCCCGCAACGAACGACCCTGAATTCCTGTCCCAACACCCCACACCTGAGAGCCTTGTCATCCAGGCATCCTCTTCCTCTGGCTCATTCCCTTTCACACCCCCCGGATAGGGAATCTAAAAGGCTGAAACAATTTGGGAAGAAGATGTTTTCTTCCTCCAGTCTTGCGCTGCCTCTGGGATACTGTTGTGCAAGTTCTGCTGCAGATACCGGAGGAGGCCCGTGCTTTCATCTCCCAAGCTGTCACCAATGGGAGAGATGTGTCAAAGTTCACAATCAAATTTGGGCTGGACATGACTGACTCTTTAGGTAGATCGGTTGCGACGATGGTGGCCTTGAGGCGCCACGCCTGGTCGCCTACATCTGGTTTTTTGAAGGATGTCCAACAGACTCTTATAGACATGCCCTTTGATGGCTCCCATCTCTTTGGAGACAAGGCAGACTCAGCTTTGGAGAAGTTCAAGGACTCTCGGGCTACGGCTTGGTCCCTTGGCCTTTCCACTGCACCTCGTCCCCAACAGTCTGCTTTTTTCCCCTTTTTTCCCCTTTTGGGGCTCCCTGTCGCGTCCCTATCTCAGCCACCGTACCACCCAAGCTGTTCTGCTGCTACGTGGCCAGGGACGTGGAAACCCATGTGGGCGTGAGACACTGAATCAGAGGTCTGCCCGTTCCACCCCTGCCCCTGCTGCAGCATCCAAACCCTCCTAGTCTTTCCCCTCACTCCGATCCAGTTGGCGGCAGGATTTGCCATCACCTGCTCCACTGGGAATCCATCACTACAGACAGGTGGGTTTTGCAGATCATTCCAAGGGGCTACTCCCTCCCCTTCGAATCTTCCCCACCAGCCATGCCTCTGTCAGTCAGCCATCTTCCGGAGAATCATTTGGCACTTCTCCACCAGGAAGTCGCAGCTCCCTTAGCCAAGTGAGCCATAGAGAAGGTCCCTGCACCAGAAGTAAGTCGTGGTTGTTATCCCTGCTACTTTCTGGTGCCCAAAAAGGACAAGGCATTACGTCCTATCCTAGACCTTCGGGACCTCAATTTCTTCCTCAAGAAGGAGAAATTCGAAATACTCACCCTGGCTCAGGTACTGTCTGCCTTGTACCCAGAAGACTGGATGGTATTCACAAAAGTGATGGCGGTGGGGTTTTGGTGAGGCTGACTCTGAGGCTGCTGGGCTTCATGGCCTTCTGCATCCTGCTAGTGACACATGCCAGATGGCATATGCTGCCTCTGCAGTGGGACTTGAAGTTCCAGTGGGCGCAGCATCAGGGAACTCTCTCCGACATGGTCCAGGTCACGGACGGGACTGCAAAAGACCTGCAGTGGTGGCTTTCTAATCCGCATTGGGTCCTCTCTTCTCCTCTTTCTGAGGTTTTTTTGTCCATTCTTTAGCCCAGCAGCGCTTTTCTTTGGGCACCATTAAAGGTTATTTATCGGCTGTTTCTGCCTTTCTTAGGTTACCTGATCAGCCTTTACTCTTTAAGTCTCCTATTGTCAATTGATTCCTTAACGGTCTCACCTATTTGTTTCCTCCCACACCATTTATCATGCCTCAGTGGGACCTCAATCTTGTTCTTACTTTCTTAACGTGTACTCCCTTCGAGCAGATGCACAATTGTACATTACGGCTGCTTACTTTCAAGACTGTTTTTCTTGTTGCCATCACCTTTGCTCGCAGAGTGAGTGAGCTTCAGGCTCTTTCTTCAAAGCTCCCATACTTTTCTGTGCACCCTGACAAAGTGGTGTTGCGCACTAAGGCTTCCTCCCTTCCCAAGGCGTTATACCTTTTCATGTAGGTCAGTTCATCACCTTGCCTACTTCTTACGCACCTCCATATCCTTCTCATGAGCAGGAGAGACTCGACCATCTGGACCCAAAAAGAGCATTGGCGTTCTTTCTCAATTGTACTAAAGATTTCTGAGTGGCTGATCAACTTTTTGTTGGATATGTGGGTGCGAAGAAAGGGTAGATGGTGCAAAAACGTACCATCTCTTGATGGGTACTTCTTTCCGTTAAGATGTGCTATGGTTTGGCCAGGAAGCAACCCCCTAAGGGCTTGCGTGCTCATTCCATCAGAGCAAGTGCTAACGCAGTGGAGTTACTGTCCTTGATATCTGCCTGGCAGCTTCGTGGGCATCCTTGCACACATTTGCTAAACATAACTTCCTGGACAGTCGTGTCTGTCGGGACAGCTACTTTGGTCATTCGGTCCTGCAGGACTTTCTAGTATGATCTTGTTTCATAGCCCACCTCCAAGGATGGCATTGCTTTGGTAACTTTTCTAAGGTAAGGAATCTGCAACTTGATTTCTCTAGCAGATGTTCAATTTACTTACCTTCGGTAACGATATATCTGGTAGAGACATATTCTAGTTGGAGATTCCTTACCGACCGACCCATCCTCCCCACTTGCGAACTGATTTCTAGGGACAGGGCTTCCCCATTCAGGGCCTTAGCTCTGGTGCAGCAATCTCAGTGTTCTTCACGGCTCTGCACTTTGGCGTGTAAAGTTGTGAAAAGAACCTGACGTTGCTGAACTGAAGTGGCATTTATGTACTACTCCCAACTTCATGACGGCCACCACGACCCCCGCAGAGTCCACCAACGCCACCTACCGACGTGCAAGGGTATTGCTCGAAGAAAAAATCTCCGGATCCAGTCTGATGCCTGGGGAAAAATTCTAAGATAAGGAATCTGCAACTAGAATGTCTCTACCAAATATATCGTTAACGAAGGTAAGTAACTTGTACGTTAGGTCTAGAGTTATCACCCCAAGAGTAGATAAAAAATACAAAGCTGCACCAACAGACCCTATATTTTTACGTGCACAAATCCCTCCTGACTCGATAGTAGTCATCACAGTATGAAAATCTACTAACAGCCAATTCACAGGAGATGCACTTTCTCCTATTAAGGAGAGCAACAACCTAAATGCAGCAGGGAAAAGGGTGTCTGCACAAGCTGCCAATCATTGGTGTATTGCCAATTCACAGGCACTTTTTGCACGGTATGACGTGGCCCAGTGGGAGGAAATGGAGGATCTTCTTCAGTACTGCCCAGAGGAACACCGAAAAAGGACACAAGACATACTTTCTGAGAGTTAAACCATCTCATACACTTCCATCAGGTGTGCAACTGATGCCACAGATACGGCAGCACACGGTATTAATACTAGTGTTTTCATCAGAAGGCATGCTTGGCTTAGATGTTCAGGGTTCAAACCAGAAATTCATTAGGCAGTTGTGAACAAGCCTTTCAATAGAGAACATTTGATTGGTCAAGAGGTTGACAACACCATAGAAAAAGCTCAAGAAAGACTCTGAGGCAGCAAAGGCTATAGGGGCATACTCAACACACCACAACATGGTAATTTTAATCTTCCACAGTTCTGGGAGGCTTCAAGCTATCTTCTTCTGAGCCTTCCACCTTGCAAAGCAAGGCACCGATTTCTATAATGGAGGCTCCTTTCGAGGCTGCTATAGAATTGCAAACAGAGGCAGAGGAAATACATCTACCTCCAGAGGATCTGCCTCCACTGCACCCCAGTGACTACCTACACCTTCCACCGGCCCACACTTTTCCAGTAAGAGGAAGACTGAAAGATTTCTTCCCACAATGGTACAATATTACTACAGACCAATGGATTCTCTCAGTTATCCAACATGGTTATTGTCTGGAACTCACTTCCACTCATTCAAACATTCCCCCTCGGATTCACAAACTCTCATAAAAACATCTTACTCTTCGTAAAGAAGAGGTGCAGTTCCTTCTTTTCAAAGGGGCTACAGAACCAGTTCCCCTCTCACAGCAAGGGTTAGGCGTATACTTCTTATACCTCCGCATACCAAAGAAGGACGGGTCAGTCAGGCCTATTCTAGATCTCAGACTACTAAACCTGTACATTCTCTCAGGGCATTTCCATATGGCCACTCTCCAGGATGTTATTTCATTGTTACAGCAAGGCAACTTCATGACAGCTCAAGATCTAAAGGACGCATACTTTCATATTCCCATTTATCCAGCACACAGAAAGTACCTCAGATTTGTCATTGCGGTGAGACATTATCAGTTCAAAGTTTTACCATTCGGGGTAACTACCGGCCCCAGGGTCTTCACAAAATGTCTAGCAGTAGTTGCAGCATACCGCAGACGTCAACACATCCATGTCTTCCCCTACTTAGACGATTGCCTCATCAAAGCCAGTACCATCCAATACTGTCAGCGTCAGACTCTGGTCACAATAGACCTCCTTCACACTCTGGGATTCACAATCAGCCTCAACAAATCCCATCTCCAGTCTTTGCAAATAAACCCTTATCTAGGAGCAATTCTCAGTGTTCAGTTAGGGTTGGCATATCCAAGCCAAATTCAAATCCAAACTTTTCAAAATTTCATTTCTCAGCTACAGGAAAATCAATATTACACAGACAGGACAATGATGCAGCTATTAGGGAAGATGACATATTGTATTGCCATTGTTCCCCAAGTCAGACTACACATTCGTTCCCCACAGCAATGTCTGTCTCGTCCGTGATCTCAGTCACATGGTCATCTAAAAGATCTAGTGTTGTTAGACCAGCAGACTCACCGCGCTTTGCACAGCAGTACAGACCACAAACAGATGTCTACTGGGTAAGTAAAATGTTCCTCTCTGGGCTTTCCCGTAACCGAATTTGGATATGTCAAACAGTACTTATTCCTGAGTAGAAACCCACTTACAAAGCTTCTATTTCAATTTTGCCCACATCTTAAACCAGTTTGACTGGACTATGTGGAGTTAGTTGAGAAGCAGCTCCTTCCCTAACCGCAGGCCATAATGAAAGTCCTCCA
Source organism: Pleurodeles waltl (assembly GCF_031143425.1). Taxonomy (NCBI): domain Eukaryota; kingdom Metazoa; phylum Chordata; class Amphibia; order Caudata; family Salamandridae; genus Pleurodeles; species Pleurodeles waltl. The sequence continues at coordinate 908,982,022 of NC_090436.1, forward strand.
TTGTTGTAGTTCAGCTGACAAACAGAATAATGCTAATAACTGCATAATAAGAAATTGGTTATTACATAGTTTATCTATGATCTGTTTGGCTCTGTGGGTGGCTTGCATAAAACCTAGGCATGCTGAAGTACCTTAATGAATTGAAAATGGGGAAAGTCTATGAAAATATTGGGAGAATGTGAATTAAATGCGTATTGGCGTATCTCAGGATATAGAAGAAAAATGTTTTTGATAGCTAAAGTAGCGATGAAATGGTGGAGTGTATAATGGGTTTTAATTTGTTTTTGTATTGGTCAAGGGGTTTGATGCAAACAGTAGTGAATATCGAAGTGAATGGCCTGATTTAGAGTTTAGCAGTTGTGATACTCTGTCAGAAATGTGACAGATATCCTGTCTTTCTTATTACAAGTGCAATATATATCCTATGACACGATATCTGTCACATTATGATGGATTAACTCATCCATCAAACTCCGCAAATAAGCGGTTCAAAAAAGGTAGAATGTTCATTAGCTAAATTGGTCCAAGTTGATAGTTCATCCGCATTAAAACCATCCTTTCCTGTGTCATCCTTAAAAGCATGACTGTTCCTATGAGAGTTCTTGCTCCTCTACTGCTAGCAGCTGTGGCCTATCCTAATGGGTTGAAGGGCCATGCCGCCTCGCCTTTTAACGACTATAAAGAATGTCAGGCTGAGCAAAGGTCAACCTGACAAACTCTTTATTTTTAGGTCATGCAGCTAGGAGCTAGATATGTTCTCACTGTGCAGACTCCTGGCTGTTTGAGCTGAACTTTGCCAGGCTGAAGAAGTCACAGGTACTGTGGGCGTGACAACTTCAGCCTGGCAGAGCACCTCAAGGCCTTCCCCCTTGTGACGAGGGGGAATGTCAGTGATTGCCTCGGACCTTGGCACTTCAGTTCCGAGCCCTGAAAAGCCCAGTGCAGAGCGTCTATTAGTGACATCTTGTCACAGAGTGGGGTGGGGTCAGCAGTCTCACTGAACCCATCCATTGTGACGAGTGATGGACTGCTGCCTTCCCTCAGTGGCTGTGACAGTAGGTCAGCCAATGAGGCAAGGCAGCAGTCCAAGCCCTCCAGAGATCTCCAAGGTAAAGCTGCATAGGCAAGTATGCTTTTATTTGTAATGTTTGGTGTGTGCATGCATGCTTGAATATTTGATTCAGTGTTGTGAATGGCTGTGTGTGTGCATGTGGGAATGCACGAGTGTGAGTGAGTGTTCCCCCACTGCCCCCCCTCCACGCCCCTCCTTGCTAAAAGTACAGGCGGCCTGTACTTTTTTGACTGCTAGTGATGTTTCTGCCACCGTGAAGCACAATAAGATTTTTGAAGGTGGTGTTGCCAATGTGTCCTTTCCAGGACTCTGGTGGCAAGAAGGCTGCTCTGTATATTAATGGGAATAAAGGTGAAAAGGATGATGGCTTTTATAAGACTGTGCTATCCACCATAGATAAAGACATGATGGAGAAATGCTTTCCATTGTCCTTTAATGGCTTGCTCAAGTTTCAAGCAGTAATGGCAGATCTACAAAAGCCTTTGCTATTTTCACAGAAGTAGATGTTCCAAAAAATCTTTTTGTTATATCGGATGGTGGAACCAGAACAGAAACCATCTGCTGCCTCGATACTTAAGCACCTTTAAGAGGCCTCCTTTTCATTTGTATTTAAATCTCACATGGATTGTAAGACCCCTCTGGTGTGCTTAAGAGGTCAATTAAAGTCAAATTCTATAGTTGTTGCTAAGGCAAGAAAGAAAACTTTAAACAAGAACAAAAGAATGGATGCAATAGGGAAGATAATCAGCAGCACAGAAACTGTGTAATCCTTCATTGCGGTGGATGTTTTAAACAAAGGGGGGGGATGGGTTGGGAAATTTGTAGCTAAATGAACCTTCCTCTGGGTGTTCATGTTTTCACTTTTTCCAGTTCACTATGACTTTACTGCAGAAGGATAACCCACAGAACACATTTGTAGGAAGCTATGGCTCTATATACTGCACTAAAATGAAGTGCACTGTGCGGAGTCCTGTGGATCCCCAGTTGGTATGGCAGAGGTAAAAGTAGATAGGACTAATGCTCTACTTTGTGGTAGTGTGAGTGAGCAGTTAGACTTATCAGAGGATAGTGCTAAGCATTTGTTGTACTCACAGAGGCATTAAATGAGACACATACTCAAAGAAAAAATCCAAGACCAATTTAGGAAAAAAAAAAAAAAATTATATATGTTTCAAACCCAAGAACTTCGTAATCAGATAAGAAGATTTACAAGGAGAGGTAAACAAGAATGCAGTTTTGCAGGTAAGTACACAACTTACAAATCCAGTCTTTGCGGTTTTAGGCCAACAGCAGGCAAGGTTCAAATCAGTACCAAGAGTGGACCCACAGCAGCACAGGGGCAGGCGGGTGCAAAGGTCACATTTCGGAGTTGGGTTCCCAGTGTTAACCATTGGAGACTGGGGTTGAAAGAAAATGTGCTGCTCATGGGTGAATAAAGCAGTGTCTGGGGTTGACCTCCTAGGGTTGAGGTAAGCACAATTGGGACCACAAGGCAGCACCAAACTTACACCCTCAGTGGCACAGGGGCGGACGGGTGCAGAGTGCCAGCACAGTGTCTGGCGCCCAATGTTACCCAATGGAGACTGGGGGTAACTGAAGAAGCGCTGCACACAGGTGAGTAAAGTCATGTCAGGGGTCTATCTCCTGGGGTTGAGGTATGTGGGGGTGAGGCAACAAGGTAGCGCCAAACCTTTCCTTCAGTGGCATAGGGGTGGCCGGGCACAGAGTGAGTGCCAACACAGCACTGGGTGCCCAATGCAAATCAATGGGGGAGATCAGTTTTGGAAAAAAGCTCCAGGCTCAGGCCAGGAAGCTGAACGAAGGAAGCTGCGAACGAAGAAAACCCACAGCTGCCTTGGTAAGTTCTGATGCTAGGGGACATAGAGACACTGATGGTTCAGCTACCCAAGGCCCAGGGACTCTGGGTGCAGGAGTGTCCTTTGGTGTTGGGAATAGCATACCGGTCAGGCGGAGTCTTCATTTTAAGGCTGCAGGCTTTGAGTGAGAGTTCAGCAGGGGTCATCCCACGGAGGACTCAGACTAAGAATCACTGGGGAACCTTCACAGGACCCAGGTCATGGGCGTCGGATGCAGAGATGTATCCAGAGGCAGGTTTGCGGTTCCTCAGGGCAAATTTATTTCTGTTTTATAGTTGGTTTCTTCTTGAACAGGTCCACTGTTCTCTGGCAGTCTTGACCTTTGTTGAAGGTAGGCAGTCCTCCCAAAGCTTTGGAGGTCACTGGGCTGCAGGACAAGTCATCTTTTGGCTCAGGAGTGTCGAGGGCTGGGGCCAAGTAAGTTAGTGTCTGTAGTCTTCTATACTGGTGTGACTTTGTAGGCCCTTCTTAGGTCATCAGGAATCTGAGTTCTAGGGTTCATGGGTGCCCTCTAACCACTTAATTTAGGGGTGTTACAGGGAGTGCCAGGTGGCAGCCAGTGGGCTGACCACCTTGAAGGTGACTACACCCTTCTTATGACCACTTCTGCTGCAAAATGGGCATAATCCTAAGCCTAGTGGCTTAGGAGGCATGGAGGAATTTAAAAAGTAGTGTCTACTTCAGCTCATCCACCTTATGGGTTGGACTGGCAAGAAGTGGGCACTTGTTCTAATTTAAATAATGTTCCTGCCTGTGCTGTTGCCACAAGTGGGGTCAGGACAGAGGGTTGGTCATCACCACTGCCTGGAGAGACCTGGGTCACATTACAAAGGCGGCAAGGCCTTTGAAGCTCCCAGCCCTGGAATGTTCTTCCTGCCTTTGAGAGGAGTTCACACCTCTGCCCAGAGCAGGCCTTTGTTTCAGGCCCTTGAGAGCACTGGCTGTCACCTTGGGGTTCCAGAATTGCATCTGTGGTGGCTGAACTGGTCAAGACCAGCCAGTCAGCACACTTAGTAACTGGTACGTTTTCAGGGAACACCTCTAAAGTGCCCTCTATGTTCTTTTATTAATACATCCATCACTAGGGTCAGTGAGGGTTTATTAGTCAGATATGTTTGATACCAAACATCCCAGGATTCAGAGAAGCCATAATGTAGCTGGGGAACTCGTAGTGACCAGTGTCCAGCACATGCATTTAAAATGGCTTCCCTTTGCACTTGCTATGTCTCAGAATTGACAGAGGGATAGCAGGGGCTTATCTCCTGATGCATATATGCCCTCACGTGTAATATAACGTGCCCTGCCTTAGGGCTGTAAGGCCTGCTAGAGGGGTGACTTACATATATTGCATGCAGTGTTAGGGGACATTGCACACAGGCTGTGTGCCATGCTGTGGTTTAAATTTTGGGAGCACCTTATCACGCAGCTTGCAATGGCAGTCTGCAAAAGATTGGTGCTGGGTCCCACTCATTCCTCAGAGTGGCACACGTTGTGCTGCAGCTTTGAGAGGCCTTTTTCAATATCCAGGCCCTAGGTACCGGGGTGCCATTTATTAGGCGCTGAAGGGCCTGTTCCCTTGGGGATCAAGTGACCAGGTGTCTTTTTTTAGGGGAGGAACACTGGCACAGGGGTCCTGGTTAGTGGGAATCCAGTGCACTTCAGTTGAAGTTGCCTCTAAAAACCAGGCAAAAAGTGGGGGTGTACTGAAGCCAGAACCCAGCTCCCTACAACGTTCTTTCTGATTACTGATTTTTGTGACATCCGATCCGGAGTGATATTTTCTCCTTAAAACCTTCTTGCCTGAATCCCTTTTCCATATTTCACTCCCAGGTGTGAACTAATGATGTGCCCTTTCACAGAATATAAGCCTTTCTGATGGATACTTCTAACTGCAGAGTGATCACCTTCCAAATACACCAGATGCCACATTGGGTCTGGAAAATTGTCCCAGCAAGGAGTCCTGCTGGCTGACGTGGTGTTTTGTGGCTCCACGGTGATCTTGGACCGCCCTTGCCACACCTGTGCACTGACGTCAGTTCCTTTTTTTCAAGGCAATAATTGACTTGGACCCCCTTGCAACACTGCCATCTTATTAGTTCTCAGACGATGTTGTCTCCTCTGAAGACAACCTGATTGAAGCAGTGCTGTTACTGCAGGAAGCAGATATCTGTCACAGATCAGCAAAATGTGTCCCTTGGCTTTTGTCATTCCTCAGAGTTGTGTGAAAAATATACCCTCATGCACCTGAAGGCAGAGAGATTGCGAGAGATGAAACTATGCTGCAGAGCATAAGGAGAGGTTGTATTTGATTCAACTATGTTGCTCTTGCTCCAAGTTGTGGGGCAACTCCCTGTCAAGGGATTGGTCCAGTATGAAGTCCCATTCTCACTTGAAGTCTTCAGCCAGGTCAAAGTAGAAACCGCACCAATCCCACCTCTCGGGCATGGGTGTCACTTGAAGGGATTCTCGTCTGCAGCATCTTCTAAATCCAGTTCCAGAGTTCATCATTGCTTGCCCCAAATTCTCCAATTTGTCATCAATTCAGCAGCAAATTGTGGCCTTCAAGGAGGCCATGCTAAAAAATGTTCAGATGCTGCCAGCCCCCTCTGGTGTGTCTTTGGGTGCCACAGAGATTCAGGGGCATTCAGTTGGACTTTTGCCCACATGCCTTTCCCCGGCACCAGCTGCCCCATCAAGAGTTTCTGGGTCCATACCGATTCAGTTAGAGGCTTCCTTTCCAGCTCCAAAGTCAATGCTAGTCCCATCTGATAGAGTCTTCTAGTTGCAGATTTCTTACCTTGGAATTTTCCCCAGTCATCTGGTTGATCCTGAGAATTTTCTGAGTAGTACCCCTGCCGTTAGGCGATGTTGGTCAGTTCCATGTCAGTCATCGGCATCAGATGTGATATCTCGGGCCCTATATAGGGCCCAACTCAGTGCACTGGCATCATTCTTTTCTTTCTACGTCAGTTAGCGCCAATCAAAAGAGAGCTACCCTTTAGTCACTTTTTCACTGGCTTTTTAAAAAAACATTTGCCCGAATATTTTTTTTTCGAGTTTTCTACTCCTGGCCATTCGAGGATGTCATCAAAAAAGGCCCGTGGTAAGCCCCGTGGGTTGTGTCATTGTGCAATGTACATGGCAGATCTGCACCTCATGTGTCTTTGGTGCCTGGAGCTCAAACACGACCAGAAGTCGTATTCCGAGTGTCGAGCCATGCGTTTGACAGCTTTCAGGGAGTGGTCCCTGAAGCTGATGGCGGCCCGATGATCGACTCGATGCAAGTCGAGTTCTCTGTCAAGAGGAAGCTCCTGGCGTCGGTTGTGGATCCTCTATCATTGTCGTCCTACTCCAAGCCCTCGGGACAATCAGGTAAGTCAGGCACAAGAAGAAGTCAAAAGCATTCTTCGACTTCTCGTCTGTTGGCCAATGAAACAAGGGAGCATTGGTAACTCTAGGCCTCGTTGTGAGGAACCTGCACTTGGGCGGACTCCATGCCTCCTCCAGTTTCTGGGAGCCAGAGCGACCTCTGCCCAACGTCGAGAATTTTATGAGGCCATGCGCCTCACTTTTAGGCAGTCCGACTCCGCTTGAGTGCCTTCGGGCCCCACAGAGTCAGAAGTGGCCTCTTTGGGTTCCGCACTGGCATCAAGGGGCACCCATGGATTTGATTCCGGATCTGACCAACTCCGGTCCTGACACTCCCAGTGTCACCCGGCCCATGGGTAGCGCTATCCCCATTCTCATAGCCAACATGCAGCCAGATGGGCACCATATGACACCGACTCCGGTGGCAGGAGATGTGCTTCCTATATCGGATCCTGAGCACCTTTCTTATGGGCTAGGTTGCGATGAGAAATGGGAATGGTCGCTGGACCCTTTAGAATATCAGATTCAAGACCCTTTTGACTGGCATACAGACTTGGGTGAGGACAGCGGACTGGATACTTCTCCAGATACTGGCATGCTTTCTCCCCCTAACGTGGCTAGTGAGGAGGGGGCTTCCTACTCATTGGTAGTGAGGACAGCAGCTGAGGTCTTGGACCTTGAGTTGCCTTCGGTGGCAGTCAGGACTAACCTCCTGACAAAGGTACTTCAGCGTGGAGTTTCCTCCTCTGAATCCATCCTCCCCCTTAATGAAGCCCTTAGGGGTGTTCTGCTGGACACCCGGTCCAAACCGAGAACTGGGGGTTCTGTGAGCTGGACAGTTGCCCGCCATCATTGGCCCGCTCTGAGGAACCCAAGCTTTCCTGGCGCAACATCCCACTCCTGAGTGCTCGGTCATCCAAGCCTCCACTTTCCAGAGCGCCGCCTTCCCTTCCACACCCCTGGATAGGGAATCCAAAAGGTTGGATACACTTGGGAAGAAGAGTTTTTTCTTTCTCCAGCCTAGCATTATGGTCTGTGAACACTTCATGTCTTTTGGGCTGTGATTCCCACATGCTGCAGGATACAGTTGTGCAAGTGCTGCCACAGGCTCCCGGATAAGGCGTGAGCTGTACTATTTCAAGGCAGTTGCCAATGGGAGGGACGCAGCAAAGTTCACTAACTGTTGTGAACCAGACCCGACTGTCTCACTGGGCAGAGCAGTTTTGTCAACAGTGGTCCTGAAGCACCACACCTGGTTGAGGATGTCTGGCTTTTCTGGGAATGTCCAGGCTACTTTGATGGACATGCCCTTTGATGGCACACGTCTCTCCTTGGAGACAAGACGGACTGTGCGCTCAAGCACTTCAAGGATTCTTGTGCTACGGCCAGGTCCTTGGGCCTCGCAGTGGCCCCTCATCCCCCATCATTCTGTGATTTGCCCCATTTGTGACTACGTGAGGGGCCTCCAGTCGCATCCATTCCCGGCCAGCCACTGTGCCCGCATGCTGCCCAGCCTCTGCGTGACCGAGTGCATGGGATGCACCGACCTCGAGAATCAGAGTATCACCAGTCTTCTACCTCCCTCCTCTGCAGCAGCCTCTAAGCCTTCCTAGTCTGACTCCCTACCAAGGGCCAGTCGGAACGAGGATTCACCATCACCAACTCTGCTGGCAATCCATCACATCAGACAGGTGGGTTTTGCAGATAGTCCAAAGGGGCTACTCCCTCCCCTTCAAGACTGTCCCTCCATCCATGCCACCATCATACGATTGGATGATGGAGGATCACCTGTCCCTTCCCTGTGAGGAGGTTGCGGCTCTCTTGACCAAGGTTGCCATAGAGAGGGTTTCCATGCCAGTAGTAGGTCGTGGTTACTATTACCACTACTTTCTGGTGCCCAAAAAGAGCAAGGGCCTCCGCCGTATTCTAGATCTTAAGTCCCACAATCTCGTCATCAAGAAGGAGAAATTCAGAATGCTCCCTCTGGCTCAGGTGTTATCTGCTCCGGACCCAGGAGACTGGATGGTAGAGTTTGACTTTCAGGACACTTATTTTCATATTCCCGTCCAGTGTGCCCACAGACGTAACTTGCAGTTTACGGCCTCTGCCGTATTCTAGATCTTAAGTCCCACAATCTCGCCCTCAAGAAGGAGAAATTCAGAATGCTCACTCTGGCTCAGGTTTTATGTGCTCCGGACCCAGGAGACTGGATGGTAGAGTTTGACTTGCAGGACACTTATTTTCATATTCCTGTCCTGTGTGCCCACAAACGTAACTTGCAGTTTACGGTAGGCCACAAGCACTTTCAGTTCACCGTGCTCCTCTTTGGCCTAAACAGTGCCCTCGGGTGTTCACCAAGGCGATGGCGGTGGCCACAGCTCATCTGCGCAGATCGGGGGTTTCAATCTTTCCCTATTGCGATGATTGGCTGTTGAAGACGGGCTTTCCTCAGACTGTTGTCTCCCATCTCCAGATTACAGCGGACCTCCTACACTCATGGGGGTTCAGTATAAACATGCCAAAGTCGTTTCCTTATATGCAGACGATCACCTTATTTACCTGCAATTCACCTGGCTCCTCTGAACTCCTGACCCCTGTCAGGAGTTCAAGGCCCTCCTCCACCTGAAGGCTTCTGCCTGCGCCTCATCCCTGGTGTCCAGTGGGAGAGCCCTGCTTTCCTACTGGGCTACCTTCTGCTTCTCTCCTTCTTTTGCTTTGCTTTGCTCTGATCTCTGCTCTGCTACACTTCTGTCCCTTAGTGCTCCTTTTGCTTTGCTTTGCTTTCTGCTCTGCTTCACTTCTGTCCCTTAGTGCTCCTTTTGCTTTCCGCTACACTCTTCCTTGTTTTCTCTCACTCTGCTCTCTCTCTCAAATTCAGTCTCCCCGCCGCTGCTGTCCCTGCGGCCCTGCCCCCTCCTCTCTCTCCCGCGCTCACTCCCACCGCGGCTTCCCCCGCAGCTCTGCCCCTTTTTCGCCCCACCCCCTTTTGTGCTGTTTTTCATCCCCCTCCCACCTCCCAGCTGCCCTCTCCTCCCTCCTCACCTCCCTATTTATTAACGGCCCTTGCGTGGCCGGGCAGCAGGCGCGCCGAAGGTGCACCAAAGGCAAACCCGGTTGCATCCATTTGCGTCTAGACCATGCCCAACTCCAGAACTCCTGGCTTTCATCCTCACTCACCGTCGCCACACGTCTTCACTGATACCGCCACCCTCCGTGCCCTCAACACCGGCCGCTCACCCGCCTGCCATCAAGCCCCCCCGCAGCTCACCCGCGGACCCTTCTCCTGCCAGAACTGCACCTTCACCAGCCTCCACGCTAACGACCCACCCATCGAGGCAAGATGCAACCATCTCCGATGTATCCTCTTCAACACCCGCTCCGTCCACAAGCACGCAGTAGAGCCTTGAAATCTACTCGACTCAGCCGCACCAGACATCGCCTTCCTGACTGAGACCTGGATGAACCCCTCCTCAGCGCCTGACATCACCATAGCCATGCGACAAGATTACCCCCAGGGACCACTCCAACAAACCAGGAGGAGGCATCGCCATCATCCACAAGAACACCCTCAGGATCACGACCAACACTGAGGACACCCTCCGCACTGCCAAACACCTTCACTTCCAAATCCACACTGACCCAAACACCACCCTCCTTGGGACCCTCGTCTACAGGCCCCGCAGCCCACGACAGCAGTTTAGCGATTACATTACCGGCATCATCAGCACTCACGCTCTCGCATCCACTGACTACATACTCCGCGGGGATTTAAACTTCCACCTCGAGAACACCAACGACAACAACACCGCCACCCTGCTCGACAACCTCTCCAACCTTGTCCTCAAACAGTTTGTCACGACACCAACGCACTCTGCACGTCACACACTCAACCCCATTTTCTCCGCCAGCAATCACATCTCTTTCAGCCATACCACCGAACTCCACTGGACAGACCACCGCTGCATCCACCTCTCCTTCAAGAAACCACACCACCACCCACAACGTATCCCCCACCGCAGCTGGAACAAGGTCACCGAAGACCAACTTATCACGACCCTCTCCCAGAACCCACCCATCGACACCAAGGCACTGATGCAGCTGCCCGCAACTTCAGGCAATGGGTCAACACCTGTGCCAATACTCTCGCCCCAATCAAGAATTCCTCCAACAGACACACCAACAGAAAGTCCTTCTGGTTTATTGCCGACCTCCATGAATCTAAGCAAAGCTGCCGAAGACTCGAAAGAAAGTGGCACCAAGATCAGACTCTGGACAAACTCAGTCTTCAAAAACGCCATCTGCAGACACCAGCAACTCATCAGTGCCGCCAAGAGAACTGCCTTCAAAGACCATATCAGTAACAACGCACAAAGCCACAAGGAGCTCTTCAACATCGTGAAGGAACTCTCCAACCCCAGCTCCAGTGTCAACGATATCCCAAAACCTCTGCGACTCCTTAGCCTCCTACTTGCACCACAAGATTGCAGACATCTATAACAGCTTCAGCAGCCAGATGCCCCCTGCAACCACCAACACCACAGATTCACCTCAGACCAACCTCCTGCTCTTTTGGACCCCCGACGACGACACCATCGAAATCATGAACACCAACCACTCTGGCTCTCCATCTGACCCCTGCCCTCACCAAATCCTCAACAAAGCAAGCTCCGTCATAGCACCCCAACTACAGAAGATAATCAACAGCTCCTTCGAGTCCGCCACCTTCCCAGAGAGCTGGAAACACGCCGATATCAGTGCCCTCCTCAGAAAACTCAAGGCGGACCCAAAGGACCTCAAGAACTTCCGGCCTATCTCCCTGATCCCCTTCCTGGCAAAAGTCATCGAGAATGCTGTCAACAGACAACTAACCCGCTTCCTCAAGGAGAACCGCACCCTGAACCCTTCCCAATCACGATTCCGCAGCACTGTAACCGCCCTCATCGCTGCCACCAATGACATCACAACCATACTGGACAGCTGCGAAACCGCAGCCCTCATCCTCCTGGACCTCTTGGTCGCATTCAACACCATCTGCCACCACACCCTATGCTCACGCCTCAGCAATGTTGGAATCCGCGAAAGAGCCCTGGACTGGGTCACCTCCTTTCTTATTGGCAGAACCCAGAGAGTCATCCTCCCCCCCCCCCATTCCACTCAGAGGCCACCAAAATCATCTGGGGCATACCCCAGGGTTTGTCCCTCAGCCTGACCATCTTCAACATCTACTTGGCCCCGCTCGCTAACATCGCCCAATCACACAACCTCAACATCATCTCATACGCCGACAACACCCAGCTGATCCCCTCTTTCACCAAGGACTCCGCCAAGACCTACCTCCACGAAGGAATGAAGGCCATTGCCGAATGGATGAAGAGCAGCTGCCTCAAACTCAATTCCGACAGGACCGAAGTCCTCATCTTCAGCTCCACCCCCTCCGCATGGGATGACTTCTGGTGGCCTGCCACTATCAGAGCCGCTCTGACTCCCACCGACCACGCACGCAACCCAGGATTCATCTTGGACCCCTCCCTATCCGTGACCCAGCAAGTCAACGCCATCTCCTCCTCCTGCTTCAACACCCTCCGCATGCTCCAAAAGATCTACAAATGGATACCCACAGAACCAGAAGAACAGTCACCCAAGCCCTCGTAAGCAGCAAACTGGACTACGGCAATGCCTTCTACGCAGGAACCACGGCCAAACTCCAGAAGAGGCTGCAGCGCATCTAGAACGCCTCCACACGCCTCATCCTGGACATCCCCCGCCACTGCAACACCACAGACTACCTGAAAAACCTGCAGAGAATCACCTTCAAACTCCTCACCCACGCTCACAAAGCACTGCACAACCCCAGACCAGAATACCTCAACAGACGATTTATATGATCCCCTGGCACGGTTTGGGGCCTCAAGATCAGTTGGGTAAAGCATGTGTTTTTTTTTTTTTCCATTGTGGAGAGTCGAACAAGATCAGCGCCATTTGCTGGAGGATGTCCATCTTCCCTGGGCCTTTTAATACCTTCAGATATTTTGGGGTGAATGTATAGTACATGCCAAGGGATGTTGCTAGATGGTAATCATGGGAAGGCGTTGACATCCATAAGTCACTTCATGCAGTTCTGGACACATTTGCCCTTGTCACATATGTGGAGAGCGTCAATTGCTAAAATGTTGGTCCTCCCACAGTTACTGTATTATTTTGCAGCCCTGCCAGTGCTCCCACCTATGTCCCTCTTTGCCACCCTGCGTGGTGTAATGTCAACACTGATTTTTTAAAAATATTTTTTTATTAACATTTTGTTGTTTAATAAACAGTATCTTGGTTACAGCACCATCTCGTATGCATTGTATTTATGCGTAACAGTGTTAACATCACCATTGTCTACATTGTTTAGTTGTTCTACTTCATTGTTCGATAACCTTTATATTTTAAACTTATGTAGGAGCATAGCATTAGTAGTGCTTCTTCTCTGTGGGATGTCCTGTTGGCTGGACACTGTGGTGCCGCAATACTCTAGTTATTATACAACACATTTAACTCGTATCAAACCATTATTAACCTAAACTTTGAACCTGATGGCATTGTAAGGGGTGGTAATTGCTTACGCAGGGGTATGCCACATCCTGGTTTTTGTCTTTTTTTTATTTATTTTTTATTTATATGGTGTCAGTGCTCCTAAAATTTGTCTGATTTCAGGTGGGTGGGGTTCTACCATGTCCAATCTGTCTGTTACTCAATGTCCTGGGCTCTATCCATTAATGATCCGCCTCTTATTCAATCTCGGTCTCACCATTGTCCAACATATCCATGTCTTGGTGGGTGTGGTAACGTCCCTTCCTCCCCATTGTTTACCCAATTTCCACTACTGTTGGTGCGTCTGTATCTGCGCCCATTACTCTCACTATATTGCTCCAGCTTGTCACTGCTACTTCCCATTCCTGTGCAATAGGGTGGCGGCGCAGTCCCTTCCCCTCCTCGCTCTTCAGAACCTGGAGTTCGGCTCTGGCCCATATGTAACGTCTTGTCTCCACTTGACCCGGGGGGAACGCAACTGTGCTTTCCAGTTCTTCGCGATTTGTCTCCTGTACAGAACCAGGGCCAGGTTCAGGAAGCGGATCTCCACCCTTCCCCGCAGTAGATCATCCCCATAGCCCATAAACACACGTTGGGGGTCGGATTCAGGTTCATATTGAGGAGTCTTGATAGGTCAGACATCACCTCGCTCCACCCCTGCTGGATCTCCGGGCAGATCCATACCATATGGTCAAAGTTTGCGTCTACGTTTTTACATCTAGGACACGTCCTAGGATCTCCCCCATAAATTACTGTTAATCGATGTGGGGTGAGGTACGTTCTGTGTAAGTAATGGTATATAACGCAGTCGTGTGCTGCGAGCGACAATCAGGGGATAAGCTAGGGCTCTGTTCCACTCCGCATCGGACGGTTCCTTACCGACTATCCTCCCCCATCTCTCTCTCAGTGGCCACAGGGAGTCTAGTGCATCCTTAATTTGAGCTCAATATAATTTAGTGATCAGATGGGTCTCCTCCCCTGATGTCAATAGGAGATGCAACACCCTCCGGGTGGCTGGTTGTGCATTGACCGTGATCCAATGCGTTTTCAACGTGTGCACCAATTTATGGAACAGAAGGAACTGCCCCGGGTAAACTCCATCATCAACATGATTAGCAAAGGATCTCAGTACTCCCTCATGAAACAGGTCTCCCATAGTTTCTATTCCCCCACTCCTCCAGGGTCCGAGACTCAAGCCCCCCAGGTTCCTCCCTCCTGCTTCAATCGCGGGTGCCGCTAGGTGTAGGGCCAGGGAGTACGGGGGGCCCAGTCCAACCCTTTTTGCGCACCTCTTCCAACACACCAGTGCCACTATTGTCATCAGGCTGTGCGTGTGGGGAGGGAGCTTCCTATTCGTCATTCGCACGATGAACCGGTTTATATCCTCATCCGCTGGGGCGGTGCATCTCTCCAGCTGACCCTTACCTGTAAGCCATCTGGCTACCCACTGCAACTGGGATGCCAAGTAGTAGGCTTCAAAATCTGGGGCTTCTAGACCCCCTTGGCAAGTTGGTCTGCATAGTATCGAGAGCGAGGTGCGTCTCCGACCATCATCCCATATAAGTTCCCTGAGTAGGGTGTTAAGTTCACGGAACCATGCTGCTGGTATTAGAGGGGGCAAATTAGCGAAGTAATATAGGAGGCGAGGTAACATGACCATTTTAGATAATGCCATTCTGGCCATTATCGTTAATTTTAGCGACCGCCAGAACCCAACCGAAGACTTCAGGGATCGTAGTGCTCTACCCAGGTTACCCTTGCGCAAGTCTGTCCTATCGTGAAATACCTGTATACCCAAGTACTTGAAGGTTCGTGGGGCCCAAATCATATCCCCAGGGCATGTTGTCGGGCGTTCACCACACGATGACATGGGGAACACACATGTTTTGCTATGGTTAAGGCGTAGTCCAGAGATATTCCCGTAGTTTTCCTGCACTCCCAACGCCCATGGGAGGACCCCCTCTCCGTCCCTAAGGTAGACAAGTATATCATCAGCATACAGCGAGATGATATGTTCTTGGTGTTCCCATTCCACTCCTCTACCTATGCCCTCCTGTCGCATCTGGGACGCCAGCGGCTCGATGGCCAGGGCGAATAACAGTGGGGATAATGGGCAGCCCTGTCTGGTTCCCCTGTAATTTGGGTAGGGGTTGGATACCGTCTTGCCTGTCCTCACTCTTGCCAGCGGTGACGTGTATAGTAGGTCCGCCCATCTGACCCAACCTTCACCCATTCCCATACGGAGCATCACTGCTCTTAAGTAGTCCCATCTAATCGAGTTGAACGCCTTCTCAAAGTCCACTGCTAGCAATACCCCCGCTGCAGTTCTCGCATCACTAGGCATATTCAGGACCTCAAAGAGACGCCTCAGGTTCAAGGAGGTGCTGTGATTTGCGACAAAACCATTCTGATCTTCATGTACAAGAATTGGTACATGGTTAAGCAGACGGTTAGCCATGATCTTACTTAGTATTTTAAAATCACTATTTAGCATTGACAAGGGGCGGAAGTCGGTTACCGATGGCTGCCTTGATTTTGTCTTAGGGAGTGGGATCACCAGTGCCTCTCTCATGGTGCCCAGCATTATCCCAATTTGTAGCGCTTCTGAATACATCTCTACCAGCTGGGGAGCCAGCTGTTTCTCAATTTTTTTTGTAGAAGTTCATGGGGAGGCCGTCTGTCCCCGGGGTCTTCCTAGGGGCTAGTTGCGCTATAGCTTCACTGACCTCTGCCAATGTTACTGGGCCCCCCAAGCTATCCATGTCTTAGGCCGTCAATCTCGGTATGGGTATCTGTTGTAAATAATTATCAAAGACTTCCGTGCTGATTTGAGCCGGTTTCCCATAGAGATAGGTATAATATTCTTTGAATGCGTTATTTACAGGACCTGGCCTACTTCTGCATATCCCTTCCTTATTTGTTATAGGCACAGCATCCCCACCCGGTCTTACTAACCAGGCTAGCAATTTTCCCGGACCTACCCTCTTCAGACTGTAAGGAGGCGAAATATTTTTGTGTATTGTGGCATCTGAGTTGCTCTTCGATCTGGGAGTGGTCCCTTCTTGCCTGATTGTATTCCTCGTTTTCTGGTGTGTCCGCCCCCTGTCCCAGCTCCCTCCCATGTATTATCTTCTCTAGCTTGGTCAGTTCTCTTTCAAGTGTGCGATGAACTCCGGCTGATTGTCCCAGACAAAAACCCCTTGTCACCACTTTAAGGGCTTCCCATTCCATTGATCTAGAGGTGGTGGATCCACTGTTAGTTTGAATGTGATCAGTCAGATGCTGTCTCAGGGTGTCTCTATATGCTGGGTCCTCAAGCGCTGCAGGGGTTAGTCTCCAGGCCGGGATGGGGGGGCCTAACCTCTGTCGCCCTCCATGTTACCAGTAGGGGGTTGTGGTCGGACAGTGTACGGCCCAGATATTCTGAGTGAACCATCCCCGTATAAGGTCTGCTGTGCACACCACCCTGTCTATTCTGGTATGGAGCCAGTGAAGGCCCGAGTAGAATGAGTAGTCCTTGTCGTGTAAGTGTTGTTCCCGCCAGATATCCACCAGCCCCCAAGAGTCCAACCATTCATTAAGCTTCCCGGCTATCTTGCTTGTCACTGCACCCTGCAGCGGGGGAGTTGACCTATCCAAGTCTACATCTAATATACTATTGAAGTCCCCTCCAACCAAGAGCTCCCCTCTCCTCTGGCGGGTGAGGTGGCTCGACAGTCTCATCAGAAAGGGGATCTGGTCCTGATTGGGGGCATACATGCAACATAGGACTATCGGTATACCGTGCAACCTTCCCTCCAGAATCACAAACCTCCCCTCTCGGTCTGTGTTGGAGGCCTCTATCTCTAGGGGGACCACTGCCCGGACCCAGATCATTACTCCCCTTGCGTATGCTGAGTACTCTGTTGCGAGCACCGGCCCCCTCCATCTGCGTCTCAGCCTCTCAGGTTCACCAGCCGCTGGGTGGGTCTCCTGTAGCATTGCCACCTGTATATTCCTCGTTTTTAAGTAAGCCAGTATTTTGTGTCGTTTGTTCGGTGACCCCATCCCCCTTACGTTCCACGTTAAGAAGTTGTATTCTGTCATGTTGGTGTTTTACAGATTTATATCGGCTGCATTTAACCACCTTTACCTTCAGCTCTCCCCTGCTCATTAATGGAATTCTGCTGTTTTCCGACCATTCTCCACCCCTTGCCATCCTAACTTGTAACTGCCTATCCCAACTCCCCCTCCCCAGGGCGCCTCTCAAACAGTAGGCTGCCCAAAAAAAGAAACCCTGTGCAACAGCGCAGCTTGTGTCAACTTTTAGTTGCAGTTCTCGCCAGTCTGCCTGTACGGGCGAGATTCCAGTAGGGGGGTGGCCCTGCACGGAGAGTCCTTTAGTACATCAGTTTCAGCTGCCCTGGGGTTGTCCAATAATCCTTTGGGCATCAAAGATCGTCTGCAGTCTGTGGGCTTACTATTGGGGCTTGCACCAAGCTGCCCGAGCCCCCTGTCGATGACATCACGGTCTCGTACGATTCTCCTCCAGGGCACTCTGTGGGGAAACCCCTCTCCACTCATACGGGCCGCTGCCTCTAGTGCCGCTCTTCTGCCACTCTCTTTTTGGTTCCTGGATGGTGCCATACGGGGGCGGCTTCGGGCACGTTGCCCCCTGGGGGGTCACTGCGGTCCACCTCCAACTGGCACACCCCCAGCCTCCTGAGCCGCTACGTCTGTACCCCACGGGCTTCTAGCAACTCCCATGCCTCCTCAGGGGATTGAAGAAATGTTGTTTTACCATCTAGCATTACTTTCAGTCTAGCCGGGTACAGCAGCGAATATTGAATACCTTCGTTCCTTAGAGCCCTTTTGACTGCAATATATGAGGCACGCTTGCTCTGTACCTCTACTGTGAAATCTGGAAAGAGTGTGACTTCGCCATTTGCTACTTTAAATGGGCCCTCTTCTCGTGCCCTTTGCAGTAAGATGTCCCTGTCTCTGTAGTGTAGTAATCTTGCGATCACCACCCGGGGGGGGCCTGCCCGGCGCCAGGGGTCTCGAGGGCACCCGATGTGCTCTTTCCAGGGTGTAGAAGGAGGTCAGCCGACCCAGCGCCACTACTGTGCTCAACCATTGTTCAAGGAATTCCACCATATTCGATCCCTCGGCCCCCTCCGGGAGACCCACCTCTCGCACGTTATTCCAACGGCTTCTCCCCTCTGCATCCTCTGCTCCTTGATCTAGGCGGGTCACTCTGTCTCTGAGGTGCGTCATTTCGGCCTGCAGGTCTTTTTGTTTTGGTGTGATGTCAGCCAGTGTGGTTTCTGTCTCTTTGACTCTGTCTGATAACTTGTGGTGGTCAGCCCTCAGGAGGCCCAGCTCAACTGCGACCTGATTGATGTTGTGTTGCAGTGTCAAGTTAGTGTCTTCTATTGCGCCTAGTATTTTGTCCAGGGTGTTCTGTACTTTGATCTGCGGTGGGTCCTGCGCATCCCCCCCCTCTCTGCCCGGGGGCCGCCGCGCTGTCCATGACTCTAGCCTTGTGGCGGTTCTTAGGGGACATTGGGTGTGTAGGTGATCGCTCCCCCAGGGGATGAATCAGAGTCCAGTGTGCCAGCTCAGCGGTTCCTCCGCCCAGAGCCTCGGTCTCTAGCACAATTCAAGGCCCGTGAAGGTTCCCAGGCCCGATCCCAGTAGCACCGGGACCGGTGCTCCCTCGCTCTGGTTCACAATAGGCTCAGGGCACGCTTCGTTTGGTCAGAAGGAACATCACTGACCTGACCGTGGCATTCGCCGCCTCAGGGATCGATCCGATCCAGATAACCAAGGCGCCCGCTACAGACCACTATCATGGGGGACATCGCACGAGGGAACGCGGACCGTTTCCTTCTTATCTCCGCAAGCGAGCCCCGCCAGGTAGGCCATCTACCTCCAACGAGGCACTGCGAAACGCCACGTCGCTGTACCTTACTTCTGGGCCGGTGGCTGTCCGATGATACACGGCTCCTCAAGGGTATTGCCCCTGCAAGGTCCACCCCAAGATCCTCCTCACCTCAGACGGTGCCGGGCAAACTCAGACGTCTCTCGGCCCGGGGCCCTTTGGGCAAGACCTCAGTCTCAGGGCAACCTCATCGCTCCCACGGAGGGCCACCCCAGGCCTTGTCGCTCGCCAAGGGGCTTCCTGTGTCCGCCCCTCGTCTCACGCTGCCTGGGCCCCCAATACTCTCCTCCGCCGGGGGGGCACCCCAAACGCCAGGTCCGGCCCTCCGATCTGTGCCGTTTCTCGAGGCGCGTGTCTGCTGCAACAGGGGCCTCGGTGCCTCATCAGGTCTCCATTTCAGTCTGGCCCCCAGCTTTGCCTCGGGCCCAGGTTAGCACACATTCCTGCCCCAATCGCCTCTGGTCCGCCTCTGAGTTCGGAGGAAGGAGGGGCAGAGGGACCGCCCGCAGCTCGGTCCGCCGTCACCTCGGCCCCCGCGGCCGCGGGAGCACGAGGACCTCCGGCTCAGCGGCCCCACCCACTTTTTCAGTAGCCCCCCCGGGGAACCTTCCGCTCGCCAGTGGACCCCGGGAGGGAGGTGGGGCCGCCTCGATCTCCCGATCTCGATCGGGCGGTGACTCTACAAAGCCGCGCACCGGTTCTCTCTTCTGCCCGGCTCCCGGCACCAGTGCGGAGGCAGGCCCCAGGCCCGGGGACTCGCCGCACGCCACTGATGCGCCCAGGAGGGCTCGGTCCGGGCTCCGCTGACGCCCGGCTCCCCCACGCAGGTCTCCGCTTCTTTCCTTTTTTTAGTTTGCCCCGGGGGCGGCACAGGATAAAGGACGAAGTTCCGGCCCCTCCGGAGCAGACGAATTAGGCATGCGCCATCTTCGGCTGCTTGGCCACACCTCTAATCTCAACACTGATATGGGGACAGGCACGAAAGAGGGTGTCTTTATTGACTGTCCAATGCTCTGGCTTGGAGAGGGGCCTGGGAGTTCCCAATTTGGAATTGTACTATGCATCGGTGCAGCTCCAGTGCCCCATGTGGTGGATAACGGGGGCAAGGACAGAGGAAGGAGATATGGTACGGGCACACCTGGGTACCACGGATCATCTAAGATGGCTTTTCTCTCAAGATAAACCAAGTGGCTCCTTCGGTATGCTCCTATGCGTGGCAAAACATACATGGAAGCGATACATACATGTCAGACGTGCACTGCACCCTTATGCCCCGCAGGCACCCCTCTGAAGTCTACCAGCCCCTCAGAAGCTTCTAGACACACATGACCCGACCCCATGGCGGGATGCAGAACTGTCCCAATTAGGCACACTGTATAATGAGGGTGGCTGTAGGAAGTTGGCTCTGAATATACAATCACAAAGTGAGAGATAGTGTACACAGCGTCCAACGGGTTCCCCTTAGAGGTTGATAGTGGCAAAATTAGATAATACCAATGCTCTGTTTGGTGGTAGTGTGGTTGAGCAGTAGGCTTATCAGAGGGTAGTGTTAAGCATTTGTTGTACACACACAGGCAATAAATGAGGAACAGACACTCGAAGACTTAACTCCAGGTCAATAGATTTTTATATAGAAAAATATATTTTCTTAGTTTTAATTTTAGAACCACACGATTCAAATTTGAGGTAAGTACATAAATTGCATGGTACTTCCCACAGGTAACTAAAGAACTTTGATTTAAAACAGTAGTACACACAGTTTTGGTTAAAATGGCAAATAGCTATTTTAAAAGTGGACGCAGTGCAAAAATCAACAGTTCCTGGGGGGGGGGGGGGGGGTAAGTAATTGTGAGTTTTACAGGTAAGTAAAGCACTCACACCGTCAGTCTCCTGGACGTAGGCAGCCCACCGTTGGGGGTTAAAGGCAACCCCAAAGCCACAGCACCAGCAATACAGGGCCAGTCAAGTGCAGAGGTCAAGGGAGGGCCCAAAACACATAGGCGCCTATGGAGAACAGGGGTGCTCTGGTTCTAGTCTGCTAGCACGTCCTCGGAGAGCAGACCATTGAGGTTTTGTAGAGCACTGGGGTGACACACACGAACACACAAAACACACCCTCAGCGGCACAGGGGCGGCTGGGTGCAGTGTGCAAAGTAGGTGTCGGGTTTGCCGTAGAAAGCAATGGAGGGACCTGGGGGTCACTCTGGCGAAGAAGGCAGGGCACAGAGGGCCTTCTTGGGCTAGCCCCCTACTGGGCTAGGATGAGGGCCATCTGCTTGTCACTCCTGCACTGGCAGGTGGTTCCTCTTGGTCCTGGGGGCTGCGGGTGCAGTCCTTGGTCCAGGCGTCGGGTTCCTTTGTTACCAGGCAGTCGCGGTCAGGGGGAGCCTCTGGATCCTCTATGTCCATGTCGTTGGAGTCGCGTGGGAGTCCTGTCTGCAGTTTTGGTTTCTCCAAACTCGAGCAGGGGGCGTCGGGTGTGGAGTGTGAAGATTCACTCTTCTGGTGGGAAGTTAGAGTCTCTTTAAAGTTGCTTCTTTGTTGCTGTTTCTGGACAGAGCCGCTTTCCTCAGAAGTTTCTTGGTCCTTTAGGTGCAGGTCAGTCCTCTGAGTCCTCAGAGGTCGCTGGTCCCGCTGGATGCATCGCTGTGCAGGTTCTTTGAGTCTGGAGACAGGCCGATAGGGCTGGGGCCAAGTCAGTTGTCTACGTCGTCTCTGCAGGGCTTTCAGGTCAGCAGTCCTCCTTGTTGTAGGGTGCAGGAATCTGATTTCCTGGGTTCAGGGTCACCACTAAACACTCAATTTAGGGGGTGTGTTTAGGTATGGGGGGAAGTAGCCAAGGGCTACTGTCTTGGAGGGTGACTACACCCTCTTTGCCCCTCCTCCCACAGGGGAGGGGGGTACATCCCTATTCCTGTTGGGAGAATCCTCCAAAACCAAGATGGAGGATTTCTTAAGGCAGGGGTCACCTCAGCTTAGGACACCTTCGGGGCTGTCCTGACTGGTGGATGACTCCTCCTTGTTTTTTTTATTATCTCCTCCGGATTTGCTGCCAAAACTGGGGGATGTGTCCGGGGGGGCAGGCATCTCCACTAGCTGGGATGCCCTGGGGTGCTATAACAATAGGCATGAGCCTTTTAGGCTCACTGCTAGGTGTTAAAGTTCCTGCAAGGGGGAGGTGAGAAGCACCTTCACTCATTGGAGGCTTTGTTCCTGACCACAGTGTGACAAAGGCACTCACCCCATGTGGCCAGAAACTCATCCGGTTGTGGCAGGCTGGCAGGAACTGGTCCGCCTAACACTGGTGTTTGGACTGGTTTACAGGGGGCATCTCTAAGATTCCCTCTGTGTGCATTTTTCAAAAAATCCCACACTGGCATCAGTGTGGATTTATTGTGCTGAGAAGTTTAATACCAAACTTCCCAGATTTCAGTGTAGCCATTATGGAACTGTGGAGTTCGTGTTTGACGCACTCGCAGACCATATACTCTTTATGGCTACCCTGCACTTACAATGTCTAAGGTTTGGCTTAGACACTGTAGGGGCATAGTGCTCATGCAGCTGTGCCCTCACCTGTGGTATAGTGCACCCTGCTTTAGGGCTGTAAGGCCTACTAGAGGGGTGACTTACCTATGCCACAGGCAGTGGGCTGAGGACATTTCACTCAGAGGGGAGTGCCATGTCGACTTAGTCATTTTCTCCCCACCAGCACACACAAGCTGTGAGGCAGTGTGCATGTGCTGAGTGAGGGGTCACCAGGGTGGCATAATACATGCAGCAGCCCTTAGAGAGCTTCCCTGGCCACAGGGCCCTTGGTACCAGGGATACCAGTTACAAGGGACTGATCTGTGTGTCGGGGCTGTGCCAATTTTGGGAACAAAGGAACAGTTTAGGGAAAGAACACTGGTGCTGGGGCCTGGTTAGCAGGATCCCAGCACATGTTCAATCATAACTAGCATCAACAAAAGGCAAAAAGTTAGGGGGTAACCATGCCAAGGGAGGCATTTCCCTACAGTGACCACAAGGAATATCTAGGGCTTCAATGCATCCTGACACATGGTATGGGCTGTAGGACAATTTTGACCCTCTATCTCACTCTACATTGCAGTAAAGGGGGCCCTCCACCTCAGAGTAAGACAACGGGAAGATTCCTTGGCCATAATTCTTATTCCGCAACAATGGTATGCGGCTCTTTCCTAGTCAGCTATCAGGGCATGGATTACACATATCTTGCCCCAAGGAATATCTAAACCCCGATTGACCTAGGGCTTCAATGCATACTGACGCATGGTATGGGTCGTAGGGTGATTTTGACCCTCTATACCGCTCTACATCGCAGTAAGGGGGGTGCCCTCCTCCTCAGAGTAAGACGCACTGGGAAGTTTCCTTGGCCATAATACTTACTCCGCAACAATAGTCTATGGCTCTTGAGCAAGTGCAGCGAGTCTCCCTTAACGCCCATCTGAAATGCATGCAATTTAATTATGTGCACCAGTCCTTTCTCACACCACATTGCATTAGCAAAATATTTCAAAGGACGCAGCCTAAATGCGCTAGATGCAATCTGGACTGAACGCCTTTTCTTCCCATGGTATGGGACTGCCCCCCACTTTTGCATGCCTGGGCTAAGGTGATGGAAATGATTTCAGACTTTGTAATCACTTAATATTGACTTCGTACTCCAGCACGACATCTGCAGTGACATCAGCTGTATGCACTGGTATTTGATTTATTATGCTGCCTATGAATCTCAGCCATTGTAATGCTCCTTTTGTGAATGTTTATAGACTGAAATACCAATAAAGACGTTTTAAAAAATAATGAAATAAATGTGCCAAAGTCACATCTGACTCCCTCTCAAACGCTTCCTTCCTGGACACAGTGAAGTTTCAGGCTTATCCTCCCGAACTGTGAGCCCAGGATATTCAGGCTATGATACTGATGTTTCAGCCTTTATCCTGGCTTTTGTTGAGAATTACTGTAAGGCTGCTGGGCCTCATGGCCTCCTGCATCCTGCAAATGACACATGCCAGATGGCAATTGCGCGCTCTGCAGTGGGACCTAGAATTCCAGTGGACGCAGCATCAGGGGAGTCTTTCAGACAAATTCCAGATCTTGGAGGGAACTGTGCGAGATTTGCAGTAGTGGTTAATAAACCGAGATTGGGTCAGAGGCAGATCCCTCTTCCTTCCTAACCAGATCTAACATTAGTGACAGATGCGTCCCTTGTGGGATGGGGTGACCACTTGGGACAGGTGGTGATCAGAGGCATCTGGTCTCCGTCGGAGTCTGGACTCCACATCAGCCTGTTGGAGCTATGTTCGGTCCGTTTAATATTGAAGGCATTTCTTCTCTCTAGCAAGGGGAAGGTGGTGCAGGTGTTCACAGACAACACCACCGCCATGTACTGCATCAAGCAGGGCGGGTTGGGGTCATGGACTCTTTGTCAAGAGGCTCTGCACCTGTGGATGTGGCTGGAACAGCAGGGCATGTCCCTGGCGGTTCAACATCTGGTGCGCTCTCTGAATGCCAGAGTAGACAAATTCATCCAAAACTGTCTACAAGGTCACAAATGGCATCTCCATCCTGAGGTTGCGCAAGGTCTCTTTCAGCAGTGGGGAGAGCCTTGGTTAGATCTCTTCACCTCCGCAGGGAACCTCTAATGTTAGCAGGTTTGTGCGTTGGAATGTCCAAGGTGGCAATCACTCAGAGACCCTATTGGCCTCAAGTGGAACTCAGGCCTCCTGTACGCCTTTTTGCCCAGAATTTTCAAGATCAAGAACAACAGGGCCCGAGTAATCCTTGTGGCTCCAGACTGGGCTCGGAGAGTCTGGTATCACAAGCTATTGGCTGTGTCCATCAGTCCTCTGATCAGTCTGCCCCTTCAGAAGGATCTTCTGTCTCAGCAGCAAGGGAGGGTTCTACACCTGAACTTGTGCACTCTCCGCCTTCTTGTGTGGAGATTGAGCTGTGGCATTTGACGGCTTTTGACCTTCCTCTCAAAGTCTGTAAGGTGATCTTGGCAGCCAGGCGTTCCTCCACCAAAACAGTATATGCTTGTCTAAAGACATTTGTGGCATGGTGTGCACACAAGTCTTTTGACCCCTGTCTGCCTCTCTCTCTGAGTTTCTGCTTATTCTATCTCTGGCCCAGCAGGGCTCTGCTGCGGGCACTCTCAAAGGTTATTTTTCAGCAATTTCTGCATTTTTTAGGTTGCCTGATCAACCTACTTTGTTCAAGTCCCCTATTGCAAATAGGTTCCTTAAACACCTTACACATATGTTTCCTCCATCCCCATTCAATATGCCCAAATGGGATTTGAATTTGGTTTTGACATTTCTGACATGCCCTCCTTTCAAGAGTCACACAATTGTCTTCTTAAGCTTTTCTCTTTGAAACCAACCTTCCTTGTGGCCATTACATATGCCTGCAGGCTGAGTGAGCTGTACTCATTGTCATTTAAACTGCCCTACTTTTTCATGTACTCTGACAAAGTGGTGCTTCGCATTAGAGCTTCTTTTCTACCAAAAGTGGTTACAATCTTGCACCCCCCAAATTCCTCTAAGGAAGAGGAGAGACTGTACCGCCTGCACCCAAAAAGAGCATTGCCATTCTACCTTGATCGAACACTAGCATTCCTGGTGAATGATCAACTGTTCATCGGTTATGTGGGTGCAAAGAAAGGTCGAGCAGTGCAAAAGTAGACTATCTCTAGATGGGTCGGACTCTGCAATAAGACCTGCTACGCACTGGCCAAAAAGAAACCCGAGGGCTTGCATGCCCATTCTACTTGAGCTACAGCTGCGACCACTGCATTAGCATGCGGAGTTCCATTCCTTGATATCTGTGAGGCACCAACTTGAGTATCCCCGCAGTTGTTAACCAGGCACTACTGCCTGGACAGTCAGGTCTATAGGGACGGGTATGTTGCCCATTCGGTCCTGCAGGACTTTCTAGTATAATCTTGCTTCGCAGACCCACCTACTGGCACCTAATAGCACACAGGACTGAAAATTCTTCAGATCAAGTGGACACCTGGGGGAAATTCAGAGGTAAAGAATCTGCAACTAGAATATGTCTTTACCAGATAAGGCGTTACCAAAGGAAAGTAACTTGTTCGTCTGTGCCTGCTCTGCAGCAGACCCCACCGGCATCAGATCTGATTCAGACACTGTGCTTTGCCCTGGAATTGACGACCTGCATCAGGCCTATGTTGTGATGTGAGATTACCATGGTGTAGCTGTTGGTTATTTAACCAGATCCTCTGCCTCCTTCATGAAGTCCGGATTACCAGAAGTTGTTTGCAATCTTTGAATCAGCTTATGATATGGTCTAGGGTCTACAAAACATTCCTCAAAACACTGATGATGGCAAAAAGATAGATAATCTGCTCCCTCGTTGTACTGAGAAGAACTTTACCTATACATACAGAATGCCAGTGAGCCATTTTGGATACCAAACTGAATTCACCATCCGGTCCACCAATAGAAGAAAGCACCTCCTTTGCAGTAGTAGAGCACAGAGCAGCAGAGTTGCTTTGTTTACAACTCCTTATGGTGGAAATCAAAGTCCATTCATTATTAGCTTTATTTCGGTAAATATAAATACCATAAAAGCGCATCACACAAAAAAGGAACGGCAAGCTACATAATAAACAATTTAAGTCATAAAAGATTGAAAAGGAGAAAAAAAAAAGAAAAGAGAAATATTTACACATAATTAGTTCCCTCATGGAAAATCGCACCTTATAGTTATGTAAAAACGCATTATAGGTAAAAGAATAAGATACAAGCCTGGCAAACCATATCAGATAAAAAGGACATTTCAATTTAAAAAATATCTAAGAAAAATAAAAACAGCAGGTAGGGAATGCATCTGAACCAATAAAAGTGATATGTGCATGCAATGATAAATCCATCAATTGTTGTTTACCACATTCATTGTTAAATTTCCCTCTGCTTTTTTAAGCGTGTTCAGTCTGATACGCCAGATTGAGTCTAAATATTTTGACAAACAACAAACCACTAAAACCGATGAATCAGATTTAAAAATTCTCAAAGCTAGCAAGCAGTTTTTAAAACCCTTACTTCTGCACAGAGGAATAATCCAACGGGCTCTTTGTTTGGAGTATGCGGGGCATTGGAAGAGAATATGAGTTACTGATTCTTCTCTGGCACAGCCCATCGGACACATCTTAGAAGAACAACTAAAATTAGACCATTTATAAGTGAGGGAACGCAAAGGAAGAGAGCCCACCCTGAATCTAATGTATAATGAACGAGCAAACGGGGAAGATACTATATCCATATATTGTGCAAATTCATAATGACGTTTAAAATATAAAAAGTTTCCCGTCATGGATGATGACGAGACAGCGGACAGTTGGGAAAGTTGAACGTGGAGCCAGAAAGCATCCTTTAGAGTCTGGGTTGCGTTCTTAGGGATAGATAATGGTTCCTTCCAATAGGACCCCAAACCAAGAAGCGAGAGGGTCCTTTCTACATATGCACACCACTTGATTTTGGAGCTAGTGTTGTTGGCCATCAAGTTAGCTAGCGCACATCTATAATGGACAAGAGAATCTGATGACCATAGGCGAATCCAGTACAACAGGGGCTTGAGTGCAACGATCTGGCTGATAGAAGGGAGATTTAGGTCCATGCGTATTGGGAGCATTGGGGTACTGGAAGGAACTCTTAGCAATGACCTTAAGAAAGAGTTCTCCACTTTTATCAAATCATCCAGGCAACAGTGGCCCCACAGTTCAGCTCCATAGATTGCTCCCCCTCTTGCTTGTAGTTTATAAATTTCTACTGCGGGCGTCATGGCAAAGCTAGGAGATCTAGCTGCAAATCTTGCAATGCCACTCGCTCGCTGTTGCAATCGTAAAGTTGCCTTCTGGATGTGGCGCTGCCACTTGTGCGAGTCTTCTAGTTTCAGGCCTAAATAATCAAAATCGCTGACTCTTTCCAGCGCGGCACCCTCTAAATAGATAGGTCGTCTCATTCTGCCTTTCCTATCGCCAAACACCATGCACTTAGTTTTTAATCGGTTGATTTCGAGCCCATAATCATTGCAATAGTCAATGAATCTTGAAAGCAGGGTTGAAAGGCCTGTGGCTGTTTGAGAAACCAGCAGGGTGTCATCGGCAAAAAGAAGGCAGGGGATCTTCTGCCCTCCTATTTTAGGCGAGTCGTTAGAGCACTCCATGAGATAAGGGATGCATGCGTTTATGAAGAGAAGGAATAAGGTAGGGGCAAGAACACAACCTTGTCTTACACCTCGGGCAGTAAGGAATTTTTCTGTTAATTCACCTTGTGGGCCCCATCTAATTCTACCATAGTTGCCAGTGTAAAGATCCCTGATAATATTTAAAATAGAGCACGGGACTCCTATTTTAGACAGAACTTCCCACAGTTTGTGGCGGGGTACTAGATCAAAGGCCGATTTTAGATCTACAAATGCTACATATAGGTGGCCTAAGTCAACATCGACAACTTTCCATTTAATAGAAGTAAAACGAAATATCTGATCTAATGTGCTAGTTTTTTCTCTGAAGCCCGCTTGTAGATGATTTAAGATTTTATTTTCAACTAGCCACTTGTTCAGCCTGCTCAACAACTGATAACAGAAAATTTTTTGAAGGTTGTCGAGGAGGCTGATGGGTCTATAATTACCCGGGTTGTTCCTCTCTCCTTTCTTATGGATGGGCACTATAATCGCCTCTTTCCATGAGTCAGGATAAATTCTGCTAGTCAAGATGGCATTAGAAAGTCTGTTAATATATGGGCCCCAGGTGTTCTGGTCCACTTTAAACAGATCAGAGGGGATCCCGTCCATCCCAGGGGCTTTTGCTGCTTTCTGGGCTGCAATGGCCGACACAGTTTCGTTCAGTGTAAAAGGGGGCAAGAAAGCCATAGACTTGTCAAAAGTTGTTGGCTCCTCCGAAATTATGTCAGAAATATGACTTGCCGACAATGGTCCATACAATTCCTTGAAGTAGGAGAGCCAGATGTCAGAAGAAATATAAGACTCCAGGTGAGATGCGCGGTTCTGATCACCACAGGAAACTAGGAGCCAGAACCGTTTTGAATCATGGACGGTAGCTGCCTCAAGTAAATTGCTCCATAGCCCCTCTTCGTGCTCGAATTTACTTTTGTTGCAAGTGGAAGCATAATGACGTCTAGCAGTGATGATGCCTGATCTGTCTTTGGTCTTTAGCGCGATGGCCAAAGTATTTTCGGCCTCCCTACACCTCTTGTTGAACCATTTAGTATGTGGTCGAATACAGGAAATAGTCAAAGTCAAAAGTCAAAGTTGCCAGCTTTTGACTTTAGGTGAAAAGTCTGCAATGTTAATTTGGCAATCAGGTGTCCCTGAAATGGTATGTGGCTGCCATTGGGGCAAGTTTGTGGGATGATACACAGAAATGAAAGTTGACCATCTTTCTGCCCCTCTTTCTCATATCCTTCTATTTATTCTTTCTCTTGCTCAGCAGGGCTCTGCTTTGGGTACCGCAAAGGGCATCTCACCCTTTCTGCGGTTGCCATATCAGCCATCTTTGTTACCATCCCCTGTTATATAAAGGTTTTTTAAATTTCTCCAACATCAGTTTCCACCTTTTATCATACCTCAGTGGGACCTCAATAAAATTCTCACATTTGTGATGTGCTCACCTTTTGAGTCTCTACACAACTGTTCTCTCAGGTTCTATACCATCAAGATGGCCTTCCTAGTGGCAATAACATCTGCCTGGAGAGTCAATGAGCTCCAGGCTTTGTCATCTAAATCTCTGCATCTCACCATCTTCACATGCAAGCTGGCTCTTCGCATCAGAGCTTTGTTTCTGCCGAAAGTTGACACTCCCTTTCATGTAGGCCAGTCAATCGCGCTGCCTACATTTTGTTCTTCGCCGCATCCCTTTAAGGAAGAGGAGTGTTGGGACGGAAAAGTTCTCTGCTTGGTGAGAGATGTATACCCTTTCCCTGAGTGCCCATCTGTATTGTTGTCTTTATCTCTAATGCAGATTTTTTTGTCATAGGGGAATATGGATTATGCATGTGCGTCATGACATAAGCCTGTCTCACAAAGTGCATTCTTGTTGGGCCGGGAGGGACACGCAAAATGCTACCCTCATAGTGGTCACAAAACTGAGTCAAACAATGCCACCTACCGGTGTGCAGGGGTACGGCTCATAAATGGTTTTGTGTGAGTTGATTCAGAACCACACTATAACGTCTCTGTAACCTTTGTTTTTTTTAAGTAAATTTCTGGTTTTTTTTTAAACATAAAGTAACTTTAATTATTATATGTTAATCCCCTGTCCGTGCACGGCGGGGGTTTCGTGCAGGGCCTGGCCTGCACCCATCCCGCTATAACTATCCAGTCATGCACAGCGGGTGATGGCGGCCAGGCCCTCGGATAATCCCCTATACCACCCAAACCCATGTCATGCAAGGCAAGGCTTTAGGCTTTGCGTGGCGGGGGTTGGTAGCAGGGCCTGGCCTGTGGCCTGGACCTGCGACAACCCCAACCCCCTCTTCCCCTCCCTCTCCCCCCCAAGCACCCAATTCCGCCTGCATAAGTCTCTGGATGGGTCTGTGAGTGTGTGCATGAGTACCTCACTGGGTCTGTCAGTGGGTGCATGAATCCCTGAGTGGATGTGTGAGTGGATGCATGACTTTTAGAGTAGGTCTGTGATTGGGTGCATGAGTGTCTGAGAGGGTCTGTGAGTGGATGTGTGAGTGTCTGAGTCTGTGATTAGGTGCATGAGGGTCTGACTGGGTCTGTGAGAGTGTGTGTGAGTGTCTGTGTGGGTGTGTCAGTAGATGTATGAGTGACTCGGCCACAAAATAATCTCACCTGTCTTTTTATCCAACAAGAGTCCACACTTTTGCACTAAATAGCTCCCAAGTGGAGTTCTTTCTGCCTCCTTGGGTAAATGTCCAGTATGTATTCTACACTACAGCTGCATAGTGGACCATGAGGAAATGTCTCCAGCAACCTTGTGTGTATTTTGCAATGTGATTGTTCCTTGTGCGTCTTTCTCCAGAATTCTGCAATAACCTGAATCCTCCTGTAGAGGCCAATGACACTACAAAGACGTAAATCTCTACCAAACCAGGGTCATTCTTCTTAGATATATGATGCAAGTGCTTCTTTGTTCTGTGGAGATGTCCTCATATCCCTCGGCATCAAGAACACGCCATCAAAATTAGCGGCAAACTCACTGGCAGCCCTTTGGTAAGCTGACCATCATCCTTGCAAAAGGGGAAGACCTTTTATTATTTATAGAAAAGGGGGAGGGGGGCCGCACAGGCACCCTTCCCCGGCCAGTTTCTACCACGGGGACCCCTTCTGCCGGGGCCCACCACAATTCAGTAGGGGCTACGCAGCCCCCCTGCCCTGGCTGATTTTGGCCCAAGTGACCCTTTCACCTGGGGCCCGGCCATGTCTCCCGGGTGCCCCCAAAGGACACCCAATCCGCAGCATTGGGGTCCACTGGGGAGGCTGAATACCCTGCGGTCCCAGCTGGTTCTCTGCCTCCTGCTGCAAACTCACTGGCAGCCCTTTGGTAAGCTGTCCATCATCCTGGCAAAAGGGGAAGACCTTTTATTATTTATAGAAAAGGGGGAGGGGGGCCGCACAGGCACCCTTCCCAGGCCAGTTTCTACCACGGGGACCCCTTCTGCCGGGGCCCACCACAATTCAGTGGGGGCTACGCAGCCCCCTCCCCTGGCTGATTTTGGCCCAAGTGACCCTTTCCCCTGGGGCCCGACCATGTCTCCCGGGTGCCCCCAAAGGACACCCAATCTGCAGCATTAGGGTCCACGGGGAGGCTGAATACCCTGCGGTCCCAGCTGGTTCTCTGCCTCCTGCGGGAGCCTGCATTGCTCTCACACACTGGGAGCTGCTAAACTTGCAGCTCCCTGTATGTTAGAGCAATCAGTCATCAAGTGGAAACTCTGCTCCCAGGAAGCGAGAGCGTTTTCACAGCTCTTGCTTCCTAGGAGCGGAGTTCGTGTTTGCTCTGACTTGACGGGAGCTGTCAAAGCTCCCACCATGCCAGAGCAAACAGCTATGTCCCGGGGTTAGGCACCCTGGGACAAAGCAGGAGCTGGGGGGGTCCCCCTGGGGGTGGTGGTCCCCAAGGCCAATATAAGCTCCACGAGGGGTGAGTGCAGCCCCCCCTTCTTTACTTTCCGGGGCCAGCACAGGGGAGGGGGTGGTCCCTGGGCCCCCCCATTATTTAGCCCGAGGGAGGCAGTCGTGCCGAGGCTTGAGAGGTCAGTGAGGCCCCCCATTACATTTTCATTAGCCCCAATGAGATGGTGATCCCTGGGGATTATAGAGCCTCAGAAAGGTGGCCCCGTGTGCCCCTCTTTTTTAATTTTTTTATTTAATATAAATAAATCCTTGGGAAGGTGGTGGTCCCTGGGGATCCAAGAGCCTTGGAAGGGGGGCCTACGTGTCCCCGTCCTTTTCTTAAATAATGTCCCTTGGGCCTAGCCCGCCTGGGGGCTGTTTTCAAAACAAGCGCAGGAGCCCTCACTTTAAAAACAAAACAAAAAAAAAAGTTTGTTAAACTCACAGATCCGTGAAAGATTTTTTTTTAAACTGTTGTGTTAAAAAATAAATTATTCTTTGGTATGTTTGGATTCTTATGCTACCCTGTCCCCAGCACATACCTTTTCCCACCTTTATTTTAGTTTTCAAAAAGTTCAGTCTTTTCCACCACATCTTTCTTCTAGGATTATCAGGAAATAATCTTGACCTAATGAAATTAAGTTTTTTATGCTACAGGCAAGGTTAAGATGATCATCTGGTGTCACAAGGGCAGCGTTTTACAGTGAAGGCCCTTGAAAACACACCATGTTTTGGATCCAGCTAAAACATGCATTATGCCTACCCAAGTTACTTTTGTTGATCACTTCTTTTTTACATTGTCCAGTTATTTTAAAAGAAGTATAAATGCATAGTATCTAGACTAGCAGCATTAATTAGATCAATTCAAAACAGTTGTGTTATGAGCATTTAGCTAGTAAATTTTTGGAATATAAATCTATATTCCAACTACTTTATAATAAATACATCTTATCCTTTGTCGTGTGTTTCAGATGTGTATTGTTGACATCCACTATATATCTTTGTATTTTTATAGAGCAGAGACTGCCTAAAGCAAGGTCCACCTGCAAAAGGGGAGGTTGTTCAGGTGAAGTGGCCAGATGGAGTTCTGTATGGTGCAAAATATCTTGGAAGCAATGCAGTTCAAATGTATCAGGTATGTTGGACTTATTTGTTATTATATAGATTTGTAGAAGAGGTTCTCCACAGCATATTTACATATTAGTTTTTAGCAGTGACTCATCCCAACATCCTTTTAATTGTGTTTAAATATTCTCAAAACTGTCAGCTGCTTGCTGTGGCTCAGTATAGCTGTTGCTCTTGGTATTATTATGCATATGTTTCACATGCTTGCCCTTACAGTGTCTTTCTGCCAGCCATCTGTGAAGTATTTATGCATTTTGCTGTCATGACGCTTGGCCTTTTTAGGGTTCCTTGCTTCTTCTTGATGTTAACTTTTGGAGTCAGTTACTGCTAAAACAGCAACGGATACCTTTCAAGAGTGAACTTCTTGCATATTCAGTCAAACCGATAAACAAACCAGTTGTTTTAAACATGTATTTATTTTAATTTTTTGAGTTGCCTTACATAAGGAAAGCATTACTTACTTAAAACATATTTTTATCTGTGGCATGGGGATGAGGAAGCACAGTAGACATTACCTCCTTGATCTGCTCTTCTTAAACTATTCTGGGCAAAACAAATATATAAGCTACATTAATTGAAAGCTCATAGCCTGTAAAGTGGTTCTGCTCAACTTGCTCCCTACACTGATAACATCTCAGGATTTGCTCCTCTGCTCAGGAAAGACCCAGTTATCTATCTGAATTAATGCTGCCCGTGGGCCACAGCTGACAGTAAAATGCTGCCCAATGTGTTAATGTTGTTTTCTTGACATGCTGTGAAGCACTGTTTTCATCAAGTGGACATGACTGTGCTGACAAGCCTGTGGTTATGTAGTTCCTTGACACTGGAAAGCACCTCTCACTTTTCTCATGTAGGGTCTAAGGCAACACTTCACATAGGTGCCTTAAAAAGATTTTATTGCTTTACGGGTAGGAGACATTTTACAATTCTATTAGATATTTATTTGGTGAAGACACATTCTCTCTTACGCACTCGTACATATCCCCATAAGTAAGTGGTCTATTTTAAACATATATGAAGGGAAGCTCCTCTGTTAGACAGTTTCTTTGCCCTTAGAGTTTTCTCTTTTCAGCGCCTTTTCTAGTTCCCTGGCTAATGTGATTACATGAGCGTTATAATCTTTAACATGCCTCTGAGGTTACTTTGAGAGACCTCCTGAGGAACAAAACTTTTAAGGATGAAGTAGGTTATTTAAAAAATCTTGAAATCGCATCAGTGAGTTATCAATGTACCATTGCTCACTTGCAATCATAGACACCAGCACAGTTAAGGTTGTTTTTGAAAAACATGACAGCCAGATTACGCTTCATGTAGGATATTGTACACTGTTCCCAGTTAGAAATGTAAAAGTCCTATACTGGCAACCTAACTTTTAAGAACTATCAAGGATATCTGAGGTTTACATTAGACCACAGCTCAAAGAGGTTCTTAACTGTGTTAAAGTTGTGCATCCTATCATTAAACAACTTTAAAAAGCACTGGGCAGGTACAAGAGACCAGACTAGAACATGTGACCTTTGCAGGGGTGGGCTTCAAGATCTTAAAGCATGTGCTAATCATTTGCCCCTGTAAAACAGTGCTTTAGGTGAGGAACTGTTTTTAAAAACCTTTGTGCTTTAACCGCTTAGGTGCGGGCGTCGGCCACTGGCCGACGCCCACACACCCTCCCTGGTGCGGGTCACGACCAGTGGCCGACACCAGGAAGGGTATCAATAAATCCTCGGGTGCGTCGCACCCGAGGATTTATTTATTTTTTTTAAACCCCCCCCGGGAGACACGGAAGCTTCCGTGTCTCCCCCCGCCCCCCCACCCGCCCCTTTGTGACGTCAGCGCGCCTCGCGGCGCGCTGACGTTGCAAAGGTGTTTTCCCCATCAAAGCAGGAAGCAGCCTTGCGGCCGCTTCCTGCTTTGATGGGGAAAACGGCCTTTCTCACGTTCGGGAAGGCCTCGTAAGAAAGGGGAGTGTCTCCCCTTTCTTACGAGGCCTTCCTGAAAGTGTTTCCTGGCCCCCCTCTCACTTTCAGGTTTCCTGGCCCAGCTGTGCTGCGATCGGGGGCCAGAAACAGTTTGAGAAGGCCTCGTAAGAAAGGGGGAGAGTCTCCCCTTTCTTACGAGGCCTTCTCAAAGTGTTTCCTGGCCCCCGATCGCAGCACAGCTGCGATCGGGGGCCAGGAAACACCACTAGACGCCAGGGATTTCACTTTGGGGGGGCGGCCCCCTCGGAAAACGGGCCGCCCCCCCCGGGGGCATAATTAATAAAAAAAAAAAAAAAAGGTAGGTGCCCCCTGGGGGGGGGGGGGGGGGCGCAATCGCGCCCCCCCCCCCCCCCGGGTATTGTTTTTAAAAAAAAAAAATAATAATAAAAAAAAAAAAAAATGACAGGGGGTCACCCGTGAGCAGGTTGACCCCCTGTGGGGGCATTTTTTTTTTTAGATGTTGTAGGGTTTCCCTGGGGGCCATTTTGGCCCCCAAGGAAACCATACAACAACTAAAAAAAATAGATCTATATTTATATATCTATGTAGATAGATATATCTATGTACATGGATATATCTATAGATATATCTATGTACATAGATATATATATATATATATAGAGGTAGATCTATATATACCAAAGAGATTTATAAAGTGTGCTACTCACCTGTGAGGGTCTCAAGGCGCTTGGGGGGGGTGCGGGGGGAGGGAAAGGGGCTGGGAGGTTCACTGTTCGAAAAGCCAGGTTTTGAGGCCCTTCCTGAAAAGAAGTAGGTTTTGGGTCTTGCGAAGGTGGGTTGTGAGGGCGTTCCAGGTTTTGGGTGCAAGGTAGGAGAAGGATCTGCCCCCGGTGGTGGTGTGTTTGATGCGGGGGACAGAGGCGAGAGAGAGGTCAGCTGAGCGGACGTTTCGTGTGGGGGTGTGGAAGGTGACTCTCGTTGAGGTAGGCAGGGCCTGTGTTGTGGAGTGATTTGTGTGCGAGGATGAGGATCTTGAAGGTGATCCTTTTGTCAATGGGGAGCCAGTGGAGGGATTTGAGGTGTGGAGAGATGTGTTAGTGTCGGCGGAGGTCGAGGATGAGTCGTGCTGCTGAGTTCTAGATGCGTGTAGTTTGCGCTTGAGTTTTAGAGTGGTGCCGGCGTAGAGGGTGTTTCCGTAATCAAGCCTGCTGCTGATGTGTGCGTGAGTGACAGTTTTTCTGATCTCTGCGGGGATCCATTTGAATGTTTTTCAGTATACGGAGTGTGTTGAAGCATGAGGAGGTGAGAGCGTTGATTTGTTGGGTCATCGAGAGGGAGGAGTCTAGGATGATGCTGAGGTTGCGTGCGTGGTTGGCGGGGGTGGGTGCAGGGCCTAGCGTGGTGGGCCACCATGAGGGGTCCCAGGTGTTTTTGTGTGGGCCAAAGAGGATTATTTCGGTTTTGCTTGAGTTGAGTTTCAGGTGATTGGCTGTCGTATATATATCACTTTTGTCAATATGTGTGTGGTTTCCCTGGGGGGAAAAGGGTCCGACTTGTCTAGTGGCAGTTTTAGTGCCATAAAGAAGCGCATAAGGTTTATATGCCTACTGCAAAGAGCAAATCTGTATTTTATGTAAATAGCTGAGTACATTAGCAAAGTCTATGGAGAGATGAAGGGCACTTTTGCTGGGTGGTAATGAGGGAATCCGAGGAGGAGGGAGTGGGAGCACCAATAATGATTGTTGGACTGGGCGCAGGAGGTGCTAAAGACTGTGACGAATGGTATGTGACAAGGTGTTTTTTGAGTGTCTTGAAAGTACGTGCTGATTGAGGGAAGAAGCGCAGGTAAGGTGGCCTCTACTGTTGCACGTATCTCACACACCATCGATTTTGTGACTGTCTACGTAGGCTAGTGTTTTAGAGCAACAGTTTAGCCAATAGCAGAGATGGCATCTTGATGGATGACTGCTGCCTACACTCGGGTTATAGAGGACCGCTCTGACATAGGATCAGAGACTGAGACATCAGATACTGAGACAGCATCTGAGGGATAGGACAATGGCGCAGACTCTGGGAGTGATTTTTCAGTCAGAGGAGTCCCATTCGATAACTCCTCTTCCAGTACATTATGAGGGAGGTGATGAGGACAGTCCTGCTGTCCCTTCGCAAGCTGTTTGTGCAACTGGGTAATAGTGGGTTAGGTCAACCCAGAGAGCAGGTGAATGCGGCGGCAAGCAGAGAGAGAGTGCTCTCTTGGGAGCTCCCCAATTTAGTTCAGCCCCAAATTCCACCACCCAAATCATATTGTGGAGACATCAAAATTATCCATGGCAAAACAAACTGGTTTTGTAAGGCAGGCACCTGTGTTTTTGGTCCTGGATTCGGCGGCCATATAGAGAAACACACTAAACCCAAACATTTCTGGAAACTAGACATTCGGGGGAG
The DNA here is from genome assembly GCF_031143425.1 of Pleurodeles waltl. Taxonomy (NCBI): domain Eukaryota; kingdom Metazoa; phylum Chordata; class Amphibia; order Caudata; family Salamandridae; genus Pleurodeles; species Pleurodeles waltl. The sequence continues at coordinate 909,019,489 of NC_090436.1, forward strand.
TCCACAGAGGTGTGACTTGTGTGGCTTCCCCAAAGTTTTCTTACCCAGAATACCCTGCAAAGCTGAAATGTTGAAAAAAAACTCAATTTTTCTCGCATTTCTGTCACACAAACTACAGGAATATGCTGGGATCCACAATATTCCTACCACCCAGTGACTCCTCACCTGTCCTGATAAAAACACTACCCCACTTGAGTGCCTACACCTAGTGTCTGTGTCAGGAATGGATCACCCCAGGGTCAACAGCTGCCTCACGTAAGGACCAACATTGACCGTTGTGTGATCTATTCCTGTCGCAGGCACCAGGCCTAACCACACAAGTGAGGTATCATTTTTATCGGGAGGCTTGGGGGAACGCTGGGTGGAAGGAAATTTGTGGCTCCTCTCAGATTCCAGAACTTTCTGTCACCGAAATGTGAGGAAAACTTGTTTTTTTAGCCACTTTTTGAGGTTTGCAAAGGATTCTGGGTAACAGAACCTGGTCCGAGCCCCGCAAGTCACCCCTCCTTGGATTCCCCTAGGTCTCTAGTTTTCAGAAATGCACAGGTTTGGTAGGTTTCCCTAGGTGCCGGCTGAGCTAGAGGCCAAAATCTACAGGTAGGCACTTTGCAAAAAACAGCTCTGTTTTCTGTGATGTGTCCACGTTGTGTTTTGGGGCATTTCCTGTCGCGGGCGCTAGGCCTACCCACACAAGTGAGGTATCATTTTTATCGGGAGACTTGGGGGGACGCTGGGTGGAAGGAAATTTGAGGCTCCTCTCAGATTCCAGAACTTTCTGTCACCGAAATGTGAGGAAAACTTGTTTTTTTAGCCACTTTTTGAGGTTTGCAAAGGATTCTGGGTAACAGAACCTGGTCCGAGCCCCGCGAGTCACCCCATCTTGGATTCCCCTAGGTCTCTAGTTTTCAAAAATGTACAGGTTTGGTAGGTTTCCCTAGGTGCCGGCTGAGCTAGAGGCCAAAATCTACAGGTAGGCACTTTGCAAAAAACAGCTCTGTTTTCTGTGATGTGTCCACGTTGTGTTTTGGGGCATTTCCTGTCGCGGGCGCTAGGCCTACCCACACAAGTGAGGTATCATTTTTATCGGGAGACTTGGGGGGACGCTGGGTGGAAGGAAATTTGAGGCTCCTCTCCGATTCCAGAACTTTCTGTCACCGAAATGTGAGGAAAACTTGTTTTTTAGCCACTTTTTGAGGTTTGCAAAGGATTCTGGGTAACAGAACCTGGTCAGAGCCCCGCGAGTCACCCCATCTTGGATTCCCCTAGGTCTCTAGTTTTCAAAAATGTACAGGTTTGGTAGGTTTCCCTATGTGCCGGCTGAGCTAGAGGCCATAATCCACAGGTAGGCACTTTGCAAAAAACAGCTCTGTATTTTGTGAAAAAATGGGATGTGTCCACGTTGTGTTTTGGGGCATTTCCTGTCGCGGGCGCTAGGCCTACCCACACAAGTGAGGTATCATTTTTTTCGGGAGACTTGGGGGAACATAGAATAGCAAAACAAGTGTTATTGCCCCTTATCTTTCTCTACATTTTTTCCTTCCAAATATAAGAGAGTGTGTAAAAAAGACGTCTATTTGAGAAATGCCCTGCAATTCACATGCTAGTATGGGCACCTCGGAATTCAAAGATGTGGAAATAACCACTGCTCCTCAAAACCTTATCTTGATCCCATTTTGGAAATGCAAAGGTTTTCTTGATACCTCTTTTTCACTCCTCATATTTCAGCAAATGAATTGCTGTATACCCAGTATAGAATGAAAACCAACTGCAGGGTGCACCTCATTTATTGGCTCTGGGTACCTAGGGTTCTTGATGAACCTATAAGCCCTTTATATCCCCGCAACCAGAAGAGTCCAGCAGACAAAACGGTATATTGCTTTCAGAAATCTGACATCGCAGGAAAAAGTTACAGAGTAAAACATAAAGAAAAATGGCTGTTGTTTTCAGCTCAATTTCAATATTTTTTTATTTCAGCTGTTATTTTCTGTAGGAAAACCTTGTAGGATCTACACAAATGACCCCTTGCTGAATTCAGAATTTTGTCTAGTTTTCAGAAATGTTTAGCTTTCCGGGATCCAGCATTGGTTTCACACCCATTCCTGTCACTAACTGGAAGGAGGTTGAAAGCACCAAAAATAGTAAAAATGGGGTATGTCCCAGTAAAATGCCAAATTTGTGTTGGAAAATGTGGTTTTCTGATTCAAGTCTGCCCGTTCCTGAAAGGTGGGAAGATAGTGATTTCAGCACCAGAAACCCTTTGTTGATGGCATTTTCAGGGAAAAAACCACAAGCCTTCTTCGGCGGCCCTTTTTTCCCATTTTTTTGGAAAAAACTAAATTTTCACTGTATTTTGGCTATTTTCTTGGTCTCCTCCAGGGTAAACCACAAACTCTGGGTACCATTAGAATCCCTAGGATGTTGGAAAAAAAGGACGCAAATTTGGCGTGGTTAGCTTATGTGGACAAAAGGTTATGAAGCCCTAAGCGCGAACTACCCCAAATAGCCAAAAAAGGGCTCAGCACTGGGGGGGGGAAAGGCCCAGCAGCTAAGGGGTTAAATATAGTGTGTTCAAAATCAATCATCTGATTGCTTTAGCAAAGTCACCTCCTGATGAATTTGTGTTATAATTTGCATACATTTTTTAAATCATTTCTGTTTTTAAGTTAGCAGTGTTTAAATGTGGATTTTTGTCACGTCTCATATGAGTCTTTTAAGTAATTGTGACTATGGTGGTCATTACAACCCTGGCGGTTGATGTTAAAGCGGCGGTAAGACTGCCAACAGGCTGGGAAAAAAAAAATGGAATTACGACCGTGGCGGAAACCGCCAACAAAGACAGCCACTTTAACACTCCTACCGCCACAGCGGTACAAACAAACAGCTTGGCGGTCACCGCCAACAGACAGGCGGAGGACAATTTACCGCCCACAGTATCACAACCTACCAATCCGCCACCTTTTCCGGGGCGGATTCACCGCAAACAAAAACACAGCGGAAACAGGACTTCGAAGGGAAAACGCTCACCTCAACACACCCCACGAGGAATCCGGACACCAAGGAACCCGAACTCCACATCCTGCCAGCCCTTATCTTCTTGCTCCTGTACCAGGAGCACGAACGCCGGCGGCGAAGACCACGGTGAGTACTGCACCTACGACACAGGGGAGGGGAGAGGGAAAAAACAGGGACACATACACGCAACACCCCCACCCTCACCCACGACAACACACACACTAATACAGCATGATACATAACAGTTACACCCCACCAAGCCCCCCGGAAGAATGCAAGGACAAAAGGAAATGAGTGTAACCATTGTAATATATTAAAATCCAGTACGCAAAAATATATCTATACACTATAAACAAAATATACATCAAGAATAGTAGTCCAGGTAGTGCTCCATTGAAGTCCGTGGAACACTGGGCCCACACGGTATGGGCGAGGCCCACACTCAATCCCCGAAATGACGTAGAGAACACTGCAGGGGCATCAGATAGCAATAAAACAGGCACCTCAGGGGGAAGGGAAAGGGGGGGCACCTCAGCCGGTTGAGTGCACGACGCCAAATCCACGAGGGGGCCACATGCCCACTGTTCCATCCTGGGGAGTGCAAAGCCACAGTCTCTCAAGTCTCTACAGAGGGCGGGTTGCCCACTGTTCCATCCTGGGGAGTGCAAAGCCACAGTCTCTCAAGTCTCTACAGTGGGTGGGTTGCCTACTGTTCCATCCTGGGGAGTGCAAAGCCACAGTCTCTCAAGTCTCTACAGTGGGTGGTATGTCCAGTGTTCCATCCTGGGGAGTGCAAAGCCACAGTCTCTCAAGTGGATAACAGTCTCCACTGGTTCTGGAGGGGGCATTGTGCCCAGAGTGCTTCATCCTGCCAAGGACAGAGGTAGTGGATGTGATACTCCACTGGTTCTGGAGGGGGCTTTGTGCCCAGAGGGCTTCATCCTGCCAAGACAGAGGTAGTGGATGTGATACTCCACTGGTTCTGGAGGGGGCTTTGTGCCCAGAGTGCTTCATCCTGCCAATGACTGAGGTAGTGGATGTTTTTCTCCACTGGTTCTGGAGGGGGCTTTGTGCCCAGAGTGCTTCATCCTGCCAAGGACTGAGGTAGTGGATGTTTTTCTCCACTGGTTCTGGAGGGGGCTTTGTGCCCAGAGTGCTTCATCCTGCCAAGGACTGAGGTAGTGGATGTGATACTCCACTGCTTCTGGAGGGGGCTTTGTGTCCAGAGTGCTTCATCCTGCTAAGGACTGAGGTAGTGGATGTTTTTCTCCACTGGTTCTGGAGGGGGCTTTGTGCCCAAAGTGCTTCATCCTGCTCGTGACGGACTCAGTAGCGTCAGTGCCCTTGGCGCTCATGGGCCAGCGGTGCTTGTAGCGGCGGTGCCCTGTTCAGCGGTGCTTGTAGCGGCGGTGCCCTGTTCAGCGGTGCTTGTGGCGATGGTGCCCTGTTCAGCGGTGCTTGTTGGGGCGGTGCCCTGTTCAGCGGTGCTTGTGGCGGAGGGGTCCTTTGCAGTTACTCAGCTGCTGGCGGTCCTGTCTGGCCTAGCGGGGCTGGTGCTGGCGGTCCTGTCTGGCCCAGCGGGGCTGATGCTGGCGGTCCTGTCTTGCCCATCGGGGCTGGTGCTGACGGTGGCCTCCTGGGCAGCAGGGCTGGTGCTGGCGGTGGCCTCCTGTGCAGCAGGGCTGGGGCTGGCGGTGGCCTCCTGGGCAGCGGGGCTGATGGCGGTGGCCTCCTGGGCAGCGGGGCTGGTGCTGGCGGTGGCCTCCTGGGCAGCAGGGCTGGTGCTGGCGGTGGCCTCCTGGGCAGCTGGGTAGGTGGCTGTGGCCTCCTGGGCAGCGGGGATGATGGCGGTCTTCTCCGCCATGCTGCTCTTCCCAGACTTGCTGACTTTCTTGTGGGCCTTCCCCACCTTGAAAGGTGTCGCAGCTGACTCCACACTCCCACCTGTACCCTTGGGAGGGCTTTGGTGGCTGGAGTTTTCCGCCTCTCCCGCCGGGCACTGGCCAACTTTTGATGCTTGACAGGTGGGGGACTGTCCGTGCTGTGGCTCCATGCCACACTGGCTGCCCTGGTGGCCGGTGCACTCCAGATTCCGGTGACTACAGGCACCACTGGTCCCGGAGATGTTGTGGCTGAGGTGCTAGGTTGGGACCTGGAGAGTTGGGCCCTAGGAGACGGACGGGGTGGGGGAGGTGAGGGAAAGAGGTCAAGGTTCGACAGAAAAAGTTTCTTGGGAACACTGGGACGGGTAGCTGGAGGGGGTTTGGGAGTGGAGGAAGAGGTTGTGGTTGTAGGAGGTGTTCGTTTGGTGACTTTGGGTGAAGGTGCATGCGCTGGAGGCTGTTGTGAGGTGGATGGCTGTTGGGTGGGTGTGTGCCTGCGTTTGTGTATCTTGGGAGGTAGCGTCACAGACACACTGGGAGAGGACACAGGGAACGTGTGAATGGCAGTGGGGGTGGTGACTGCACATGATCGGGGTGTGGTGGTGTGTGTGCTGGTGATGGGAGTAGTGGCTGTAGATGTAGTGCATGCAGGTGTGAGTGGAGATGAGACTGGGAGGGAGGAGGGAGACAAGGAGGAGGGGGACACAGTGGAGGCAGTGGATGTTGGTGTGTCTGCATGTGTCTGGTGCTTGCGTGAGTGCCTGTGGGATATGTGGTGCTTATGTTTGCCTGAGCTTCCCTTTTGTGTTGAGGTGTGTGCATGCTGGTCTGAAGGTGTGCTTGGGATAGGCTGAGGTAGAGGAGATTGGGTCTGGGTGGAGGAAGTTGGAGGGGGAGGCTAGAGACAGGGACAATGGCTGCCATCAGTGCTGAGGCCAGAGTCTGAAAAGCTCACTAAAGGGCCGCCTGACCAGAATGAATGCCCTCCAGGAATGCATTTGTTTGTTGCATCTGCCTTTCTACACCCTGGATGGCATTCAAAATGGTAGACTGCCCAACAGTGAGGGACCTGCGGAGGTCAATGGCCTCCTCACTGAGCGCAGCAGGGTTAACTGGGGCAGGGACTGAGGTGCCTGGGGCGAAGGTGATGCCCACCCTCCTGGGTGAGCGGGTATGGGGCAAAGGCTGAGGGGCTGCTAGGAGGGCGGTGCTGGTAGGGAGGGTGGCGGCTGTACGTGTAGATGCAGGGGGCACAGATGTTGCCGCCACCACAAGGGAGCTCCCATCAGGGGACGAGTCCGTGTCACTGGTGTCAGCTCCTGTCCCCCGCCGTGGAGCTCCCCTCGCCCTCCGTCCCACTGGTGAACTCAGAGTCCGTTGTCTCGCCCTCTAGGGCCATGTGGGATGTAGCTCCCTCCTGCTCCGGTGCCACTGCTCCTCCGCCTGATGAGGTTAATGCACACAAGAACAGGGAGACCACAAAAAGGTGGGGGACGACAGAAGAAAGACATGTTGAGTGCATGCATTACCGCTACTGTTGGCAGACACGACAGACACAGAAGCCCCCTGCACTACGCCGCGCACTTGGACTCCACTGTTCAATCCCTGGGACATGGCCTACAAGGCTATGGCCGACATCTGCACACATGGATGACACAGGAGCCTGACTAGGTGTACTTGGCACTGTACACAGGTGGGGTGGGGTGCCACAGGGTCTGCCAGAACAAGGGGACCTAGCTAGCATACTCGCCCTGGCCTAGGGAAACCCACAGCCCAACTCCCCCACCCAGGCACCTCCACTGCGCGCAAAATCAGCAGAATGAGAGTGTACTCACCCCCTTGTGGCTGCTGTGATGCCCTCAAGCGCCCATCCAACTCCGGGTATGCCACCGCCAGGATCCTGAACATCAGGGGGGGTCATGGTGCGGCGGGCACCCCTCCCACGTTGGGAGGCCATCCCCAGCTGGGCCTCCGCCGTCTTCTTGCTCCAGCGGCGAATGTCCTCCTATCTTTTACGGCAGTGGGTGCTCCGTCTGTGGTGGACCCCCAAGGTCCGGACTTCCTTGGCGATGGCACGCCAAATATCCTTTTTCTGGTGGGCTCTAACCTACATGAATTGTACAGGGGGAAAATAAAAGTTATTACCAACTGCACCGTCACAGTCATTGGCCCCCATCCCTACCCTTGCCATGTGGCACATGCACTCACCGTTGTTTCATGCACGCCTCAATCTCCCCCACCCCATCTTTCATCCACCCCACTCCACACAGGCATAGCCCATACAGCATGCTCCCAGTGTACTTACCTGTTTGTCTGGAGGACCGTAGAGTAGCGTGTACTGGGGAGGACCCCATCCACGAGTTTCTCCAACTCCTCCGATGTGAAGGCAGGGGCCCTTTCCCCAGACGCACGAGCCATTGTCTCTTCTAGACCGAGGTCACAGCAGCACTTGCAGTGTAGGTCCTCTCCTGTCGAAGATCAGGTATCAAGTGATTGAACAGATAGAAAATGGCGGTCACGTCCGTGGCGGTGCGTACCGTCACCACCGGCGTACATCCTCATTGGCTCCTGGGACCCATAGGGTCCAATGTTAACCAATGCAGAATTGCGCCGCGGTCTTCGACCGCCTACCAGGACGGTGTACAACGCCAGCGCAGTTACCTCACATCCCATTGTCCCACTTTACAGGTCAGGCAGCCGCCATTTCAGGGGCCCACATGGCTTAATTTTTAACTGCATCACACTTACCTAGGCCTTTCCTCAACACTCATACAGGCCAAATTTCGGATTATGATTCGTGTTCTGTGTAAGCTGTGGGTACATACCTCTGAGTTGGTTGACTCTGTGCTCGCTGTTGTCCTTCATAGGCACCGTCCGCTGGGACATGTGTGGAGATGGCGGCAATGGAGGAAAGACATGTGATCATCACCTACAGGCTTGATCGTGCCACAATCCTGGAACGGTGTGCCCAGTTGGAGCCAGACCTGATATCAGCTATCCGCCGTCCCACAGTAATCCCCCCTCAAGTGCAGGTGCTGTCAGTACTCCATTTCCTTGCAAGTGGGTAATTTCAAACTACAGTGGCCATAGCATCAGGGATGTCCCAGCCTATGTTTTCCAACGTGTTGTCCAGAGTGTTGTCTGCCCTGCTGAAACACATGCGGAGCTACATCGTTTTCCCTCAGGTGGAGGATTTGCCTATAGTGATAGGTGACTTCTATGCCCTGGGACATATCCCCAATATCATAGGTGCCATTGATGGGACACATGTGGCTTTAGTGCCCCCCCCCCCCGCAGGAGTGAACAGGTGTACAGAAACCTGAAGAGTTATCATTCCATGAATGTGCAGATGGTGTGTTTGGCAGACCAGTACATCTCCCATGTGAATGCCAAATTCCCTGGCTCAGTGCATGATGCTTACATCCTGCGGAATAGCAGCATCCCTTATGTGATGGGTCAACTCCAGAGGCACCGTGTGTGGCTATTAGGTGAGCACCTGGAAGCAAGTCAGTGGGAATGGTTGTCTGGGTCTGGGGATATCCCTCCAGGTTAGTGTGTGTCTAACAGTTGTCCCTCGCCGTTTGCAGGTGACTCTGGTTACCCCAACCTGTCATGGCTACTGACCCCAGTGAGGAATCCCAGGACAAGGGCAGAGGAACGCTACAATAAGGCCCATGGGTGAACTCGGCGGATAATAGAGTGGACCTTCGGCCTCCTGAAGGCCAGGTTCAGGTTCCTACGTATGACAGGTGGATCCCTATTCTACTCACCAAAGAAGGTGTGCCAGATCATCGTGGCCTGCTGTATGCTTTACAAGTTAGTTTTGCAATGACATGGTCGTGAGGATGGTCCAGATGGCGGTGTTGCAGCTGTGGAGCCTGTGGACAGTGAAGACGAGGAAGCAGAAGAAGAGGACATCGACAACAGGAACTCGGTGATCCTGCAATATCTCCAGTGAGACACAGGTAAGAATACAAACCTGCCTACTACATGTACTTTAACACTACAACCTCTCTACTGTCTGTCTTTTTCACCCAGTGTATGGTCACTGAGTTGTCACTTTCCCTTACGATTTCACAGATGTGGGTTCCACTATGTGACATCTGCTGTGTTTCCTCATGGACTAGAGCTGTGTGACATAGGTATGTTGACATTACATTTGAAAGAGCATTTTGACACTGTAATTGCTAATACACTATTTCGAAATCACAGACTGACTCCAGGTTGTTTTGTGCTTCAAAGGTGTTTATTTAAGTGCTCAATATTGGAGGGGGTTGTAAAATGGTGAGGGGTGATGGTGGAGGAATGTCCATGGCAGAGTCCAGTCTATTAGTCTCACAGGTGCATTGCCCAAATGGGCATAGGAAGTGGAGCTGGGGCAGTTTGAGAATGGACAGGGTGACAAAGTAAGACATAAGGGTGACATTCAGGGTGGTCTCATTTCTTGGTGGGGGTCTTGGCATTGTTCTCTGTCTTTGTCCTGGATCTCAGGGACCGTTTGCTTGGTGGTTCTCCCTCTGCAGGGGGTGGGGTGCTGGTGTGGTGGTCTTGTGGCGAGGCGTCCTGTCCACTAGCGTCGGCGAAGGTGGTGGGCAGTTCATCATCCAGGCTAGTGTCAGGGGCCCCTTGTTGTGCCACAGTGTCCCTCCTGATGTTGAGTACTTCCTTCAGGACCCCTACGATGATGCCCAGGGTGGAATTGATGGATCTGAGTTCCTCCCTGAAGCCCAAATACTGTTCCTCCTGCAGGCACTGGGTCTCCTGAAACTTGGCAAGTACATTTGCCATCATCTCCTGGGAGTGGTGGTAGGCTCCCATGATGTTGGAGAGTGCCTCGTGGAGAGTGGGTTCCCTTGGCCTGTCCTCCCCCTGTTGCACAGCAGCCCTCCCAGTTTCCCTGGGCCTCTGTCCCCTGAACCGTGTGCCCACTACCACTGCCCCCAGGTCCTTGTTGTTGTTGGGGTGGTGGGTTCCCTGTAGTGGTGGACACACAACTGCTTGACGTATCCTGGGGACAGAGGTATGGGCCCGCTGGGTGGGTGCTATGCTGGTGTTTCCAGAGGGGGGAAGCTCTGTGGTGGCCTGTGACTGTGTGAGGGGAACCGACTGTCCTGAGGTCCCGGATGGGCCAGGCTGGTCATCTAGATCCAGTTGTACAGAGCTGCTGTCATCACTGTGGGCCTCTTCTGTTGGTGGTGTGGACATGTGTGGACCCTCCTGTCCGGTGATGTTGGGTAGGGTCCTGCAGGGGTATAAAAGGATGTTTATTACATCTGTGTGCGCTATGGTGTGTAATAGGTGGGTGACGGTGTACCCCAGTGCTTGCATTCCTGTGTGGGACCTTGTGTGATGGTGGTTTAGGGGGGTGTACGGGTATGTGCAGTGGCCATGCATTGGTGATGGATGTCCATGCCTTTGTATTGCATGCAGGGTTTGGTGTTGGGATGTGTAGTTTGTGATATTGGGACATTTGTGAGGAGTTGGAGTGATGGGGGTGAGGGCAAGGGTGGGGTTATGTGATAGCATGCAGGTAGGGTGGGGGATGTAATAGTTAAGATTTGACTTACCAGAGTCCATTCCTCCATCTACTCCTGCGCGGCCCTCAGGAGGCAGAATCGCCAAGATTTGCTCCTCCCATGTTGTTAGTGGTGGGGGTCCGCCGCCAGTCCGCTGAACCGCAAGGTGGTGTCTTGAGACCAAGGAACGCACCTTCCCCCGTAGGTCATTCCACCTCTTCCTGATGTCATCCCTATTTCTTGGGTTCTGTCCCACTGCGTTGACCCTGTCCACTATTCTTCGCCATAGCTCCATCTTCCTAGCTATGGAGGTGTGCTGCACCTGTGATCCGAATAGCTGTGGCTCTATCCGGACGATTTCCTCCACCATGACCCTGAGCTCCTCCTCAGAGAACCTGGGGTGTCTTTGCCGGGCCATGGGGTGGTGTGGGTGATGTGTGGGGTGGTGTGTGTAGTGATAAGTGGGGTGATATTTAGTGGTGTGTTGTGTGAGGTGCGTGGAAGTTCTGTGGGTGATGGTATTGTGTGCCTGTGGATGCTTGGTAGTTGTTTGTGGTGTCTCTCTCTGGCCTTCTCTCTGTAATTCTGGTCGTAGGGGTTTGTGGGTGATGTGGGTGTGTGTTTTATATTGTAATGGGTGTGTGGGAGTGTATGTGTATCAGGTGTGTGTATTTCGATTTGTCCAATGTGGTAGTGCTTTGTAAATGTGTGTGTATTTTGAGTGCAGCGGTGTGTACCGCCAATGGAATACCGCAGTTGAAAGACCGCCGCCTGGATTCGTGGGTCGTGATAGTGTGGGCGTGTTTCTGTTGGCGTGACGGTGTAGGTTTTGTTTTCTCCAGTTTATCACTGAACTTTGGTGTGGCAGACTTGTGTTGGTGTCTCAATTTTGGCGGATTCCGAGCTGTGGGTCATAATAGCTGTGGCGGATTTCCGCGGCCGCAGCGGTGTGTTGGGTGTCTTCTGCGCGGCGGTAAGCGGCTTTTACCGCCAATGTTGTAATGACCGCCTATATGTATTGTTGATCTTTGATGAGATCTAAATCAATAAACTTGAATTTAATTAATTCCCGAAAGGGTGAGGTATGGTTTACTGTGGCTACCCAGATGGAGTTTTCTTGACTAAATATAGCTGACAGTGACCTTCAGTAATGCATGCTACAGTGTTGGGGGTATGAGTTCAGTTTCATATGTTGACTTTGCTGTACCTCATTTGCTGGAAGCTTGTAGTGAGCCATAGAGAGAGGAAGGTGCCAAATTCTCTTTGTAAAACGGTTATGTTGTCAAGCAAGCCACTATATTATGACTACATCGTAGATATAATAGAGTGAGTATTACATTTGTAGTGGGCACACTGTAGATATGACTGTCTATGATGTCTATGAAGCTGGACACACGTGCACTGGACTCTATGCGTAATTAATATATTAAAACATGATTTCTGATGCACCTTTCTGAAAATTGCAGGGTTTGTGAAGGATTTTTCAAAAGTATTACTAGTTCTGATCAGATTCAGCATTACTATGACCTCATTCCCATGGATATTTCTAGCTGCAGATCTCCCACATTTTGAATTCCCCAGGTGCCAATCCTAATCCGGAAACTTTTTCCAGCTATTGCTAGCGTGCCAGTAGGCGATGCAATTGGATTCCATGGCAACCTTGCTCTGCCTCCTGAAGTGACAGCTCAGAGCCTTATATATGCACCACTGGTGGTTTTTCACAGGCTTCTAAAATGATTTATCAGTGACGGTGTGCTAAAGGATGCCTCCCCAAAATTTCAGCCATCAAACTAGATGGGAAGACTTGAAGCAAGTTGTTTCAGGTCGGTTGGGGGGCAAAATTGCTGTATAGTGAGGTTATCATGCTGCAGAAGATTTGGGAGAGCTTGATGCAAAGGTCTATGAAAGGTAATGCTCTTGGAGGCGGCGGCCGGAGAGGTGAAATCTTTCCCAGTGGCAAAGATCTCTGCCGTTGTTGGTGCTGGCATTGACACTGCCTGTAGAATGGTGCATTAGTTGGTTCGTATCTGTTGGTTGAAGTGTCTCAGAGGAGATTTGAAGGTGTCCACGTTGTCACGGCTTGTTCTCCATTTGTGCTTCACTAATTTCAAGTGGCCCTTTGTTATGCATAGTTCCTCTGTGTTAGAAATGGGGGTTCTGGTTGGCTGAGATACACACCTAAGCTGGGCAGAACCCACCAATCTCATCAGGGCTAGTAAGTTACACACCATAGATAACCTGTGCTCAACCTCTGATAGCTTAGCGCAGAGCAGTCAGACTTATCCTCAGAGGCAGTGTGTAACACATTTGCGCAACGTACTCACATCACAAACACCATAAATACACCACACAAAAGACTTCAAACAGGATTGTTTAAAACTATAGATGGTATGTTGTACATGAAACATGACCAAGGCGTCAAAGACCATAAATAGTTTGCATATTTGATAATACTGGGGTAATGTTTGTTGTTCTGTAATTGCAAGAACGAAAATGGCATACATTATACATCATTAGTTCTGTAAGTACTGTGACCACAAAATACATCAGGCTTTATAAAAAGGGAAGACTCAAAGATCACTACATTAGTGCGAGTAATGCTACCTAGTTTGAGAGACCAGGCCTATGAAACATTATAATCACTACATATGCATGAATCACCAGTTATCTCCATAAGTGTACCAGTAACAATGAGCCCACACAGGTAACAGGGGCCCCTACCCTCCTATTAGTGGGATTACATTACTTAGAGAGATAGATGCAGTTATGAATAGTAGGATGGGCACAAGGGGGTACCTGTGCTCTCATTCAATGTGTTAAGGTACTTCCACTCCATGAGCGATTCTATTTCTCCAATCTGTTCCCGCCCCGTTCATAGGGTCCCCTTCCTGGGGACTCACACAGTTTCCTCGATGAGGACAATGTTGCCAAGGTTGTCACCGGAAAGCCTCAGCCACTCACGCAATTCACCATGCAGTGGTATCACTTCCTTAGGGCCAAATCATGCGATGCTTCCTCGAGGGAGAATAGGGTTAAGCCTCTCTGCAGTGTACAGGGAGCAGTTGAGCAAGTAAACCCGGGCACAGTTGTACCCCTCCAGGAAAGACACCATTGGCAGTGGATCCCCAATGGACCTGGTGGGGTCCAGCATAGCCACACAGAATTCCTCTTTTGGGCAGTGGGTGTTGGCCCAAGGCAGACTTCGCTGGAGATAGCACTCAGGTGCCAGCACTGGGACTACTAAGGTGAGCCACCACTTGTGCAGCACGAAGCGATACACACCCGCTTATCACAGCTGGTCAGGGCAGTGAGTTCAGCTGGCCTTTTAGCTTTGCCAGGAGCTTGACACACGCTGGAGGAGATGTAAGAGGGGCCAGTAACAGCGCTCAGCACAGGCTGACTTACTGGTCAGTGCAGCACTCAGCATGCGCTAGTCAGCACAGTTGGGACAGTCAAAAATAATGACGCACTCCCCAAGCGCTAAGAGAAAAATGAAGTGCTCCTCACATGCTAAGAGACAATTAAGTGCTCACTACACGCTGGTTTCAAAGAAGCAAGGAGCCATAAACATCACTCCCCATATGCTGGGCTCTGCGGGGAACACTTAGGATCACAAAGAGGGCAGGCAGGCCAGCACAAGAGTCGTTATGACAGGGTGGCAGTCTCTCCAGCAGCCTAACAGGTAGGCAGGGCAGCACACAACAATCAAGTAGTTCCAATGGCAGTTCCTCCTGACAACGCCACCCTGCCTTGGTAGACCAGGGTGAGGGAGCAGCAGGGTAACAAATAGAAAAGCAATCCAGTGAGTCCTTTAGGCCACCCAGCAAGTGGCAGGCTGCACGGCAAAAGCAGAAGAGCAGTCCAGATGAGTCCTCGATGAGCAGTGCAGCAGTCCTTCTGACAGAAATTTGGTCCCAGTTTCAAAGGTGTTCTGAAAACATGAGGTCAGAGCCCCTGTACGTATACTCATAAATGTCTTTGATGTGGGAGGTGACTTCAAAGGAGCCATTTCAAGTTTATAACAAACCCCTTTCAACCCATCCCTGACTCCAGACATCAATAGGGGGTAAATCAGCCCTTTGTGTGAGGGCAGGACACAACTTATAGACATATAAGTGTGAAGATCCTCTCCAAGCCCAGGAAGACTGTCAGTATGCAGATGTATACCCGTCACACCCAGCACTTCCTGAGGGGTGGCTGTATGAAAAGTATGCACAAAGTGTAACTGTCTCTCAGACCTCTACGTGGCTTGGAGTCAGACTGCAAAGCACATAAATGTATAAGCACAGAAAATGCACACTCTAAAAGTGGCATTTCTCATATAATAATGTACAATCCAACAACACCAGTGTACGGGATTTCTCACTACCATTCCAAACATACCACACATGGCATTGATACTTTTTTCAGATCAGTAATTACCACTTAAAAAGTATATCAGGGAATTCCCAGTGTTAACTTATGAGAGCAACAGCACTCACAGTAGTGTAAAAACTAAACAGTCTGTTTGTCACTGCTAGGACTTGCAAAACATAAGAGTACGTGTCCTGCCTATCCTAGTTGCAGATTCCTTACCTTAGAATTTCTTGCAGGCATCAGTCTGGATCCGGAGATTATTCTCGAGCAAGCCCCCGGTGCCCCATCAGGTGGCGTCGGTTGGGTCCGCGTCGGTCTTCGGCGTTGTGCACACCAGATATGACGTCTTGGGACCTATATTGGCTCCACCCTGGCGAGTTGACGTCAGTTCTTTTCTTTTTGCGTCAGTCGAGCACAGATCTGAAAAAGAGGGTACCCCCAGTCACTTTTTGACTGATCTTTTCGACATTTTGTCAAATATTTTTGAGTGTTTCATTCCTGGTTTGTTGTGATATTGTCACTGAAGATCGGGTTCAAGCCCTGCGACTCCTGTCATCAGATGTTTGTGGTGTTTGTGATCTCGTGGTGTTTGTGATCTCATGGTGTTTGGAGGGCAACCAGGACCCAAAGTCATGCTCCAAGTTGGCGGGCCATGAATCCGAAAGCTTTAAGGGAACGGTCTCTAAAGTCACGTGCAGCCTGGCACTCGGCTCCGTATCACTCCTGGTTTCGGTTGAGAGGAAGGCCCCAAGATCAGTCGCACAGCCCCCATTCTTCATCGTTGCACTCCAGGTCTTTGGGACGGTCAGGTAAGTCAAGGCAGATCCTTCTCCCTTCCCCAACCAGATCTGACAGTAGTGACAGATGCGTCACTCCTCAGATGGGGTGGCCACATGGGAGTGGCAGAGATCTGGTCTCCGGTGAAATCCAGGTTCCATATCAGTCTTTTGAAGCTCAGGGCAATCAGGCTGGAATTGAAAGCATTCCTTCTCTCTCTCAAAGGGAAGATAATGTAGGAGTTCACGGACAACACCACCGTCATGTGGTACTTACAAGCAGTGGGGAGTGGGGTTGTGGACCCTTTGTCAGGAGGCTCTGTGCCTCTGGACATGGCTGCAACATCAGGGGCATTTCCCTGGTGGTGAAAAACCTGGCAGGCTCTCTGAATGCCAGAGCAGATGAACTCAGAAGACAATGCTGGTCGATCATGAATGGTGTCTCCATCTGGAAGTTGTGCAAGATCTCTTTCAGCAGTTGGAAGAGCCTAGTTTAAATCTGTTTGCCTCTGCAGAGAACACACACATTTTCAGCTGTTTTGCACATTGGACTTTCCAAGGCAGCACTCGCTCGGCGACGCTTTTCATCTCAAGTGGAACTCAGGCCTCCTGCATGCCTTTAAACCCATACCACTTCTGCCCAGAGTTCTCAAGAAGATCAACAAACGCCAGGCCCAAGTAATCCTTTTGACTCTGGACTGGGCACAAAGAGTCTGGTATCCCGAGCTGTTAAGCATGGCCATCAATTCTCGGATCAAACTGCCCCTTCACGAGGCAGCAGCAAGGGATGGTTCTCCACCAGAACCCGTCCATTCTCCGCTTTCTTGCATGGAGAAGCGACGGCAGTTGACAGCTTTTGACCTTCCGCCCGAAGTCTGTAATGTTATCTTGACAGGCATCCCTCCAACAAAACAGTATATGTCTGTCGAGGGAACAAATTTGTGGCATTGTGCACAGACTAGTCTGACCCCCTTTCTGCCCATCTCTGGGAGGTCCTGTTGTTTATACTTTCTTTGACCCAGCAGGGCTCTGCTTTGTTTACCCTCAAAGGTTATTTGTCTGCTATCTTTGGTTTCCTGAGTTTACCTGACCAACCCTCCTTTTTAAATATCTTATTGTTAGTAGATTCCTAAAGGGTCTTACCCATATGTTTCCTACTGTAGGAAAGCAGCATCTCTCTGACATAGTTACCCCCACTTTTAGCCTGGTGTCAGTGTGTTTATACTGTAGTGCACTGGGATTCTGCTAACCAGGACTCCAGAGCCTATGCAATCTGTGTCTGCAGGCCTGCTATTGCAGCCTGCATGAAATGTTGCATGCACCCTTGCACCACCAATATAAGGCTTACCTTATCCTGGTCACTGCACTTAGACACCCCTTTGGTGACCTAGAACAGGGTGCATATCCCTAAGTGTGAGGATACTGTTGCATGCAGAGAGTACCCCTACAAACCCCAGTCTCCATTCCCTGGGATTTGTAAGTGTGGGGAAACCATTGTAAGGTATGTGGTGCTCACAGGTCAACACAAGTGGTCCAACTACATAATGGCTTCTCCGAACCTAGGCATGTTTGGTATCAAACATGTTGGAATCACGCAACCTCACTGATTCCAGTGCTAGTTGCATGATTCCCTGTGCACTCTGGGGGTTCCTTAGAGGATCCCCCACTTCTGCTTGTGAAGCCTTATGGGGTCTGGCTGCCGACCGCAGTCACTGTTCTGCCCTCCTGCTGGTGAGCCGAACTCAAGCAGCAGAAGGCAGAACAAAGAATTTACTGAGCACCTCCCCCTTTGTATTAGGTGTCTATGGGCTTGGGTGGGGTGGCCTCTGAGCGCCACCAGACTGCTTTGAAGGGCACATTTGGTGACATCCTTGCATAATCTTCCGGTTCCTGCACTGGCACTAAACCACACAAAGGACCGGGGACTGACCATCCCATCCCCCACCCCCCCTTCGTCCAGCTCCTCCCCTAGGAAGAGTACACAGAACTCTGCCAGGTGTACGGTTGATTCTGCCATCTTGGAAACAGGTTGTGCAGAGTCCCCTGGGAGCATCTGACTGGATGGGCCAGGTATATGAAGTCCCTGACGCCCTCAGATAGGTGGGTGACTTAAGAGAGTGAGCAAGCCCCTTTTAGGGTTACTTAAGGGCTCCCCCAAGGGCGATTCCTCGGATCCGTCAAGCAAGACTGTACAATGAACTCTCTTCAAGACATCTTATGCTCCTGGCCTCTGGAACCGCTGCTGTTCTTCTTTAGAACCGAAACAAGTCTGGTTCTGGTGGAAAGGCTCCCATTGCAACATTGTTTCTCTGAATCCTGCAAGGATTCTGCAACATCCAAGGCTGTGCATCCTCCAGGGTCACAAGGTCTGTGTTTGCACCTGGAAGCACGAAAGAAGTTCCTTTGGAATGAAGAAGTCACTCCCCTGCGTCCGCAGGCACCTCGAGATGATGTGTACCGGCTGGTGGGGTCTGCTGTCCTAAGGACATTGAAAGGCTCTGCATCACAGGTGGTAGTTCTCTGGCCTCCTCTGGGTTCTGTCTATCTTCTGAGCAACTTGGGAGACGGTGGGATCCTGCCACTGGCTGGAACTTCTGTGCACTGTGACTAGTGCTCTTGCCAAGGCTTGTTGGCTCTTCCTCCAAGAGATCTTCGAGCACCGAGAAGCTCCAGCTCTCTTCATTCCGAAGATCAGCTTCTGTTCTACAACTCCTGTGACGTGGGACTTCTGTTTTGTTGTGCTGCTGAGGCCTCCTTGCGACTCCCTGTGTCCATCACCTGTCGGTCACTTGTGGTGGCTCCATTGACTTCTTCTGGACTCCCTGTGTGCTGAGGGTCAGCCTTGACTCCCCTCAAGGGTAGAGTCTCCTGGACCTTGCTAGTCCCCAAAAACTTGCAAATCCATCTTCAGCTCCTGCTTACATTTGCCACTGCTTGTTGGTTGCCTCATTGGTCACTGACCCTACTGCAGTCCAGCTACAGACGTGGGAAAAGAGGCTCATAGGTGACTCCTAAGAATTTCTCCAGTTCTTGGACCCCACAGCTGGACTTCTTCCTTCACCAACCTGCAGGAACTTCGCCTCTAGGAGAGTGAGCATTGCCACCTGCACCACCTGGGCAACTCCAAGGGGGATGGACTCTGTTCCTTCCTTTTCAGGACTTCCACATCTCGAATCCATCCTTGGGTTCCAACTGCATGGTCCACGGGTAGTTGACAGCAGCTGGACAACTGAGGTCTCCATTGACTTCAGCGAGCGTTTCTTGTGTCCTTTCACCCCTATGGATCCTGCTCCCATGGTGTAGGTACTCCTGTCTTCAGGGTATCCTTGGGTGGGAACACTCTCCAACCTTTCTGCTCTCTTTGGGTTTTCTCGAGGCCTCTGGGAAGGGTCTTGAAACTCATGAATTCTAACCGTGACTTCTGTGTATTAGTCTATGGTATGACAGGGTAGGTAACCACTCTGTATCTGGTCACGGGACACTTGCTGTACTTACATCTGGTGTTTTCGTTCTCCCCAAGACTCTAGCAAACTACCACACTTATTGGATGGATTCACTATTATGCATTCCACTTACTTAGTATAAGGTTTGGCCCCTCAGGGCCCTGTACATTTTAAGCACTTTATGCGTGTTACTTGGTGTATATATTGTGTGTAGATATCTCCAAAAGGATTTATACCAATGCTAGTCTAGTAGTTAGTGCTATAAAGAATCCTTTATTTTTTAAACACTTTTGTGGTTCTTTCTTGTGTGTGAGCTACTGACTACTTTGGTACTGCAAGTGCTTTACATTCCCCCCAGATAAGCTTCAGGTGCTCGCCTCAGCTACCCCTAGGGAGCTTTCACTGTCTGGAAACTTAAAGGCTATCACTAAGGATTGCCTGGACTCAGTATAGGTTGCCACACCATAGGTGTACACCATATACTTAGCCATCTTCCCACACCTCCTTCAACATTTAGAATACCCCAATGGGATTTGAATCTGGTTCTTACATTCCTAATGTGTGCTCCTTTTGAGCCGCATTATAATTGTCCTTTCAGGCTTCTGACATTAAAAACAGCCTTCCTTGTGGCCATCACTTCTGCCTGGAGGTGAGTGAGCTGCAGGCACTGTCATCTAAGCAAACCTACCTTTCCATATGTCCGCTTTGCACCAGGGCTTCCTTTTTACCAAAAGTGGTCACACCCTTTCATGTGGGCCAATCCATCAGCTTGCCTACATTTTACGCACCCCCTCATCTTTCTAAGGAAGAGGAGAGACTCCACCTCCTAGACCCAAAAAGAGCATTGGCGTTCTACCTTGATCATATCAAGGAGTTCCGGGTGGACGATCAACTCCTTGTTGGGTATGTGGGTGTGAAGAAATGTGAATGATCGGGCAGTGCAGAAGCAAACCATCTTTAGATGGGTTGTTCTCAGCATTAAAATGTGCTTCACAGTGGCTAGGACGCAACCCCTGCAGGGTTTGCACGCTCATTCCACCAGAGCGACAGCTGAAACATCTGCGTTAGCACACAGAGTTCCAGTCCTGGACATCTGTCAGGCAGCAACATGGGCATCCCTGCACACGTTTACCAAACACTAGTGCCTGGACAGTCAGGTCCGTAGGGACAGGTACTTTGCCCGTTCGGCGCTACAGGACTTCCTAGTATGATCTTGGCTCGCAGACCCTCGTCTTTGGATGGTATTGCTTGGCTATCTATTCTAAGGTAAGGAATCTGCAAATATATGTCTCTATCAGATGAGCAGGTTACTTACCTTCGGTAGCAGCTTATCTGGTAGAGACATATTCTACAGGGAGTGCAGAATTATTAGGCAAGTTGTATTTTTGAGGATTAATTTTATTATTGAACAACAACCATGTTCTCAATGAACCCAAAAAACTCATTAATATCAAAGCTGAATATTTTTGGAAGTAGTTTTTAGTTTGTTTTTAGTTTTAGCTATGTTAGGGGGATATCTGTGTGTGCAGGTGACTATTACTGTGCATAATTATTAGGCAACTTAACAAAAAAAAATATATACCCATTTCAATTATTAATTATTACCAGTGAAACCAATATAACATCTCAACATTCACAAATATACATTTCTGACATTCAAAAACAAAACAAAAACAAATCAGTGACCAATATAGCCACCTTTCTTTGCAAGGACACTCAAAAGCCTGCCATCCATGGATTCTGTCAGTGTTTTGATCTGTTCACCATCAACATTGCGTGCAGCAGCAACCACAGCCTCCCAGACACTGTTCAGAGAGGTGTACTGTTTTCCCTCCTTGTAAATCTCACATTTGATGATGGACCACAGGTTCTCAATGGGGTTCAGATCAGGTGAACAAGGAGGCCATGTCATTAGATTTCCTTCTTTTATACCCTTTCTTGCCAGCCACGCTGTGGAGTACTTGGACGCGTGTGATGGAGCATTGTCCTGCATGAAAATCATGTTTTTCTTGAAGGATGCAGACTTCTTCCTGTACCACTGCTTGAAGAAGGTGTCTTCCAGGAACTGGCAGTAGGACTGGGAGTTGAGCTTGACTCCATCCTCAACCCGAAAAGGCCCCACAAGCTCATCTTTGATGATACCAGCCCAAACCAGTACTCCACCTCCACCTTGCTGGCGTCTGAGTCGGACTGGAGCTCTCTGCCCTTTACCAATCCAGCCACGGGCCCATCCATCTGGCCCATCAAGACTCACTCTCATTTCATCAGTCCATAAAACCTTAGAAAAATCAGTCTTGAGATATTTCTTGGCCCAGTCTTGACGTTTCAGCTTGTGTGTCTTGTTCAGTGGTGGTCGTCTTTCAGCCTTTCTTACCTTGGCCATGTCTCTGAGTATTGCACACCTTGTGCTTTTGGGCACTCCAGTGATGTTGCAGCTCTGAAATATGGCCAAACTGGTGGCAAGTGGCATCGTGGCAGCTGCACGCTTGACTTTTCTCAGTTCATGGGCAGTTATTTTGCGCCTTGGTTTTTCCACACGCTTCTTGCGACCCTGTTGACTATTTTGAATGAAACGCTTGATTGTTCGATGATCACGCTTTAGAAGCTTTGCAATTTTAAGAGTGATGCATCCCTCTGCAAGATATCTCACTATTTTTGACTTTTCTGAGCCTGTCAAGTCCTTCTTTTGACCCATTTTGCCAAAGGAAAGGAAGTTGCCTAATAATTATGCACACCTGATATAGGGTGTTGATGTCATTAGACCACACCCCTTCTCATTACAGAGATGCACATCACCTAATATGCTTAATTGGTAGTAGGCTTTCGAGCCTATACAGCTTGGAGTAAGACAACATGCATAAAGAGGATGATGTGGTCAAAATACTCATTTGCCTAATAATTCTGCACTCCCTGTAGTTGCAAATTCCTTACCGACCCACCCATTCTCCCTGCTCGCGAACTGATTGCTAGGGACAGAGACTTCCTTTCAGGGCCACAGTTCTGACTCAGCAGTTGTCAGTGTTCTTCATGGCTTCACGCTTCTGGCTTGGAAAGGCGTGAAAAAAACCTGACGTCAGTGTTCTGGGTGGCGCCTATTTAGGTCCTGTAACATCCTATCCTGCGCGCACCACACCGGGCGCAGAGCCAAACAGCGCCACCACATGGTGCAGGGGTACTGTTGGAGAAAAATCTCCAGATCCAGACTGACATCTGGGGGGTATTCTACGGTAAGGAATCTGCAACTACAATATGCCTCTAACTGATAAGGCGTTACCAAAAGTAAGTAACTTGTTCTTTGCTTACACAGCACCCTGCCCATAGGGCTACCTAGGATCATCCTTAGGGGTGACTTAGGTGTAATAAAAGGGAAGCATTCCTTCTCCTCTCTCAAAGGGAAGGTAGTGCAGGAGTTCACAGACATGGGCATGTAGTTTGAAATGCCAAGTCAAGGTGGCAATCTGGCACACAGGCCCTGCAGTGGCATCCCTGAGACAGGTTTGCAAGGCTACTTCTGCCGGTGGCGCAGCACTGCAAACCCACTAGTAGCATTTAATATACAGGCCCTGGGTATATGGTATGCCACTTCACAAGGTAAATTAAATATGCCACGCATGTGTAAACCAATCATACCATGTTTTAAGGGAGAGAGCACATGCATGTTAGCACTAATTAACAGGGTTACAATGCCCACAGTCCTAAAGCCAACAAAGAGAGGGTCAGAAAAATAGGAAGAGGAAGACAAAGGTTTGGGATAACCCTGCAGAAAGGGCCATTTCCAACCCTCTGTGTATCAACTGGCTAAGTTGAGGTTTGGATCCTGTGGCTTTGCTGAATTCTGGGGATGCTAGGGTGTCTGTACATGTGGTGATCTAGTTGTTGAAGCTGTTACTGCCTTCAGGTAGGTTGCTGCTGTGTTTGGGCTGGCATGTCCATCGTACAGAGGTCAAGTGTTTCTCTGGGATGTTTGTTTTGGCAGGCTGTTCTGGCAATGGTAAGTCAGTGTTGGTGTGGGGCAGAAATATTGAACTTGAGGGTGTGGTTTGTCGAGGTGACTGGTGTGGGCTTATTGACTGAAATGTTGTAAAGGGTGATGAAGATAGGGTCCAGGAGGTTTCCTGTGGAGTGTGTGGGTTTTTTCACTTGTGGGTGAAAGGGTGAGGTTCTTTAGGTCTTCCAGTAGTGCTTTCATGTTGGGATCTGCACGGTCTTCCAGGTGAAAGTTAAGTTCTCCATGATGATGATTTTGTAGAGGTCTTGATGGATACAGAGATAATTTAAAATCCTGTGTGCCCAGATATGAAAGGGCCTGCTGACTTCTTTATTCTTTTCTACACCTCTTATTCTGCAGTCTGATGATGTCCTGGCAGCGGGTGTGCCAATAGCTACCAGAGACAGAGAGCTTGTGTGCAAGATCTTAAGGTACTCCTCCCACCCTATAGCTTCAAATTGCAGGATGTCTAAGCCGCTGGTACAAGGGCTCAGTCAGTGCACCATTACAAATTAGATATCCAGTTGGACTGCAACCCATACACACCCAGCTGAATAATACTGTGGACAAAGTGCTTTTGGTAGTGATGAGTGCCACAAGATTATTTCAAGGACACAGTGGGACAGCAAACGGTCTTTCGTCAATGTATAGCACACTCAAATTAGCATCAAGAAACAGGAAAGGTACTTTAAATGTTTTATTTTAAAAATCCTAGTGTAATGCAAAATATATGAACAGTGAATTCAGAATGCAAAAAAGAATGCAGCAATCCATGTCATGGTCAGCAAAATCAGCAAGAATATTTCAAAGGTGGTTAGCGAGTTCTAAAGAGATTTCCAGTTGCTAAGCTGACTTTTAGCTGAAGCAGTAAATAGCAGGCATTTGAGTTTCTTAAATATGGATCACACAATACACTTTTCATTAAGAAAATAGCAACTCAGCTATACCCTACCACAATTTTGGCTGGAATATAAAACATTGTTAGGCTTAAGGCCACTTCTCTACACTACTCCTAATGTCACCTCCAATTGAGGTGGGCTGGCACTGCCAATCGCTGTGACCTTTGACTTGATAATTCTAGTTCAAACTCTGTCTACCCTATGGTCAGATAACAAAGTTTTTTAACCTGAGATGGCTTTAAAACAAATATGGAGCTTGTTTGGATGACGGGGCAGTTAGACAAGGGGAGAAAATAGAGTTTCATCAGGATGGGGGTGATATGGTTACATTTCCTCAGCCCTTGAATGAGAGGCTGTGGTGTCTGGGATGCAGAATGGGGTAGCGAGAGTGGAGTCTGGGAGTCCGTGGAGCTGGGCATTACCGCCATCCAAATGCAAGTACAAGGTCTTGCACAACAGTTCTAAAGTCACTGTTCAAAAGAAATAGTTCCACTTTCTTTAGAATATAGAGCTAGTGGTGCCAGACAGTCTGTATTTTTTGGCAGTGAGTTCCTTGAGGGTGAGGTTGGTTTTCACTTCACATTCAGTGAAAGTCGAGGTTAGAGGCCATCAAGGTTCATGTCACCAAAGCAGGTTAGTACTGTTCTGTTTTGCTGTTCTTGGTAGGAATTCCATCATGCTTCAATTGAGCTTCAGATAGACGCTGGACGTATAGTTCTGGATGATGTAAAGGTAATGTTTGATACGTTGGATGTCTCAAGCAGAGGAGACTTTCAGGTAGAGGTGGCTGTCGGCATAATCGTAATCTTGATGTTGTTATCAGTTAATAGAGCACTTATGATTTCATGTAGCTATTGATGATGAAAAGGGACAGTATGGAACCGCAGGTAATGGGGATCTTTTGGGACCTAGAAGTGCCCATGTGAATTTTGTGGTTTGCGGTGACTGTATGAATGATGGTGATTTTGTTGAATTGTAAGTGGTGAAACCAAAGGATATTTGAGGTGTGTTCTTATTATATTGTCTTTTTATTAGGTTGAATTTGAAGATGGTTCTCAGATTGCCACCACAAGAGAAGAAATCTATACGCTGGAAGAAGAGCTACCTAAACGAATTCAGTCACGTTATGTAAGTAGTTGTCTATCTACCTTCTTTCTTTTTTCAAATACAAGCACAAAGTAAGTCATTTTCATCATACTTTATTGCATTGCTCCTTATTTTGCATAGAACATGAACAAAAAGATTTAAAATTAAATCTTACGAAACTTACATTATTATGATTTATTTTCCGTGTCAATAAGTTGGGGTTGAAAGTCCACATTTTTATCTATCTGATACACTTCTGAGGTTGGTAGCAATCAAAATACTTGACAAAAATGTTACTTGATCTTATTTAATTTGTCTGTGTGTAGTTTTAGGCAGGAATCAGCCATTTGCTGAGATACTAGGTCAATATTCCCAATGTTTACCTCACTTAGCAATCAGTGATTGAAAGCCATGATTTGCATTTCAAAACTATCCTTCAACCATAAGGAAGTGCATAATTGGCTTCTGTCCTTATCTGGCTGTCACTTACCAAGTGGGTAGTGTAATTCAGACTATAAGTCATTTATATTTGGTAGTCAAAATGATCAAGCCACCGAGCTTTAGGTGTCAAGTGATAGCTGTACAGCCTTGACAGTGGGTCGAGGATAACTTCAAGGCAGAGCAGGATAATTAGCTCATTTGCTGAAGGGATGATGATCCTACCAAGCCCACTGACAGCTCTAGCTTTGTAGAATTGCTCTAAAAAACGAAACATGGGACTGCACACCCTGTACAAGACAACATTGCAGGTGAGTTACTGTTGTGTGCAACTCTTTTATAGTACCAAAAAGGTACACGTCTGCCTGTACACGCAATGCCTGCATGAGGAAACGTAAAGGCCTGGCTAGTCAGCGGTATACTGAGTAGGGTCACAAGGCACCCTTCCTACAAGGCTTAATGGTGTGAAGGCCGCATCCTTCAACATCGTCACATTAGAACCTGTAGAAAGGGTGGACGTCACCACCCTCACTACGTTTGTGCAAGTTAGGTGTAGCTCCTTTCATCAGAGCTGCGTCTGGCCGCCATTAGCCTTTTATAATAATAATCTCTGGGAAAATATGATTTTGCTTGGAGCTGGAGCTTTTCATATACATAAATTACAGCGACTGCTGTCAGGTTTCAGCATCTAAATATAAGGCGAAGTGTGTCCCGATCTGTCCTTCCACGAATTCCAAGCTTTAATCAGTACACCAGTGATGAGAAAATTGATTACTTCAACAGCCTTTCAGTTGGTTTACCAGTTTTGTCCTTAACGCTACGTGAAAAAGTCAAAAACTAGATTCCCTGTACCCTTCCTTTTCAGCTTGCCTTAGATCACCAGCCTGGCTTTTGTTCACAAATAGAGCTCTGGTCATGCTCCTGACTATAATCTCAAAAGGTGCCCATTGCCTCTCCTCCTTACCGGTCCCAAACCCTTTCCTCTACCACTGATTCCATTTTTTGTTGTGTCAATCAAAACAACTTTTTTCTTCCCAATGCACTGCGCACTTCCTCCATATTCTTTTCCTTTAACGTGCTGCAGCTGCTCCATCGGAAATCGCTCTAGCAGATAAAACCTTTAACAAATTGCTCAACTTCTTTAAATCACTCCCCTTCAACTTATCCTCCGAGATAGCTGGCGACACCCTTCTGTCCGGCGACAGTGCAGACTTCTCCGCTCCCAGGTACCGCACTCCTTTAATGACTTGCTTAACGTGATAATGTACGTCACGCCTTGTCCTTGCGAACTCATCATCCACCGTCCCTTTAATTACTACGCTTAATGAGTCTGACTGCAGCCGATCATGTCCTTGTGTACTATGAATTCGCTAGGTACAGTGCTTCAGGAGGAAACGTCCAAGCCTTTCAGTGAACAGAGCTACTTTTGCTGTGATATTTTACATGATATTCCCGGACTGCTTTCAAGAACCTCTCCCATAGACTGTTCCTCTGTCCCTAAATACGTATGCCGTTCCCTGTGTAGTGCCTTTTCAGCATTATATCGGTTGATAAGTATTCAGTTGTCATATGAATAGTGTCGATTGATGCAAGAGGTCTCTCCCACCAATAAAACACTGTCAATTGTTCCCGGTCTACATTTCATAAATATTTGCACCTAGATTTTTTAAATAAAATTAAATATTCTTTTGCAGTACTTGCTGTATGATTAACTGTGATATCAAATGGTGTAGGCTATGTTTAATACTTTATAAAATGTGTCAGCAAGGCAGTCCCAGTCTGCTGAATTATTAGTCAAGCTTAAAGTTTCAGATAATGTTTTTGGATGATGAAAATACGCATCTTAAATTTCCAAAATACTGGGTATATTTGGACTAACATTATATTCTTATCATTCGATTGGGTAAATAATGTGTCTACATACCTTTGAATACTTCCTTCAGTTATGTTGCTTTCTAAACTTAATTCTGGGGATTCTAGAGAACTTATTTTTGTTCTTTCATACCGCTGCTCTAAAAACTATTGTTTTATGCTAATCTTTTTGAAATACCGGTCAGATTGTTATACACCTAATATTGCATGTGCCCCTATGTATAGAAGTAGCCGTCATTCTTACTTATTAAACTGTGCAGTTTTTCACGCTTTCTATAAACTATATTCAAAGGAATATGTCCTTGGTTGTAAGCATTAAGGCTTTCCGAAGCAGTATATGAGCAACCAGCATATATCAATCATAATTTTGCGGACTTTGCCTGTAGCACAATTTAAATCAATTAACAAATTCATATCATCTGCATTGGGGCCATATTATGAGTCTAATGTAATTTGTTGTATTTCTCTCTTGTACAATAACTTTTTACCTTCATTCTTTATGTAGGACATTACAGTGTTTAAGTCTGATGCTTTATTGTAAACCACTTGTTTCTCCAGTGTGGTCCTACATGTTGCTAGTTGATACTTTCATGGTCATTCTTTAATTGCATACTTATTCCTAGAATAATTTTAAGGGGGTTTCTTTTAACCTATGGCATGCTTCTTCCTTGTCTCTAAAAATGCATAACTGTGCATGGAAATCTGGTTTAGATCCGCCCCTCTCCTGCATTGAAAACCCCTGGCCTGGGGGCAGTGAGGCGCATACTGTCTAGAACCACTGATGCATGTTATTATCTGGTCCATTGATGCATTTTGTTCCAAAGGGGCACTGACACACTACTTACTCTGAGAAAATTGGTGCTCATTACCGGTCTGTGGTTCACAGACACATGATGCAACCTCACCGGCTCCTCTGCTTACTAGACTGTCTGAGAGGAGGCCTCAAAGATTTGGAGAAGTGAGACAGGTGCAAGTGAACCTACGGAATATCTGCACTAGTATACACTGCATAGTCAACCCTTTCTCCAAAACCCCGGATAGGTAAGCTTTTGACAGTGCTTCGTTCCTGTAGAGAAGGTTGTGCAAGATCAAACCTGTGCTTGTTTAAGTAGCTGGTGACCAAGCTATATATAACAATCAGTGATTTGTATTCAAGCGTGTATCAGTGAATTGAAATATACGATCTTTATTCCGTTTTGTGTAAATTACAATTGTTTTCCATCATTTCTTGAATAAGTGGCTTATTATAGTATGACATTTGATATTTAGGCCCTCATTACAACCCTGGCGGTCTTTGACCGCCAGGGCTGTTTTGGAGGTTGCACCGCCAACAGGCTGGCGGTGCAATCTCGGGTATTATGACCACAGCGGAAGCGCTGCGGTCGTACCGCCGGGACCGACGGTTTTCCGCCACAGTGGTCCCGGCAGATTTAATCCTCCAGGGGATTGCGACTCCCCTTCCCGCCAGGTAGGAACCGCCATGGAAAGGATGGCGGAAAGGGGAGTCGCGAGGCCCCTTGGCACAGCCCCATAAAGCTTTTCACTGTCTGCACAGCAGACAGTGAAAAGCGTGACGGGTGCAACTGCACCCGTCGCACGGCTGGAACACCGCTGGCTCCATTTGGAGCCGGCTCCCATGTTGCGGCCGACATCCCTGCTGGGCCGGCAGGCGGAAACTCAGTTTCCGCCCGCCGGCCCAGCGGGGATGTCTTAATGGCCACCGCGGGAGTACAGCCACATTGGCGCCCGCATGACGCGCCAAAGTTGTAATGAGGGCCTTAGTCACTAAAGATTAGCAAATACATAAAGTGATGAGGAAGGGCCTATTTGAAGTATTGTGGGTACAGTCTCATACAGAATGGTTTTACAGTGCATATATTGTACCCATTCCCGAACTTCGTTTGAAATCTGATGCAGGTCATATATATTTAGTTTTTTATTTGTTTTATCATTTAATTTATTCTTAGGTCGGGCCTTTAATAAAGTTAAGCTATTTCACCAGACTATTGTAGTCCCAAAAAACATACATAATTTACATATACATATTATTATACATACAGATGTCTTCATCCACTGGTCTGTTCATTTGTCTTTCACTTTTTGCTTCCACCCACCACAGTCTACAACATGGAACACTGGGTCATCCCTCTTTAACCATTGGCATCTTTCACAAACCGCACAAAGCATGTGCTCATTGTTCACATTTCTCCTAAAAATAGTCCCCCTCTCCAGTTGCAAGGTTGGTTCAAACTGTTTTTTTTTTAAAATTAAGTTTCTTGTATTTTTCATATTAAATTCAAATATTGACTATTTATTTTGCCTTCTCACCCTAAACTTTTGTAATAAAGCATCTAATTGTAACAGTGTTGCTGTCTTAACTTTGAATGTCTAGTTAGGTGGTGATTTTTCTTTTTTTCTATATAAATAACAACAAGAAGCATTGGCATAGCCAGTAGATCTCGCCATTGGGACCTTATAAGTATTTAGCCATGGAGCATCTTAAACCTTTATCTGCCTCCCTCCCTCTATCCAGGATGTGGCTTTGCTGTCAGAGCCCCGACTGGAGAACCAGGTTCGTGTCTCTGCTTTGGCTCAACATCCTGTGATTTTGGTCAAATCACTTAGGCTGTTATTATGACCCTGGCGGTCATGGCCTCCACATTTTGACCGTGACGAAAGCACCACGGTCCAACCGGCCCTCCTAATACACCAGAGCAGCGCTGCCCTCGGGATTACAACCCCCATGTCTGCCAGTCTTTGCCTGGCAGTTCCACCACCATGCAAAGGCTGACTGAGATGGGGGGCCCGAGGCCCCATGGAGGCCCCTGCTCTACCCATGCACCTGGCATGGGCAGTACAGGGGCCCCCATGGGCAACCCAGTTGTGCTTTTCACTACCTGCTTTGCACCCTACGAACTGCAACATTGCCACCGGCTCGATTATGAGCCAGCGTTAATATTGTGGTGAGTTTCCCGCTAGGCCAGCGGGCGGAAATGCTGTTTCCACCTGTTGGCCCAGCGGAAAACTCTTTATAGGGCCAGCAGGTGGAAGACCGGACTGGCAGACTTCCGTCCTAAAGAGTTTGGCGGGGGGGGTCTGCCGCTCACCAAACTCTTAATGAAGCACTTAATGTCTGCAGGCCTATAAACAATGCGTGTGACCTTATGTAGTGTTAGTGATGGTCATTTAAAGCACTCAGCCTTCAGGTGGAGTTCGCACTATATTTAAAAAAAAATAAAACACTGAGGTAAAACAAAGCTTTAGCATAAGGAACGACAAACAGAAATCCATTTACTAGCTGATTTGTGCAAAGTTAAATTGAAAACCTCATCCGCACATAAATTGGCTGATCTCAGGCAAATATTTTCTTTCACCAAAAACGTTTTCTTTACTATCGCGTTTGAAAGCACAAAAATATAATTTAATAAAGCCTTTTCATTGCAGTGCTACAGTGTGCTCTTTTAATGGCAAAACTTCCACATGTTAAAGTAATGCAGCTTTTTTAAAATTATTTTTTAAAAGACTTTATTTTACAGAATGTTTGTTGTATGATTTACATAGCCAGTATTTTTAGGACTCAGGTCGTGGCCTCTACTATCCAAACCAGATCCTTCGCTCCGCTCTCCCTTTTTATTTGAGGGCTCGTCCACCTCTAGTGGTTGTGAGAGCCGAGTAACGGGTAAGTAAACATTACCTAGCTCTTGATCGCTCGGTGTAAACAAACTGTTAAAATGCTGTAATTTGTGTGTCAAAAAATACCTTAGCGAAGCAACCTCTTTAAGTCACACAATATAAAAGTTTAAAATTCAAATGTTTACCCCTCACAAATAATGTACACGAGTCCAGTAGGTCCGAAAGGAGATCCAGTATTTTCTTCAAATCCTACTCAGTTAGTTTTATTGTCTATACATGTTCTGCTTGCTCTGGCTTAATCGTAAAAACGTGCTACATGTGGGACGAGCCCCGCATTCTTTAATGAAATGGAACTCATGTGGTTCTTTGGTTCTGGAGGCAGTGCAGACGGCTGTGCTTGGTTTGGTGCTGCTTCAGACATCATTTCGGCAGAGTGCTTACAGCGCTGGGCTTTTGCGTGACTACTAAGGCTGCAACTCCTTGTGCTTTTGCTTCAAGTAAAATAGCTCTGGATTACCGGATGACATATTTAGCGTAAGACGGCAACACTCACCTTTATTAAATAAATACACTGTTAACATAAATAAACATAAAACATGAGAGAAGTTAAGCACCGAGCCGACACTCTAGTCACTGAAACCAACGGGACACACCCTACACACTAAGGCTGCAATGCCCAGATGGAAGGACGGGCCAGTACAGATGAAGTGGATGAAGGGTGAACATATAGTGTGGTGGCCAATGTTGGAAATGGCCCTTTTTGCAGGATTATCCCCAAACCTTTTGCCTTCTTCCTCCTTTTTCTTCAGGTCTGTTTTCGCTGGTTTATTGTCTCTGCGTACCTTAGCACTGCTAATCAGTGCTAAAGTGGCAGTGCTCCCTAGGTAAATTGTACTGTTGTTTGGTTTATCCATGATTGGCATATTTGATTTACTGGTAAGTCCCTAGTAAAAAGTGCTCTGGAGGTGCCCAGGGCCTGTAAATCAAATGCTACTAGTTGGCCTGTAGCACTGGTTGTGCCACCCGCATTAGTAGCCATGTAAACATGGCTCAGACCTGCCACTGCAGTGTCTGTGTGTACAGTTTTAAACTGCCAATTCGACTTGGCAAGTGCACCCACTTGCCAGGCCTAAACCTTCCCTTTTACTATATGTATTTTTAAGGTAGGACATATACTAGTGTGTTCTATATGTCCTAACAGTGAAATACTGCCAAATTCGGGTTTCACTGTGCAAGGTCTATCTCATAGGTTAACATAGGTGCTGCCTTTAAATATCCTTAAAGTGCAGTTTCCCTTTGAGAGCAGATGCAAATTTGGAGTTTAGGATCTCAGAACTCATAATTTAAAAATACATCTTTTAGTGAAGTTGTTTTTTAAATTGTCTGTTTATAAATGCCACTTTTAGAAAGTAGGCATTTTCTTGCTTAAACCATTCTGTGACTCTGGCTGTTTGTGTAATGTCTGTCTCAGTCAGTTTGACAGTTGGGCTGTTTTGCACCTCTCTAGACAGTGACACAAAAGGGGGCGGTGGTGTAGCCTGCATATCCTGATGAGCCATCTGAGCTAGATGGGAGGTGTTGAGACAGGGCCACTCACTTGAAAAGCAGGATGTCTTCAGGGGCGATGGTATGCCCCCGACCTCCTGAAACACCTCTCTGCACTTCGTGGTGGACACAGAAACCCCAGCAGGTGTCCCAGAAGGAAAGAGGGAGTGGCAGAGAAAGAGACAAAACACTGCCACGTCTTGCCGGTCCAGCCAGGCACCCTGTATCTTTGGGGGGACAGGTTGTTGTTGACAGAGTAATAGTAGAGTTAGTGTACTCAACTTCCTCAAAACTGAATCTCTTTCTGATATGGGCACGGGAGCGGTAGAATTTGGCACAATTACTAACACTGCATTACCAAAAACCCAAACTGAGTACCATAACAATAAGTACTGTGACACTACGGCTGGCTTCACAGAGATTCACTGTTGCACACTACAATTAGAACTGTGGTTGCACTTATCATGCACAAGAAAAACAAACAAGGTCATTAATTATTTCACATATAACTTTCCTGCATGCATAGGTTAAACTAAAAGGAACAAAAACAATCCAAGAAATACAAATGTCCACTCTGGATTCAAACAGTTAGGGTGGCACAGTTTGGTTTGGTTTCACTGTGTGTGTGAAAAACCCTTCAAAAAGTAAATTCCTCAAACCTGAAACACATGCATGAATGACACAATTTAAATCCAAGAGTTATGCTATTAGAGAAAGAAAAGTCATGTAAATGCTCTTTTAAAATTGCACTGTCACTTTTTGTAGTACTTGAGCTCAAGCAGATTTCCTGAAGCACATTTAGGCAAGTAACTACAATAATAATATAAAATGTTCAGGAAATGCATTTGTCTCTTCAAGGTAAGCACTGTGCCAAAAATACGAGGTCTGAAATACACCAGCTGTTCTAGGAAAGGGCGGCTCTCAAAGAACAAACTCCTTGTAGATTACTCGTCACTTAGCTGCAGTTTTTTCCGGAGTGCTGGAGGAATGCCTGGTGTCAGGTGGTACAGGAACAAAGGAAATAATTGCCTCAAAAGTCCTGAATATGAGGATGACAGCAGGGGCTGAACTGCCAAGCAGGGAGACATGCTTCACTCTGCTATTTATAGCCAATCAGGAAAGCAGTTGAGTTTCCGCATGTGGATGAGTCACCACACCCAATTAGAAGCACATGTCTACACCTGCTCACATTAGCAAACAAGCATTGGTAAAACAAGCATTGATAAAACCAATTGTGTAACACAGCATATTGTTTACTTAGAAACATGAAGTTTTAACCAAGAACAGAGATATGATTTAACCCTAATCCCTGGGGATGCTGACAGATAATGCAGGAGGCACCTTGGGGATTCCTGACAGTCCTCCCCACCAAGAACCCTCTCAAAGGGCGGGGATTGGACGGGTGCAGGAGATGGATTATTTTAGTAAGATGTGGCGCATGAACTGTGGGCACGGGCTCCTAGGAATTGTCCTCAGGCCCATAGCCTTTCCAAGCTAATAAATAGTGTAGAACACCACGGACGCGCCTGGAGTCAGGAATTTTGGCCTCTTCAAATTCCCATTGCCCGTGTACATTTACCGGGGGAGGTGGTGGGCATCACGGGTATAAGGGGGTTAGGGACAGAGTAACGACACATGAAACACACAGTGTACCTTGAAATCATCTGGCAATGTCAGTTCTACTACCACAGGATTGATGATTTTGGCAATAGGAAAGGGGCCTAGAAATCGGGGGTTCAATTTTCTGGATCCTGCAAGATGGAGATTTTTTTATGAGAGCCACACCTGATCTCCTATATGATAAGAGGGAGCAGGTCTCCTTCTTTTGTCTGCTTGTGTTTTTTTTTTACATGATCTTGGTAGAGTTTTAAATGGTGTTGTACTTGTTTTTGAATCTCCTGTAACTCTTTATGGTGTTTCTGTACTGATGGGACTCTTATGGATGTTTGGGACCCAGTTATAGGTAGCATTCTTGGGTGCAAACCAAACAAACAGTAAAATGGGGATACTCCTGTAGCCATGTGGACACTGGTTGTTATATACAAATTCAACAAGAGGTAAAGCCTTATCCCACTCAGTAGACCATGTATCAATGTAACATCTCAGGATTTGCTCCAGCAATTGGTTAGCACGTTCCACCTGCCCATCTGTTTGGGGATGATATGCAGAGGACAAGAGGACAACCATACCAACAGAGGAACAGAAGCTGCGCCAAAATCGTGATATAAACTGGGGGTCACGATCGGAAACAATTGTGGTGGGCAACCCATGAAGCCGTGCAATGTGTTGGACAAACAAATCAGAGAGCTTGGAAGCCGTAGGGAGGCATTGTAATGGAACAAAATGAGCCATTTTAGTTAGGTAATCTACAACCACCCGTATGACAGTGTGTCCATTGGAAGCTGGGAGATCAGAAATAAAATCCATACCTATGGTATGCCATGGGGCTACCGGCATTGGCATGGGAAGTAACAATCCTGTGGCTGGAGTATGTGGGGTTTTAGTCCGAACACAGGTGGAATAATTCTGGACGTAGCTTCTGACATCCTGCACAAGTGTGGGCCACCAAAACCATCTTTGACCAAGATCTAACATCTTTTTCTTAACCGGGTGACCTGCGAGGACAGGATCATGTCCCCAATGGAACACTGTATCCCGCAACTCTTTGGTAGGGACGTACAACTGATCAGCATGGTATAGTAAACCCTCTTTTTCATACACATCAGTTGAACAGGGAACTTTGTGTTGGGCTACCCGTATTTTCTCAAGGAGCTCTTGGGAAGTGCACACATCCACAATTTTTTGTGGGAGTATAATGCTTCTGACCTGTTCTAGCGCAACATCAGAGAAGAAACTCATCCTAGACAACGTGTCTGCCTTTTGTTGTGTAGTTCCGGGCCTATAGATGATTACGAAGTCAAACTCATTAAAGAATAGAAACCAGCGTAATTGACGAGTTGTCAGGGCCTTGGTCACTTGAAAAAACTGTAAATTACGGTGATCTGTGTAAATAGTTACGGTGTGTCTAGCTCCAAGTAGTTGGTGACGCCATTCCTGGAAGACAAGCTTGATGGCCAGAAGTTCTCGCTCTGCCACCGTGTAATTTTGCTCTGCGGGTACCAATTTCTTTGAGAAGTAAGCTACTGGATGGAAATGCCCAGACTCAGGATCTCGTTGGGACAAGACACCACGCACTGCCATTTGGGAAGCATCAGCTTCCACGAAAAATGACTGGGTCAGGATTAGGGAGAATGGGTGCTTCAGTGAATGGGTTTTTAAGATGTTGGAAGGCTTTCTCAGCTTCTGCATCCCCGAGGAACTTAACCCCCTTTTGTAGGAGACGTGTTATTGGAGATACCACAGTAGAGAAGTGGGGTGTAAATCTCCGATAAAAATTTGCGAAGCCCAAAAACTGTTGCACTTCCTTGATTAATCTTGGGGCTACCCAATCCAGGATGGCCTGTACCTTGGACCTATCCATGGAAATTCCATCGGGAGTGATCACATATCCCAGGAATTCTACAGTTGTAGCGTGAAAAACAAATTTTCCCACCTTGGTGAAGAGATGATGCTCACGAAGCCATTGTAAAACCCGTTTTACTTGCCCTAAATGTGCCTTAGTGGAAGACAAATAGATCAAAATGTCGTCTATGTATACCACTACACAGATATCCAGAAACTCCTGCAGCACTTCATTGATGAAAAATTGAAACGCTGCAGGAGCGTTACACAACCCGAAGGCATCACTGTGTACTCAAAGAGTCCGAATTTAGTTCAGAACGCCGTCTTACACTCATTCCCCTTCATCACTCGGATCAAGTGGTAGGTGCCCCGGAGGTCAATTTTAGTATAAATGACCGACTGATGTACCTGATCTAAAAGTACCAGGATCAATGGAAGTGGATACTGATTTTTTATGGTCACTGCGCAATAATCTATACAGGGGCGGAGCTCGCGATTCTTCTTGGGCATGAAGAACAAAGATGACAATACTGGTGACATTGAATGACGAATGAAACCCTTAGCCAATAGATCATCCAGGTAGTCTCGCAGGTATCGATTCTCAGGCTGGGAAAGAGCATACACCCTACTACATCGTAGTGTTGCCCCTGGAATCAAGTCTATACAACAATTGTATGACCTATTTGGTGGCAGCTGGGTGGCCTTCTGTTCACTAAAGACATCATGGAAGTCTTTATACGGTGCAGGAATGGCCAGTGTGTCATCCGGCTTGATAGCCGTACTATGTGTGGACCAACAATGCAAGGATGTCACTAGTAATGGTTTGTCTTGGTAACAGGAGTGCCAGCAATGTTTAGAGTCTAATGCCACTGTCCTAGCTGCCCAGTCAATTTTGGGATTGTGTAACTGAAGCCAGGGTATCCCCAAAATGGTTCCATATACTGGGGTACCTATGAGGTCAAACTGAATTTTTTCTGTATGGTTGTGTGCACAAAGCATGGACAAGGGTGTTGTTTGATAAACGATAAGCCCTGAGGACAATTCTGAGCCATCCACGGCTCTCAGTGGTATAGGGACATCTTTTCTGACAGTCGTAATATTTAGGGTTTTAGCCAAACCCAAGTCTAAAAAGTTTCCGCTAGCCCCATAATCAAGCAATATGGGAATGACCTTACGAACCTGAGGGGGCAACACTAACATCACAATAAGAGTTCGATGTAGAGGTACTTGACTGGTGGTATTAGCCAAAAGATGTGAGACCATATTGAAAGAAGCACTCGATAAAATGGTCTCAGAAGTTATCGAGCCAGTTAGTTTTCCGCCTGGTCTGGAAGAGAGAATTCATGCTCTGTTACCGCTCCGATGGCTTTCTTTGGAGCAGTAGGCTTGTTAGGACATTCCTGAGCAAAATGCCCTGCCTTACTGCAGTATAAACACAGTTTCAATGTTTTCCTACGTTCTTTCTCTTCCTTAGATAGTGGGCCCTGCACGCTGCCAATTTGCATGGGCTCAGGTATATGATGAGTAGGAATGGTGGACTCCTTTTTCTCAGTTTTGAGCACCACTAAGCGTGTGTCACCTCAGAATTTTTCTCCCTTACGTTCACTCAAGCGGTGATCCAATTGTACCATCAGGTCAATGAGCTCGGAACACTCTGTAGGAGGTTCCACAATTTGGGTTACAACATCCTTGAGATCATCCCAAAGGCCACGATAGAAGACGTAGGTCCTCTTCTCCTCGGACCACTCAGTCTCTGCCACCAACTGATTGAGAGAGGTGATGTACAGTAGATCTTGGCGCAAATCAGCAACTCATTGTCACTGGCTTGCACGAAGAGGTGTTTGACGAACAGTTTCCGCAAGGCTTCCTTGAACCAGTTGAAATCATACAGTATAGGGTCATTGCGCTCCACCAGCAGAATAGACCAACTAGCTGCATTGCCTCCCAAATAAGAGATAATAAAAGCTACCTTTGCAGCATGGTTGGGGAATGCAGCTGCCCGACACAAAAACTGTAGCTGGCAATGGTTACATTTTTTTTTGAACTTGGCTCTATCTCCAAAAGACCTTTCTGGAGCAGCTAACGGCACAGGGGTTGGTGTTGTGACCATTACCTGCATGGGTTGTGTGGTGGAAGTCATTGGGCCTGAATCGGGTCTGGGAACATGATTAGATGGGTCAAACCTAGGGGCCTGTTGTACTGGAGATCTTTATTTTAGTTTGACTCCTACCCAGGGGTGTCTTTTGGTTTATACCGCTGTAGTTCAGTGTGCAACTCCAGGTTCTCTTGCTTTAAGGAAAGAACTTCCTTCTGTAATCCCACTAGGGCCCTAGTTAAATATAATAAAGATGGAGCATTCTGATCAGCTGGTAAAGCCTGTGCTAAACCTTTGAAAGTACCCATTGAGGAATCCATCGCCCAGGCAGCCTTGTATGTTGTGGCTTGGCTTTCTGTCGAGACGGGCCACTCACCTGAAAAGCGGGATGTCTGCAGGGGCGATGGTATGCCCCCCCCCCACCTACTGGAACACCTCCCGGCACTTCCTGATGGACACAGAAACCCCGGCAGGTGTCCCAAAGGAAAGGGGGAGTGGAAAAGAAAGAGACAAAACACTCATGTCTTTCCGGTCCAGCCAGGCACCCTGTATCTTCGGGGGCAGGTTGTTGACAGAGTGATAGTAGAGTTAGTGCACTCAACTTCCTTGAAACTGAATCTCTCTTTCTGATATGGGCATGGGAGCGGTAGAAGAACATTGGGATGCTCCAGCACTTTTCTTGGATAAAAATAACTGTTGGCACAATTACTAACACTGCATTACCAAAAACCCAAACTGAATACCATAACGATAAGTACTGCAACACTAGGGCTGGCTTCACAGAGATTCACTGTTGCACACTACAATTAGAACTGTGGTTGCACTTATCATGCACAAGAAAAACAAACAAGGACATTAATTATATCATAGGAGGGAGGAGTGGTTGTTTACACCTGAAAGGACTGTGCCTGCCCTCACAAAATGCAGTCCCAACCCCCCGGAGTGCGTCTGGGTCCTGGCCTGGACAAGGAAGGATCTTGCAAATACTTGAGACTTTGCTTTGAAATTCGCCAACTTCAAAGGCAGAACAGGGTATAAGAAGACCCAAAACCTCAGACTTTTAGAATCTTTCTGCAATCAAGAGGAACCTCTGCCAAGGAAAAGAGCTGGAGGGTGGTACTATCTCTTTGCTGTCTTGCTTTGCTGGACTGGCCTGCAGTTGCTGCTTCTGCCTTAGAGTGCAAAGGATGCACTTTGCTGTGTGTCCTGCTTGAGAAAGTTCTCTAAGGGTTTGGAGTAGAGCTTTCCTCCTGTTGGAAGTCTCAGGGACACCACAGACTTCAGTTTCCTTGACCTGCAGCACTGGGAACTGTGTGTTCTGTGCTGTATAAGGAGAAAAACACTGCGCTGCCGCCAATGAAGCCGCTGGCCTGCACCGTGACCTGCCAATGCCGTATGGAGTTGCATTGCCCTGCTTTGTACCGTGACCATTGTCTCACCAATGCCATCATCAGATGACTTCACTGAGCCGCTGCTCGCACCGCGCCTTGTGGGCCCCGCCCTCTGGCACCGCCTGCTCACACCTTAGCCTGGGCCTCCCCGACGACACAACTCCTGCTGACACCTGCGCCACTGCCTGCACCATGGCCTGTGGACACCGCTTGTGAGGCGCACGAAGCACCGTCCCGTCCCGCACCACAGCACTGGTCCACCAGCACCATCGACTCCAGTGTCGTCACCAGCCATCCCTGGCTGCACCGTGGCCTGTGGACACCCCTCGTGAGGGTCACTAAGCACCGTCCCGCACCGCTGGCTTGGGCCGCGGTTCCGCAATGACATCGCCGCTGCCTGCACCGTGACCTGTGGACACTGCACATTGCACAACCCTGCTTCACACTGCAGCCCTGGTCTCACCGACGCCGCTGGACACAGTTACCGAGCTGCTGCCTGCACCGTGACTTGTGGGCACCTCACGTCGCATCGTTCCGCTTTGCACTGCAGCCACGAAACCATCAACACTGGCGCACCTGACTTAATCAGCCCAGAGTTCGATCGGCAAGGCTTGTGACTTCAAGGGCCCGACGACTCCTGCACCGACTCAGGAACCCACACCGTGACGTCAGTGACGCTGCTCACCGCAGCTCACCATGAGGATCACAACGCCCTACAAACTCGAGGTACTTTTTGCGGGTTGTCCCGACACCGTAGCTGGCCCGCGACGCTGTGACCGGCCTGAACTGTTGGTTTTGTTGCTCATGATGC
Source organism: Pleurodeles waltl (assembly GCF_031143425.1). Taxonomy (NCBI): domain Eukaryota; kingdom Metazoa; phylum Chordata; class Amphibia; order Caudata; family Salamandridae; genus Pleurodeles; species Pleurodeles waltl. Next base: position 909,059,695 of record NC_090436.1, read on the forward strand.
CATGATAGCCCCAGGTGGAGCTATTGACTTCAAGGAACTATATTTTTGAGTAAATCATGAAGAATTCATATTTTTATTATTGTATGTTGGATTTTTATCATATTTGGTCTTGTTTTAAATAGATATATATTTTTCTAAAACTTGTGTGGTGTCCTTTTGTAGTTTTTCTCACTGTGTTACTGTGTGTTAAGTGCAAATGCTTTAAACATTGCTTTTGAGATAAGGCTGACTGTTTGTGCCAGGCTACCAAGCGGGTGAGCAGGGGTTATCTTTCACTTAGTGAAACCACCTGGGATGGAACTAAGTACACAAAGGAAGGGACATTTAGAAAAATGGAAGCTTTTAAGACAAGCAAAACAAAGAACGAATGGCAATAGTGGGCCTGGTTCAAAGCCTGTAGATTAAATACATTATGTCTTGCAGACAGCACATGCGTGCTGCCTAGGCTCGACCTAAAAATGGCATAAATGAATGATTTAAAAAAAAAAAAAAAAAGTCACACGTAATACAGTTGCATCTGCAAATAATTTTTACGTTTAAAATGATTACTGCAAGTATAAGGTAGCCGCATTTCGGTGGCACCATAGTTTCTTTTTTACTTTTTATTTTTAAAGAAAATTAGCTACCTCTCATATCACACATTGACTTTGTGCTCCTCTTTGACCTTGTGTAGTCCTTCACTGCCTTTTAACTGCACAATGGAAATAACATACATGCATACTTTTTCATAAATTGCACCAGCAAGCAAGGGCAGGGCCTGTAGGCTTTGTCAGTGCTTGATTATGTTCTGTATTCAATAAACAATCCATTTTATTATATCATCATTCATTATATGTTATAGCCTTCCTTTCTAAACTCTTTTCCCATCCCTTCCATTGACACTTTAGGTGGTGATTTCCCTTATAGCCACTTTTCTTTTGTGCCAATCCCCACCATTGTGTAACAAAAATCTCTACCCTACCTCAGTAGACAAGGAAAAAGAAGGAATAAAGCCTGGGATATTCTTTAAAAAAACTACAGATGAGGGGGGGGGGCAACCAACATGGCCAGTCGGATATGAAATTCGACGGCTTCATCGAAAACCCCTCGGGCCATGAGTCCAGGAGCGTTGTGTGGGAGCGCCATGCCACCCCCGTCCCGGTAAAGCTACTGAGTGCCCCGGGAAGGGGTGAGAACCTCCTGAGCCACGCGGACCATGAGCTGTGCAGCCCCGGCAGGGCGGTTGGCCCGCCTCGTGGTGTGGGCCGGGAGGCACTGCAGGAGGAACAGAGCAGGCACGGCTGGGGACTGGAGCCCTGTGTAGGTACTGGGGGCTGCTGGCGCTGCAGGGCCAGAGGGGGCCTTCCCCCTCACCCGGTGCACGTGAAGTCACAGCAGGCTCTGTTGGAGGGGGAGCCCACGTGGTAAAGAAGGGCGGTTTGCTCTGGTTGGTGCGGGCCCTCCTGAGGTCCCTGGTGTTGCGGCCCCTCTACTGCTGGTGGTGGCGGCCTGGGTGCAGAGCGAAGACCGTGGATGGCGACCTGGGGGGGGAGTACTGGCCACCTGGCACAGTGGAAAAGTTAGCGCGGGCTCCCCTGTGGTGGCAGGGGCCCACACAGTGGCAACGCGACGTGGCTGGACCCTGAGGGGTGCTGACACCCAGCGAGACTGGTTGCCCCTGGAGGGACAGGAGCAGAGGATGGCTTTGCAAGTGGGGTACCCCGCAGAGTCCGAGTGTGGCATGCCTGGGTGAGATGGTGAGTCCCCAGTGCCTATTGAAGGGGCCCCTGGGAGAGACGAGCTGAGCCACCAAGAGGACTTTGGGTGGTGGCCCTGCAGGGGAGCTGGCGCACCCTTGATGGGGGGAGTAGTGCCGGTTCCTCCCCTCCCCTCGTGGCATGTGCAGAAGCCTGGCGGGGACCCCCGTGAGGAGCTAAGACACCCCAGCAGAAGAGAGCGAGCCTGTTACCCGGCATGAGCAAGTGACAGTGTGCTTCTCTGAGTGAACGGTCCCCGGGGGAACATATGCCTCGGCGGAAGGCGCAGGCCAACAGGGTCTCCAACTATTTTACCCCAGTTGGAGCGGGAAGCGTAGGCCTGTTGGAGGAGGGAGAGATGGCGCTCACGAAGGAGGACCTCCTGGCCTCTCTTCGCATCTTCAAGGTGGAACTTCAGGAGGAAACATACTGCCGATTTTAAGGCGACGTTGGATACGTTTCAGGTCAATTGGAAATTATCCCCACTCCAGGCGGATGTGGACTCGGTGGGTGCCCGCACTCTAGATCTGGAAACATAGATGCAGGACCTGCAGCAGAAGGTTGCCCCGGTGGACAGTGAGATCACGAGTATCAAAGCACAACTCCACCTTGCCACGCTTAAGTGCGAAGATTTGGAAAATCGTGCGCGCAGGGACGACATCACAGTGTGGGGTCTGGAAGAAGGTTCTGAAGGGCCAGACCTGGAGGCTTTTGTGGTTGGCCTTTTCTCCACCCTCTTGGGAGAGGGCCGCAGGTGAAGGGAGAAGGCCTAGAGACATATTGGTCAAATTAAGCTTGTTCAAGGTCAAGGAACGCATTCTCTTACAGGTGAGATGACAGGACACTGTCTCCTTTCAGGGGGCACATTGCACCCTCTATCAGGATATCGCACCAGCGACGTTGGCTCGGCGGCCACAGTTCCGCCCTATGACAGAGGCCCTAAGAGCAAAAAACATAGGGTATCGTTGGACATTTCCCTTTGGCCTGGCTTTCGAACTCCATAACAAGGCTTGCCACTACACGGCCGTCGATGAGGCGGCGACTGCACTGGGCCTACAGTCGGAGAGCGAGGGTGGAGTCCTTGCTGCCGCTGGAACCCGGCGGGGGGAGGGGGGAATGGCCCCTCCGCCTCAGTGGAGCAATGGAGACAGCAGAGGAGAGGGAGGAGGACCCCCAGGAGGTGACATTTTCCAACTGTCCGGTTTCTGCAATGGTTTTGGAGAGGTCTTGGGGGAGCCAATGGGGTGGCTCCAAGTAGGGGTCCTAATAGAGGTAGGGCGACGGAGATGAAGCTTCTTCATGAGAGAGACGGTCTGACTCTGGGGAGCTTGGCTTGGACTTGCCTGCCAGCAGCCTGATTTGGCGAGACCCTGCTCTTGCCGCTTTCGAGGAGCCCTGAGACGTTCCTCCACTCTTGTTGACTTGGGAAAGATGAATGGTCTGGGGGGGGGGGGGGGGAGTATGCGGTGTCATACCCCATTCACATAATGCGGATAGTAAGGAAGTTTGCTATTCTGTGTTTTCTTGTTCTTCTGTTTATGTTGTGTAAGAGTTGTTTTTTCTATTGGGTCTGTGTTCATTATCCCTTTTTGTTATTCGAGAGCCTTGTGGGGGGCCTGGGGAACACCTGGGATGCTAGGTGGGGGAGGATGTGGGGAAGGGGGCAAGATGCCGGAGATGCGGTAGATCGCTTTGTCAAGAACTTTTGGGTTACTGTGATGTAATGTTGGATGTGTTATCTTGGAATGTTAGAGGGTTGAACTCCCCCAATAAGAAGTCCCTGGTATGGAAGTATCTCGACGATCACCATTATGATATTGTTGCACTACAGGAAATGCATCTGAAGAGGGGGGAGGGACACCGTCTGTGTCACAAACAGTACCCCTATATTTTTTCAGCCTCTGCGCCAACGAAACACTGTGGGGTGGCCCTCCTGTTCCACAGGGCGATTCACTTACAGGAGGCAGGATCCAAGCAGGATAAGGAGGGCAGATACTTAATGATAAAGGGCAGCCTGGGGGGCAAACAGTGTACAGTAGCTACTTTGTACGCTCCTAACAGTGGTCAGACCCAATTTCTTATGCAATTCCTGGGCGAGCTGGAGGGCTATGCAGAGGGCGAGATAATCTGGTTGGGTGATGTAGTGCTTTCCTCTTATCTAGTTTCTAAGCACTAACATAACACAACAGAAATGCACTTCTGACGTCAAAGAAGACTTTTATTGTTGTTAATTCTTCCCCAACCACAATATTTATGAATGACGAATTAGTAGCTTTCAAGTCCGCGTTAATCAAACAAAATATATCAGTTTGCAATATACACAGCAGGTTATATTTATAAGATATTGAATGCAAAGCAAAACAAATACTTCACCGTGTGGGAAATTATCTACAGCTTCATCTTTCTAAGGTCTGCAAGCTGATGACCCCTGTCAGCCGCGAGAAAGAGATTCATCTACCCACACGGGATTGCTGGCAGCTGGCGCCAAGCTCCAGCACGAGGTCCGGCAGATTCGAATCTGACTCTCTGCAGCCTGTTACATTCGTTACAAAGGTGTGCCCCCTCCTCTCAGACCTGGGAAACTGAGCAAGCCTTTTGGAGACTGGCCAGGTCTCCAAGACTACTCCTGTTCCCAAGCTCAAGCGAAGAGAAAAACACCCATGTACTCTCTCTTATCATGTCTAGTCTACTGTGAGAAAAACATCTTGGTTCTCTGGTGCAAAAACACAGCTTGGAAAAATACAGCTTGGATTCTCAACTGCAATGTCTAACTCCACGTTAAAGGCAATGGGCAGCTAACCTAAATATCAAATGCAATGTCTAGTGTCATGTCAAAGGCAATAGGCAGCTGAGCTGAATACAAAATGCAATATATAATATCATGTCAAAGCCCATAGGCAGCTGAGCTGAATATAAAATGCAATGTATAATATCATGTCAAAGCCAATAGGCAGCTGAGCTGAATACAAAATGCAATATATAATATCATGTCAAAGCCAATAGGCAGCTGAGCTGAATACAAAATGCAATGTCTTATATCATGTCAAAAGCCCATAGGCAGCTGAGCTGAATATAAAATGCAATGTATAATATCATGTCAAAGCCAATAGGCAGAATATCTAATAGCATGTCAAAGTCAATAGGCAGCTAAACTGAATACATCATGTCAAAGCCAATAGGAATGCAATGTCAAAGCCAATAGGCGGCTAGACTGGATACAGCATGTCAAAGCCAATAGGCAGAATACAGAATGTAATGACTAATGCAATGTCAAAGCCCATAGGCGGCTAAACTGAATACAGAAAGTAATGGCTAATGCCATGTCAAAGCCCATAGGCGGCTCAACTGAACAAAACATACCATGTGCTACTGGTGAACATTGAGCAACTAATATGCGCAGTGGTGAAACACAAAGTCATTGGTCAAAACAAACTCCATCAAATGGCAGTACATTCCGCCCTTTGACCAATGAATTTTTGTTTCACATATCTCTTGTTTCAAACAAAAACAAAAAAAAACATCAGCACAAAAAACATTATCAGCAAGTCACATTTGAATGATCAAAACAATCCCTGTAAAGCAATAGAAGTGAATTAACACATTGATTTCATAACTTTTCACATCAGATACATCTACATAGAAAAGACTGAGCAATTTGTACTCTGAATGAGTCTCTAATTCAACAGTGTTAGCAATTTGATGTGGCATGAGTTCTACTCATGTAAAGATGCACGGTCCACCTGAAAGGTTTGCTGGAAGGTAAGCAAAAGTCAGAGTTCCATACGAGAAGGGAAAAAAAAAAAAAAAACACAGCTTAGTTCCAGTGGAAGAATGCAATCAAACAAGTTGAACTTGAACTGAAGGCGCAGTTTGCGCAAAATGGATCCATGGTGCTGGCACTTTACTCAGCCAGGTTCAAGTTGGGGGTTCGGTCCCTTCCCCGACCCCACACGCACACACTGGAAAGGGGACCACACAGCACACTCAGGGACAGTGGCGAAACGTGGTAGGATCTGCAAAAGAAACAAGTATGACTTTTCTTGCAAATAACATTTTTCATTTAAACTGCACCCTTCCTCTTTCTTTCCCTGTTTTATAATCAGCAGGACGTTTTTGGGGCCCTTTGTTATAATTTCTGCAGGTTCTGGAGGGTCACTTGGGGCTTCAGCCCACACATCAGCACTGAGGTTTTTATCTGCTGCGCCACAGCTTCCCTTTTCTTGCACTGTCAGAAGGGCTGGGGCAGACTCCTTCTTTACCAAACCTCCATTCACTGCATTTTTGTCAAGTTGGGCCATTCTGTCTCCAATTTGTATGAATGAATCAGATTCTTTTCTAGGTATCAGCATAATTTCGATTTTTCCTTGGTAATCTGCAGCAATCACGCTCCCTAAAACCTGATCACTTTGCCATTCCTGTCCTGGTAACTTTCCTCTCCCCAACTGCTCTGTGACTGCTTGCATGACAGATTGCTTTTGTGCGTGCTGCACAGTTTTTATCAAAACTAGGGGAATGTGCATCTCTCTCATCTCTGCCCACCTGTAAGTGGCTTTTTCTCTCAGCTGTTCACATTTCTGGGGCACCCACTTAGCCATCCCCACTAAGGCAGAATTCTGGGTGTACACTTCTCTCTCTGAATTTTTCTCATTAACATCTGCAAGGTAATTGAACCAGTTAGGTGCTAAAACATTAGCAATGGACCAAAAATCAGCGTAAAAATGACACATCTCACGTAGCTCTTGCTTTAAAATCTGACACACATTATACAACGCTGTTCCTTCTACTGTGCCAGAAAGCAACATTTCAGTCAATGAATCATTAGTAAAACAAACATGCTTTTTATCTTCAGTAGACACGAATTCAAATGGTGCACACAACTTCATTGATAACTCTTTTATCTGTGGTACTCTAGCCCTGTCTTGCAAGTACCAGATCCATTGTATGATTCTAGCTAGGGGCACTATTTTCTTTCCTTGTTCTTGAGTTACATGTACATAAGTATTTCCTTCTTGCACTGCGCAGAAACCTAAAGTCTGCATTATTTCATTTGCCAAATCACAAGCGCGCAGCTGCATATAATTTTTCACAGTGACCATATACAAAAGTGTTAGGATTTCACTCAAATGAGGGCTATTCTTTTTCCAAAAATCAAACAAGCTAATGCAACTCGGTGTCTCTTGCTCTAAAATCCTTCGTTTTACTTGTGCATTTTGCAACGGTAACTCGTAAATCACATTCTGGTCTCTCTCGTCCGTGTTATCAGTTAAGGAATGCATTTTGTCTGCCAAAAACCCTGGCTCACACGAAAACTCAGTGCAGCTCGGAGCTGTCTTAACCCCCTCATTACTGGAATGGGACAAGAAAGATTCTTCTAAAACAGCCTTTATATAACTTTCAGTCGGGCTAATTTGCTCACGTAAATTCCTATTTTCATGTTCCAACTTCCTACATTTCTCCTGCATTTCTCTGTAAGCAGATAAAGGTATCCAGACCTTTCTGTCATCATTACTTCCAAAAGACACTTTTTCTACATATGTACAACAGAAATTATTTCTCAAAACACTATCAGGCATTTTAGCTACACATGCATTTTCAAAAATGGTCTGCTGTGCTTCTGTAATTCTCCAAACAGAAAACAATTCACAGTTTTTCTTAGCACCATCAGGCAGTTTATCAACACATGCATTCCCAGACATGGTCTGCCGTGCTACTGTGATTCTCCAAAAAAAAAAACAATTTCTGTAATTCTCCAAACAACAAAAAAACAATTACACTTTTAAAGTGTGCACTTAGAAATCTACTAACTCGTCAACACCCTCTTAATCACCTCTTAATGACCGACCCCACGCCTTCTGGTACCAATTGTAATGCTTTCCTCTTATCTAGTTTCTAAGCACTAACATAACACAACAGAAATGCACTTCTGAGGTCAAAGAAGACTTTTATTGTTGTTAATTCTTCCCCAACCACAATATTTATGAATGACGAATTAGTAGCTTTCAAGTCCGCGTTAATCAAACAAAATATATCAGTTTGCAATATACACAGCAGGTTATATTTATAAGATATTGAATGCAAAGCAAAACAAATACTTCACCGTGTGGGAAATTATCTACAGCTTCATCTTTCTAAGGTCTGCAAGCTGATGACCCCTGTCAGCCGCGAGAAAGAGATTCATCTACCCACACGGGATTGCTGGCAGCTGGCGCCAAGCTCCAGCACGAGGTCCGGCAGATTCGAATCTGACTCTCTGCAGCCTGTTACATTCGTTACAAAGGTGTGCCCCCTCCTCTCAGACCTGGGAAACTGAGCAAGCCTTTTGGAGACTGGCCAGGTCTCCAAGACTACTCCTGTTCCCAAGCTCAAGCGAAGAGAAAAACACCCATGTACTCTCTCTTATCATGTCTAGTCTACTGTGAGAAAAACATCTTGGTTCTCTGGTGCAAAAACACAGCTTGGATTCTCAACTGCAATGTCTAACTCCACGTTAAAGGCAATGGGCAGCTAACCTAAGTATCAAATGCAATGTCATGTTAAAGGCAATAGGCAGCTAACCTAAATATCAAATGCAATGTCTAGTGTCATGTCAAAGGCAATAGGCAGCTGAGCTGAATACAAAATGCAATATATAATATCATGTCAAAGCCCATAGGCAGCTGAGCTGAATATAAAATGCAATGTATAATATCATGTCAAAGCCAATAGGCAGCTGAGCTGAATACAAAATGCAATATATAATATCATGTCAAAGCCAATAGGCAGCTGAGCTGAATACAAAATGCAATGTCTTATATCATGTCAAAAGCCCATAGGCAGCTGAGCTGAATATAAAATGCAATGTATAATATCATGTCAAAGCCAATAGGCAGAATATCTAATAGCATGTCAAAGTCAATAGGCAGCTAAACTGAATACATCATGTCAAAGCCAATAGGAATGCAATGTCAAAGCCAATAGGCGGCTAGACTGGATACAGCATGTCAAAGCCAATAGGCAGAATACAGAATGTAATGACTAATGCAATGTCAAAGCCCATAGGCGGCTAAACTGAATACAGAAAGTAATGGCTAATGCCATGTCAAAGCCCATAGGCGGCTCAACTGAACAAAACATACCATGTGCTACTGGTGAACATTGAGCAACTAATATGCGCAGTGGTGAAACACAAAGTCATTGGTCAAAACAAACTCCATCAAATGGCAGTACAGGTGATTTAAAGTTAGTTTGGGATTTAGCGATAGGCACAACACACCCACACGATCACAGACAGGCACTTTTACCAGATCCGTGAAATCTGCCTTACACCGCATGGGTCTCTTTGACGCCTGGCGTGCCCTCAACGAACGGAGAGGTATTACACCTTCTTTTCTCATTCTCATCGATCCTACTCACGGATAGATTATATCTTTCTGAGCAAACCGCTGCAACAGACTCTGAGATCTGTGGCCATTCACCCGATTATTATTTTGGATCATGCCCCTGTGGAGGTTACTCTGGAATGGTCCTTGACCCGCCCCTCCGCCAGATGCTGGTACTTCCCTAATGTCCTGATTTGTGACTCCGCGCCTCGTACTGGGCTGTGGAAAGCTATCAGAGAGTACTTCCAGCTAAATGGGGAGGGCGATACCGCCCCCCCCCATTGCGTGGGATGCTTTTAAGGTGGTTATCAGGGGCATGTGCATCTCCTTGGCGTCAGCACTCATTAGGTTAAAGTCTGAGGACCAGCGCCTTTTGGAAAATGAACTGAATGGGCCCATAGGCTCTCCCCGATCTGGTAGGCCCAGAGGAGGGTGGTTGCCATTAAGGGTAAACTAGAATCTATTTATACAAATAGGGTGGAAATGGCACTGTTGTGGCTTTAGAAAACTCACTATGACAAGGGTAACAAGATAGGTACCCCACTGGCGAGACAACTGCGAATTAAACAAGCTAAGTATTATATAGGACAAATTACTGACAAGCGCTGGGACCATTTTACGGAGGGGGTGAGGCATTGGCATTCAGAAGGTTTTACGCCCGTCTCTATCAATCAGATCACCCGTCTGCCCAAGTTCAGGGAAGTTACTTAGACGGTTTCCAGCTTCCGCAGGTCTCCAAGAAGACAAATGAAATGCTGGAGGCACTGTTTACAGTGGAAGAGGTACAGACGGCTAAAGACGCACTTCCCCTGCACAAGGTTCCTCGCCCTGACGAGTTTACTGCCCACTTTTACAAGTCCTTTAGTGGTTCCCCCTCTATAGGGGAGGCTCTGGTCTCACTTATTCCCAAGGTGGGAGAGGACACTCAGCTCTGTGCCTCTTATAGGCCTATTGCTTTACTTAACCTCGATGCCAAATTATACTCTAAAATTCTGGCGAGGAGACTAGAGGATGTTATGCCGGAGCTGATTCACAAGGATCAGTCGAGCTTTTTCAAGGGCCGCCAAACGCATGACATCTTGCGTCGTGTCATTCATCTGATGGAAAAGATGGCTAAGAAACGGGTCCTGGCGCTTCTATTGGCACGCAATGCTGAAAAAGCATTCAGTAGGGTGGAGTGGTCATTCTTGGTGGCCACCATGCGGCGATTTGATTTTGGGGAACAATTCATAACAATGGTAATGAGCAACTTTTCACATCCCAGGTCCCGTATTCTGGTGAACGGTGTGTCCTCAGATTTTTTTCTATCTGTTGTGGGGTACAAACAAGGATGCCCTCTTTCCCTGATGCTCTTTGCGCTCAGTGTGGAACCGCTGGTAGCGCCCATTTGGGTGTGCCCCGACTTTCCGGGCATTAAATTTGGTGCTGACTACCATAAAATCTCACTGTTCGCTGACGACATTTTGCTGTTCGTCACTGATCCCTGCCTTGTACCCCATTACTTGTCATTTCTGTCAATTCAAGAAGAATTGAAGCTCTTCGAACAGGCAGCAGGCTTTAGAGTAAACATGGGGAAATCTTATCTTCTTAATCTGACAGTACCCGCCACTGCAATGGCTCAGATAGCTTCCAAGTTTCCATTTACTTGGGCTAAAAAAGAAATCACATATCTGGACGTTAAGCTGGTCCCGAGGGTGTCCGATCCTTTCCGAGCCAACTACCCTCCCTTGCTTAAATTATTGCAAGAGGACTTTTATAGGAAGTGGACATCCCTCTGGCTTTCCTGGCTGGGGCGTATTAACAGCGACAAGATGACGGTGCTTCCTCGCTTTATCTCTTTCAGAGCCTACCCATTGACATCCCATCTGAGTTTTTCGCAGAGGCCCGGGCAATGTTCACGAGGTTTGTTTGGCAGGGGTTGAGGCCTAGATTATCTTACAAAGTGCTTGTATCTCCCAAGGAGGGGGGTGGACTGGCACTCCCCGACCTCCTCGGGTATTATCGCACAGCTCAGCAGCGTGTTTTGGCTGAGTGGTCCCTCTGAATGTCTGATAAGTTGTGGCTTCACATGGATAGGGCGGTGACAGGATGGTCTATGTGGAATATCCCGTGGTGGCCCCGAGGGGCACGTCCACAGAAGGTTTACCTTAGTACCTCCACTGCCACTACCCTTAAGGTGTGGGATAAAGTGACAAGGGCATATGCAATTACTTCCTTTCCTTCACCACATACCCCATTCATTTCAACAAGGCTTTTCCTCTGGGGAATCTGCGGCGCCCCTCGATCGATGGAGGGAGGGAGGGTGCTTGCGGATTGTAGATTTATTCCATGGTGACCAGATCCATTTGTTTGCTAACTGTTGCAGGGATTTTCATCTCCCACCATCCGAACTCTTCCATTATACGCAACTAGTGCATTGGGTCTCACAACCTCATATGCGGAAGGCGGCCACAAGGGAGCTTCTTCTGGTGGAGCGTTTTGTGCAGGGGGGAGGAGTAGAGAGGGGCAGTATATCTACGCTGTACAACATATTGGCTTCAGCGCATAGGGCGCTGACCCCTCGGCACATCCCCTTTTGGGAACACGTATTGGGCGCTTCAGTGAGTGAGGCGTGTTGGCAACACCTATTTCATGACATAGCCAAACATAAGCGCTCGATGGGTGCCAAGGAAGCACCCTATAAATTGCTCTACGACTGGTACCTCTACCCGGAGAGGCTCAAGAAAATATACCCCCAGGTGTCCGACAGGTGTTGGCGAGGGTGTGGCATGCTGGGAGATTTGAGACACATTTGGTGGGATTGCCCAGCTGTCCGTCCATTTTGGAACAAAATTCTTTCACACCTGAAAGAGATATTGGGTTACCCCGTGCTGACATCACCCAAGCACATCCTGTTGGGCCTTCGAGCCCCAGAGCTGGAACATCAATCACAGGGAGATCGAGCCATTTTGTAGCTGGCACTGAGGGCCGCGAAGACCACATTAGCGTCCGTCTGGAGGAAGGTAGACCTGCCCCCAGCGGCCCTGTGGTTCTCGAGATTATGGCGGGCCTCACCATGCAGCGTCTGGCTGACAAAATGGACAGCTCGTGCAGTGGGTTTGATTTTATTTGAGACCCCCTGGTCAGGTTTCTCTCACGGGGCCTTCCCCTTACAGCATGTAGTCCCCGCCTTCGAGCACTGCATCTTTTCCATGTATAGGAGCTAAGTGCGGAGGGTGGTTGAGTGGGATTAAGGCTGTTCCTTCGGCTCGGGGAGAGGGCTCTCCGTTCCATGGCCTTTAAATTTGAATCTGACAATCAAAGGGATTGGACACTTGTTTTGTTGTAAGATTTTTGTAATCTGTTCAGATGCCGGAGGCGGATGGCTTGGTCCACCATTTGAGGGTGAAAGGATTGGTCTTTAGCATATGTTTCTCTCTGATGTTTATTACTATTGCTTTGGAATGGGGAGGAACTGGGAGAAGAGCACACCGTATGGTGGGACGCCTGAAGTCTTATGTACATGGGCATGTTTATTTTCTTGTACTGAAATATTAATAAAAACAATTTTACAAAAAAAAAAATGATCAGACATCCTACTAACTATAAATAGGCTGTTCTGCTTTCCTGATCTCTACCACTGTCTTCTTTTTTTTACTGCTCAGTAATAAAGTCTAAGTTGCAGAACATTAGTTTGAAATTAGGGTTGCATTTTAAGCCATTCAGTGGAACTACTACTAATAAGAAACCATTATTTGTCAACATTTTTGTTTTGATGTTACCGTTATTTAGCAGAAAGAGTTTTGTAATTGTACTGCTGTTGAAAACAGGATGACCATTTAGCAGGTATACTCCGTTAACATTTCTTTATACCTTCTCAGTCTAGGGCCTCCGACATGAAGTTTGTGGACACATTTTACGGAGACGAAATCATCCAGGGCGAACGAAAGAGGCAGAGAGTGCTGAATGGCAAGTTCAAGGACGAATTTGTGGATAATCCTGGGTACCGCACTTTTTTGAGGAGTTCATTCCTAAAAACTTGCAAGGAAGAACTATGAAAGAAACTATGTAGAAAGGAATGTGGCAAATTCCAAATTACTTGCACTACGGGCAAACCAATACATTGGTGTGTAGCCAACATAAACAGCTGAACCATTTGGAGAATGCATCATTCATTCAATTAAATATACGAATTCTCGTTTTCAGTGAATAAAAACCATATAGATACTTTTATTTTTCTGGGATGGACTACTGACTGCAAAAGACTTCCACTGGCTCTTGTTGATTTACCACTTACTGTGACCAGAACAGTGACAATGTGAAGTATGAAGGGAAAGCCTGGAAATGTTCTTGGATGATTAACCAAAAACAGAAATGTTCATCCTTCTGTGGAGGGAAAGGAAGGTGGAGCTCCATAGAAGATCGGCTGCGTGTTATTTTTTGGGTATCTTGCAATACTTATAAGTTGACCATTGAGGGGGTCATTGTCATGAGTCTTACGAGCAGGGAAGTCTGTGAACAGAGAACGTTCTCAGAGTGCGTGCAGTGGTGCCGATAAGATATATTGTTTGGTTTTTGATCCCCAAGGAATCTCGTCTAACTGTTTTAGAGATGCTTGAACACAATAGTACAATTGCCTGTAAGAGGCCTGAGATCATGCCTTTCTTTTTGTGATATGTAGGGCGAGTTAATTTTCTTTATCTTGATACGCTGAATGCTCACAGAGACTTGCGGAATAGGCAATCTGTATAAAGGGTGTGAAATTCAAAGTATAGTGTTGAAGATGCCTCGTTTCCAGTGCTAAATGTGTGCCTCTTTTTGGTGGTGGTAAGTGCCAACACTCATTTTCTAGGCATGGACATATTGTGTTTGCAAGGGTCTGGGTCAGTGAAATGGTCAAGACTGACTGCCAAGCAACACCTGCGACTGACTGTTCCTTATTACGTGGAGCAAAAATAAGTTGCTGAGCCGGAGTCATCATGTGACGCATTATAAGACACTGGTCATAAAAGGCAAAAGCACAGCACGTCACCAGGGCAGGAGAGTAGAGAGCTCGCAATGCACCTCAGTGCTGAACACCCCTACCCACTGCCTCCCAGCGGCCAGTTTGAACTAGCTGACTCAAGTGTGCGCTGGCCGTGCACAAATTGAGGGCACAGTATCTCTCCGCTTGCTTTGCTTCGCTTCCACACTGCCTCTGCCCAGTGCAGACTAACTGTGCACCTGCCTCTGTCTGAGTCGAGCGCCACTTGCTTGGTGGTTGAATGGCCTGTCACAGACGATGAGGGTACAACCTTGGGTATGAGCATAGCAGCTGACCCATCACGATGGGTGCCAGCATCAGTGGTGATGAACCTGTGGACTCCACTTCGGCAACCACAGGCTTTGGCACGATTGTACAGTTTATGCCGAGCCAATAAGGAATGGCACCAGGCAGGTCAAATCCAGTGGCCATCCTTGTTACCTCAGGTGAATGATGGACGACAGAGCCCCTGCGCATAGAGAGAGCCTCTGCCACATAAATATGAGTTAGTTCATTTTCGAATGCAAGTTAATTTATAAGCTGTAGTGTGTTGTAGGTAATGTGCTTTTCATCTGTTGCATGACTTATGCTTGTCAATCACATAAATGTTCACAAGCAGTTTTAACGATATACGGCACCATACAACATAAGTCAGATAAACAGAAATTCATCAACAGCAGTGCCAAAGTGAGCAAGCACTACCTGTCCAGGCTCGGAGTCATTCCCAGGAGTGCAGTAGTGATGATGTAGTTGTTGAAGGGCATGAGCAGTGTTTCTTAGCAGATTGCTATGATTACACTGGGGCATAACCAGCATCCATGAACATCACTTCTCGGCAGGGTTGCGCTGGGCAGAATCACCACTTCGTAGGAGGATCAACACCAAGCAAGGTTTATTTACTTATATTGGGCTTCACGCTCTGCACAGAGGCTGCAGCTCCCAGCGAGAGACCATGTATAGATAGTATCAGTGCCACTGTTCAGTCATCCGTAGAGCCCAGTAGGATGGCAGTGAAAGCCATCAAAAGTGGCTGCTCAAGAAAAATATTTTAGGCCAATTACTTACTTCTTTACACGGTAAAACTTGCTAGCGTCCATCTGTAATCGCCGACAGTGTACTGAAATTTTGCTTGTGGGAATTGATCTTCTAGCGCAATAAGATAAATGTTCGCTTCGTTTTTTTATTAGCACATGTAATTTATTCTATTTACAGTTGATTTTAGTGTCATAACCCCTGTTTAATGCAGTGCTTCACAGCCTGTGAGTTTGCCACCGCTAAATAAGGTTTTGCAATCTACCGTGTTATTTTGTGTTCCGTTTAAGCTTGTGCACAAACACACCGCAAAATATTTTTGTAGCTACTTGCGCTGAAGCCATTGTTTAGTGCAAAATAATGGACCTCTTATAAAAGGCTTGCAATCACCGTGTCATTAAGTTTTCTAGGATATATGCTAAGGTGCAGGACCACCGCATCTTGAATTTCTTATATAAAATTATTTAAGCATGAATTATCACATAAAAACGGTGAAATTTGTGCCTAGAAGACAAATACAGAGGTGCTATTAGAGAAACGAACTGTTTAGTTTCACTTCCCACTTTGGGTACAATAGCTTCTAAGGATCTCCCCCTTCAAGTGTTTATTTAATATCCTATAAATATGCTGAAATGGCAGCCATTTTATAACTTGTCACGTCCCAATGAAAAACAAGAAACCTTAGTTATATGTTTGGCTTACAGTTGTTTTATATTTTTAGCAGCCAGGGAAGTACGTTGAAATGTTTTTTTAAACCGGTTTTTATAAAACATTTTAAAAATATACATTATACTTTATAAGGAAGGTATTTAAATTTTAAACACACTCGCATACACATCCCTTTCTCTGTACAGTGATTTTACACTTTTATATTTCAAAACCTTTGAATAGTAATTGATGCTCATTCTGTTGTCACCCTTAATGCAGTACTTTTGGGGATTTTGTGTGAAAATTAGTGAGGACCTGATACTTAACGAAAGTCATTTTAGCAGGTGTTTTAAAGCACATTTTTAATAATTACTCTTAGTAAAACAGATTGTACATTAGCCCTTCAAATGTGTTTGTTTAACTCTTAATACATGCATATAAGCTAAACCCAAGACCTATACTAATATTATTGTCTTCCCGTTTGAGTCTAATCACTCGCTATGCAGGTCACTTCATAAACAATGGGTGGAAAAGGTTGGTAAGAATAAGGTTGCGATTGAAGAGCATTATCTTCGCATGAACGTGAAGGTGGTCCACACAGGGAAGACAGCTGCATAAACCCACATGAGGACTTTATTGATGTTCAGATACAAGGGAGTAGACTTTGCCAAATGGACAAAACATTGTGTTAGCTGACGAATAACACCTGATCACAGTGGTGAAATCTGTTGTCCTTTAAGTGGAACTGCAGTCATTTAAAATAGTTTGGAACATGGTTAATCTCGTAACCTACCTAAGCAGTGTCTTCTCTTTTCCTCTCTATGTACTCTATTTTTAAGTGTAAGAATCCCTGTTAGCAGCTCTTGCGAATTAACCATGGTAACCGGTTGTTCTGCTCTGTGGCCTGTGTATGGCCTGAACGTCCCCTGTTAACTTGTCATGTGACATCAAAGGTAAAGTAAGGGGGTCGTTTAGCTGATGCAGGTGTGACTGAAAAAGAACGCTTGCAACAAATTGCCTGTGAGCACATTCTGACCGAGAACTTTCAAGAGTGTTTAATGTTACAGAGGAAGTTCTTCTTATGTCATGCAACATGTGCACTACTACCATAGCATCCCTCTTACGTTCACTGAAACTGAAACATGTACACAAAGCTCAGAAGATGTGCCAATATATTCTCCTCCTTCTTATATACACAAGATGACTTTAGTTCCCCTTCAACTTCACAGAGCCATTCTGAATAAGTTTGTACAGTCGGCAATTGTAAGTGTTAAAGTAGATGAATAAATGACTCCTACTTTTTCCTCTGAACGTTTGTGTAATTACTGCGGTTTACTTAGGCATTATTTTATGAATGTTTAAATATTTTGATTTTTTTAAGATGCGTGTAAGATTGTGCAATTTTCTTTGTTGAAAACAAAATGCAGCGTGAAGTTTCAAGCCAGCTGAAGTATGGTGCACGGTTACCTCATGACATTCTGTATCACTCAAGTTTGCAGTAAAAACCTTTGTAGTTTTCTATTAGGACCATGAAAATTCTGTTTTAAAAAGAATTACTGGCAACGGCTAAGTAGAACCTTGTTACCACTTGCCTTGTTTCTCTGATATTAAAACGATTTTTTGAAGTTTATATAACTAGTTAGCAGTGTATTCCATGAAAAAATATATATTTGTTAATCATTCAAATGTATTGACCGTTTGCTACATCCATACTCAAATGTTGCACTGAGGAATCACAGACATGTTAACAAAGCACTACTAAAATAAGCAGTGTGCTTGAGTTGAAGCTTCTAGATTTGAAAAGATCAATTTATTTATTTCCTCGATCACAAACTTTCAGCTTCCTTCTACCATTAAAGTTTGGAACAGTCTCGGGTATAGTACAAATCACAATTTGTATATAGTTTCAGTATCAGATGCCTGATGTGGTAAAATTCTCATTGAGACCTCTCCGGGAACTAAGTTAGTCATGTACTCCCTCTTCCCTCCTTTTCATGTTTGGCTTATGCTCTGGAGTAACTATGCAGTGAGGGCCTGATAAACTCTGGGAGCCAAAAATGTATTGTTTATCACTGTGGGTTACTCTCTGTTTATCAAGAAACTCTGTTTTTTAGAAACTATTAGACTCTTTCCCCCTCTTCTCTGTGACAATGTTCATATCACTAATTAACAACATCTTGGATTTCTTCTGCAGAGCCTTTATTTTGTAACTGAATTCACCCCCCCCCAAACCAGTCAGGGGTAAGTCAT
This sequence comes from Pleurodeles waltl, assembly GCF_031143425.1. NCBI lineage: Eukaryota > Metazoa > Chordata > Amphibia > Caudata > Salamandridae > Pleurodeles > Pleurodeles waltl. The sequence continues at coordinate 909,077,721 of NC_090436.1, forward strand.
CCTTTAAGCAGATTATATTGGCAGACCACCTGTGCACCCCATTTGGAGACCACATATGCATAGACACTCTAAAGTTTCTATTTGGAAACCCTCTGTAGCCTGACTTCCAAGAAACATTTGAGGTCCGATTCCAAAACCTTTGCAGGGAAGCAAGTGATCCCCACCTAAACGTCTCTCCAATAAGGCTCTAGTCTATCCTCATGACAAGCCAGTGATTTATTTTATTTTGAGTCCACATTACAGCCACTTAATCTTTTCAATTTCCAAAGCCATTGTAGTTCAATTATTCTTTTTTTTTTTTTTTTATTTGTTCTGGAACTCAAAAGAGGTTCACATAAAACCAAATATAAAGACAGGCATAAGTCACATTAATATACACTTAGAAAACATTTTTAAAAATGTAAACAATTTTGCACAAATAATGTAATTGTTCGCGTTTTAGAAATATTCTCGGGCTGCCACAGCTGACTTAATATTGTACTTTGAAAACACTGGCCTTAAAAAGTAACTGCACAGAAGAATCAGTGTGTGGTAAACAAAAAGCACAGAATTAAAATCCTGTATACCCAAATTGCAGACTTTCCCTTTATCACCGAAGTTAGACCAATTTGCTGTTAGCACATTTAGCTGGAGCAAGTGTATTCGTAATAATGTCCATAAATGGTGCAGGCCATGCTCCAGCTTCCAAAACTGGTAATGCTGAGCTACCTTAGAGTGTCAGGAAGAGATCACCGTCTTGCACTTTTCCTTAGACAGTATGTTATGTCCAATTGTTGATTAATAAGACTGGAGGCATCCTTTGAGAAACGTTTAAGTTGGGTGTGCACTAGAGATGCTAGGATATCTTCCTGTAGATCAACTTGGTTTACTGCATGGGCAAAGTCCCTGGAAAATGTACCAAAGCTGTTGCCATTTCCTGATCTGCTTTTCCCTGGTGTTGACTATTGTTTCCAGTTTGTAACAATTCTACTGACAACCAAGCGAGAACTTTCTTAGAGATTTCATGAGTTACAGTAACAGCCAAAAGATTAAATTATGGAGTTTACATAGAGGCGGACTACAGTTCTACTGACAGCCAACAGGTACCTTCATATACTTACATGTCAACAAAGTGCTGTAGTTTAACTATCTGGCAACAAATGTCCTCACAACAGTGTACATGGTGACCAGGGCTACAGTCCTATGGGCTGCAGTTGGAAATTCTCACAGAGATTACTTGCCAGCAAAGGACGTGTTTCTATGGCCAGCAGAAGACAAGAAGATAAGGTATGCATGTGAAAAGGCTTCTGGGACAGGTGGCAGCTAATTTTGGAAGTAGTATGTAATAACAGAACTGCCAGTGATTCTGTAAGTTTTAAGATGTTATCTGTCCCCTTTCCTATAGGTACAATTACCTATCTTGCCCTCAGCCACACAAACATCTTTATGAAGTGGCTCCTCTCCTCAAGGAGAATGTTATTCAGAGTTCCCTGGCCTAAAAGTTGTCTGGGCATTTGCTGCTGGTACTTTCTGGGCCCAAAGAAGGAGAAGGAATTATGTATGATTCCGGATGTGTGGTCCCCCCCCAAAACAAATATGAGAAATGTTGAGGTTTGTAGTGAGATGAACACTACCACTTGTGGTATTGACACTCTGCCTTTCTTTCAGGATTCAAGGAACACAGGCTAAATTGAGTCTAAAAGTCCTAGTGCCTTCTTGACACAACATTAGACCTGTATTTATTGCTCATGGACATTAATAATTAAGTCCTGGGGAAATGGCAACAGTGGTAGGCAAGACAGCAATGCCCAGGCATAGCTCTGTTAGCCGCAGGGGCACATACAATAGGGTTAAGCTCAGAATAAATTAGTCACTGTTTCGGACAAGTTATGTATGCGTTTGTTCAATTATAATTTCTCAGTTATCACCCTTCAAGCTTTAGGTGGTGTAACCTTCACAAGTGTAGACTTCACAGGAAGCCGGAGATGAAGATAGGCTGCACTGGAAGTGTCCCAATAGGTTGTCACAAGAAGAAGGAAGCTCAGTCAAGTGAAGTGCTGCAGGAACCAATAAGCAAGTAAATTTCTTTAGGAAAAGGAAATATATCTAACTAAGGCTTCTAGCCGCAGATTCCTTATCTTTGAATTTCCCAGGTGTCACACTGAATCCGGAAGATTTTTTGTGAGCAGTGCCCCTGTGCCCCGGTAGGTGGAACCAGTCACCTCTGCATGCATTGTCTGTGCTGAAAGTGACACTGCAGTAACTGTATAGGTGCCAGCCATGCATGCTGGTGTCAGTTTCTTTCTTTTCACGCAAGCCAGCTCTGATCCAGAGAAGAAATACCCCTCAGTAATTTTTTGACTGTATTTTTTTGATATTTTGTCTGCAGCTTCTGAGGATTTCTTTCTGGTGTGAGTAAGATAATGTTATCTAGAAAGACAGGATTCAAGCCCTGCAATGTTGGTGACGGACCCACATCTTGTCTGCCTGTGGTGTCTGGAGCGTGACCATGAACCGAAGTCATGCTCCCAATGCTGCCCCATGTATCTGAAAGTTTTGAGGGGGTGGCCCCTAAAGCTCAGGGTGGCCCCTAAAGCTCAAGGCGGCCTGGCATTCGACTCCACGCAAATCAAGGTCTCGGTCGAGAGGAAGGTCCTGACACAGATCGCAGAGCCCGAAGTCATCAACATTCCAGCCCTCAAGAAGTTTGGGTAAGTCCGTGGCAAAAGAAGAAGAGCAAGAAGTCAAAACGTTCTTCAACTTCTCTGAATCAATCAGCCGACGAGAGGAGGAAACATTTACATTCAAGGCCTGGTTACTTGGAGCTTGCTCCTGGGCCGACGCTGCACCATCCCTACTTTCTGGGAGCTGGAACGACCCCCAACCAGCTTAAAAAATTCAGTCAGCCCACGCACCTCATTTTTGGGCGGCCGGAGCCCTCCGATGCAGCCTTTGGGCCCCTCAGGGTCAGAAGATGCCCCATCATTTCATACTTCCACTCCGGGGCACCCACTGACTCATGCCTCCACCCACTTCTTCAACCTCCGAACAAACCCGATCAGCACAGACCTCATCAGCATCCTCGACAGTTCCATCACCTCTGCAATTTTCCAAACAAGTGGAAACATGAGGAAATCAAACCCCTCATGAAAAAAGTTAGATCCCACAGACTCAACATCATCTACGCAGACAATACTCAAATGATCCTCTCACTAAAGACCCCTCCACCACCAGAACCAACTTCTGCCAAACCATGACCACCGTAGGTGACTGTATGAAAACCAACTGTGTGACTCTCAACTCTGACAAGACAGAAGTTTTAATCTTTTGTAAAAACACCTGCATTTGGGACCACAGCTGGTGACCAGCTGAACTCGGACCCACTCCCATGCCTACAGACCACGCCCAAAACCTTAGCGTCATCCTCAACAGTGAACTGACCATGAAGTGGCAAATCAATGAGTGGCCTCCTCCTGCTTCCACACCTCCTCCGCATACGCCGCAGAATCTTCAGATGCATCCCAGCCAACACCAGGAAAACGCCACCCAGGCCCTTTTGACCAGCCACCTCGACTACAGCAACACTCTATGTTGCTGTTCTCCCAGCCCCTAAAGAGACTCTAGACTACAAAGAACACTGCTGGCAGACTCCTCCTGGACCATCCCAAGCACACCCACATCACCCCCCACCTCAGAAACCTCCACTGGCTGCCCATCCAGAAGAGATGTCACTTCAGGCCTCTCTAGCATGTCTACAAAGCCCTACACATTCAAGGACCGGACTACATCAACCATTGTCTACACTTCCACCAACCCACCAGACACCTGCGCTCTTTCTCTGTGGCCCTCGCACACACACTCAGAATCACGCACAGCTGCAACTGCGGCCGCTTTTTTTCCCTACATCTCTGCCAAGACCTTAAACGGCTCACCCCTCCCCTCCTCCTCTGAACCACACCCTCACTGGCAGACTTCAGAAAGAGACTCAAGGCCTGGCTCTTTGACAGAGACATTGCATCCAAGCACCCAGATACCCACAGGAGTGACAGTGACACACTCTACAAATGACTGATTGATTGATTGCTCCAGTTCCATACCAATGAGTCTGACCTGGCTCCAGTGAGCCCCCAGGGTGCCATCCCCATTGTGATCTCTGACTCACACAGAGCCGGAGGGACATCGCCCGATGCCGCATACGATGCCGACAGGAACTTTGCTTCCTATATCAGAGCCTGAGCTCTATTCCCTATTCCCTTGGGCTAGGCCTTAAGAAGGAATGATGGGGTGGTTGGTGGATCCTGCAAAATATCAGCCCTTTGAAGATGACCTAAAAATAGACTGGTGTGAGGAACTAGGTGAAGCCAGTGGACTGGATACTTTCCAGATACTGGTCTGCTCGCTTCCCCGACCGTGGTGAAGGATGAGGGAGCCTCATGCAATGGTGGTGCAGAAAGCGACTGAGGAACTTTACTTGCCCTTGGTGAAAGTCAAGACTAACATCTTGACAGAGGTGCTACAACAGGGATTTTCCTTGTCAGACCCCACACTCCCGTTCATGATGCCCTTACTGACGTCCTGTTGTGGACTTGGTCCAGACCCATCTAAAGGGTTCCTGTGAAAAGGACGCTCTGCCCTCCACCATGCCCTTGGCGGATCATTACTTCTTCACCCAACACCCTACCCTGGAGAGCTTGATGGTCCAAGCCTCAACATCCTGAGGTGCATTCCTTACTGCCCCTCCGTATAGGGAATCCAAGGGGCTGGCTCTTTGGGGAAGAAGTTGTTTTCTTCTGCCAGCCTTACTCTGTGAACACTGCATGCCTTTTGGGCTGTTACTCCTGACCTCTGTGGGATAAGGTTGGGCAAGTGCTGCCACAGGTCCTGGAGAGGGTCCGGGCCATATTCTCTCAGGCTGTTTCCAATTGGAGAGATGCAGCAAAGTTCGCAATACAATGGGGATTCAACACAACCAACTTATTAGGCAGAGTAGTTTCATGGACTGTGGTCCTAAGACGCCATTTCTTTTGGAGGAAGTCTGGCTTTTTGGGGGATGTCCAAGCTTCCCTTTAGTACATGCCTTTCGATGGCACCCATCTCATCAGAGACAAGTCATATTCGATGTTGGAATGCTTTAAGGACTCTTGGGCTATGGCCAAGTCCTTGGGACTCTCAGCAGCCCTCCTTCATCCCCAATCAGACTTTTGCTCCTATGGTAGCTACTGAAGGGTCTTCCAGCTGCACCATTTATCTCCCAGCCACCGATCCATGCATACTCCCCAGCCTCTATGTGGCTGAGGGTGCGGTACCACAGGGCTTGTGAATCGGAGGTCAGTCCCCACCCATGACAGCTGCAGCCTCCAAACTTTCGTACTCTGCCCCCTTACCGTCATGGGCACCCAGTTGGTGGCAAAGTTCACCATCACTTGCCCCCCTGGCAGTCATTACATCGAGTAAGTGGGTGTTGCAGATTGTCTAAAGTGGACTGCTCCCTCTCCTTCAATATTACCCCTCTCTCCATGCAGCCATCTCACAGTTGGCTGACGAAGGATTATCTGTCCCTTCTCTGTGAGGAAGTTGTGGCTGTGTTGGCTAAGGGAGACATAGAGAGGGTTCCGGTGCCAGAAGTAGGTTGTGATTGCTATTCTCACTATTTTCTAGTTCCCCAAAAGGGCAAAGCCCTTGATCCTATTTTAGATGTTAAAGCCCTCAACTTCTTCCTCAAGAAGGAGAAATTCAAAATGCTCACATTGGCTCAGGTTTTGTCTGCCCTGGACCCAGGAGACTGGTTGGTAGCTTTGCACTTACAGGAATCTTACTTCCACATTCTTGTCCTGTCTGCCCACTGGTGCTATCTGCGGTTTACAGCAGGCCACAAGTATTTTCAGTGCACCATGCTCCCTTGGGTGTTCATCAATGTGACTGTGGTGGTTGCAGTTCATCTGCAGAGATCAGGGCTTCCAGTTTTCCCCTATCTCAACAACTAGCTGTTGAAGAGAAGCTTACCATAGGCTGTCCTCTCCTACCTCCAGACTACGGCAGACCTTCATTCGCTGGGGTTAACTCTCAACATGCTGAAGTCACACTTAACTCCCTCTCAAATGCTCTCTTTCATCAGAGCTGTTCTGCCCATCGTGCAATTTAGGGCATATCCTCCCGAACAGCGAGAAACAGGATATTCAGGCCATGTTACCAATGTTTCCTGGATTTTAGGTGATACTGACTCGGAGGCTGTTGGGCCTCATGACCTCCTGCATCCTGCTAGTGACAAATGCCCGTTGGCAAATACAAGCTCTGCAGTGGGACCTGAAGTTCCAGTGGGTGCAGCATCTGAGAAATCTCTCGAACATGGTCCAGATCTCAGCGGGAACTGCACAAGATCTGCAGTGATGGTTAAGGAACAGCGTTTGGGTCTGAGACAGACCCCTCTCCCTTCCCAAACCAGATCTGCCCATAGTGATAAATGCGTCACTCCTGGGATGGGGCAGTCATCTTGGGGAGGTGGAGATCAGAGGACTCTGGTCTCAGCAGAATCTTGAATCTACATCAACATACTGGAGCTCTAAGCAATCCAACTGGTATTGAAAGCCTTTTTACCCTCCATCAAGGGAAGGGTAGTGCAGTTGTTCACGGACAACACAACCTCCATGTGCTGCTGCAAAAAACAGGGTGGGGTGGGGTCTATGTCAAGAGGCCCTGCGTCTCTGGACTTCGCTGGCACAGCAGGGCATATCTCTGGTGGTTCAACACCTGGTGGGCTCTGAACACCAGGGCCGATGAACTCAGCCTTTGATGCCTAGCAGATCATGAACGTACTCTCTACCCGAAGGTGGTGCAAGGTCTCTTTCAGCATTGGGGAGAGCCTTGGTTAGATTTATTCACCTTCACCGAGAATGCATCATGTCAGCATTTTGTCCTGGAGTTTCCAAGGCAGCTCTCGCTCAGAGCCGACACCTTTCTGTCAATACCCCTCGTCCCAGAGAGTCTGGAAACCAGAGCTACTGAGCAAGGCCATGGACCCTCCGATCAGGCTGCCCCTTCGGGAAGGATCTTCAGTCTCAGCAGCAGGGGACGGTTCTTCCTCTGAATCTGTCCACTCTCTGCCTTCTTTCGTGAAGATTGAGTGGTGGCAGTTGACAACTTTTGACCTTCTTCTCGAAGTCTGTCAAGTTATTTTGGCATCCAGCATCCCACCACTAAGATTGTGCACACCTGCTGTTGAAAAAAAAACTGTGGCTTGGTGTGCAGAGAAACATATTGAGCCTCTTTCTGAAGTCTCACTCTTTATTCTTTCCCTTGCCCTGAAGGGCTCTACTCTAGGTACTCTTAAGGGATATCTGTCTGGTCTTTCTGCCTTCTTGTGGCTGCCTGACCAACCATCCTTGTTCAAGTACCCTATTTCACATAGGTTCCTAAAAGGTCTTTTTCATCTTTTCCCTCCTTCACCCTTTATCATGCCTCATCGGGATCTCAATCTGGTCTTAACATTCTTAAGGTGTTCTCCCTTCGAGCTTCTCCACAATTGTCCCCTCAGGCTTCTTACATTGAAAACAGGTCTTCCTGGTGGTATATACATCTACCCGCAGAGCAAGTGAGCTGCAGGCCTTATCACCTAAGCCCCATTACCTCTGTCTATCCTAACAAGCTGGTACTTTGCACGAGGACCTCCTTTCTACCAAAAGTTGTCACCCCATCCCATGTAGGCCAGTCAGTCACACTGCCTACCTTTATTCAATCCTTCACATCCCTCTAAAGAAGAAGAGCGACTCCACTGTCTGGATCCAAAAAGATCATTGTGGTTCTATCCTGACTGCACAAAAGAGTTCCTGGTGGACAACTAACTGTTCGTGGGGTATGCTGGTGCCAAGAAAGGTAGAGCCGTGCAGAAGCGGAGTATCTCTAGGTGGGTTGTGCTCTACATTCAAATCTGCTATACGTGGGCTAAGAGGCAACTTTCTGAAGGCTTGTGAGCTCATTCCACCAGAGCTAAAGCTGCAACCACTGTATTAGCACACGAAGTTCCAGTCCTGGTCATGTGCCAGTCAGCAACGTGGAAATCTTTGCATATGTTTACCAAGCACTACTGCCTGGACTGTCAGGTCGTAGGTATGAGCACTTTGCCCATTTGGTCCTACAGGACTTTTTGGCCTGAAATCTATTTAGCAGACCCACTTCCAGGGAGGTATTGCCTTGGTATCTACTCAAAGGTAAGTAATCTGCAATTAGAAGTATGTATCAGATGAACAAGTTACTTACTTTTGGTAATTCCTTATCTGGTAGAGACTATGGTGGTCATTACAACCCTGGCAGTCAGTGTTAAATCGGCGGTAAAACCGGCAACAGGCCGGCGAAAAAAAAAATGGAATCACGACCGTGGTGGAAACCGGCAACATAGACAGCCACTTTAACACTCCGACCGCCAAGGCGGTACAAACAAACACTGCGGTGGTAACTGCCAACAGACAGGCGGAGGATAATGTACTGCCCACAGAATTGCAACAGTCCAATCCGCCACCTTTGCCGGGGCGGATTCACCGCGAACAAAAAAATGGCGGAAACAGGACTTGGAAGGGGAAACGCTCACCTCTACACACCCCACGAGGAACCAGGACGCCATGGAACCCGAGCTCCAGATTCTTACAGCCTTTATCTTCCTGCTCCTCTACCAGGAGCACGAACGCCGGCGGCGAAGAACACAGTGAGTACTGCACCTACGACACAGGGGAATGGGGAGGGGGAAAAACAGTGGCACACACACACAGCATGCAAAACCCCCACTCCCACCCTCACCCACGACAACACACACACTAATACATCATGATACATTACAGTTACACCCCCCAATCCCCCTGAAAGAATGCAAGGACAAAAGGAAATGAGTCAAATGATTGTAATATATTCAAATACAGTAATCAAAAATATATACATATATAAAGATATGTACACTATAACCAAATATATACACCAAGAATACAAGTCCAAGGTATTCCACTATCATAGTCCGTGGACCACTGGGCCCAAAAGGCATGGGCGAGGCCCACACAAGATACACGAACTTGACAGAGAGAACACTGCTGGGGCATCAGATAGAAAAAAAACAGGCACCTCAGTGGGAAGGGAATGGGGGGCATCTCAGCCAGATGGGTGCACGACGCCAGATACACGAGGGGGCTCCATGCCCACTGTTCAATCCTGGTAATGCAATGAAGTCTCTTCTGGGGAGTGCAAATCCACAGTCTCTCAAGTCTCTACAGTGGGTGGTTTGCCCACTGCCTAATCCTGGGGAGTGCAAAGCCACAGTCTCTCAAGTGGATAACAGTCTCCACTGGTTCCGGAGGGGGCTTTGTGCCCAGAGTGCTTCATCCTGCCAATGACAGAGGTAGTGGATGCCTTTCTCCACACTGGTTCTGGAGGGGGCTTTGTGCCCAGAGTGCTTCATCGTGCCAAGGACAGAGGTAGTGGATGTGATACGCCACTGGTTCTGGAGGGGGCTTTGTGCCCAGAGTGTTTCATCCTGCCAAGGACAGAGGTAGTGGATGTGATACTCCACTGGTTCTGGAGTGGGCTTTGTGCCCAGAGTGCTTCATCCTGCTCGTGGCTGCCTCAGTAGCGTCAGAATCTTTGGCGCTCACTGGCTGCTGTGCTCGTTGCGGCAGTGCCCTGGGCAGCGGTGCTTGTTGCGGCGGTGTCCTGGGCAGGGGTGCTGGTGGCCGCGGTGTCCTGGGCAGCAGTGCTGGTGGCGGCGGTGTCCTGGGCAGCGGTGCTGGTGGCGGCGGTGTCCTGGGCAGCGGTGCTGGTGGCGGCGGTGTCCTGGGCAGCAGGGCTGGTGGCGGTCTTGTCCGCCGTGCAGATTTTCCCAGACTTGCCAGTTTTATTGTGCCCCTTCCCCACCTTGGATGGTGGCGCGGCTGTCTCCACACTCCCAACTGTACCCCTGGGAGCGGCTTTGGTGGCTAATTTCTTTCCTCTCTCCCGCCGGGCACTGGCCAACTTTTTGTGCTTTACAGGTGGGGGACTGTCCGTGCTCTGACTCCTTGCCACACTGCCTGCCCTGCTGCCTGGCACACTCCAGAAGCCGATTACTACTGGCACCACTGGCCCTGCAGATGTTGTGGCTGAAGTGCTGGGTTGGGACCTGGAGAGGCGGGCCCTAGGAGACTGAAGGGGTGGGGGAGGTGAGGGGAAGAGGTCAAGATTGGACAGGAAAAGTTTTTGGGGAACACTGGGACGGGTAGATGGAGGGCGTTTGGGAGTGGAGGAAGAGGTAGTGGTTGTAGGAGGTGTACGTTTGGTGACTTTGGGTGAAGTTGCATGGGCTTAAGGCTGTCGTGAGGTAGATGGCTGTTGGGTGGGTGTGTGGCTGCATTTGTGTACATAGGGAGGTGGCGTCTCAGACACACTGGTAGAGGACACGGGATGTGTGAATGGTAGTGGGGGTGGTGACTGCACGTCAGTGGTGTGCTGGTGATGGACGTAGTGGCTGAGGATGTAGTGCATGCAGGCGTGAGTGGAGACAAGGGAGGGAGGAGGGAGACGGGAGACAAGGAGGAGGGGGACACAGTGGAGGCAGTGGATGTTGGTGTGTCTGCATGTGTATGATTGCGTGAGTGCCTGTGGGATGTGTGGTGCTTATGTTTGCCAGAGCTTCCCTTGTGTGTTGAGGTGTGTGCATGCTGGTCTAAAGGTGTGCTTGAGATAGGCTGAGGTACAGGGGATTGGGTCTGGGTGGAGGAAGTTGGAGGGGGGAGGCTAGAGACAGGGACAATGGCTGCCATCAGTGCTGAGGCCAGAGTCTGAAAAGCTTGCTGATGGGCTGCCTGACCAGAATGAATGCCCTCCTGGTATGCATTGGTTTGTTGCAACTGCCTCTCTACACCCTGGATGGTATTCAAAATGGTAGACTGCCCAACAGTGAGGGATCTGAGGAAGTCAATGGCCTCCTCACTGAGGGCAGCAGGGGTGACAGGGGCAGGGGCTGAGGTGCCTGGGGCGAAGGAGATGCCCACCCTCCTGGGTGAGCGGGCATAGGACATACGCTGAGGGGCTGCTGGGAGCGCAGTGCTGGTCGGGGGATGGCGGCTGTACCTGTAGATGCGGGGGGCACAGATGGGCCCGCCACCGCAAGGGAGCTCCCATCAGAGGAGGAGTCCGTATCGCTGGTCTCAGCTCCTGTCCCCGCCGTGGAGCTCCCCTCGCCCTCAGTCCCACTGGTGAATTCAGACTCCGTTGTGTCGCCCTCCAGGGCCATTTGGGATGCAGCTCCCTCCTGCTCCGGTGCCACTGCTCCTCCGCCTGATGATGCTAATGCACAAAAGAACAGGGAGACCACAAAAAGGGGGAGAAGACAGAAGAAAGACATGTTGAGTGCATGCAATACCGCTACCGGACACTACAGACACAGAAGCCCCCTGCACTACGCCGTGCACTTGGAGTTCCCTAATCAATCCCAGGGTCATGGGTTACAAGGCTATGCCCGATTGCTGCACACATGGATGTCACAGGAGCCTGACTAGGTGTAGTTGGCACTGTACACAGGTGGGGTGGGGTGCCACAGGGCCTTCTTTAAGAAGGGACCTTGCCTACTAAACTCACCCTGGCCTAGGGGAACCCACAGCCCACCTCCCCCACCAGACACCTCCAATGCGCGCTGAATCAGCAGAATGAGAGTGTACTCCCCGCCTTGTGGCTGCTGTGATGCCCTCAAGCACCCATCCAACTCCGGGTACGCCACCTCCAGGATCCTGAACATCAGGGGGATCATGGTGCGACGGGCACCCCTCCACGTTGGGAGGCCATCCCCAGCTGGGCCTCTGCCGTCTTCTTGCTCCAGTGGCGAATGTCCTCCCATCTTTCCGGCAGTGGGTGCTCCGTCTGTGGTAGACCCCCAGGGTCCGGACTTCCTTGGTGATGGCACGCCAAATGTCTTCCTTCTGGTGGGCTCTGACCTACAGGAATAGTACAGGGGAAAAGGAGAATATATTACCGTCCGCACCTTCACAGTTATTGGCCCGCGTCCATACCCTTGCCATGACGCACATGCACTCACTGTCGTTTCATGCACGCCTCATTCTCACCCCCCCTATCTTTTATCCACACCACTCCACACACGCATTGCCCATACAGCATGCTCCCAGTGTACTTACCTGTTTGTCTGGAGGACCGTAGAGTAGCGTGTACTGGGGGAGGACCCCATCCACTAGTTTTTCCAGCTCCTCCGTGCTGAAGGCAGGGGCCCTTTCCCCAGACACACAAGCCATTGTCTCTTCCAGACTGAGGTCACAGCCGCACTTGCAGTGTAGGTCCTCTCCTGTCGAAGATCAGGTATCAAGTGATTGAACAGAGGGAAAATGGTGGTCAGGTCCGCGGCGGTTCGTACCGTCACTGCCGGCGTACATCGTCATTGGCTCCTGGGACCCATAGGGTCCAATGTTAACCAATGCAGGATAGCGCTGCGGTCTTCCACCGCCTACCGCGACGCCAGCGCAGTTAACTCATATCCTTTTGTCCCACTTTACAGGTCAGGCAGCCGCCACATGGCATTATTTTGGATTGCGTCACACATATCTAGGCCTTGCTTAAACACTAATACAGGCATATGTCGATTTGCTACTATTTTCCGATTAAGCTGTGTTTACGTACCTCAGATTTGGTTGACTCTGCACGCTGTTTTTCTCAATAGGCACCGTCCGCTGGGGCATGTGAGGAGATGGCGGCATCCTCCGGTGTCCAGACCACTGGTGGACCTGTCAACAATGGAGGAGCGACATGTGATCATCACCTACAGACTTGATCGTACCACAATCCTGGAACTGTGTGCCGAGTTGGAGCCAGACCTGATGTCAGCTATCCGCCATCCCACAGGAATCCCCCCTCAAGTGTAGTTGCTGTCAGTACTCCATTTCCTAGCAAGTGGGTCTTTTCAAACTACAGTGGCCATAGCATCAGGGATGTCCCAGCCTATGTTTTTCAACGTGTTGTCCAGAGTGTTGTTTGCCCTGCTGAAACACATGCGGAGCTACAACGATTTCCCTCAGGTGGAGGATTTGCCTACAGTGAAAGGTGATTTCTATGCCCTGGGACATATCCCCAACATCATAGGTGCCATTGATGGGACACATGTGGCCTTGGTAACCCCCCCTGCAGGAGTGAACAGGTGTACAGAAACCGGAAGAGTTAACATTCGATGAATGTGCAGATGGTGTGTTTGGCAGACCAGTACATCTCCCATGTGAATGCCAAATTTCCTGGCTCAGTGCATGACGCATATTCTACAGAATAGCAGCATCCCTTATTTGATGGGGCAACTCCAGAAGCACTGTGTGTGGCTATTAGGTGATGACATGGACCCAATACAGTGTGACTAGGTGTCTGGGTATGTCCCTATGAGTTAGTGTGTGTCTAACAGTTGTCCCTCGACATTTGCAGGTGACTCTGGTTACCCCAACCTGTCATGGCTACTGACCCCAGTGAGGAATCCCAGGACAAGGGCAGAGGAACGCTACAATGAGGCCCATGGGTGAACTAGGAGGATTATAGAGCGGACCTTCGGCCTCCTGAAGGCCAGGTTCCGGTGCCTCCATATGACAGGTGGTTCCCTATTCTACTCACCAAAGAAGGTGTGCCAGATCATCGTGGCCTGCTGTGTGCTTCACAACTTGGCTTTGCAATGACAGGTATTCCTGTTGGTGTGACGGTGGAGGTTTTGTTATCGCCAGTTTATGACTGACCTTTGGTGTGGCGGACTTGTGTGGGTGTCTGGATTTTGGCGGATTCCGAGCTGTGGGTCATAATGACCGTGGCGGAATTCCGCAGCCACGGCGGTGTGTTGGTGGTCTTCTGCACGGCGGTAAGCGGCTTTTACGGCCAATGTTGTAATGACCCCCTATATCTACCTGCAGATTCCTTAACGATCCACCCATCCTACCCACTCCTCGGATTAGTTTCTAGGGACAGGGATGAACCCTTTCATGGCCCTAGTTGTTCAAACCAGTGGTCAGTGCACTTCATGGCTCCATGTATCTGGTGTGGAAAGTTGTGAAAAGTAACTGATGGCAGCACAATTGGATGGTGCCTAAATAGGTACCGCAACGTACTTTCGGCACGGACAACGCCAAAGATGCACACAGAGCTGATCGACGCCAACTACCGGCGTGCATGGATACTGCTCACGAAAAATCTTCCAGAAATCGGTGGCTAGATATAGTCTCTACCTATTGGGTCTTACCGAAGGTAAGGCATTACTGAAGGTAATCCAAGAACACAACAAAAGGCTCCAAGAGCACAAGGGGGTTAATTTGATTCTCACAAGAACTTACCAGGTCCATATTGCCATGGTGCATTTGCATCTTGGTGCTTTCCTTTTAAGACTAGTTGCCAGTGATGACCCGTAAGTGGAGATGTTCTCAGATTACATTGGACTGCGCCATCTTTATCTTGAAATGGGCTCAGATGCTGGCACCACAACCTCACAAGCCACCATGATTGTCCTGGGTTCCACAGACACCATTCTTTTACCAAGTATTGTAGAAGTCTTCTTTTATCATAAAACCTAGGCTGCAGCACCCTGCCCTGTCCTGGAGCCAAGCTCCACCTGGTGAGTTGTGATCCTTTCATCTGCCACCAAAGAATTTGCAAAAGTGAAGGTGGTAGCTGTTGCTCATTTGAATTACATGGACAACTGGCTAATGAAAATGTCCTTCCATGCTTGGCACTTCAACACCTCAAACCTGCAAGCACACTTTTTCAATATCTGGGCTCTACAAGGCAACAGAAATGTTCGCTGGTACCATCTTAAAGGTGGCAGTGATGGTATTTGATACCGTAATTTCTTTGTGTGCTTTTACTGGGGTGGAGGTTGCTGCATGTGCAGCAAGTAGGTGTCTTACTTTCCATTTTACAAACCAGTTATTTGCATTTAGGGCCTGACAGTCTTGCCCATATTCCTGATGCTGAAAGTTTGGTTACATGTTATGCACCCCAGTTCTAATGGGCCCAATTGTTTGACACTCTAAGAGACATCTCTGAAGTGATAGACTTGTGCTGCTAATATTCTTCAGGAGAATGATTTTGCCCAGTAGGCACAGATGATGGTGATTACAAAGTCCTTTGCTCCTTGGTGAGAAGCCATGAATATAAACCCCATGATTACTTTCCCTTAATCTTCATTACTCTGGATTCTAGTGTTTTGGTTTGTCACATTCATTGCAAATTTAGCTTTGTATGAACTGGGACTGGAAAGGCAGTCAAGCTAGTAATGTACTGTATGCTCAGCAAGGAAAAGTATTTCACACCAACCCTGTAATAGAGAACATTCTGCCTTGCATTAAAGTTGCAGGGGAACTCAGTTGCAGCGGAACAAGCACAATGTCTCATTAACAACATGAATGCTGTGTTCTTTGTGAAAAAAACAGGGAGGCATTGACTCCAGAGACCTATTTGAGGAGTCTATGCTACTTTGGTCTTTGGGTATGGACAGAGGAATTGGTCTGTCATTAGCTCTCTATCAACCCATTCTGCCAATGCAGCTATATGACGTGCAGTGTCCCTTGTCATATGAAGCAAACCAGGGACTCTGCAGTCTATATGGAGTTTATTTTGTTTTTATAATCAGGTTTATTTCACAAATGATTGTTGATTCATAGTTGGGCCATGTGAACTGAAATAAAGCCAATTCTGAATTACCTAGTGTGAAAAGGTATGTAAAATAAGCTGTCAATTGTTTGGTAGGTATGAAATAAAACTATTTCCTATATATAGGTTTATCCAAATATTGCATAGGGTACTTTGTAAGCTCAAATTGATGTGTTGTTTTCTGTAAGATCCAGTCGGTGAGTATGCTTCATTAATTGCTTTGTGTTCACCTAGTCTTTGTCAATTTAAAGTAATGTTACCAATAATTTATATGTAATTCCTTGGGTGAACAAGTTACTTATCTTCAATAAACTACTATCTGATGGATATGACTACTCCTGCAGATTCCTTATATGATATTCCCAGTTTCAAAATGTCAGCAGCACCAGGTGGCGCTGAACGGCACCATTCATAGTCACGCAGCACCAGAGAAAGTGACATAGTAAGAACATATTAAACACCACAGGAACTGCTGATGTCGCATATATTTCTGCACCCTTCCGAATATTAAGATGTTTAGAGCAGCAATCGAACCAAAAAACTGCACCATCCTTAGGAGAGATCTGCAGGAATGGTCATATCCATCACAAAGTCCTTTTTAATGTAAATTGTTTAATTGCTATTTTCAAGGAGAAAAGAATCAATTAACCAGATTCACGAGCCACTGTTCCCCAACCCACATACAAAGCATTGTTACATTTGCCTTTTGTAGCATGTTGGTCCCCGTGCTCCAACCCCACTCCCCCCAAACATTCCACTGTGTCCATTCATCGGAGCAAAGTGCATTTGTTCCCACTCGTGGTGGTCTGGTACTAGATGGGTCCATGATTTTAGTGATCATATCCCCCCAGGTGATGAGGTTCTCCACCACTCCATCATCCCTAAGTTTTATGTGTAGCTTAACAGTTATGACCCATTGTAATAAATCTGCCTGCCAGGTTTTAATGTCCAGGGCCCTGGATGCCACTCAGTGTACTGATGTCAATCCCTGCGCTAGCACCAGACCCAGTGAGAGCATTCAGGACTGCCTTTTGAAATGCACGCCCAACGGGCACAGTTTAATAAAGCAGTCTAACTTCAGCACAGTATAACTCCAGCCCCACCACGTTAGCACTTATCACCCCCGCAGGCAAGCCCATCTTATGAGCAGAAAGTCAGCAGGTCGCAACCTGCATCTGCCGCATGCAGCTGCATTAGGGGGATGGATCTTGGACAATTTGTGTGGTGTCATATAAGTTTTGTGCAAATAATGAAACTGTATCAGTGTAAATTGGAACTTGTGGGGCACTTGCAAACTTGTTCATAGGCCCTCTTCCACTCATACCTCGTCAGTTTTTCCAGGTGGTCCACACTCCACAGGCTTTTTGCCCAGTCTGCCTTGCACCCTTTGTCTATCACCTAGGCTACATGTAAGCATATTATCAAAAGCCTACATCCAGAGAACTCCAGGATTTATCACATTACTGAGTGTTCCTGTAGTTTGTCTGGAAAACACATCCAGATTCCTTGGGTTGTGTCTGCTATTTAAGCTTATTGCAGGACTGCAGCAGACCTAGGCCAAACAGCGTCTGAAATAAATCTGTTGAGATACAAATCTCCCGCCTGTTCACAACCTTCCTCTCACCATCAGATACAGCACATATCCTTACCCAAGACATTTGATAGAGATTTCTAGTTGCAGGTTACTTACCTTGTGAATTTTCCCCAAGCATCAGTCTGAATCCAGAAATTTTTCTTCAGCAGTGCTCTGTGCACTTTTAGGTGGCGTCGATTGGCTCTGCGTCTGTCAGTGTCCGCGCCTGATATGATGGTGCAGGTCTAACATAGGCACCACTCCAGCGTGCTGAAGTCCAGTCTTCTCTTTACACACCAGCCAGCAATGATCCAAAGAGAGCTACTCTACAGTCAATTTTTGACTGCTCTTTTTAAACTTTTTTGTCGAGTTTTATAACTCCTGGTGGGTCAAGGATGTCCTCTAGGAACACCGGGCTCAAGCCCTGCGGGTCCTGTCATTGGGCGATGTGCCTTTGGTATCTGGAGCATGACCACGACCTGAAGTCATGCTCCGAGTGCTGGGCCATGAATCTGAAGGCTTTGACGGGCGGCCCGGCGCTCGGCTCTTCGTAAGTCCCTATCTCAGTCGAGAAGAAGGTCTTGGGATCGGTTGCTGTGGCCTCATCTTCTTTGTCCCACTCCAAATCCTCTGGACGCTCGGGTAAGTCGAGGTATAAGAAGAAAAAGTAGAAGACAACGAAACGATGTTCAACTGCACCCCGTCCATTGGCAGAGAGGAAGCTTCGTCGCTCAAGGCCTCTTTCTGCAGAGCCTGCATCTGGGCGGACTTTACGCGACCCCCGTACAGCTTAAAGAGTTTTAAGAGGCCATGTGCCTCATCTTTGGGCAGTCCGATTGCTCATGCGCCTTGGGGCCCCACAGGGACAGAAGGGGCCCTTTGTGGTTCTGTGTCAGCAGCTTCGGCTTTAAGGGGCACCCATGGATCCATTCTTGGATCCAAACTGTCGCCGATCATTCCACTTTGACTTCCCCTTGCCCCCTATGTCAGATCCTGAGCCTTATTATTAAGGGCTAGTTTACGGTGAGGAAGAGGAGTGGGGTAACTGGACCCTTTAGAAAACCATCTCCAAGACCCCATGGACTGGCGTACAGACCTGGGTGAAGCCAGTGGACTGGATACATCCAGAGATCCTGGCATGCCGTGGCTATGGAGAAGGATGCTTCATATTCATTGGTGGTGTGGAGAGCAGCCGAGGTCCTGGACCTTGGACTGCCTTCGGTGGCAGTCAGGACTAACCTCCTGTCACAGGTGCTTCAGCCTAATGCTTCATCCTCTAAACCCCTGCTCCCCTTTAATGAAGCCTTTACGGACCTCCTTCTGGGTCCTTGGTCCAAACCCAGCACATGGACTCCTGTGAACAGGACTATATTCCGCTGCCATCGCCCTGCACCATGTGACTCAGGTTTCCTAATGCAGCACCCCACCCCTGAGAGCTTGGTTATCCAAGCCTCCACTTCCCAGGGGCGTTTCCTTCCGCACCCCCGGTTAGGGAATCCAAGAGGCTAGACACACTTGGGAAGAAGATGTTTTCTTCCGATAGCCTGGCATTGTGTTCCGTGAACATCGCATGCCTTTTGGGCTGTTATTTCCACATGCTGTGGGATACGGTTCAGCAAGTGCTGCCACAGGTCCCGGAGGAGCTTCGGGCTGTACTTTCCAAACAAGTTGCTGATAGGAGAGATGCAGCAAAGTTCACGATCCAATATGGACTGGACACAACTGACTCACTGAGCAGAGCAGTTGTCTTGACAGTGGCCCTTAGGTGCCATACCTGGTTGAGGATGTCTGGCTTTTCGGAGGATGTCCAGTCTAACCTTATAGACATAACCTTTGATGTCACCTGTCTCTTCAGAGAGACAGCAGACTTGGCACTCGAGCTCTCAAGGACACCTGTGTTATAGCCATGTCCTTGGGACCAGCAGCAGCCCCCTGTCCACCTCAGTCTGCTTTTCACACTTTTCGTGGGTACGGAAGAGGCACCCCACCACATCTGTTCCCCTCCAGCCACCGTGTCAAGCATTCTGCTCAGCCTCTGCGTGGCCCGGGATGTGGGATCCACCATCCTCATGGATCACAAGACCAGCGGTCTGGCTTTCAGTGAAAAAGTCCTCCTGCATCCTGCTAGTGACATATGCCAGATGGGATATGCGGGCTCTGCAGTGGGACCTGAAATTCCAGCGGGTGCATCATCAGGGTAATCGTTCCGACACGGTCCAGATCTCGGAGGGAACTGCACAAGATCTGCAGTGGTGGCTAACGAACTGCGATTGGGTCAATGGCAGATCCCACTCCCTTCCCCAACCTGATCTGACAGTAGTGACAGATGCGTCACTACTGGGATAGGACAGTACTATGGGAGAGGCGGAGAACAGAGGTCTCTGGTCTCTGGCGGAGTCCGGACTCCATATCAATTGTTTGGAGCTGCAGGCAATCAGGCTTCCATTGAAAGCATTCTTTCTCTCTCTCTCAAAGGGAAAGTAGTGCAGGTGTTCATGGACAACACCACCGCCATGTGGTACTTCAACAGGCAGAGCGGAGTGGGGTTGTGGACCCTTTGTCAAGAGGCTGTGCGCCTCTGAACATGGCTGGACCACCAGGGCATATCCCTGGTGGTTCAACATCTAGCGGGCTTTCTGAACGCCAGAACAGACAAACTCGCCCATCGATACATAGTCGATCACAAACTGGAAGTGGTGAGTTGTCTCTTTTAGCAGTGGGGAGATCCTTAGCTAGATCTGTTTGCCTCGACAGAGAACGCACGTGTCAGCTGTTTTGCGCATTGGAGTTTCTAAGCCGGCAGTCGATCTGTGACGCTTTTTATCTTGAGTGGAACTCAGGCCTCCTTTACACCTTCCCACCAGTACCACTTCTGCCTAGGGGGTTTGTGTGCTCACTCCGCCAGAGCAACTGCTTCCACCACAGCCTTAGCACACAGAGTTCTGTCCAGGACATCTGTCAGGCAGCAATGTGGGCATCCCTGCACACGTTCACAAAACATTACTGCCTGGACAGCCAGGTCTGCAGAGACAGCTACTTTGGCCTACTCGCTCCTGCAGGACTTTTTAATAGGATCTTGGTTTGCGGCCCACCGCTGAAGATGCTATTGCTCGGGTATCTATTCTAAGGGAAGGAATCTGCATCTAGAAGTCTCTGTCAGATGAACAAGTTACTAACCTTTGGTAATGAATTATCTGGTAGATGCATATTCTAGTTGCAGATTCCTAACTGACCCGTCCATCTTCCCCGCACTGCAAACTCATTTCTAAGTACAGGGATTCCCTTTCCAGGGCCCTAGTTCTGGAGCACCATTCTCAGTGTTCTTCACCAAAATGTTATACGCTTCTCAGAAGACATTTGTGGCATGGTGAACAGACAAGTCTGTTGGTCCCTTTTATCCCCCTCTTTCTGAGGTTGTCTTGTTTATACTTTCTTTGGCCCAGCAGGGCTTTGCTATAGGCATTCTCAAAGGTTTCTTAGTTGCAATCTATGCGTTTCTGAGGTTGCCTGTTCAACGTTCCTTGTTTAAGTCTCCAATTGTAAATAGGTTCCTTAATAACCTTAGTCATATGTTTCCTCCATCTCCATTCATTATGCCCCAATGGGATTTGAATTTAGTTTTGAATTTTTGGATGTGCGCGCCTTTTGAGCCTCTCCACAATTGTACTTGGGCTTCTCACTTAGAAAACCGCCTTCCTTGTGGCCATTACATATGCCCACAATGCAAGCTGCAGGCGTTGTCATCTAAGTCACCCTGTCTTTTCATGTACCCTGAAAAAGTGGTGCTTCACACTAGGGCTTCCTTTTTGTGATGTCCTTTCATGTAGGCCAGTCCTTCTCCATGCCTACTTTTTGTGCACCCCCACATCTTTATAATGAAGAAGAGACTCCACTGCTTAGACCCACAAGGAGCATTGGTGTTCTACCTTGATCATACAAAAGAGTTCTGGGTGAATGATCAACTCTTTATCGGTTATGTGGGTGCGAAGAACTGTCGGACAGTGCAGAATTAGACCATCTCCTGATGGGTCGTACTCTGTATTAAAATCTGCTATGCACCGGCTAAGAAGCAACCCCTTGAAGGTTTGCATGCTCATTCTACTCTAGCTACAGGTGCGATCACTACATTAGCGCACGGACTTCCAGTCCTTAATACCTGTCAGGTGGGCATCCTTGCACACGTTTACTAAACACTACTGCCTGGACAGGCAGGACTGAATGACAGGTACTGTGCCTGTTCGGTCCTGCAGGACTTTCTAGTTTGATTTTGGTTTGCAGACCCACCTTCGGGGATGGTATTACTTGGGTATCTATTCATAAGGTATGGAATCTGCAATTAGAAGCCTCTATCAGATGAATAAGTTACTTACCTTCTTTATGCCTTACCTGGTAGAAACATATTGTAGTTGCAGATTTCTTACCAACTCACCCATTCTCTCTGCTCTGTTAGCAAATTTCTAGTGACAGGGACTCCCCTTTCAGATGAACCAGTAGTCAATTTCTTTATGTCTCTGCGCTTGTGGCGTAGAACTTGTGAAAAGAAACTGACGCCAGGGTGGCGCCTATATAGGAACTGCAGAATCACATCATCACAGACGACAGATGCCAAGCCGATCAATGCTACCTAACTGCGCGCAAGGGTTCTGCTCAAGAACAATCTCTGCTTCCAGACTGGCACCAGGGGAAAATTCACAAGGTAAGGAATGCACACAAGGAATCTGCAGTTAGAATATGGGCCTCATTTTGACCTCAGTGGTCTTTTTACAAGACCGCCGAGGTACCGCCGTGCTGAAGACCACCAGTGCAGGTGGTTTTCCACACAGCGTATTATGACTGCTGGCAGCCCTCTGCCCTTTTTTGACGGAGAGCTGCCAGCAGCCATACTGGCAGTCGGTGGTGAAGTGGAAGCTGCTCCACCTCCACCGCCACAACATCAGAACACCACCCACCGAATCACAACCCATGATTCAGTGTGACGGTGTTCTGGTGACGGGGTGCTGGCGGCAGAGCAGCCCCCATGTATCCGTTCCCTCCCGGAGGATCACCGGACCAGGTAAGGTGATCATCCGTTAGGGGAGGGGGTGGGGGGTGCTGTGTGCATGCATGAGGGTGTGTGTGTGTGTGTGTGTGTGAGTGTGTAGAGGGGGTGTCTGAGTGCGTGTATGCATGCAGGGGTGTTGTGTGTATGGGAAATGTGTGCGCTTATGTCTGTTTGTATGTCCGTGTGTATGTCAGCGTGTTTGTGTAGTTGGTGTGTGAGTGTGCGTGTAGGGGGTGGTGAGGGTGTATGTCAATGAGGGGCGGTTGGGGAGGGGGGTGCTGCCACCTTTGGGTGGTGGTAGGGGGGGTTGTGGGGAGAGGACTCTGGGGAGGGGGGGGTGGAGGGGTGGAATTCCTTCCCTGCCACTGATAGGGGTCTCCACCAACTTATCAGTGCCAGAGAAGGAATTCCCTGGCACTGATAGTGCCTACCGCCGTAGATGGTGTGGCGGTACAGAGCCCCACGAAATCCATGGCGGTATGTGGGGTCATGATACCGCCGGCGGTGTAGTGATGGCTGCCGGGCTGGAGACTGAAGTCTCCAGCCCAACGCTCGTTACCACCCTGGCGGTCGGAGTGGAGAAGTGGCGGTTTGGCATAGCGATCACCGCCATGCTTGTAATGTCATTTTTTTTACCGCCGGCCTGTTGGCGGTATTACCGCCACTTCTCCACCAACCGCCAGGGTTGTAATGAGGGCCTATGTCTCTTCCAGATTTGGTGTTACCAAAGGTAAGTAACTTGTTCAATAAAAGGTTTCAGTAACCATAGGGACGTTTCATCTGCGAAAGGTGGTCTTCAAAATATTGTGCCAACCACTTCTACCATTAGACGGATGAGGTTCGGCGCCTCCTTGGGGACACCAGTGCCGACCATAAATGTCTCTTGCAGGGTGTAAGAACCATAAGAGCCCACCAACAGGATCTTTCACAGTTGGAATAATCATCATAGCAGTATAGAGTGTGCTAAAACTGAATAGTTGCATAATACGGAATTAGGGTCTGTGACCCAAAGCCATAGGAGTTTCAGGATGTACAGTTTCACTCAACTGCGCTTTCCAGCCCAGCCTAGGGTATGTAGTAGCTGTTGTAGCTGGACAAATGTGGCTTTAAGGACAGGACACATTACGTTCTGTAATACATACAGACAGCGCGGTGGGAGCACCATTTGGCAAAGGATAGACGTGCCATCATAGAAAGTGGCAGCGTCGTCCAGAACTCAACTGAGCAGCAAAGGCCTTCCAGCATTTTCCCAACATTTAAGTTGTATTGTGCAGTTCATAATCCAGATCCCTACATAGTGGAACTTTTCATTCTGTCACAGCAACCCTAGTTTATGTTGCAGGGCCACATCTCCCCCACCCAGTTGCCCAAGTGGGAACAGTTTTGACTTAAGGACCTGTAGGACCTGGGTTGGGTACCCCTGTTTTAGCTTCATTTTATTCTTCATATTTTAGTTGTTTTACTAAGGCTGCTTTTAGCAATGATTTTTATTTACTTTTATCAGCTGGCTTTTATTCTAGAGAAGTGAGGAATAAGCTGTTTGTTTAGTTAGCCCTTTCACAACATACAATCAGAACTTTCTGTCCAAGGCTAGAAGAACACTACATGATATGCTGGTTTGTGTTGCCTGTTCAGAAGACAGCTTCTACTACCTAGGCATTGCATTGAATTGGAACTGCACTACCAATACTGTATGGTTTATTATATAAATAGTGCACTGATCCAGAGGGGGCAGAGGGCATTCCAGCCACGACTATCCTGGGATGTATACTGTGTGACATGCAGTTCGGCTGTCGATGACCTACCAGCTTCCCGAGAGGATTGCCATCTACACCACAGACATTCCTAACATTATCTCACATCTCTTTGTTTCACTTTGGTCTGCATGAGTAATAATGTGAAAGGGGTAAGATCTGTTTCCACAGCATCCCTGGGGAGTCGAAGTGTCATGCTCAGGTTGCCATAGTCGCCTTCAACCCAGTGAGTTTGGAGGTTTGAGTGAGACACTTTGAGCTAGCCAGGACTTAGGCCAGCTGATACTAACTGTGTGGATAGACTCAGTCTCCCACACTTTGCCGTTCTGCCATCCTAAACATGCAGTCCTATTACCAAAGTAGGAACCGCATAACAGTTTGGATTTAGTTCTATTCATGGCAGACCAGATATTAGTCCAGAGTTCTCTAACTCCTCCATAAGCAAGGGTGTCGACCACACTGGATCGTTTAAATATACCAGCATGTCATCTATCTACATAAACATTACATTGGACATGTCCATTCGCCCTATACTCATGGGCACCAACCTGTATCTATCTCTAGTGGCTCCACCAAAAGTGCAGAAAACACCTGGGGCAGGGTGCAGCCCTGCCTGGTGCCCATACCCAGTCTCCAGGAGTCTGAAACCATACCTGGCCATTATGCACTCAAGCCATTGGGTCAGCCTACTACAGTTGCACCCACTGGATGAACCCATGACCAAGGCCCATTTCACGCAGGGCTTTTCACATATACTGCCAACTAACAGTATCAAACTCATATTTGAGGTCCAAAACTGCAAAAGCATAATCTACCTCTGTGGTCTCCGTCACATGAAGGGCTTTGGTAAGTTGGTGTATATTATACATGGTGCTTCTTCTACGGACAAAGCTTGTCTGGTCCAGGTGCACCAGGTCATCCACCACAACTAATAGTGTGGAGGCCAAAACCTTACAAAGTATTCTAATGTCTGTATTCAACATGAGCAGGAGCCTGTAGGAAGCCAAGTCCAATGGGTATTTACCTTCCTTAGGAGTGAGGACCATCACCGCTCCTTTCTCTTTCGCCTCCATTAAGACTTTCAACAGTCTCCAGCACTGAGACGGGAAGTACCTGTTATAGTTAGACCGATAGCCCATCTGCACCTGCCATCTTGCCCTGGGTCATCTCAGCCATGACCTCCCTAAGATCTCCTATTTCAGTCTTTCCAGGGATTGACACTGCCCGACCGTGAGGTGGGGGGCCCGGCTCCTTCAGATACTGCTCCAAAGTCTCCTGTGAAGCTGCATGCTATTGGGCAAACCCTATCTGAAAACATGCTGAACCGGCCTCATTATGCTTATCTCTGGCCACAATATCGGCACCTCCAGCCTTAAGTGAGGCACGTTGTTGCACCTGGCTTTTTGACAGGGTCATCCCCAAACTTTTTGCCTCCTTCCTCCTATTTTTTCTGACCTGTTGTTGTTGGCTTTTGACCTCTGGGCACTTTACCACTGCTAACCAGTGCTAAAGTGCATATGCTCTGTGTGTAAATTGTACTATTGATTGGTTTATCCATGATTGGCTATTTAATTTACTTATAAGTCCCTAGTAGAGTGCACTATATGTGCCTAGGGCCTGTAGATTAAATGCTACTAGTGGGCCTGCAGCACTGGTTGTGCCACCCACTTCAGTAGCCCCTTAACCTTGTCTCAGGCCTGCCATTGCAAGGCCTGTGTGTGCAGTTTCACTGCCACTTCGACTTGGCATTCAAAAGTACTTGCCAAGCCTAGAACTCCCCTTTTTCTACATATAAGTCACCCCTAATGTGTGCCCTAGGTAACCCCTAGAGCAGGGTGCTGTGTGGGTAAAAGGCAGGACATGTACCTGTGAAGTTATATGTCCTGGTAGTGTAAAACTCCTAAATTCGTTTTTATACTACTGTGAGGCCTGCTCCCTTCATAGGCTAACATTGGGGCTGCCCTCATACATTGTTGAAGTGGCAGCTGCTGATCTGAAAGGAGCAGGAAGGTCATATTTAGTATGGCCAGAACGGTAATACAAAATCCTGCTGACTGGTGAAGTCGGATTTAATATTACTATTCTAGAAATGCCACTTTTAGAAAGTGAGCATTTCTTTGCACTTAAATCTTTCTGTGCCTTTCAATCCACGCCTGGCTAGGTTTAGTTGACAGCTCCTTGTGCATTCACTCAGACACACCCCAAACACAGGGTACTCAGCCTCACTTGCATACATCTGCATTTTGAATGGGTCTTCCTGGGCTGGGAGGGTGGAGGGCCTGCCCTCACACAAAGGACTGCCACACCCCCTACTGGGACCCTGGCAGACAGGATTGAACTGAAAGGGGACCTGGTGCATTTCTTAGACACTTCAAAGGCACAATTTAGTATAAAACAGGGCCTCTGCCCTACCTCATCAGACACTTGCTGGAGAAGAAACCTGAACCAGAAACTACATCCTGCCAAGAAGAACTGCCTGGCTGCTCAAAGGACTCACTTGTCTGCTTTCTCCAAAGGACTGCTGCCTTGCTGAACTCTTGTCTGGCTGTAAAAGTGCTCTCCAAGGGCTTGGATAGAGCTTGCCTCCTGTTCCCTGAAATCTCAGGACCAAAAAGACTTCTCTTTTTCACTTGAACGCTTCGTGCTCCGAAATTTTCGACGCACAGCTTGTTCTGCGGCGAGAAAAACACCGTACACTGACGCTGATCGACGCGACTCATTTGGGACGACCGGATCTTCGACGCACGGCCTCGCAAGGACAACGCCGCCCGACTTCCAGAGGAGAAATGGACGCGACGCCTGCCGTGAGTGCAAAACTTTGACGCACAGCCCCGCGGAACGATGCGCAGCCAGAAAACAAGCAGGAGAATCCACGCACAGACCCGGGACATCTGGTAATCCCCGCGATCCACAGAAAGAGACTGTCCACGCGCCGGAAAACGATGCACGACTTCCCCGTGTGAAAAATGACGACGCAAGTCCTTGTGTGCCGGGGAGAAATTGACGCACACACCATTTTTCCACTTCTCTCTTCTTCTGCGGCCCTTTGCGGAGATTTTCCACTCCAAACCAGGTACTTTGTGCTTGAAAGAGACTTTGGGGGTGATTCTAACTTCGGCGGGCGGCGGAGGCCGCCCGCCGAAGTTCCCCCACCAAAATACCGCTCCGCAGTCGAAAGACCGCTGAGGGTATTTTGGGATTTGCCCTGGGCTGGCAGGCGGCCGCCAAAAGGCCGCCCGCCAGCCCAGGGCAAATCAACCTTCCCACTAAGATGCCGGCTCAGAATTGAGCCGGCGGAGTGGGAAGGTGCGACGGGTGCAGTTGCACCCGTCGCGTATTTCAGTGTCTGCTAGGCAGACACTGAAATACTTTGTGGGGCCCTCTTACGGGGGCCCCTGCCGTGCCCATGCCATTGGCATGGGCACGGCAGGGGCCCCCAGGGGCCCCGCGGCACCCCCTACCGCCATCCTGTTTCTGGCGGGCGAACCGCCAGGAACAGGATGGCGGTAGGGGGTGTCAGAATCCCCCATGGCGGCGCAGCAAGCTGCGCCGCCATGGGGGATTCTAAGGGCAGCGGTAAACCGGCGGCAGACCGCCGGTTTACCCTTTCTGACTGCGGCCAAACCGCCGCGGTCAGAATGCCCTGCGGGGCACCGCCGGTCTGTCGGCGGTGCACCCGCCGACCCTGGCCCCGGCGGTCTGAGACCGCCGGTGTTAGAATGAGGGCCTTTGTTTGCTTTTTAAAGACTTAAGACACTTTATAGCACTTTTCAGTGATATCTTTACAAATTCATATTGCATCTTTGATCGTTTTGACCTGCAAATACCCAGATAAATATTATATATTTTTCTAAACACTGTGTGGTGTATTTTTGTGGTGCTATATTATGGTATTGTATGATTTATTGCACAAATGCTTTACACATTGCCTTCTAAGTTAAACCTGACTGCTCGTGCCAAGCTACCAGAGGGTGGGCACAGGCTAATTTTGGATTGTGTGTGACTTACCCTGACTAGAGTGAGGGTTCTTGCTTGGACAGAGGGTAACCTGACTGCCAACCAAAAACCCCATTTCTAACACACGTATATGTGTTTAAAGTTTGTTCCTTTTCAGCAGTCACACTAGCCTTCTCTCTGCTTCATCCCCTTCCTGGAGTAGGTGATGCCTGTACTGCGTGCATGTATAC
This sequence comes from Pleurodeles waltl, assembly GCF_031143425.1. Classification (NCBI taxonomy): domain Eukaryota; kingdom Metazoa; phylum Chordata; class Amphibia; order Caudata; family Salamandridae; genus Pleurodeles; species Pleurodeles waltl. Next base: position 909,105,882 of record NC_090436.1, read on the forward strand.
TTCTTTAATCTGGCCAGGGCCTATCCCTTCTGCCTTTTTACCTATGTGTGTGTTTGCAATCTATCCGTCTGTAAATTGTTCATCCAGGCGTGCCTGTCATTCTTCTAGACCTGTCAGAGTCTCTTCCAGTTGCCTACGCACCTCATGTGCCATGCTGTCTCCCCAATTTCTATCTTATAAGCCTCCCTCTGTGCAGCCCTGCTATTGGCAGTGCCATGGTTTTGGTGGGAGGTGGTCACGTATATTTTTTAATGTAACCGAGGAAGGCAGCATCTCTCAGTGCCTCTGCCTGCAGGTGCCATGTATGTATATTGGGCCTTTGCCACCTCTTCATTATGGTTAATTTCTTCTCTCTGCTCATGAAACTCTAACTTCAGCAAGTTATCAAGCATACTCCTAATCCCCACCTGTCCCACCCCATCTCCACAGATCGCCTTCCATTCCAATTTCCCTGGCATTTCTAGCCAGATCCGTTCCTCCTCGGGCTGTTCAAAGAAGTGGCTTTTCCCTTGCCAAATGAATTTCACATCAAAAAGAACTTTAGTGAAGGTCAGTGATATGTTCTCCTAAAGGATATTGGCTCTGTCAAATTCTTGACATGATGCAAATTTAAAGTATCTCTAAACAAAGAAATGGACATCTTCTCCCCATTTTAAATCAGAAAACAAGAAGCACTAGTCACCCAAACTGAGGCTGTAATTCACCCTGGTGAATCGTAATTGGTGATCCATTACCAAGTGAGTTTGCTCTGAAAAGCATTAAAAGGTAATAGAAAAGAGTTGTAATCCTTGTTGCAGTCATCTGATCTGTGATAATGACGACTAAGCATCTATCTACGGTTTAGTGTGTACAGTGTTTCTCATCCTTGGAAGGTTTAGGCACACAATAGAAGGTAGAGATCACCTGAACCAGAAATCAGACACCACCTTAGTCCGAGAAAACAGTTAAACTCCTAAAGTCTACTTTTCTTTTGGGTCCTTTAGTTATAGTTATCAATCATTGCTTAGGTAAATCAAGTGATCAAAAGCTTATTTTTCATCTGTCATGTAAAGGTAGTTTACTTTGTTCACTCCGCCATCAGTTTATATACTGGTATCTCAACTTGGTCAGAAAACTGTAATTGGCCTAAAATGTGGTGAGAATGGTCCTTAGGTCTCCAAACATGTAATGGAAGAGCATATTTTGCTCCACTACTTCATATTTGAGGGTTGCATGCATTTGAAAATCCTGTGCCGCTTTCATATGACTTTTACTGGCAAACCACAACATTACCTGAACAGCAAGCTATTTAGTATTGCACAGCAGATCCCTTGGTTCTGTAGGGAAAGAACTTCTCATCTCTCCTACGTGTTATTGACAAACTGTGGGACCAAGGTATTTGAGTGTACTCCCAGGAGAAATTGGGCTGCAGGATCATTATCAAAAGTTTTATGCTGTACATTAAGAATTGTTCTTTGTTTGTTGGGGGTGTGGCCAAATGGAAAATATAATGGTTGAAGTCTGAGACCGCACCCGATCTCCTGCATCGGTCATTATCTAGCTGGGGTGCCTGCTTGGGCCACAGCTTTACTGCCTATTCTGGGCTGCCCACAGGCTATGGAGACATTTTGGCCGCTCCCTGCTCCCAGGGCCTGAGGTAATAGAGCTGGCAGACCTTATGCATTGCACTGCCAAGGTGGTGGCCATGGTCCACCATGATTGACAGCTGCTGTTGTAGGACCTGCGAAAAACCAGAGAGCTTAACAGATGCACCTGTGGAGTGAATTCGCCACCTCCATGCTTATGGCACGCCCTGTGCTGAGGTAAATGGGGCAGTTGCAGTAGCAAACCTGTGGTGCTAAGCAGAAAACAAGTCTCTAGGTTGCTGTCTGCCACAGATGACCTTGAGGAGCATGCTGAAGATGTCAAAAATAGATCACGGAGTAACAACCTCTTGTTTGTTAGGTTTCCAGAGGGCTCGGAGGCTTTCAGAATGAGTGACTACCATCCTGGATCCCAGACGACGCATTTTCGCAGTGGTTAGTGGTGGAATGGACGCATAGATCCCTGGCCCAATGGCCGCTCCTGGGGCGTCAGTGCCCATATACTCAACTTCTGCAATAGAGATACCATGCTCTGCTTTCAAAACTTCCATATTCAAAACTCATGTATTATGATTTTCCCAGATTACAGCAGGGCAGTGGGTTTCAAACTTTTTAATGCCACACCTCCCCACCACAGTTGGGGAGAAAAAAATCACTGGCCCCCCCTCATAATTTTTCTCAATTATTCTATTAAGTTGACAATGTTTACTCATGTCTAGAGTCATTTAAACATTGTAGTTAAGTTCTGTTATATTTTTAAAAATGCAATATTTTGTTTCTGCTTAAAACAAAGCACTGTTATCTGCATAATGCTTATTTTGGCCAGAGCCTGGTGTACGCCCTGGGATGACTTGAGGGCACCCCAGTTTGCACAACAGGGCCATCCAGCAACACTGGTGACCTTCGGCAACATAAAACAAAAGCTCAGACAGTTCACCTTTCAATATATGCTTCTTTTCCAAGCAAGTTGAAAGTGATCTTTTAACTCTAAAACATGCTTCTTTGAAATGTCTGAGCAGGTCTGGAGGTGGGCAGCAGAGAGGAAGGACCTTCCTGATGCCACTGAGTCTGGAGTGAGTTCGGAACGACTGCAGCGGGGTCCGTCTCACCTGTAGCTGAAATCATGTGGGAGACAACCCACCAGATCGAGCAGGAGCCACACCTGTGGCTGTCTAGGATCTCTGGATTTTCAGTTAGAGGGAGGGGGCCCGTAGGTGGGAGAGGAGAATACCTTGACTCGTGTTCAACAGACTCCTTGTGCCCCCTGAATTGATGACTAATGCTGCTTTATCGATTAGACAGATCTGCTTAAGTGGAGGAGCTCCGCTAACTAAGAAACTCAATGAGACATTATAGCAAATGCTAGGCATGATATCCTCCAACAGAGAAGCTCCCCACCGTATACCCTTTTCCTTTTGTTTCTTCATGGGCTATGTTACAGTTAGGTTTAGGGTGACAGATGCTTTAGGGATAGAACTATTGAGTGGGGGGAAGTTGGTTGGCAATGTTTGTTGTCACTACAATGCACCCAGTTCACAGAGGCCGCAACCAGATGTTGTCCCAGATGCATGATACCTGATGAACACCACCCACTTTTCAACACCACTTCCCCATCCTAACCAACACCTCACCCTGGTCTCTAGGGAGTGCCCATCCCGTTTCATAAGAGTTTTCATTGGCAATCACCACTACTCATACAAACCAAGATTGTAGCTATATTGGTGTGGAGGACTCCTTGGAGGGCAAACACTATAATTTTGTTTCTGTCTAAGTTCCCAACCAAGCTTCTGCTTCTACACTAAGGTCATGGACCACTGTTTTGTCCGTAGATGGTGACATTTCAATGTAGTTTGAACCCGGAGGCTGGCTCTATTGGCATCCCGAGTCCAAGACATAGGGCCTGAATCCGTCAACTCATGGCTTGGGTGGAGACAATGGGTCTTTGTGATGCTTGGAGGGCCTGAAATCCCCATGCATACTTTAGCCACTCTTAATATTGAATCACTTATAGACCTTTTCCGTTGCTGCAGCACTCCACCGGATGTCTAATATCAACATCCTGTATCAAGAGATATCCTATCATGCCCCCCTCCTCATGGGCCTAGGACATAAGCAACCCGCACACAAACTCTCATTCGACTCCACAACACTTGGCACTTAGTCAACCCTCACTGCTCTGAGCACCTGGAACACCAATCTTACTTCGCAGTAAACAAGTGTACAGCTGAGTCAGTGGGTACCATCTGGAAAACCCACCATCAGAGGACACATGACGGTATTTATCCATAGCATGGAAAGGGAGAAATTAGCTCACTTAACGGCCCTTGAGGCGCTCAGTTACCTGTTGTCTGGCGGTGGTGAGGGCCTCCAGCTGACAGACCTCGCTAAAGGAGGCCAGTGGATATATGAACACAGAGACAAATCTGTGAAGCTCCTGTACTGATTGGCCACCAGAGAGTTTGCTTCCAGGATAGTCCTCCAAATTGTAGACCTGTATGCCCACAAGCCGCGGCCCCTGCAGGAAGTGGAACATCTCTTGATATGTGAAATCCCATTGCCTTTCTTTCCCCAGTCGTAAGCCCATGATCTGGAACAACCACTCTCTGCTGATGAAATAGAAGTTGCGCTCTTTGATATGGCCAAAGGTAAGATACCCGGTCCAGATGGGTTCCGTATTGACTAATATTGGATAAACTGCACCATATTGGTCCCCTGCGTGCTGGCCAAAATATTCAGGCAATTACCAAAGTAGCTTTCTCCCGGGGTTTTGATGTAGCCTCAATTGTGGTCATCTCGAAACCTGGCCCCCCTTTGAGGAGTGTGCCTCCTACAGGCCCATTTTGTTAATTAACTCCAAAATTAAAATATTTACCAAGGTCATAGCTAACCGGCTAATGCAAACTTTGCCATACTTTATCCACTCGGACCAATGAGGTTTTATGCCAGGCCGGAGCACCCACCATTGCATCTATAGAGTCAAGGTGGCACTCCCCCAGGCGCATAAACTACAAAGTCATGCGGCTCTCCTTTTAATAGATTTTGAGAAGACATTCACAGTTGATTGAGCCTTCTTAAATAGTGTCCAGTGCATTCTGGGCTAGAGCTTACTTTTACAAACTAATTAATCTTCTATATTCTCATCCATCGGTTCAAGTTCACATCAATGGAACCCTTTCCCCCATTCCTCATTCAGAGAGGGACCCGCTAGAGCTGTCCCCCCCTTCTCTTTGCCCTGGTGATAAAGCCACTGAGAAGGCTCATACGATGTGACACACAGGGTAGTGGATGGGCCTGGGATGACGGAACCAAAGATGCAGATGTATATGCAGGTAAGTTACTACTCTTTCTTATTGACCCACAGACCTCAGGACCTCACTGTCTGGCCCTGCTTGAGATATATGGGGAGGCTACCGGACTCTGAGTGAAACAACCAAATCCCTGCTGGTCCCGATCAGGGGAGACAGCGGCATCTGCTTGTGGCATTCTAGTATCTTGATACATGGTCTATCCTTTCAATACTTAGAGGTCCACATTTCTGTGTTTCCTGAACTTGCAAGGAATTTCCTTCTGCTGAATCCTTGTCAGTGGTACAGTTATCTTAATTCCATTATATGCCCGTTTCTTTGGTTTTTGGTTGAGGGATTGCTCCAGTGTTGCTGCAGTCAGTAGCTGAATGTCCTTGTACAATATGGCCCTGGGTATGGCAGTCCTCCATTGCTGCTGCAGAGCCTCTCAGTTATTTGTTATTATGACTGTCTTAGCTTAGGGTGCGGGCAATCCTCTTACTTTGTGGAACTTGCCCGAATAGGCTTGGACAACATCATGGGAATGCTGTACAGGTCACTAACCCCTTCTCCCTTCTGGAGGCTACCTGTGTGGTGATCTTGTGCTGGTGAGCAGCACTTCACCTCAAAGGCTGGGATTATAGGTCGATGTTGATGACCCCACTATGACAAAGAACGTGGTTGCATCACCCAGTGGGATTGGAATGACTTAACAAATGGGAAAAGATAGGTATTACCGTTCTTGGGGATGTGCGGGCAGGGGGTCACGTGTGCACATTCCAGGACTTACAGAACCAGTAATAACGATCACGCACCCAGTTTCACAGATATTTGCTATTATGTCACACCCTTGCACCTAACATCCACCAGACGCTCACTTCCCAGAGTTCAGCCCCCCAGAGGTTAAGTTACTAAATGAAAGACCGGCCTTGGGTGCTATATTCCAAATCTACCAGTCCTTGGTTGTTAACGCCCCAAACCAGTTCACCACACTAAGACAGAAGTGGGAAGCATGACTTGGCGAACTGGATGACGCTGAGTGAAGGGAAGCTAGGGTGGCCCCTTAGGAGCTAGCCATCTCTGATTGCCTCCAGTTGATTCTGCTTAACTACCTCCACATTGCTCACATGAGTCTATAGCACCTTCAGGGGGCTGCCCAACACCTAATTCAGATTTTTACCACATGTGGACTTTTACCTTGCTGATTTGTTATTGTCAGAAGATAGCACAAGAGTGTTTGCCTGTGCTTAGTAGACTCTTGGACCTTACCCCTTGAATTGCTGTGCTTGGCCTATCAGGAAATCTTGATGACCTGCATGCGGAGCGCACTTTGATCGGGGTTGCCATGCTGGTGGCCAAGCAGGACATTGCCTGGAGAGAGGAATCCCAGAGGGCCCCCTCCCTTGTGGAGTGGAGAGCAGGAGTGGACTGATGTCTGGTGTGCCCAACAGGAAAAAAACAATTTACACTGCAAGGGTCTGTGCACACAAACATGGGAAAATATGGGGGAGGTGGTGAGTATTCTGTAGTGTGGATACGCTAAACTGAATATTGTGGTGTCACCTGTGATAATGACTGCTGGTGTATGTTGTTTTTGTTTTTGGAAAACAATAAAATGTGTTTATTAAAACAATCTGTCTTTTCTGATGATTACTTCTAAGTTTCAATTATTTGCCGTAGTATAATCTGCAGGTGCTAGGCTGTATCTGGAAAACCTTTCTCCAGCAATGTTCCTGCTCGACGATAGGCCCTGCTATGACCGTTTATCATCCTGGAAGTGACAGCAGAGACGCATATAAGCACCAGCACTGCACGATGATATTAGTTCCTTTCTGCACTTTCTGATGCGGATCAAGAACTCGCTTCCAATTTCGTCATCCGCCAGCGACTTCAGAAAATCACACAAAATCCAGTGTGGTGGGGAACGATCACCCCATCTAAGACTACATGTTTCAAATAATGTTTTGACTTTAGAATACCAATGTCAGTCATCACCCCGCAAAGTGTTTCTGGTGTTTGGTTTCAGGCACAACTCAAAATTGTGCAACAAATGTGCCTTCAGGCACTCGTAGGCGATTTGAGACACAGAAGTGAAGATGTATGTTGTCAAACACAACAAGAAGTTGTGGGTCTTGAGTAAATCCTGCTCAAAATCAGTCAGAATGCAAGCACTAGAAAGCAAAGAGGGGCTCAACCCCATCCTGCCTCTTTCAATTCAAAGTAAACGAACAAGAGTGTCAAAATGTGAGTTGATATCCTTCCAGGTCTTCAGCTGCTGAGCAGATTCCACAACTGATCATGGTGCACCACAAATTTCCCAGACCATCGGCCATGTTGCAGCAAATTGATGCCATTAAGAAGGCCATGCTGCAGATATTTATGTGTTCTTCTGGATCTCTCTAGTGCGCATGTGGGCCTCAAGGTTCTACAGTGACCCTCATTTTGGTTGCCAGTGGCAGATTTGTTCTCTGACATCTGATCTGCTTGGACCCATTACTGGCCCTATACGGACTCTGGTACAGATTTCCTTCATGGCTCCATGACTTACGCTGGTTTCCTCACTCACTGATGCCAGTAACAGCAACATTGGTAATGGAGGAGGATCTGGTGCCTATACAATGTCTGACCCCGAATCAACTCTGGCCCAAATTCGACCTATATCACACTATGAAATGAAAAAAGAGCAACCAAACAGCCTAACTCTGATCCTGTGCCTCTTCCTAGGGTGGATGTGGCATTAACAGGATATGTTATTTTTTTGGCTCTAAATCTGACCAAAGCTTGCCCTCACCCATTGATGCGATGGGTATGATCTACCAACTAATTATGATGATCATAATGTTTACATGGACTTGCATGAGGCCAGGGGGCTTGATACATGGTTGAACTCACCTTTTGGACCTCTAGCGAAAGAGAGTGCATCATTTACAGTGGTAGTCTGCTGAGCAGCTAAGGTCTTTGACCTACATCCGCCTTTAATTGAGACTAATGTCCCCATGGAAAACTTGCAACCTGGGCCAGCCGCGTCTGAACCTTTGCTCCCTCTCAACAAAGGCCTTCAATGACACCTTAATCAGCATCTGGTCAAAGCCCAGCTCTTGCCCACCAGTGCATAGGTGAGTGGCTAGACCTCACAGACCGGTTCATGACGATCCTGATTTTCTCAATAAACATCCTACTCCAGAGAGTATGGCTGTTCAGGCTTAAACCAGAAAGGTGAACTCCAATTCATTCCTCACAGTTCCTTCAGAGAGGAGATCTAAGAGGATTGAGGCTTATGGAAGCCGATCTACGCATGGCATCTGGGACTTGGTCAGCAAGATCTTGCTATTGACCTCAAAAGACCTTACACCACATTGACTCAAGCCATTCAAGATGGACAAGGTGCGGCCACATATGTGGTTTGCACTAGCCATGATCTTACGAATTGTCTAGAAAGGGTGGTTGGCACCAACATGGTGCTCCACTGCCATCCATGTACACAGGATGTTATGGAAACGTCAGGCCACATGCCTATATGTGCTTTTTGATGGTTCAAGCTGGTTTGGCAAAAAGCTTATTCTTCTGTGAAATGTTTCTAAGAAAGTAGAGCCACAGCATGTTATGTGGATCTTTTAATCCCTGCCAAGCAGTTGCCTCACCAGTTTAGGAAATTCTGAGGCTACTGTAGGGTGCTGGTGTATACGTAATGTCACTCTTCCAGCCACTGCTGCAATCACCTCAGTCCTTTCAAGGGTCAGGACGTGGAGTGGGCAGGTAGACCAACAACAGCATCAGTCATCATTCAGCGTTGCTATTCCATACCCTTTGTTTCTGCTGTGCCAAATCCTCCTACTACATTTAAGTGAATCTCAGGGGGCCACCTATCCATTAAGTTGCAAGAGGGGAGATTTTTGCATTCCAACCAAGGTATTGAGAGAGTCCAAGTTCAGAAATTGGAGAGAGTTGTCACTATTGCTGTTTCCATATGCCGTAGAAGGATGGGGCCCTTCAGCCCATTTTGGACCTCCAACCACTGAGTGCCTTCCTGCATAAGGACAAATTCAGAATGCTCATGCTGTCCCAAATGCTGTCTGCCCTGGTCTCGGGTGACTGGGCTATATCTTTAGACCTGCAGAACTCCTATTGTAGTGTACCCATCTTGCAGTCCCAGAGTAATTACCTGTGGTTTAAGGTACACCAGGAACATTTTTAATTTGCAGTGCTTCCGTTCCGTCTCACCAGTACCCCTCGGGTGTCCATGAAAGAGATGGCAGTGTTTGCTGCCCATCTTCAAGGTTTCAGTGGTACCAATTTTCCCTTTCCTCAAAGGCCAGCTGTTGATGGCGGGCTACCCACAGTCAGTCGTATACCTCTTCCAGATGACTGCAAACCCCCTGACATTGTTGGGGTTCACAATTATCACAATCATTAACTCCTTCTCAGAGGCTTCCTTTCATTGGATCTATCCTAGATATGTTACAATTCAGGGCCTTCAATCCATTGCACTGAGCCTAGGGCATTCAGGCTGTAATCCGTACATTTCAGCCTCATTCCTGGATCTCCATATGACTGACTCTTGGGATTCTTTGCCATTTAGCCTCTTCCATCTTCCTCATTGAGTACAGCAGGTAGCATATGAGGCTCTGCAACAGAAATTAAAGTTCCAGTGGGCCCAGCACCAGGACAGAGATTGCACACAATGTCCTGTACTGGCTGCTTGACCACAATTGGTCCAGAGGTGACATGGAGACAGATGCGTCACTGCTGAATTGGGGAGTTATCTAGGGTAGGGGGAAATCGGAGGGCTTTGGTCTATGATGAAAGCCTCCAGATTAACTTTCTGGAGTTCTGAGCTGTTCGCTTGGCCATGAGGACCTTCCCACCATCCATTAAGGGGACGCCGGTGCAGGTCTTAGACACCACCTTATGGCATTGCAACAAACAGGAAAAAGTGGTTTCCAGGGCCCTTTGTCAGGAGGTTCTGTGCCTCTCTAGCCAAAGATCTCCCTGATCACATACCACTTACCATGGTCCTTAAATGCCCAAGTGGATGAGTTTAGCTTACAGCATCTGGCACACCACAAATGACAGTGAGGAGAACCCTGGCTAGATCCTTTGGCACAGTTGAGAACACGCAGTGGGTGCTCCACCTGCAAAAGACTCCCAGGGTCCACATGTCCTTGGTGATGGCACGCCATAATCCCTTCTTTTGATGGGCACTGACCTGCAGAGACAATACAGACAGAAGAACACCATTAAACAAACAGTGCAGTCTGTCACACAAATGGCCCACCATACCCGTTTCCATCACCATTGGCACACACATAGGCCAGCACACAACATGTACACCACCAACAGACAATCCTCCCTATGCACGATGCTTGCACACACATCACCATGCATCGTGGCCAAAGTGTACTCACATGTTGGTCTGGAGGCCCATACAGCTGTCTGTACAGGGGTAGGACCCCATCCACCATTCGCTCCAACTCCTCCAAAATGAACGCAGGGGCCCTTTCCCCAGTCACACAGGCCATGGTAGGTTCCAGACACTTGGGTGACCGGCTGTCTAGTGGTCTCTGATGGTCCAGGTAGGTCACCCAGATCCAGAAGTCCAGAGTTACTGTCATCACTGGGGACATCTTGTGTTGGGGGACTGGATGGTCATGGCACCTCCTCCCTCTCCACTGACATTGGCTGGGGTACCTGTGGGGATGTAAGTGATGTATTATGCTTCATGTGTATGAGATTTGTACATCTCTGGCTTCCCCTCTATCGTTCATGTTGCCCTGCCACCTTTTGCTAGTGTATGGTGATGTATTGTGGGAATGTTCCCTATGCTGTGCATGCTTTAGTGATGGGTGTCCATGCAGGGCTGGAAGGGGTGTCCATGCATTGGTAAAGAATGCAGGGATTGGCATTGTGGTTAGTCATATGTGTAGGTGCAGTGGGTGGGATGGAGTGGAGTGATGGGAGTGAGGTGGCATGCAGGTATGGGGGTGATAAGTAGTAAATATTGACTTACCAGTCTCCAGTCCTCCGGCTACTCCAGTGAGCCCCTCAGGATGCAGTATTGCCAGTACTTGCTCCTCCCATGCTGTGAGCTGTGGGGGAGGAGGTAGGGGTCCACCGCCAGTACTCTGTATGGCGAGCTGGTGCCTTGCTGCAAAGAAACATACCTTCCTCCGTAGGTCGTTCCACCTCTTCCTGATGTCGTCCCTTGTTCTTGGGTGCTGTCCCATGGCGTTCACCCTGTCCACGATTCTCCACTATAGCTCCAACTTCCTTGCAATGGATATCTGCTGTACCTGTGCGCCAAACAGCTGTGGCTCTACCCTGACAATTTCCTCCATCATGACCCTTAACTCCTCCTCAGTGTGTTAAGTAATGTGGTGGGGTGTGTAATGTGGGTTGCCTGAGGGATGTATGGGTGTAAGTGGTGTGTGTCTAGTTGTCTAAGTGGTCTTGGTATCAGTCTGGTGGCAATAATTTGTATTCGTAAAGGGTTGTGGGTAATTTGGGTATGTGTTTTATAGTGGTGTGTAGGTGTGGTGTGTGTGTATGGGTGTCAGGTGTGTGTTTTTAGTATTGGCCAATGTGTTGGTAATTTGTGTGTGGGTGTCCATTCTGAGCATGGTGGTATGTGCTGCCAATGGTTTACCACCACTGAATGTCCGCTGTGGTAATTCGTGGGTCATAATGTGGTGGGCATTTTTTTGTTGGCGTACGGTATGGGTTTTGGGAGCGCCACTTTATCACTGAACTTTGGTCTGGCAGATTTGTGAATATGGCTATATTCTGTCGGATTGGTGTGTGTGTATCATAATATGGTGAACGGATATTCGCCACTGCAGTGGTATGTTGGCAGCCGTCAGCGTGGTTGTAGGCGGCATTTACCGCCAATGTCATAATGAGGGCCTTATTATGATGAGCTTAATAAACGGCTTGACACAAATGTTTCCTCCTAAATTATTTGTGATGCTACAATGGAACATTATGTGCATGCCCTTTGAGCTGATGCATAGCTGCTCACTGCCTCTCCTGACTTTGAAGTCTACCTTCCCCATTGTGATTATTTCAGCTTGTTGAGTGAGTGAGCTTCTGACACTTTTGGCGCATTCACCCTATACTAACTTTTGTAGACAAATTGGTGTTGAGAACTCAGGTGACCTTCTTGCCTAAAGTTGTGTTGCCATTCCACGTTGGGAAATCTATCACTCTGCCTCATTTTCCGCCCACCCTTATTCCTTAAAACAGGAGAGGGTTAATCAGTTTATGCTTCTAAATTGATTGTACAAAAGCAACACAATATTGACAATGAGAATTTTGAGTGGTTCTCTGGGGAGAAGAATGAGAAGGCTCGGCAGAAGACGACCATGTTGATGTGAATAGTCCTCTTCATTAAGATCTGCTACTCAGTGGCCAGAAAACAGCCCCCGGACATGAGAGAGCCCATTCCACCAGAGCTAAGGCTGCTTCCACTGCATTGGCACATGGAGTGCCTGTCCTTGACATTTGCAGGGCTGCCATGTAGTTTTCAGTTCACAAGTTCATGACACACAGATGCCTCGACATCCAGATCTAGCAGGAAGGATATTTTACTTATTTGGTCCTGCAAGTCTTTTTAGTCTGAGCTCATTCCTTAGACCGTCCACCTGGGGAAGTACGGTATCTCTTCCTAGATGAGGAATCAGCTGTTTGAAATATTCATCATAAGAAAAAGCTACTTACGGTCAATAGGTTTCTTTCTGGTAAATTTTCCCTTTTCCCACCTACTTCCCCATTCTGTAGTGTCCTCTTTTTAACATCTAAAAAGGTCCCAAGTTAGTAATCATCACACTGGCACTACCAATTGTCAATGCCCTGTTTCGGATGGTGCAGAGAGCAACAAGCAAGAAACTGACATCAGCGTGCAGGGGTGGCACTTATATGCAGCTTTGCTCTGTCACTTCCAGGGCAGTATAGCGTCCACATAGAGCCACAGAACATCACTTAGTGGCCCACAGGAACATTGTTAGAGAAACATTTTCCACTGGTACTTGAAGTGTGTTCCAAGGTAAGGAATCTGCGTTTAGATAGAGTATCCACTCGAAAGAGTGTTTCCGACGGTAAATAACATGTTCCTCCAGTAATGATATCTAGGACAATACACCTTGACCCTGATATCCACAAACCTTGTGCCTCTTCCCCATTCTAGTCAACATGGTACTGCAGTACCAAGAACCATTAATGTAGCGTGAACAAACAATCTCTGGAGAAATTTGAAAAAGAAGGAAAGGCTACAATGACTTGGAGCCCCCTCCATCCTTCCTGCTGGCATTACAGTCTACATCAAAGCTGGTTTCCAAGGTAGAATCTTTGGTGGGCAAGAATGTATTAGTTTGAATGCAAGCCCCATGAGAAATGTCAATACCAATTTAAATCCCTCCAACTTGAGCTAGAGAACAAGATGAAATTTGCTTTGCAGGCCTTTATGAAATCTGACCAGTATGGGATTTTGAACAAAGACCCCCAGTTAGGCGGGAAAGTACATGTGAAAATTGCTGCTGGCAACTTTTCTACTATTCTTGTATTCAGTTTCTTTCCTTCCACACAAACAGAATATCTCAAAATGTGCATCACCCCACATCCTCGGGTTCATAGAACTGCCTCTGCATCAGTAGTCAAAGACTCACTAATTTCTGGAATATAGATGGCAAGAAATGCCTTGCCATATGCAAATCATATGACAAGGCTAAATTCTCAAGTTCCAGGCATGAAGATTCAGCTCAGAAATTGAGGGATGGGGAATTTTCCTCACAACTGTGAGAAGCTGTGTTACTGTAAATGAGGCCAACAGGCCTGGAGTTCAGCAGAATGTTGGAATACCAAAGCAGCGTCACTTTGTCTGGAGTGATTAAGATTACATGAACTGTGAATCTCAGAAAACACCTTGTCCTTGAGATACAACAGAGCAATGCAGACTTCCGCCTCTCATCACATCCACTGCTGGCCACACACAATATAATATGTGAGACAAGTGACTGAAGTGTGTAAAAGGGGAATGGAACAAGAGAGAAGACAGAAACAAAGGATATCGAACCCCTGTGCCTGACAATCTGCTGGGTATAAATACATTCAGTTTGATGGGGATATCTAAAGGAAAATAAGATAACTTTTAGTAATCTGCTGTAAACTCCTTGCTTTGCATTTTCTAATGGATACATCTACCTGCAGATTCCTTGCCTATTGAATATCCCATGCGTAGCTTGAACTGGAAACTTTTTGGTAGCTCTCCCATGCTGGTAGTGGGTGACATCTTCAAAAATGCTTGGTATACAGCTATGTGTGACATCACTGGAGCCATAAAGCACCCTAAGAAGCGTACTGACATCAGTTCGTTATTTTTTTCCACACCATTGACACACTCCAGAGTTCTTCAACTCTCCTCAGGCGATTTCTCTTCATTCAACGTTTTGTTGATGAATCTTCAGTTTAAGTGCAGTTTTCTGTCTACATGATGCTGCCTAGAAAGTCAGAGACTGCAATGGTCAGATGTCGATTGCTGCTCCTCATATAGGCCTTCATTACTACCCTGGCGGTCAGTGATAATATGGCAGGAAGTACTGCCAACAGGCTGGGGGTACTTTCCACCATATTATGACATTGGCGGGTTGGCTGAAGCCAAACTGCCAATGTACCACATAGACAGCCACGGCGGTAACAGCCGCCGGGCTGGAGATATCAATCGAAAGCCCCCTCCACCCCCTACATTCATGTCCCCCTTCACACACACACGCTCAACATACACACACCGATTCCCACAAACAGCCACGCATGCATACATCCACTCACACACAGCCGCTCACACTTGCTAACATACACGCAGTCACAAAACACTACATACATGCAGTCACACCTCCATACATGCACACTTGCATCCAACATGCACCACACCCCCCATCCACGCACACACAAACATATACACACACCCACATACACACAACACCCCCACCCCACTCCCCTGTCAGAGACAAGACTTACCTGTGTTCATGGGGTCCTCCTGCAGGAGACGGGGTGGGGTACTGCTGCCAGCAACAGTGTCACCAGCAGAACACCGCCAGGCCGTATTATGGGTCATAATACAGCTTGCGGCGGACTACTGGAGTGGCGCTGCTGCTGGCAGTAGCTCCACCTTACCACCATCAGCCAGCATGGCCACAGCTGGATTTCCATCATCCTCCTGGTGGAAAACGAGCTGTGGTCATAATACGGCAGACGGCTGGTAGCCGTAGCGACTGTCTTTTGGCGGGCGACACTGCGGCGGTAGGTGGTTATTGCTGCCATTGTGATAATGAGGGCTATAATCTGTCTTTGGTGCCTCAGTTCAGATCACAATGTTGACCTCTGCCAAGATTGCCAGAAAATGAACCTTAAGGCAATAACGGAATGGCAGGCAAGAATGTTCTTGGCTAGGACACAAGACGAAAACTGAAGTCAATGTAAATCACACCTGCAGTCTGCCTCCTTCGCCTCATTAGTCTTCATGCAAGAAAATTCATACTAAGACACGTCATGGATCTTGCCATTGTTCTTCGAGATTTAAATGGCCATGATTAGTGACCCTGATGAAGTCCAGGAGAGCATTCTGATGCCGACTTAAAGGGTTCTCCAATTCCCCTTGCGTCTGTGACTCCCCTGACTGCATCACAGAATCCACATATGCCGGTAATACCTACTGTGCCATTGCCTCAGCCCCATGATGGCTATACATACCCAGTATTCCCAGCTCTGGGTACATACCCAAGCAATTTCTTGAACACAGTTTTAAGTATTTTCAACAGAACTATGCTCCCACCTGGTCCTCTTTCAGGCGACATGAGTCCACCAACATACACTTTGGGAGGCCTCCCAGCACTTTAACAACAGGCACCGTTTATGTAATGAAGAAATCTGGCAAAAATATATTCCCCCTGGCTGTATGACCATTAAGTCAACTAACTCCACATGTGTCCTCACCAGTTCCATCAATGCTTTGTTAGATTCAGCTCAGAATAATATACCAAAACTGCCTGCAGATGACCAGACTAACTTTACTGAGCTACTGTGTGGCGGTCAGGCAGCAGCTTGTCAAGTTATTGAGTCTGGATTAGATACAGCCGACTCTGTAGCTAGATCTATGGGTACATCTGTTTCAATCAGACAGAATGCTTGGTTCAAATTCAGTTTTTTCCCAAGTCGTCCAAAACACACTTATGGATTTACTTTTTGATGGATCTGGCCTTTTTTAAACCAAAGCAGAACCTGCAATAGAGCAGTGTAAGGACTACAAAGTTATAGCTTGTTCTCCTGGATTCCAATGTCGGCCTAAAGACTACAGGCAATTTTGGATGTTTCAAGGATTTAGCAGGGGCTTCTTATTTTGAAAACACCAGCAATATGATGCCCAACAACAACAGTAACAGCACCCAGACACCCTCTGCAAGGGCTTCAAAGGACATGCTAGTGGTTGACAAACAACCTTAGCACTTCTTCAGTCACAGTCCTCCTTCTCTTCCTCAGCCATAGCTGGAAAGCAGCCCTAGTTTCCCCTATTTAAAACACAATTTACCAGTGGGTGGATGGGTGTCCCTGTTTACACATTAATGGAGATCTATAACATAAGAACTTTGGAGTCTACAAATAGGGGAAAATGGGTACACTCTACCATTCCTACATTTTCCCCTATCTTTTCCTTCTCTGCCTCACATACTACCGAACAACCACTTACAGGTCCTTCAACAGGAGATAGAATCCCTACTATTAAAGGGTACAGTAGAGCTAGTTGCATGGCAGTAACAGGGTCAGGGGTGCTACTTCCCCTATTTCCTCATTCGAAGAAAGGACAGAGGTTTACGTTCAGTCACAGATCTCAGGATTTTTAATTTGTTCCTCAAGCAAGAGAAATACAAAATGCAGTCACTATTTCAGGTCCTTCTTATGCTAGAATTGGAAGACTTGATGGTCTGTCGACCTGCAGGATGCCTACTTCCACATTTCTGTCCTGCAATCACAGAGCAAGCCTTTCCACTTCACGTGGGCTCGCAACACTATCAGTTTGCAGTCCTTCCATTTGGTCTGACTTCCTCTCCTCAATTCTTCACCAAGTTGGTGTTTGTTTCTTATTTCAGAAGGTCAAGAAATTCCAGTATTTCCCTACTAGATGCTTGGCTCATAAAAGCCAAGTTCCCAGAGCTTGTGTTGCATCACTTGTAGATGACAACTAAGTTGCTATTCGACTTGGGTTTCTCCATTAACAACCTGGAATCTCACCATCTCACCACGTCAGCACATCTTGTTGATAGGGTCAGTACTGGACACTGCAGTGAATTGAGCCTTTCCTGCTCCTCAAAGGATTCACAACATTCAGGCTATGATTCCGATGTTTGAGGACAGAATGATTCCTGCATTCTAGTAGTCACCCATGCACGCTGGCATATGAGAGCCCTCCGGTCGTGCCTCCAAAGGCAGTAGTTCCAGCACAATGGAGACCTTCAAGCCTCCATCAGGATTTCCAAGGACACAGCAGTGGACCTTCAATGTTGGAAGGTGAACAGCAAACTTTCTCAGGGAAAACCGTTCTACCTCCCCTCCACCCCCTCCCATGGCAACAACCATCACTGTTAGTTCAACTCTAGGACAGGGACCTTACACATCAATCTGTTGGAATTCTGGGTGGTACTTATACTTCTCAAGGCCTTTCTCCCTTCCCTTCACGATTAGACGGTTCCAATTTTAATGGATGTCGTACATCAAGCAAGGGAAATAGGATGTTCTCCTCTCAGCAGAGAAACTCTACTGTTATGTGGTTCCTACTTCGATAATAGGACGGTAGGACCTATATAGCTGAGGAAGATATTTCCCTAACACCACAGATGTCTCCATATAAAAGGTGAATAGGGCACCTTCGGGAATACAAGAGAGAACTACTCAGGAGATCCGTTAATAAGTACCTGACCGTGATACATTGGTGACACCATGTTATGTAGTTTCTACTTTGGTAATAGGACTGCATGTTTATGATGGCAGCACTGCTGAGTGTGGGAAACTGAGTGCAACCCCCACTGTTAGTAGCTGTCGGCCTAACTCCTTGCTAACTCACAGTGCCTCAACCAAACCTCTGACCCCACAAGGACAACTGATGATTATGGCAACTTGAGCATGACACTCTGACTCCCCAGGGAAGCCTTGGAAACCGACTGGACCCCTGTCACTCTGTTGCACACAGATGCCAAGTTGAGACACAGGATGAGATAAGTTTTCAAGACAGTGATGATTATGGCAACCTGAGCATGACACTCTGACTCCCCAGGGAAGCCTTGGAAACCGACTGGACCCCTGTCACTCTGTTGCACACAGATGCCAAGTTGAGACACAGGATGAGATAAGTTTCAAGACAGTTATCGAAACAATCACAGTCTAGTATATAAAGCATGTGCTGTGATAATTAGACAGATGAAACAAAGGAAGGCAATCAACATTACAATCAGGGTAAAGAACATAAACAACTCCACCATGATGTACTAGAGGTTCCAGAGATTCTTACCTAATCTTATGTCTACGTGTGAGAACATAGTGGACCCTCTGCTTGACCTGATCTAAGGGATTGGCCCCAGGCTCATACCTGGACAGAATATCAAGAGTTGGCCTGTCCTGTAGATGCCAGTGCTCTCAGGGAGCTGGAAGATCAGCACCAGCATGCAGTACATGTCCCAGGATGGCCATGACTGGAATGGCCTTTACCCTCCCTGGGTCAGTGTACAGTTTATATAATAACCCACGCCACATTGGGACGTGATGTAATGTGTCTTGGTGAAAGAAGCTGGCTCCGGGATTGGCAACACAAGTTAACATATTGTGCACCGTGCTTCACAGCCTTGGACAAAGAATACTGATTATATGAAGTACAAAGGTTGATTAAATGAGCAGTGTGCTCTTGCTTTCCTAGAATAAAGTAGACTGATAAAAACTTGTAAAAGCCTTACCTTAAGGCAGTATTGCTAACATGAATGGAACGTGCATACAATATAAACATGCTGTAGAGCAAAGCTAAAATAGGGGTGCCCAACCCAGTTACTAAAAAGGTTTCTCACAACACAATCCCCTTGCCAGTAATGGAATGCAGATTCCAAAACCTCTAAAAAGAATAATAAAAACACAAAAAATGCTCTAAAAAGGTCTTTAAAAATATCCACGCCACAAGCAGAGCATGCCGGACAAAGATAGCCAATTTATGTTCACCAATTTAAAACATTACTGAATTAAAATTAATCTGAGTTCTGCATAAGGTTATCAAAAACATCAGTTGAAATGGAATCCGAAAGGGACCCCGCTTCTTTGACGATATTACCTCCAAAGCCTCATCCAAAAGGAACACATTTGATCAGAGGCCTGAGCTGCAGCTGAGGAGTCAGCATTCCGTGCCATGCCCGAAGCAAGGACTCCTGGAGCCGTAGCATCCTTGTACTGTAAGGTGTCTCATGGAAGACACAAAGCAACCATTTCTCATAGGACAACTCCAGGAATAAACCCTCAAAGGGAACAGCAGCAAATTCATGTCCATAGAATGTACCTGTCGTTGAACCAAGACACTTCCAGTGTGCTCTAAAAAGGGCACCATAAGCAATGTGAAACAGGCTGCACACAGCAGAATACTGGCTGAAAGGACAGTGACCAGTGTTTGTTTAGTTCCTCCAACAGTGACACTCCAAAGTACTGCATGATACAGTCACAACACAGTTGTGCCAGTGGTGGCTCCATCACTGTTTGGCTTTGAGATTGGGCATCCATTGGGGGTCAAAAAGAGCAATTGATAGAGCCATCTATTTGCAAATTCCTTACCTTAGAATTTCACCCATGCGTCAGCCTGAATCTGGAGATTTTTCTCAAGCAGTACCCCTGGGTGACATTAGGTGGCATAGATCGGCTTCATATCTGTCAGTCGTCCGCACCAGCTACCTTGATGGTCCTATGTAGGCACAGCCACAGTACGCTGACGTTAGTTCTTTTCTTTCCGGGCCAGCCAGCGCCTATCCAAAGAGAACTACCCCTCAATCATTTCTTGAATGGCTTTTTATTTTTACTTTTCTGGATGTTTTTTTGAGTTGCTAACACCTGGTGTCCTGGAAGACTGGGTTCAAGCCCTGCAGATTCTGTCATCGGGTGATGTCACGACAGATCCACACCTGGTGTTCCTTTGGTATTTGACAGGCGGCCACAACCCAAAGTCACGCTCTGAGTGTTGGGCCATGCATCCGAAGACTTTGAGGGAGCGGTCCCTGAAGCTGATGGCGACCCTATGCTCGACTCCACACAAGTCGAGGTCCTGGTTGAGAGGAAGGTCCTGGGAGAAGTTGCGGAGTCCTTCATTGCCGTTGGGACGATCGGGTAAGTCGAAGAAAACTAAATGTTGTTTGACTTCACCTTGTCAGTTGGCCGACAAGATGAGAGAGTGGGAGCATCGTGGTCTAGACCTCCGACTGTGGAGCCTGCGTCTGGGACAGCTCAGCGCCTCCCAAGTTTCTGGGAGCCGGAGCGACCCCTGCCCAGTTAAGAGCTTTATGAGGCCATGCGCCTTATTTTTGGGCAGTCTGACACCGTTGGAGCTCCTTCTGACACAGAGCTGAATGTGTGTCGTGCATCGCTGACTCAGTGCTGACAGGAGCTGTGCTTCCTATGTTGGATCCTAAGCCTGTTTCTTATGGGCTAGGGTACGTTGAGGAATGGGGGGGGAGTCACTGGATGCTTTGGGACACCAGTTCAATGGCCCTTGAGACTGGCGTACAGACTTGGGTGAAGCCAGTGGACTGGATACCTCCCCAGATACTGGCATGCCTTCTCCTCCTATCGTGGCTACTGAGGAGGATGCTTCATATTCTGTGGCGGTTTGAGGGCAGCTGAGGTCCTCGACCTTTAGCTGCCTACGGTTGCAGTCAGGACTAACCTCCCGACAGAGGTGCTTCAGCTTGGAGCTTCATCCTATGAACCCCTGCTCCCATTCAATGAAGCCCTTGCAGATGTACTAACTTGGTAGGTGGGTTCCATCGACAGTGGCCTTTAGGCCATGCCTGGTTGAGAACGTCTGGCTTTTCAGAGTATGTCCAAGCTAATCTTGTGGACATGCCAGTCCATCGTCCCCCCTTTTAGCTGCCTCCAAACCTTCCTAGCCTGGCTCTTCCCCACCAGAGACCAGTCGGAGGCAGGATCTGCCATCACCTGCTCTGCTGGCAGTCTATCAGGTAAGACAGGTGGGTTTTACAGATAGTTTGAAGGGGCTACTCCCTCTCCTTTGAGACTGCCCCTACATCCATGCCATCATCCTACGATTGGATGACAGAGGATCACTCAGCACTTCTCGGGGAGGAAGATACAGCACTTTTGGCCAATGGAAGCATAGAGCGGGTTCCTGTCCCAGAAGTAGGTCGTGGTTGCTATTCCCCCTACTTTCTGGTACCCAAAAAGAACAAGAGCATCTGCCCTATTCTAGACTTTTGGTCCCTCAATCTCTTCCCCTTCAAAATGCTTATTGCGGCTCAGCTTTTATCTGCCCTGGACCCAAGATACTGGATTGTAGCATTGGACTTGCTGGACGCTTATTTCCATATCCCCTTCCTGCCTGGCAACAGATGTTACTTGCAGTTCACGATGGGCCACAAGCACTTTCAGTTCATCGTGCTCCTCTTACCAGGTGATGGTGATGTTCGCTGCTCACCTGTGCAGGTCAGGGGTTTCAGTTATCCCCTTACCTTGACGGCCTGTTGTTGAAGGTGGGCTCATCCCAGGGTGTTGTGTCCCACCTCCAGACTAAAGAGGCCCTCCTCCATTTGCTGGGGATCACTATAATAATTCCGAAGTCACATTTGACTCCCTCTCAAACTCTCCTTTTTATTTGGGCTGTTCTAGACACAGTGCAGTTTCGGGCATGTCATCCCGAGCGGGTGGTCCAAGATATTCAGGCTATGATAGCAATGTTTCAGCTTCTATCCTGGATTTCGGTGAGAATGACTCTGATGCTGCTGGGCCTTGTGGCATCCTGTTGGTGAATCATGCGAGATGGAGCATGCGGGCTCTGCAGTGGGACCTGAAGTTCCAGTGGGCACAGCATCAGGGGGATCTCTCCAGCATCATCTAGATATTGGAGGGAACTTCTCGAGATCTACAGTGGTGGCTAACAAACCGCAGATGGGTGAGAGGCAGATCACTCTCCCTTCCCCAACCAGAGCTGACAGCTGTAACAGATGTGTCACTCCTGGGCTGGTGTGGCCATCTGGGAGAGCTGGAGATTAGAGGCATCTGAGCTTGTTGAGTCCGGACTTCACATTAACTTGTTGCAGCTTTGGGCGATTAAGCTAGCATTGAAAGCATTTCTTCCCTCTCTCAAGGGAAAGGTGGTGCAGGTGTTCACAGGCAACACCACTGCCATGTGGTACTTCAGCAAGCAGGGTGTGGTTGTGGACCCTTTGTTAGGAGGCTCTGCACCTCTGGACATGGCTGGGACAACAGGGCATATCTCTGCTGGTTCAACATCTGAACACCATAGCAGACAAACTCAGCCGACAATGCTTAGTCGATTCTGAATGGTGTCTTGATCCAGAGTTGGCCAAAGATCTCTTTCAACAGTGGGGAGAGCCTTGGTTAGATCTCTTTGCCTCTGCAGACAACTCACAATGTCTGCCATTATTGCCCATTGGAGTTTCCAAGGCAGCATTCGCTCAGTAACTCTTTTGTCTCGAGTGGAATTCAGGCCTTCTGTCCAACTTTCTGCCCATCCCACTTTTGCCCAGAATTCTCAAGAAGATCAAGAACGACCAGGCCAAAGTAATTCTTGTAGCACCACAGTGAGCATTCTGGTATCCCAAGCTACTGACCATGGCCATTGATTCTCCAATCAGACTGCCCCTTTGAGAGGATCTTCTGTCACAGCAGTAGGGGAGGGTTCTCCAAACCTGTCCAGCCTCCACCTTCTTGTGTGGAGATTGAGTGACGACAGTTGACAGCTTTGGACTTTCCACCCAGGTCTGTAGCATAATCTTGGCAGCCAGAAGTCACTCCACCAAAACAGTATATCCCTGTTGTTTAAATAAATTTGTGGGATGGTGCACAGTCAAGTGTGCTGACCCACGCTCTTTGATATCCTGTTGTTTATCCTCTCTGTAGCCCAGCAGGGCTCTGCTGTGGGAACTCTAAATTGTTATTTATCTTCTAACGCTGTGTTTTTGAGGTTGCCTGATCAACCTTCTTTGTTTGTGTTTCCCCATGTTAATAGGTCTTACTCATATGTTTCCTCCATTCCCATTGATTATACCCCAATGGGATTTGAATTTGGTTTTGACATTTCTTGTGTGTGCTTCTTTTGAGCATCTCCACAATTGTCCTGTCAGACTTCTCACTCTGAAAAAAGCCTTTCTTGTGGCCATTACATCTGCCCACAGGGTGAGGGAGCTCCAGACATTGTAATCTAAGCCACCATACCTTTCCATCTATCCTGACAAACTGGTATTTCTTACTAGAGCGTCCTTTTTGCCAAAAGTGGTCACATCCTTTCATGTAGGCTAATCCATCACCTTTCCTACTTTTTACGCACCTCCACATCCTTCTAAGGAAGAGGAGAGACTCCACCGCCTGTACCCAAAAAAGCATTGGCATTCTACTTTGATCATACAAAAGAGGTCCGTGTGGGTGATCAACTCTTTGTAGGTTATGTAGGTTCGAAGAAAAGTCAGGCAATACAGAAAAGGACCATCTCCCGAGTCATACTCTGCATTAAATTCTGCTACGCACTGGCCAAGAAGCAACCACTTGATGGTTTGCATGCTCATTCTACCAGAGCTAATGCTGAGACCACTGTATTAGCATGTGGAGTTCCAGTCCTTGACATCAGTTAGTCCGCAATGTGGGCATCTCTGCACGCATTTACCAAACACTACTGCCTGGACAGAAAGGTCCATAGGGATGGGTACTTTGCCCGTTTGGTCCTGCAGGACATCCTAGTATGATCTTAGTCCGTAGACCCTCCCCTGTGGATAGTATTTCTTGGGTATCTATTCA
Organism: Pleurodeles waltl; assembly: GCF_031143425.1. Classification (NCBI taxonomy): domain Eukaryota; kingdom Metazoa; phylum Chordata; class Amphibia; order Caudata; family Salamandridae; genus Pleurodeles; species Pleurodeles waltl. The sequence continues at coordinate 909,129,796 of NC_090436.1, forward strand.
AGGTAAGGAATCTGCAACTAGATGCTTCTATCAGGTGGGCAAGTTACTTACCTTCGGTAACACCTTATCAGGTAGAGACAATATCTAGTAGCAGATTCCTTATCGACCTACCCATCTTCCTGCTCTGTGAACTGATTTCTAGGGACAGGGGCTCCCCTTTCAGATGTACCAGTAGTCAGTTTCTTTATGGCTTTGTTTCTGGCATGAAAAGTTGTGAAAAGAAACTAACGTCAGGGCACTGGGGTGGCAGCTATATAGGATCCGCTACATCATATCCGGTGTGGACAATGCCGATGATGGATGCGGAACCGATCAACTTTACCTAACGGCATGCAGGGGTACTATTCCAGAAAAATCTCAGGATCCAGACTGACACCTGGGGAAAATTCAAAGGTAACGAATCTGCAAGTAGATATTGTCTCTACCAGATACAAGTGGTATGCCTCCAAAATCACTTGGAAAAAGTGAGGGAATGACTGATGGTATTACTCCAAATGACAGTTTGGAATGTACCTACAAACCCAGATCCTATTACCTTAACAAATGTGATCCACAGGTTCATCAAAGTGGCTTAGAAAGTTGGTATTTAAGAGGTATTGTAGCTCTGCTGCTGGCCTTGCCACTTCTGGGTCATAAGTTTCACTGGCAGATGTAAGTGCCACATGTTTTTGAAACAATAGTGCTTTCAGCCTGCTCAGCTTCTCTTCATCATTGAAAGTAACAATACAAGGCTACAAATTTGCTACTTTAATCTCCTGCGTGGGAGGAAATAACACATTTCCACAGCAGGTCATTATTTGAGAAACCAAAATCACATATGGGACACCTATGCTCATCCCACATTAGCCTTGATCACGCAGCAACAAGTAGAATCCATTTGAAAGTACAAAAATACCCATCAAGTAGCAGGCTAAGTTAGTTGCTGATACATTACATATGCCGTGTGTAGGAAAGTACCCTTTTTTTGGCATGGTTACCCCCACTTTTTGCCTGCATGTCAGTGTGTTTTGACTGTGTTCACTGGGATCCTGCATACCAGGACCCCAGTAACTGTGCTCTCTCCCTCTAAATGTTGTTGTTTCGGACTTAGTACACTCCACATTTAGCATACTGGTACCCCCATGTAAGTCCTTAGTATATGGTACCTAGGTACCCAGGGCATTGGGGCACCAGGGGTTCCCCATGGGCTGCAGCATGTATCATGCCACCCATGGGAGCCCAGGCAAGATGTGTCTGCAGGCCTGCCATTGCAGCCTGCATGAAAAGGTGCACTAGATCACTGTAAGTCACCCATATGGCAGGCCCCCCTAGCCCAGAGGGCAGGGTCCAAGTGCCTGTGTGTGAGGTCACACCTGCATGAGCAGAGGTGCCACTACGAACTCCAGCTCCCTTTTCCTGGACTTCATAAGTGCGAGGAAGCCATTTTACCCGTGTACTAGACACATGGATACTTGATGGTAACTCCGAACCTGGGCATGTTTGGTATCAAGCATGTCAGAATACTGTTGCTGGTATTGGTTGTATGATTCCATACACTCTGGGGGCTCCTTAAAGGAGACCCCCAGCTTTGTTCCTACCAGTTTGCAGGGTTTTTCTGGGCTGCCCGCTTTGCTGCCATCCTACAGACAAGTTTCTGCCCTCCTGCTGCTTGACCATCTCAAGCCCAGGAAAGCAGAACAAAGGATTTACTTTGGAAGTGGGAGGCAACACCCTCACCCTTTGGAATAGCTATTACTTGGCTTGGGAGGGGTATTCTTCCCAAGCCACCGCTGTTCTTTGAAGGGCACATTTGGAGTCCTTCTTGCATAAACCGGTTTTCACTTGTCCAGGGACCCCCATCCCTGCTCTGGCGCGAAACTGGACAATGGAAAGGGTAGTGAACTCCCCTGTCTAACACCACCCCAGGGGTGATGCCCAGAGCTCTTTGAGGTGGCAACTTAATTCTGCCATCTTGAATCCAAGGTGGGCTGAGGCCCCTGTGGGTGCATCTGAATGGCCAGATCAGGCACTTGACATCAAAGATCCCTCCTGCTAGGTGACCAGTCCCCCTTCCTGGGCAATTCAAGGTCTCTCTTCAGAGTGGGTCTTCAGATTCGATGTGCAAGTCTCCAGCAGGACTCCTCTGCATCATTTGCTTCTACTTCTAGCCACTGGAACTGCAACTGGACCTTCCAGGAACTGACAATTTGCAACTCCAGCGATGACTCCTCTTTGCAACGTTGTTTCCCCAGCTCCTTCCAGCAACTGCAACTTTTCCCTGCACAAGAAGCAAGAAGGAATCTTCCTTGGAGTGAAGGAGTCACTCTCCTGCATCCACAGGCACCTACTGCAACGACAACCAGCTGTGTGGGTTCTCTCTCCTCCGGAACTGCATAGATCCACCATCACAGGTGGTGGTCTGGAATGGTCCCCTCAGTCCTCATACCAGCTGTCCAACTTGGGAGGCGGTAAACCTTTCCCTTTCCTTGCAGGACAGTACCCCTGTGCACTGCAACTCTTGCAGCTACCAAGAGTTGTTGGCTCTCCTTCGAAGGGATCTTCAGGCTCCGTGTAGCCCCGGCCTCCAGCACTCTTCCCTGCAAAGCACAGTCTCCTGCCTGCTGCTCCAGTGACATGGGACTCCTCTCCACGTGGGCTGAGGGGGCCTCACTTCAACTCCTGTGCCTGCTGCCTGTGACTTGCCTGTGGGGGTTGTCTCCTCGTCTTCCAACTCTCCTCACTGCTGAGGGTCACCTGGGACTCCCCTCCATGGGTTGAGTCCCCCAGGACCTTCCTGGTCCCCAGAAGCTCTGCAACACTTTGTCTGTGACTCTTGCCTTTGCCAAGCCTTATTGGTGGTTTTTCCACACCACTGACTGACTGCAACTGTTCTTCTGATGTGGGACATCGACTGCATCACTTCTGGAACTTTTCTGCGGGTCCTGTGCTGCACAGCCGACTCCTTGTCTTCACCATCAACCTGGTCCTGCAGCTCCAGAAGGGTGGGTAGTGGCTCTTGCCCCAACCGGACACTCCAACTCGAACTGGACTTGGTCCCCTTCATTTTCAGGTCCTCCTCTGTCAGGATCCACCTTTGGTGTCTTCCAGTCTTGCTAGGGTCTTACACAGTCCTTTTCCAAAGTTTACCTGTGGGTTTGGGGAAAAACCAGGTACTTACTTACTTCTCTCCTGGTCACGGGGGCACTCCGGTACTTACCCTTTGGGTTACTAGTTCCTCCAGCTCCCCTCTACTGATTCCACTTCCGTGGGTTAGGGACTGACTTTCGAATTCCACTTACTTAGTATATGGTTTGGTCTCCTCCTAGGGTCTCTATTTTATTCTGCTATTTCACTGGTTTCTATGCCAATTCCTGACTTGTAATGTATATGTAATAGTGTGTTTACTCACCTCCTATTGGGACATTGCCTATACAGTATTTTAGTAGTTGTGTTGCTGTAATAAAGTATCTCTATTTTCGTAACAGTGTGTGGTTCTTTCATGTAAGTGCTGTGTTACTATAGTAGTATTGCATGAGCTTTGCATGTAGATAATTCTTGGCTGCTCATCCACAATTACCTGTAGAGAGCTCTGGCTTCCTAGACACTGTCTACACCTCACTAACATGGGATACCTGGTATAAGTTGATAACACCATAGGTGCTCACCACACACCAGACCAGCTTCCTACACCGTGCAATGTCATCTGTTTACAAATCATTGAATCGCTTACAGACGTTTCACAGCTGCTTCAACTAAGAAAAACTTTCTTCCCCCCCGCCCCCCCATACAGTTATAATCAAAAAGCTGTTTCCACACCTCATAAATAAAACTCTCCACTAAACTTCCAAACCTTTCTACTGGAAAATGTTTCAAACACGGCGTGAATTGAAAGTTTGATATTGGCAGGGACATCAGTCCATGTACTAACCACATTGATGATGGTGTATCTGATAGAGACAACTAGTCGCAGATTCCTTATCTTAGAATTCTCCCCAGGCATCAGACTGGATCTGGATTTTTTTTCTCACCAGTACCTCTGTGCGTCGGTAGAGGGCAACAAGAGACTTTGCAGTGATGTCATCCCCGGGCATGATGTCAGCAGAGTCCATATATTCCCTCCTCTGACGCCTTGATGTCTGTTTCCTCTTTTCCGTGCAGCAACGCGGATCTGGTGTAGCAGCATCTTGGGCCCTTTTGGCCTTTCTCCCGATTTTTTGGGGGTGTTTTTTTCTATGCCTTCTGGGTTTAAGCCCTGTGGGTCCGGTACCCAACAAATGTCGGTCATGGACCCCCATTCGGTGTGTTTTTTTAAACATTTCTTTTTATTAGTTTGCAGTAATAACAACATATCCAATGTGTCACATCTGAGAGGTCAACATTAATATCACATGAACTGAGTAAAGCATAGTTAGCAACAAAATCGTATTACCTTCCTACAGTATCTCAATGACAGGATTCAGGCTTCACGGAAAATGATACAATGCTGTCAAAATCTGAACACTCCCGATGCGCACACTGAGGAACGAGCGAACTTTACAACATCAGGTAGGCTCAACTCCGGAAGCTGAGACGTGAGAAGGAAAGGGAGATAAAGGGGTGTATAGATAGAGCAAAGGGGGAAGGATCAGATCAATCATGCAGCCAACAGTACGTCAATATTCCTGCAGGCCTTGTGGGATAGCACGGATGGAAAGAAACCTTTTAACGCTATCAATAGGAAGCGCCAAGCCATCAGACACCGCCAAAATCCCAATTCTCCAAAAAAGCTCGCAGTGGGCCCCATATGTCTCTCGGGTCATCACATGCGAAAGAGCCCTAGCAGCCACAACATGCGGCCGAGCCAGACTCTCACAATCTGCCAAAGGATCCAATATCACATTAAAATCCTCCCCCCATTGCAAGATCACAGCTCCCAGCGAGTCAATCAACCGCCACACCTCCCGGAAAAAGTCTGGGTCATCAGTATTAGGACCGTAAATCGATACCAATCTACAAGGTCTATCCAGCAGCGTGCCACGCAGCATGACGTAACGACCAGCAGGATCCACTAGTGTTTTTTCGGTGCGCCACTGTAACCCTTTCCAAATCAGCATTGCCACACCTCTAGCATATCGCGAATACTTCGCAGCGTGACACTCTCCAATCCAGCCGGCCTTTATCCTATTTTTGGTGGCCGCCACCAGGTGGGTCTCCTGCAACATGCAAATGTCAATCGCATGACGTTGCAGAAAGCAGTCTCATCTTACACCCGTCATTCAGCCCACGCACATTCCAAGTTAGGCAGCACACATGCGTCACGCTATTCCTCGCCATTCCAAACAGCTATCTGAACACAAATCCCTCCACACCGTCCAAATCTAGGCTACGTCAGCATGCAGAAAGGGGGGCAAAGCCAAAGGAAGAAAGACAGATGTGCTACAATCCCACCCATCTCCAAATACACATCCCAAACGGTAGTGTTAAACAATATCGAAGGACTCATCCAGAGGGGCGTGAAACAAGCCATCCAAAACACCATCCCAAACAGGATGGGGGGGTAGGGGGACTCACAATGCAAAAAGTACAATAGAGCAGCATCATGCAGATAGGAACAACAACCAGTGTCCCAGTCATAAGGCAGCAAGCAGGGCCACCATGGCCCCAGAAGAGCAGAAACCATTTAGTCATTGTCACTCAGGGCACCTCTCTCTCCGCCAGAATCTCTTGAACCCTCCGACGGTGCCTTTTTAGGAACCGATTTTGCGAACTTGGCGGCCAATTTTAGATCAGTAAAGAAATGCAACTTGCCCTTATGCTGCACTCGAAGTTTAGCAGGATAAATGAGGGAGTATTTAGCATCAGTCTGACTTAGAGTGCACTTGACCGGCAGAAAAGCCCTACGGGCAGCCTGCACCCCAGGGGTATAGTCAGGAAGAATGTTAAGCTCAGTGTTATTATAAATCACAGGTCTCTGCTCTCTGGCCAGTCTGAGTATGGTGTCCCTGTTGCGACAGTTCAGCAAACGGACAATTATAGGGCGCAGCAGAGTTCCCGGTGGCGGCCGAGGACCCAGGGACCTCTGGGCCCTCTCCACCACCAATACCTGGGAGAGTTCACCGGGGAATATCTCAGACAGCATAGTCTCAACATAGTCCTCCATACGATCCATAGCTGTTGATTCATGGAGGCCAAGAATGCGAATGTTATTGCAGCGGGACAGGGCCTCCAGGTCCTCGTTCTTGTTGCGGATCACCACCAGCACACGTTCCATGCGCAGCAATTGTTCTCCGTTCATCATCCAAATCCGAGGTGCGAGATTCCAGCTGCTTGAAACGAGCGTCATGACCATCCACCTGTTCCTTCAAACGATCGGTCAAATGGTCAAGCTTGGCATCGATGCCAGCCAGGCTATGCTTAAGATAACAAAACATAGCCTTTACAGAGGAAGCAGAAGCCCCCCTCCTCAGGTGGCGAGTCATCCGCCAAATGGCCGGTAGCGCCGCTCTTCTTTTCACCCCCCTCAAAGGTGAGTTTAGCCTGCTTATGGTCGGCCTTCCCTATCTTAAATGCCATCCCCCAAGTTAGGGTCAATCAAATGCACTGTACCGCACCAGTATAGACCACCCGCAAGGCAAGACCTCCAAGGACAAGAACACCACACAGGCATGTACTCCAGTCTCGTCCCATCCAAGTCTGAAGTAGGGAACCGAGTGTCGGGCCCCCAAGCTGATCCTGCGTCCAGTACCTCAAGACCAGTCACAGCTGCATGAGCCAACAGCAACTTCCCAGAGCAACAATTCCACTGCACCTCAGAGCCACGAGGCTCGAGCCCCGCCGCCGACCAGGCCCCGCCAGTTGTCTGCAGCCAGGCCCCAATCCAGGCCAAGGCGCCGGGCTACAGCTCTCCAAGCAGCCACCAACTCACCACAAGGGAAGGGAGGGTCACATCTCCACAACCCCCAGACAGAAGCAAGCTCCACAAAGCATTTGCAATGCATTAGGGTCTTGCATCTGTCTGAGTTACAGCTATTACCAGTTGTAAACTCCCAACCGGATTTTTATTGCCACGTTGAAAGAAAAAACAGCGCGATTGCACTGCTACAGTTCACTCGTAATGAAACCTATCAGCAAAAGTGCAATTATGTACGTAACCGGCAAAAGTGCAATTAACTATGTAACAGGGTCGATATTATGCAAAGCGCTTGACTTCTGCCAAGCGAGATTGCGCTGCGAAAACAGAGAAAAAGTAGTCCACAAACTTGACGGGAAACAGCGAGCCTCGCATGTTTTCTGTACTTGGTCGCTGCGCTCGAGGAGGGCTAACCACCGGAAAAGGCATGACGTATGTGTGCATTTCACTAATGAAAGCAAGCTGATTTTAACAGACAAGCCCACAAACAAATGAAAGACACTGTAGTGACGTGGACGGGGCTCCGAATCCTTTTCTAATTCCTAAACCGTTACGCAAGCGATATGCATGCAATGCAGGCTCGACCCTAAAAATGGCCTAGGCATGAGCGAGGCAAGCGAGAGAGGCTCGCCCCTAGCACTATCGGAGACCAACACCCCGCAGGCGCCCGCGGCCAACCCAGCGGCCGAGTGGGCCCTGCAGGGGAAAGGAATCAGGCTGCCGAGTGTGTAAGCCGGGGGGGGGGGGGGGGTGGTGTGGACGTCTCCCAAGCCCCGCTCCGGTTGCAGGAGCGAAAGTAAAGCAAACAATCAAGGGGCTGCTCCCCTGTGAAACCAAGGTGAATGCCCCGGCCGCAGCCAGGCCCACCTCCTCAGCCGAGGCCCACACTCACCTCGAGCCCGGCTAGGCCCTCACAACACACTTACCGCCATCCAAGCAGCGCTCGGCTCCCACTCGCAGCCTCCCAGAGCCTCCCTGCACCGCTCCCAATGCGACACAGGGACCGGGCGGCTGCTCACCAGGAGAAACGGGAGGATTTATTCCCCCGCCGAGCAGAGCCTCACATACTGGTGGCCATCTTGCTGGTCAGCCATGCCACCCCCCCATTCTGTGTTTTTGTGGTGTCTGGATTCTCATCACGACGACTGCGACGCCTGTCATCGTCTGAAGCCCAAATCCTTGAGAGAGCGTCATCTAAAGCTACTGGTGGCGCAGGCGGACAAGTCATCTTCCCAGGGGTGTTGGAGTCTTTCTTCTTCCTCGTGGTCCCGGTAGCATTCCAGAACATGGTGCAATTGGCCTAATTGACTCCGCTTGACACTCCTATTCTTATTTCCCCAGAGTCAGACAATACCCCTTTCTGAGGAGGCTTGCCCCACCCAACTTTAGCTGACTTCATGCCTGATGCCGAGAATGGCGCCATTAGGAATGGATGTGGTTACTGAGCTGGATCCACCTTCTGGGCCTACTGCACATCTTCAGGCTCCATTTACTGGTCTCCTTCTGGGTTCATCCTTTGATTGTGTGCTTGACTTAGTCACTGCAAGCGGCCTGTACTCCTTGCCAGCATTCCGCCTACTCTCGTCACCTGGATTGACAACGGAATCTAGTACTGTCTTCTCAGACATGTTAAGACAGGTGGCGGCTGTTTTGCAATTGGAACTTCCAATGATGCAGTTATCTACGGGCCAGTATTGGATTTTTATCCGAGTCAGTCTTCCACTGAATCCCTTCTGCCTTATTGCGAGGTTCCAGTGTGTTGGCTCGCTTCTCACATGCTCTGTGGGACTCCACGGAGTGTTTATTGCCATCTCTCCCTGAGGGGCTTGTACTGCCCCAACGCCTTTGATCAGAGATGGTCAGCAGGCTGCTCGGATCACGGTTCGCACTGGCATGGATACTACCGATTCCGTGGGTCAGCTCATGGCTGCGTCTGTTGCCATGCGTCGCAGGGCTTCTTTGTCACCTTCTAATTTTTCTCTTCCTGTGTGGGATGCACTCCTTGATATGTCATTTGATGGTAAATCTCTTTTTGGTGCGCATACAAATTCTGCCTTGCTCTGTTTTTGGGATTCTCATGGTGGTGACTGATGTACCGTCCTCTTCTGGCTCCACTCGCCTACTCCGTTGCAAGTCTTCCTGATTTGCCAAGTGTGGGTTCTGTTTCTTGCCCACCCTTTCCTGTTACGTGTTTCTTGCACTCATTACAGCCCTCTGGTTCTGGTTCGCTCCAGAGTGTGTTCCTATTCTTAGTTGACACTTTAATCCATTTTGGTTTTTTTGCACTTGTACTGATGGTGCTGTATGCCCTTTTAAGGATGGGTGGACTAGTAGTTCATACATTGTGCACTGCATGCTTTCAGCATGAGTTTGAACCCCACCCTTTCAAGATTGTTTAAATTTCGGTGGTATATCACCGTGTACAGCAGCAGCTCTACTTCTGAGGCATGGCCAGGAGCCTGGCCTATCATTTGACCATCCCCAATGGTGGGTCACCCCGCCACCTCTTGGTCCTTTTTATACCATGCATTGTGGTTCTCTTTTTGTTGTGCTTTCCGACAACGTTGCCTCTTCCTTAGTTTGCCTGTAGGCGGATTGCCTATCGTCTCTGTTGGTTAGAGATTGGGTTTGACATTTGCTCTTTTGAGCTTTTTGGTGTAAACTATTTGCTACATTTTCCTCCTTCTTCTTACCAAGTAAGGATATGTTCTTGTACTCCTCTGGGACCTATGTCTTTCCTAACTTGTTTTAGAATGCCTGCCATTGGTGGTATCTTCCTACTCTTCTTCTGCGGAAGGGTTTTTCCCCATTGGTTTTTTAAGGTTCTATGTTACTCCTTGTCTTTCTCTGCTTGCAGCCCCATATTGATGCCTTTTGCAGGCCCCCCCCATCTTGGAGGGTGTCGGTAGCCCCTTACCTCATGTTTCTTTTTTCACTAATATGAATCATTTATTTTAAAAAAAGAAATAATATTTTCATTAGAATTAGGGGAATAGTACTATCCGCCGGAAGGTTACCCTTCCTCATTTCCATCTGTTCCCTTTCGGTTCATACCCGACTATTTACTCCTATTGTGTTCCCTGTGGTACATTCCTGGGGCTTGTAGTTCCACTGTGGTGTTTTTCTCACAGTCTTTCTTTCACGCAGGATATTTTGTGTTCTATTGCAGGTCAACCTCTTCCAGAGGCTGTGCCTTTTCTTTTCTTGACTGTACAAGGAATTCCTTTGTTCTTTTGAATGTTATTCTCGCACCATGCTTTACCGTTTCCTCTCACTCTAGCAGGAGCGGTATAGTATTGGTTTAAACCCTGGGCTGTGCATGGTTTCCTACAGTTTTCTCAGTGGACTTGCTCCTTTCATTCATTATCCACTGTGACAGCTGAAATGCGTGCTGTATCTTTATTACCCTTGTCGGTAGCGCTTCCATTGTCACTGGTTGGTTGGATGTTTTCAGGTCAGCTGGCTCCACCCATTTTTGTGCACTCTTTGGGGGATTATTCCCTCTACATGTGTCTCTTGCCTGCCTGTTCACAAACACGGTGTCCTACAGTTCCTTCCTGGGCATTACATATTTTATGCCTCAGGGGTGGTACTGACTTTCCTCTATGCCCTAGGTGTTTTCCTTTTACACCTTCCATATTTCTCAGACCAGCCAACGTCTCATCCTCCAGTTATACTTACCCTTCGGATTTTCCATGCCCTCATTGCCACAGTCATACTCCCTCACTCTTAGTGGTGAGGCTGTATTCGTAGTCTATCGCAATGATGTGTCTCCATTTTCTTTGTTACTTTCCTGCCCTGGTCTTCCTCTGTGGTTGCCATGGCTGGTCTGATTCTTCTTCTATAAATTACATTGCTTTGCTTTTTTCTTCTGTTCTGTGCTGCACGGTTCTGTCGGCCCCTTTTTGGGCAGATGATTATTCTGCCTTCCATTCCGTGGCCGCATTTGTTGCATCTTCATGGCTGTATTTGTTGTCAGGGGTCCATTCTTTCCCTTAATTTCTTTTCTCAAGGTAATTTTTTGTATTGTATATACACAGGGATGTCGGGTTCTTTTGCTCTATGTGGTTCCATTTCCATTTCAAGGGTTCTGTCTTTAGCCCTTCTATAATCCACTGCGTTGTTATTGTTATAATTGTACACTCTGCATTTTTTGTGCGGGCCCTTTTTGGTCCCTTCAACTCTAAAAACCCATTGTGTTCTGGAGCTATTTTTCCCTGGTTCTTCTGGGGCAACCATTACTGCTTGTCTTGTACACTTTTGAGTGTTATATTTTTTTCCTTTGGTTAATTGTGGGCTTCTGCCTTAGCTTGTGTGTTCTTCACATATATGCTCTGCTGGGGATTTGATTCCCTTCTGCTGTGAGATAGTTCTCCCTTACATGTCACACTAGTCATTTATACCCTTTTTTTGTCTCTCTGACTTCTTCTCCGTCTATTCCTTTCACGTTCTTTTTCACATGTTTTCAGTGACTATCTCTTCAGGTCCATTGGACATGTTTACCCTTTCTATCATGCAGCTGTTACTTGTGGCTCTGACTGCCCCATTTGTCATGGCCACTGCCACGTTCCCTTTGGGAACTTTCCTTTCCAGTCATGACTTTGACTATCACGTATTGATATGCAGGTCATTTTGTCCTGTGAATAATTTATGTTATCTTTTCGCCCTTTTTGTCTGGCGCCTGGTAATTTCATCTTTGTTGCCAGTTTGTTCTTTGCATGACTGGTGAGATCTGTTTGCATCCCTCCTCCTGGATTGGGATTGCTTGGGTATCTAATTCTAAAATGAGGAATCTGTGACTAGTTGTCTCTATCAGATGAACAAGTTACTTACCTTCGGTAACGCCTTATCTGGTAGAGACACAGACTAATCTGCAGATTCCTTATTGACCCACCCATCCTCCCTGCTTGTGAACTGTGTACTCTTCAGTCTTGCTTGGGGAGATCGCCACTGTTTTATTGTTATTGTACGTCTCACGATGTGTCCTTTTCATTCTGGTTGGCATATACACTATTTCACTGACAGTTTCTCTGTGGCTCCGCGTTGTTTTGGCAGCTTCTAGTCACTGAAGAAACTGATGTGTCAGAGGAGAGACTATATGACGTCGCTGCGGAGTCCCTCGATGCCCTCTACCAACGCGCAGAGGTACTGCTGAGGAAACATTTCCAGATCCAGTCCGACTCCTGGGGAGAATTCTAAGATAGGGAATCTGTGGCTAGTCAGTGTCTCTACCAGATAAGGCATTACCAAAAAGTAAGTGACTTGTTCTTCAGGCACTGTAAAAGCCAACTTTTCCAGCTTGTCTATGTTAAGCATGGTATATGTGACATCTTTCTTCATCATTATGTGTTGTTTGCATTTTGGGTTAAATGATGCAAATAGCTCTTTCGAGTTTAAGTTATTCCATGGCACGCAGATCAATTTTAGAACCTGCAAAGTCCAACTGAACTGCAAGCTGACTCTTTCCATGTTGTAAACGTGGCATACCATTGTGTACAATGTCTATTGCCGAAGATACGTTATTTAGTGTGTAAATGCAAGTGGACAATGTATTCATACCGTTATCGACAATGGTCAATGTTTTATTTAAATTTGCCTCGTGTATTTGCCTTAAACAAGCTGCATCTTCCGTCTGTGAAAGCTTCCATATTTCACTGTGTATTGCATACAGGAATCTTTTAGAGTGTGGGTCCTAGCATCAAGTAAGAAATCTTGCAAATCTATGTAATCAGAGAGGAGAGCGAGGTGTTCTTTAACAGATGTCAAAGTGGAGAACTGCAATCATTGCTAACATAAGTTACCCACGCTATATGGTGACTATACCTGCATGTTGTGTATTGACATAACGAGGGTCCGGTCTGCTTGCTTTATAACCCTGTGTAGAATTAATAAAATCTGCATGACAACCATTTGTGTCCACTGGCCACAATATTCGCACGTTGGGGCCTGAAAGTGTAGAAGTAAATGTACTATGCTTAACCGTACTTGAGCTGTTCTTCTTTAAAATTCACAACATTTTGCCAATTGTCAAACTTTGCAATTAAGGAAATGCTGGACACATTAATATCTTTGACTTTTGCTAGAGCAAGACATGTTGTCTTTTGAACCCTATTGTTCATAAAAATCATTTGCAATGGTATTAAACTTGATTTTAATAAAACATCTATGGCTTGTATTTTCCAATCCTTTCTTCCCCAAACTGATTTTAAATTGTTTTCTTCCAATAATTATAGCCCTGTACAGCCAATTGGGAAACAAACACATTTGAATAGATTCATTTAGTATCGGTCATCAAAGTTTTCCTTGCTTTTGTTGTTGGTAATTTGAAATAATATGACTCCAGATGGGTAACATCATGTCCAGAAAAATATGTGGATTTGTCTACATATGTTTTGGGACTCCCCACTGGTGGAGTTGGACAATGTTCCCATTGTGTGTAATTAAAAACTATGTGGGGTACTAGCTCTGTGTAGGTAGTTGTGTCCATAATGGTAACAGAACATTTCCCCATTGTTGGCAGAGTTCATGTACATATCTTTACTTTTAAATACATTATAATATATGAGCTCAGAGAGCATAGAATTAACTGCGTTTTTATCCCAGTCATGACACAACACCAGCTATGATAATGTAATTCAAAGAAATGTTAAAAAGATATGAAATTTGAATAGTTTCCATAGAGCCAAATGTATCTGGTGCTTGGTATGATGGGCTGAACTCCTCCTTCACAGCAATCTTTTCACAAACCAGATCCCCAACTTCTTAAGTCCAGCCTGTAGAAGTTGGTGAATCCCTCATTCCCAAAGTAGCGGAGTCTGTAGTTGAACGTTCAACTTGGTACTGCTGTAGTTCCTGTAAGACAGTGAGATGTTCATTTATGTCAACAATAGTTTTCACTGCCACTGCATAAGGACCATCAAGATCTGGGACAAACATCTGGAAGCCAAACAGAATCTTGCATGGGGTACGGCACCCCAAAAAACCTCTAGGCAGATTATTTAATTCTCTCTGGACCCCATATTAGGAATGGATCGAACTACGAGTCTTCCTTGCTGCCGGGGGAGAAGAGGGACTCCATCCCCCAGGATCCTTGCTGCACTTTCCAAACGCAGACGCTATTAAGCGTGCCGCGCAACGCAGGCGAGTCTTCCTTGCTGCCGGGGGAGGAGAGGGACTCCATCCCCCAGGATCCTGGCTGCACTTTCCAAACGCGGATGCTATTACGCAGGCACGGGACACGCCCGGGCAAAGCACGGGCCAAGGGTGGGCCTATCCGTGCCCGTCCGTGCCCGTCAGAGACCATCCGAGGCCGGGCTGGGCTCCCCCTCTGGGCCCCAAGGTACGGTTTGGGGTTCTTTGACACATCTGTGTTTATTTCTCTTTTTCTTAAATTGCTCTTATATTGGCACGGAGTTCCTTGTATAGAATGGGGAAACGTAAGGCGAGAGCTAGTCCTGAACTGGGCTCTGCCAAATCAAATCTTCCAAAACCTAATAAAGTCACGCAACCCCACACTAATTGCGTGTCTAGAGAGATTGATAATCTAATAGAAGAAGTGGAGCTGATTCTTAATAAAAAAGAGAGGAATGTCCATAAGATGCTGAAATCGGGCACTCTAATATTGTTTCTAACAACTGGAATCCATTCTTCCACTGACGCCCAGCCTATGAGTGTCCCGCCTCAAGTACTTGTTCCTAAAAGCCCCTCTCGAAATGCTAATTCCTCTTTACACTCTGCACCTAATTCCAACTCGGAAGCCTTAGACACTGATGCAATTATCCATGGGATCTCTTGCTCAAACCGTTTTTCCATACTGGAAACACAAGATTTGGATAGTGTCCAACGGATCCCCCCGGTTCCGTTGATCTCCAATTGCGATTCTCCTAGAAAAGAACTTCTGGCATTGGTCTCTAGTTTAAAGAGTGAAGTAGGAGAGTTGAAGCATTTATTGTTTGAAGTTCTTAAGCTTTTTAAGAAGTCTGATCCACCTCTTCCTCGTGTATTGAAGCCATTGTCTTTGCCAAGTAACCATTCCTCGGCTCCTGTGTCTTTGCCAGCAGATTTGCCATTGAATTCCGAGGTTGTTCAGGGTCCCAAACAAAGGACTTATCATAGTAGAGTTGCTGTGTTACCTCCGGCAAAACCCATACCATCCCTTTTTTACTTTGATGTGAACCAGGACACTATAACAGTATCTGGCCAGTCCTCTTATATGCCCAATGAAAATTGCATTTATATGTGTAATGTCCCTCCGCTTGCAGCACAATCGTGGGAAGACAAGCTTTCTTTAATCAACAAAGTTTCGCACTGGATCCGTTATGTCAGAGGCTGTGGCTCAATTATCCATGCCGACATTGTATCGGCCAAACGGTTAAGTGGCCAATCCGGTGGGCGGGATATTATAAAACTCAACCTTACAAGTCCCCATCTGGCCATGGGCCTATTGCAGATGGAAGCACGTAATTACACGAGGAAGGAATCTGATGTATTCTTCAGCGACAGCAGTTCTGTTTTGGGAAACATGAGACTGTCTTCGTCATCAAACATGATTATGTTGCCATCAAATAATGCCACAGGCCATCATGCTCTTACTGGTCCGACATCCAGCCTAGCTGTTGAGACTGACCTGGGTCCTGCTTCTAAACGTATTATTGCATGTAATCCTGAGCTCCAGGGGGCTACTTCAGATGTTGACTGACTATGTTTTTTTAGTCTTTGTAATTCCAGTATTAGATCTGATTCACAGACTCCTCCATATTTAAGAAACTTTTCAAGTTTAGGAGTCCATACTCTACGTGATTTTCAAACTGCTCCCCCTGTGAATCCTAATTTTGTACCGCACGACGAGCACACCAACACCTATCTCCCAGTTGCTTCAACTAGTGAATCTATTTGCGGTACTGCACACTCAACAGGGAAATTTCTGTCCTGGAATGTGGCTGGCATTAAAAGTAAATTATTTGATTCTGAATGGGGGATTATGTTGAAACCTTTTGTATCTGTATGTTTCAGGAAGCGTGGGCTATGGAAAGTGTGTATAGGCAGGGGTTCTGTTCTTATACTAAAAACACTATGCAGTCTTCTATAGGTAGGGCAATAGGGGATTATGTACTTAGGGTAAGACGACTGAGGTTGGTGAAGTAAAGGAGATCTTTGTAGATTCCTCTGATATTTTGGCAATAGCAATACTGCCAAATTCAGGTACTCCAGTTTTATGTATTACCATTTACAACAGACCAGGGCCTCCCAAATATCGGTCTGCTACTATAGATCTCATGAATACCCTAATTTTAGACTTTCGCCCTAAATATCGTATTATTATTGCGGGCGATTTTAATGCACCAATTGAATTCAATTCTGCTTTTATTGAGGCCACGCAGATTGAAGATGAAGTGTGGAATATTCCCCCTCTTTTAACTCAGCCAGTGTTATCTACTGTTTGTAGTAGGGTGCTGCAGATAACAGATCTTGTAATAATTCATGGACTTCGCCTTGGCAATGGCCGTTTTCCAGCTGATACCCCCTCTAGATCAATTTTTTTTAGGGGATCAATAGTAGTATCCTGGATTATGTTTTTTTTTTATTTAAGGGTATGGCACTCTATAATAGATGTGAAGGTGGGCCTACGGCACACCAGTGATCATGCGCCTCTTCAAATTGTATATTATAGAACCCTTTTATCAGGAGCTTTGTCCTTTCCTGTTTCCAAAGCTCATGGCACCTTGAAGCTATCCAGCAACAGGCGTGCTGTGAGATGGAATTCGTTTCAGAAGTCTAATAAGTTATGGGATAAACTCCGTGCCTTAGTTTCCAGACATCAGCTTTTTGATGATCATTTTTTATTAACTTCATTGGAAGTTATGTCCTCTCACGTGGACCTCTTTGCCGCCCTCAAGGAGCTGTTTACAAAAACTGTGATGTATCTAAGTAACCCCTCCTTTCCATCTAGCAGTAAGTGGTTTGACAAGAGGTGCCGAGAGGCTAAGAGCTTTTTGACTAAAGCATTAAGATCCAAGAATCGGGAAGCTATTGCGAGGGCAAGAAGAATTTATGTCTCCACACGCAAGATGTGCAAACGCGAGCATGAGGAGAGATTATGGGGCAAACTGGCTGAGGCTGCTAAGGCCCACGATGCCAAACCTTTTTGGCTACTGGTTGCGCGTAGAGACCCAAATCTCTCATTCATTCCAGAATGCCATATTGCCCCTGACATTTGGTTATCTTATTTTAGGGAGCTATATGGCACCATACCTGATTCTGTTGCCACCAGCTCTGGAGAGATAGCGTCACTCCATCCATCGGTGACCCCTCTGCCTCCCTTAACTTTAAAAGAAACTGAGTTGGCAATTCTTGCTCAAAAATCAGGGAAGGCTTCTGGCCCGGATGGAATTCCCCCAGATTTATACAAATCAGATCTGCTTAAATGGACTCGGTATATAAATAGGATATTGAATATTGCCTTGTCCAATCGGTCTTATCCTGACTCTTGGAAGGAGGCAATAATTGTGCCCATACACAAAGGCAAGAAAAACCTTCCAGGGAACTATAGACCTATCAGCCTACCAGACAATGTGCAAAATATATTCTGCTATCAGCTGTTAAGCAGGCCGAAGCAATGGATAGTGAAAAATAAGGCATTAAGTCACCTTCAGGCAGGGTTCAGAGACAAGGTCAGTACTGTCAACCAGGTTTTCCCTCTTCATTACTCCATTAAAGTGGAAGACCGTAGATGTGGACTCAGGCCTCCTTTTTCTGGCATTTGTTGACTTGAAATCCACTTTCGACCTTGTCCCGCGCCCTAAACTGTGGGAAGTTATGAGCAAAGCTGGAGTCCCCAGCTCCATGCTTAATATAATTAAAGATCTTTATTCAGGCAATTGTGCCAGAGTACGATGGGGACTGGCAGGTGAACTGACTTCAGCATTTCCCACAGTTCGCGGTGTGAGACAGGTTTGTGTACTTGCGCCCACCTTGTTTCTTTTATTTATCAATGCATGTATTCCCTACCTTTTGGATTGTTCTAGTGATGCCCCTATTATGGGAGGGCAAAGATTCCATGTCTTTTATTCGCTGATGGGCCTTTAAAGCTTGCTTGCAAGAGTCGTTGAGTTCTATAAAGGTCATGGTTTGGAAATCAACTAATTAAAAGCGAAATATGTGGTGTTTGGAGATAAAAAGCATAAAATGAAAAGACCTGTTTGTTTAGAGGGCACCTTACTGGAAAGAGTGGGCACTTTTGATTACCTAGGCGTAAAACTAGAAGATTCACACTATTGGCATGCCCACCTCCGGAAATCATTAATGTGCCTGAAGCAAAGGGCGGGTGGCATTGTAAGATTTGCAACCAGATCCCCCAGCTTTGCCTTGAATCCTGCTCTTGAAATATATAAATCACAAGCCGGGGGGAGGGGGCTTGGTATGGTGCTGAGTTATGGGGCCACTGTAATCTGGAGGACCTGGCTAGGGCGGAAAATCAGTTTCTAAAGATGCTGTTAAGAGTTCCTTCAAGTACCCCTTCTTTGTCTATCTGTATGGACACAAATCTTCTTCCAATTAACTAGATTGCCGCATTAAGGCCACTACTGTTCTGGATCCGGTTATGGTCATCCGACGCTCTTATTCCATTTAGATGTGGGCTGTCCAAACTGGTGGGCACTAATCTCAACATCAAAATCAAGTGATGTGCCTATGTTGAACGGTCCTTATTTCATCTTGGCTTGGGGTCTTACTGGAAGGATCCCTCTGCTATTCCTCAAAATGCCGCTCAGACCTTGAAGGATGCTTTTTGGTTCAAAGTCCAAACTGCACAATTAGCCGAAGCTGTGCCCTCTTCCATGACTGATAGTTTTTTGCAATTTAAATGCCATTATGAGTTTGAGCCCTTTATGGATGCAGTACTCTCCATTTGCGCATGCCCTCTTCATTAGATTTAGAATAGGGTCTCTTCCTCGGTGTTCTTTAACTTATAAATAGCCCAATTCCACTAACAAGTCTAAGTTATGTCCGATGGGCTGTAAGAATGAAGAGACTGATCTCTATGTTCTTTTCCAATGTCGTGCATATTGCAAACAGAGGGGCTTTTTGGATCATTCCCTTATGCAAACAAATGGGTTTTAGGAACTGTTTATCTGCCGTGAGAGTATTGAAATCAGATCCATCTGTACAAATAGTCTGTCCTGTGGCAAAAAATTTTGAATCGATTTGGTGTTTTAGATTAGAGATTTTAAAGAATAAGACTTGGTAGTAGATTTTAGAAGCAGGCATCATAGTGTACAGTTGCTGTATTTAAGTGTAAGACCATTAGCTTGATGTCTTAGTCGGGGCTGGATGTTTTTTAGCATTATATTTTTGGAAAAAGAAAAAAAATGTATGTCATTATCTTACTTTGTTTTTAATATTTCTCTTTTTAGAGCTTGTTATTTATTTTATTTTTACTCTTTTTATGATCTTCTTCCTGGTTTATTATGTACTGTACTTTTATGGTATGTTTTTACCGAAATAAAGTAAAGTGATGATGATGAACTACGACCTGAACCTAATACTCTAGCTGTTAAGGATTGCTTTAAGTCTCGGTTTTTCCTTTCTACAATTGATATTACCTCAGGATGATAGGGGAAAGAATAATGAACAGCTGCACCCAGCGTTGCCATGGTAGCCCTGTAAGCCTTAGAGGCAAAATCAAGGCCCTGTGACACCTGCATATGTCCCAATAAAGACTTGCAAATTATTAATAATTGTGTGAGCGTCAGACAAGCATTGTGGTCACAGCCAGAGAAATCTGGAGCAAGACTCTACTGCTTGTAGAATGTATTGGTATGCACAATCAGAGTTTAATGGTCCTCAGTGGTCCTGGTACACACACTACATAGGCTTGTGAGACACTAAGATAGGGTGTCTGCGGTGAGCATTTAACAATAGCGCCTTAAGTTTGCTGGCAGATGACACAGCTAATAACATTCTGCTTTGTCTGTACAGACCATGCCACCAGTAGCGTGTTTGTAAAAGTAAAATAGTATCCCCCCACACCAGCATGGGCAGAGGAAACACCCTCATGCGCATGAATACGACTGGCTGAACCTGTCTCTTACCCTGGTTTGTGTAAGATAAAACACTCCCTCTGGTTCATAGGAAACATCTGTCTTCAATATAAAAGGGCACTCTTCATTGTGGTGTGACAAAATAACAGCACTAGATTACACCTCTCTTTTTATTTATTGTTTTAACAAAAGGCCTGATGTGGCTCTTTTGATTAATGAAAGACTTCTTTTACTTATCAACTTGGTGATTGGTATTATGATTTCAGAAAGCTGATTAATGAACTTTCTATGACAATTGTCAAAAGTAAAGTGCTGTGGATGTGAGGGTGTGGCCAACTGGGCAATGGAGTGGACCGAAGGTGCCAGAGGTCTGCTTTCTTTTCTCTCCATTTTGCTTATAATAGAATAGCACTCTGCTGTGCTCCACCCTAGTGGAACACAGGGCTAGCGGTTCCACTGGTAAGGAGACATATTTGAAAAGCGGCAACGGAAAAGGATAGTACGGGTGCAGGCCCTACTGCAGCAAAACAAACACGGATGTCCACAATCTTGATATGGGCTATTGCAGCTCTCTAATGCTACATGACAAATCATTGTGAAATCCCTAGCAGCACCAGTTGGCAGAGGAGCACAAGGCTGGTATTCAAAGGGAATCCCAGCACTGCTGTCAACAGTGCTGTTGCTGCTCACCAAGGAAGCAGAACATCTGAGCGTCATCCTGCAGCCATTCGCGTGCAGCCTACCTGATTGAGTGGACTAGGGATGCGCTGCATCTCCTTCAGGGTGCAGTACTTCTCAGACAACTGGAGGGGTACAGATACCCAAAAAGGAACAGGCCAGATGGGGCATCCTTCATGGTGCAGGACTAGTGTGTGGATTAGTGAGCCCTCAACTCCAACACCAGCAACAATGCTGGCTGCAGTCCCGCATGAGCATGCATAGAAAAGAAAAGGTACAACTAATTATTTTGAACTGTACAATGACGGTCCCTCCCTAGGTCATTGCAGGCAAATTAGTGAGACCACCTACTTCCCTTGAAAGACTTATCATGATAGTGAGACTAATCACACCCCAGTTCCCACACATAAGATTGCTTCCCTGGCAAGGCCCTGTGGGTCATATAACCTCACGCAGAGATTTCATAAGTACAACGATAGTCCACAAATCCACCACCAAAATCAATGCAGGATACAGGCTAGTGGGGTATGACTAAAGGAGAGATTATACATTTACTGTCTATAAATGATCCACCGACAGGCCAGGTAATTCTTAGTGTGGCTTTGTTGGGGGCTTCATTCTGCCCTGAAGGATTTACTAGAATTGTGGGTCTGATCGTGTCATTAAATCCACACATCAGATTGAGTTTTGGCAAGGCCTGGTGGGTTGTATCACTACACTTTGAGACCTCATCAGCACCAGGATCTGGTGTTACCACACTTTGGGCAGCAGTCTCACTCAATAACCAAACAACAGTGGCCACTAACAGAATGGCCATGGGCAGGGCCTGCATTTCTCATAATTTCAAGGACATGCTGAGCTCCAGGAGAGGCAGTGATTACAAGAGGGAAAGATCCCAGAGGTCATCTCCGGTTAGTGTGTTAGGAGGCACAGATACCTGTCTTTCAGGACTGTATTCAGCAATTTCTAAAAGCAATAAATAAGGAAATGGACATGATCAAAGGTGATCTGAAAGACTATGGCCCTCATTCTGACCCTGGCGGTTTTAAACCACCAGGGTCACGGGCAACGGAAGCACCGCCAACAGGCTGGCGGTGCTTCAGTGCCCATTCTGACCGCAGCGGTAAAGCCGCGGTCAGAAAAGGGGATCCGGCGGTTTCCCGCCGGATTTCCCCTGGGCCAGAGAATCCTCCATGGCGGCGCTGCTTGCAGCGCCGCCATGGGGATTCCGACCCCCTTCCCGCCATCCTGTTCCTGGCGGTAAAACCCGCCAGGAACAGGATGGTGGGAACAGGTGTCGTGGGGCCCCTGCACTGCCCATGCCACTGGCATGAGCAGTGCAGGGGCCCCCTAACAGGGCCCACAAAGATTTTCACTGTCTGCTATGCAGACAGTGAAAATCGCGACGGGTGCTACTGCACCCGTCGCACCCCTGCAACTCCGCCGGCTCCATTCGGAGCAGGCTTCCTCGTTGCAGGGGCTTTCCCGCTGGGCCGGCGGGCGATCTTCTGGCGATCGCCCGCCGGCCCAGCGGGAAAGTCAAAATGACCCCTGCGGTCTATTGACCGCGGTGCGGTCTTTCGGCGGTTTCCGCCCGGCGGGCAGTGCCCGCCGCCTGGCGGGCTCAGAATGAGCCCCTATATGCGTGAAATCAGACAGGATGTGACTGAACTGGGGCACAGAGTGGATGATAAGGAACAGACTCTGGATGAGCGATTGGAGGAAATGAATCACTTCAGCAACACTTTGTTGCGCCTGGAAGACTAATATTTTAACATAAGCAAAAAAAGATCTCCAGAACCTGCCTCGAGGAGTAGAGGGCTCCAGTATCCAAAGATAAACTACACCAACTGCTGCAAATTAACAGGGGCAAGGCGTACAACTCCCTCCTACCATTGGGCCACAGTCACGGGTCCATAGGTTGTGGACCACCACTGCGAGATCCCTCTAGACATTTTCACAAGAATCTAAGACAAAGAGGAAATCATGGCCTTAGTTCAATCCATGGAGGAGGCAGAATATGATGGCCATAAAGTAAGCCAATTCAGGTGGTAGCCAGGACTCTTAAAGGGAAGAGCGACTTTAGACAAGTAAGAGAACATCTGTTCAAACATGATACTCCGTACCAACGACGATATCCCTTTAGGATCATCTTTTTGTGGAACACTACAAAATAATTTGTCAAAACAGTGGAAGAAGCTCACCAGATTTTAGGTAGACAGGCTGAAGTTCAAGTTGAAGAGAGAAAAGACCAGGGCATAGATAGCACTCTCAGGGGCACCAGTAGCAAACCGTGTGCCGAAACAATTGAGGGACTACCTCCACGAGCAACAAGACTAAAAAAGCTAGAAGAAATGCCATTGAAGAGGTGGGAAAGTTACAGAGACCAACATTCGGGCCCTGTAGCTGTAGAGGCCCAGTGTCTGCTGAACACAAGAACATCTGATCTGAATATGGTAGAAGATGGTGCAAACTGGTTCACGTGAAAGTCCTGGGGGCTACACTGCTGAAGGGAAGAAAGGCTCTTAGCATACTCAAGATTGATGAATTTCTTCTGAATTGTTCTGTGAGTGAGGGGGAATAGGGGTAAGGTGATGCAGAAAAGATGAGAGGAGTAATATACCTCTTGGACATAGGAGGTTGGCATTAGAAAATACAGGAGTGATACGTATTCTGTCAGAGATCCGCGGTACTGAGGGTTTGGAAGACATGGCCATGAGAGAGCGTGGCCACATGCGACACGTGAGAAGGAACACAATTAAAGTGAAATTTAGGACACAACATCTCATAACTATCACAAGTCCTCCCCCTCTACAATGCTGCAGGGATTTAGACTTAATGTGAAAGGCCTTAATGCTCCCATGAAACTGAGAGCAATCATCAATCTACTGAGTGTAGGAAAGTACCCTCTTTTTGGCA
Organism: Pleurodeles waltl; assembly: GCF_031143425.1. NCBI lineage: Eukaryota > Metazoa > Chordata > Amphibia > Caudata > Salamandridae > Pleurodeles > Pleurodeles waltl. The sequence continues at coordinate 909,153,298 of NC_090436.1, forward strand.
TGTTACCCCCAATTTCTGCCTGATGTCTGTGTGTTTTGACTGTGTCGCTGGGATCCTGCTGGCCAGGACCCCAGTGCTTATGGTTTGTTTGGCCTGCTTGTCAGTATGTTTCACTGTTTTTGATAGTATGCTTGACTGTGTCACTGGAGTCCTGCTAACCAGGACCCCAGTGCTTATGCTCTCTCTGTTTCCAAATTGATCAATACATACTGGTAACCCAGTATTTCACTCCAAATTGGCATACTGGTCACCTCTTATAAGTCCCTAGTACATGGTACTTAGGTACACAGGGCATTGGGGTTCCAGGGGATCCCTATGGGCTGCAGCAGTATGTTTGCCACCCATAGGGAGCCCATACAAAGGCTTCTGCAGGACTGCCATTGCAGACTGCAGGAAATGGCACATGCACCCTTTCACAAACATTTTCACCGCACTTATAAGTCATCTATATGTCAGGCCATCCAACCCTGAAGGCTAGGTGCAAAGTACCTGTGTGTGAGGGCACCCCTGCACTAGCAGAGGTGCCCCTATGTCGTACAAGACCATTTTCCCAGACTTCGTGAGTGTGGGAACACAATTTCACGCGTGCACTAGACATAGATCAATACCCTATGTCCAGCTTCACAATGGTAACTCCGAATTTGGCCATGTAAGATGTCTAACAACTGGGAATTGTACCCAGTACTGATTCTAGTATTGGTTGCACAATTCCATGCATTCTGGGGGCTCCACTATGGACCTCCGGTACTGCCATATCAGCCTTCTGAGGTTTTCCAAGCAGTCTCAGCTGCTCCCATCTCACAAACAGGTTTCCGCCCTCCTGTTGCTTGAGCAGATCAAGTCCAGGAAGGCAGAACAAAGGATTTTCTTTGGAAGATGGGTGTTACACCCTCTCCGTTTGGAAATGTGTTACAGGCATGGGAGGGGTAGCCTCCCAGAGCCTCTGGAAATGCTTCAAAGGGCACAGATGGTGCCCTCCTTGCATAATCCAGTCTACACTGGTTCAGGGACCCCCAGTCCCTGCGCTGGCATGAAACTGGACAAAGAAAAGGGGAGTGGCCAACTCCTCTGTCCATCACCACCCCAGGGGTGGTGCTCAGTGCTCCTCCAGAGGGTCCCTGGATTCTGCCATCTTGTTTTTAGGATGGGCAGGGAACTCTAGAAGCATCTGTGTGGGCAGTAGCAGAAGGTGATGTCCGAGCCATCCCCTGTTAGGCGTTTACCTGGTTAGGTGCCCAATCCCCCTTTCAGGGGTTTTTAGGGTCTCTTCTCTGGGTGTTTCTTCAGATTCAGATTGCAAGACTCCAGCAGGAATCCTCTGCATCCTTTACTTCATCTTCTACCGACGGAACTGCAGCTGAACCCTCCAGGAACTCTACGACTTGCAACAAGGAAGCAAAGACGACTTCTGCAACATTGTATCTTCAGCTCCTGCCAGCAACTGCAGCAGTTTCCAGGTCGTACATCCTCCGAGGACTGTCTGTCTCCAGCCTGCACAACAGGAACCAAAGCAATCTCCAGTGGAGTGACGGAGTCGCTTCCCTGCTTCAGCAGGCACCTCTAGGAGTGACGACCGGTGGCATGGGTTACCTCTACAGATGACGAGCGTGGATCCAGCAACACGGGTGGTGGACTAAAGTGACCCCGACTGTCCCAAGGTCCAGCTGTCCAATTTGGTGGAGGTAAGAGCTTGCCTCCCCACGCAAGACAGTACCCAGTGCACCGCATGATTTGTAGTTGCCAAGGCTTGTGTGCGACCTTCCACGAAGTTCTTCGTGTACAGCACAGCTTAGGCCCTCAACACTCCATCCTGCGATGCACAGCTTCCTAAGTGGTTCTCCAGCAGCGTGGCATCCCTTTGTGTCGTGCTGCATGGGCCTCCATTTGCACCTTCTTCGTCCCGTGCTGTGGGACTCCTGTGCATGCTGCCTGGTCTTCTGCAGGCTCTCAGAGTTGCTGAGAGCCCCCTTTGTCTCCTCCTCCTGGGTAGAGGCCACCAGGTCCCTCCTGGTCCCAGGCAGCGCCATTTTCCACCAACCCGCGAGTTTTGCGTGTGCCAAGGCTTGTAGGCGGAATCCAGCAACGCAAACCCGACTGCAATCATCCACCCGGCGTGGGACATCTTCTGCACCAAACCAGGAATCCACATCCATCTTCATGGGTGCATAACTGACTTTGTCTTCTCACTGGTGGTTCTTCTTTTGCGCCTTCGTCCAGGGTAGCAGTGGCTTCTATTACTTACATTTGGTGTTTTCTTACACTCCCAGCGCCCCTCTGCACACTACACTTGCCTAGGTGGGAAACCGACATTCGCATTCCACTATTTCAGTATATGGTTTGTGTCCCCCAGGCCCATTGCAACCAATTGTGATTTTCACTATTTGCACTGGTTTCTTACTGTGTACTTACCAGTTTTTGATTACTAGTGTATATATTGCGTATATTACTTACCTCCTAAAGGAGTATAGTCTCTAAGGTATTTTTGGCATTGTGTCACCAAAATAAAGTACCTTTTATTTTTGTAACAATGAGTATTTTCTTTCATGTGTCTGAGTACTGTGTGACTACAGTGGTATTTCAAGAGCTTTGCATGTCTCCTAGTTCAGCCTTGGCTGCTCAGCTACAGCTACCCCTAGACAGCCTGGCTTCTAGGCACTGTATACATTTCACTAATAAGGGATAACTAGACCTGGTGTAAGGTGTAAGTACCTTTGGTACCCACTACAAACCAAGCCAGCCTCCTACACTGAGGGGTACTTAAAGGAAAATTAGCCTTTTCCAAAAAACACATCTAATAAAATCTTACTGGGTTAGGATGACAGCAAAATATTTCTTGGCACAATTGTTTTCTTCTTGCGCTTCTAAATCAGCAGGGGTTGCTGTCTTATAGAGTGTGTCCTTTGTAGGGTACAGTCTGAAATACATTAACCAACAAAGATGGGAGAAAGCTTGTGGTGGTGCTTTAGAATTGAGGTAGCACATACACCGTAGCCTCAATATGTGGCCCTAATTCAGGCCGGGAATGCTTCCTTAATTCCACTATCTCCACCATATTCAGATTTGCGGAAGGGAAAGGTGGTTGTGGGAGGCAATTTAAATATTGTGATGAATGGCCACATCACAAGCACGATGGGGATGGAACAGCTAGCAGAGGTTTTAGGGAATGGTTGACAGAGGTAGGACTGGTGGGTGCTTGGAGGGCAAATCGTGATGCAGAGAGAGATTACACACATTACTCACATTACTCACATGCCCTCAAAACCTTTGCATGCTTAGACCATTTCCTCTTTCCTCTTCAAAACGCTGGGATGCTATCTTCAATCCAAGATATGTTAATTGGCCTCATGGCCATCTTTGACCATGCACCACTGATGCTTACGTGCCATCCCCCCACCTCCCCCCACCACCACGTTTCTGCTACATGATCTCACTGTTTAAGAATAGGTGGAGAAGGCAATCTCAGTCTACTTAGTGGAAAACAACAGCCCTCAGTCCCCAATTTCTACAAACTGGGATGCTTTTAAAGCAATCTTCAGGAGCATATTAATTTCAGAAGCAACGCACATGAAAAAAGTAAGAAAGCATAAGAGGACACACTTGGAATCCCAGCTTGGTGATAAGGAACAGGAACACCCACTCATATCTTCATACAAAGAGTGGCAAAAACACTAGATCAAAGCTTTTGACCTAGACAGAGCAGAACATACTCTCTTACGAATTAAAGTATTTGTCAATGTGAAGTGAAGGCAAACTACCTAACTACCAGCTCGGAGACGTCAGAATTAACAGTGACATGGTGTCAGCAATACACAGTTCAGAGGGAGAGCTAGTGACCGAGGACAGCCTTGTTTCAATCAAACCATATTCACTGGAGATTGTCCTCACAGGTGGCGGCATATGTAGATCTTCATCAACGATAGCTCCTAAAGATTGGTTAGACCTGCCAGAGGTCCCCATAACAATGGAGGAAATCATATCAGCTATTGACTAGCTTAAGTCAGACAAAGCGCCAGGATCCAGCTGCTATTTGGCTGCATTCCGTTGTATGTTTTGTTGCAAACTAGCCCCCATCTAACTAGACTCTTCACAGCTTGGGGGGCATTAGAGAGATAACACCCTTCTGAAGCTAGACTGGTAGATTTTTACGAGCACACTAGCCTCATGTCTTAACCCCCCTATGACAGACTTAATAGGTCCTGAACAGTGACATTTAATCCCAGTCCACCAGTGTGGGAACAATGCTAAAAACCTCATTCACATAATTGAACGGGCCCAGAGAAATGCAGAAACACCCTTCTACTTTCTCTCGACATGGAGAAAGTGTTTGAGACAATGGATTCGACGCTTCAAACAGTGATTCCGATCTTGAATCCTAGTAAGTTATCACTCTCTGCAAACATTTATTAGACTAAATGGGGTCAAATTGGCCCGCGTAAAAATCAACAAGGGCACCCAATACAGATGTCCTTTGTCGCTGCTTCTCGTTACATTGACTCTGGAGCCTCTGGCCAATGTCATTTGGCAGAGGCAGGACATAAAAAGGGGTAGAATGGTTGCAGCCAAACTCACCATGTTCACTGATGATAGATCAGGATCAAATGAAGACCCGGTGACTCCCCTGCCACCTCTCCTGGAGGAACGAGACAAATATAAATGGGTCAGGTTCCAAATAAATATTGCCAAATTAGAAGCTGTTCTTGTTCACCCATTATTACAACAAGTTGAAACCTTTAATAAACTAATTTTGTTACACTGAGCTGCCTGCATAGTGACTTATTTGGGTATTAGAACGAGTCATACCACCTCTTACACTATGAATTTTGCATTCCTGTTAACAGAGATGAAAAACGACTTGCAGTCTTGGTATGTGAAACATTTTTCTCGGTTAGGTAGGATTGTGGCGATAAAGATGAACTTACCCCCCTGAATCTTATATTTATTCCAGCGCAGGTCTTGTATTCCTCTGTGCTCAAACGAGTTACACTGACAACATGGGACAGAATAGTTGGAGGCCTGGGATTGCCTTCCTTTCCCTCACCTTATACACCCACCTGCTTTAACTCTGATTATATACCAGCCATTGACATATATTCCTCTCAAAATTGGAGTTTGAAGGAAAGGTGTCACCATTGGCTCTTCATTTCATAAGGGTCAGCTAAAACCCTTCAACGAGATCCAGAAACAATTCAGTATACCTGAATCTTATGGGTTCGCATTCATGCTGGTCAATCACTGGGATTTAAATCCACACATCAAGTCACAGGACCACTTTTATTATTTGTAAAATGGCCCCCATGAGAATTACTTCTTAATATCCACATTATATAGATACTTACTGGGACCTTTTCTGACAGAGAAAACACCAGGCCAGAGGCGATGGGAGTCTGACTTAGGGATAACCAAATCTTTCAAGATCTGGGCGTGGCTCGGATCTCCGCACAGGTTACAACCACACGGACAATACAAAATTCTCACACATTGGCATAGATCCCCAAATAAGATAGCGTAGTTGGACAAATCTGAGTTGGACTCATATTGGAGAGGTTGTGGTGCCACAAGTACTCGACTACACCTCTTGTGGCTGTGTTCCAAGCTCCATAGATACTAGATGGACATTCTATTGAAGGCTGATAGTCTTTGGCGTTCAAATTCCATGGGACCCAAGGGTGGTCTTATTAGAACTACAACATAAAGGCAAAAGATCCCACAGACTACAATAACAATAGTCACAGTGATAAGGACAATTGTAGCACTACGGAGGAGCCCTGTTTTGGGATATTGGCTAAACACACAATGAGAAGTAATTGACATGAGTGCACTCTGCATAAAACGTAATCAAAAATCGTATCTAACGGACAGGGCCCCACTGATTTCAATTCTCTTCAGAGTGTGGAGACTTGATGGGTCCTAATATCTTAAAGCATCAAAACAGTCATGGATAGATACTACAGTGTGATGCCCTAAGCTAGATGGGTATGCCCAGGTGTGAGTCTCACGCACACTGTACCACTGTACGGAAACAAGCTATACGAGGCTAGTAAGCCCTAACAATGGAAAACTCTGTCCTGGGTTCCTCATGTTCCAGTTCAGGGAGGACCTGGCCTGGCAATTCAGGCTGGACTGTTCCCATTGGAGCAGGGTCAAGACTGAGTTGCATATGGATCGGTCCAAACTGAGGAGGCACAGTGTGCAAAGTAACAATGGATAGGGATGCGACCGAGTGATTACTAGTGACTGAGATTAATTTGAGCATTCCATCTATCACTTTTTTTTGCATACTTTAGTGTTTCCATGAAAAGAGGCCTGACTTCCATTGATTAGTACTCTTATATACTTGGCTTGAGGGCAGGAGTGTCATTACTTGTGATGTAGTCTAACCTTTAGTAGAGCCCATTGTGTCACGAAGGTCATTAGAATGTGACAGTTTATGTTAATTGCAGTTTTAATGGTTAAACGCATTTAATTGTACACTTGCTTGTAGTTCCGAGATCGACTTAGGTGGCATTTGAATTAAATCACTTTAGAGGGATACAACTGTTGTTATAATGTAATTTAAACTCTAGACTAACAGTGTATATAGAAACAATATTGAATTTCTTTATAAGTTTGCATATTATATGTTGTCTACTAAAATGTATTAATTAAATGCATTATTATGATTCTCTTGTGTTAGCATGACTGAGGCCTGTTGAAGCTTGTAATTTGTGACCGTGCTACAAATGCTGATTAATTTTCAAATGTGTACTTTCTTTTTTTGGTTATGTTTTCATGAGAACCTTAGCAAGTTGGTAATAGGCTCTATTGTTTAAGTATAGAGAGAATTTAGCTTAGTGCCCTTGATGGAAGAACATTGTGAAACGTGGACTGGTATTGTATACAACTGGTTCAATGGAGTGTGGAATCACACAGATGGAACACGGTCCCATGACAGACCTGGGAAAGAATTGGACTGTTTCAGCTTGAAGTCTGGTGATCAATTTGTATTGGATGCTATATTCAGTATAGCATAAACTGATACCTTTGACGAATCAGAATGCTTGCTGAATTCTAAAATACTGATAGAAATGTGAAGTTTGAGCAGCCCAGCAGTTCCTAGCAGCTTGCAGAGAGCTCCTGATGCTTGCAGACATCTTGATGATCCTGATGCGTTGCTGATGATGATCCCCTGACTGCTGTGCCCTTCGAGAGGTATCTTCCTCTCTGCCAATGCCTTTGAAATGCCCTTTTAGACTTAGAAATTCTTCTATTTCCCCCTTCACCGAGCTTCTGATATGCTGAAGATCGACCTTTTTTTTTTTTGCCTAACTTAGTTAGTGACTTGCAGTACGAGATTCTTTTTCCAAATTATTTTTGTCCTTTTTATTCTTTTTGTATTTTGCCCACATGTCTTTCTCCCCACAAATGTATTTCCCTGAATTGGTTAGTTGTAGGGTTGACCTGTGTCAAGTCAAAAATTATTGACTCTGCTAATTTGAATTGACTGATGATTATGAACTCTGAGCAACGCATCATCTCTGTAACTCAGGTTTTCTTGTTGATGATATGCATTATTCTTCTTAAATGCTTAGTTGTATTAATGTTAGTTCTGCATAAATATATTTCCATGGCTTGGGCAACCCTTGGTGATTATGTACCTTTACAATTTGGTTTTGCGCATTGTCTACATGACTTTGAGATTGAGTTTGTAATAAAATGTTAACTTTATTTCCTGATTGGAGTTTTTCTTCAGTGGCCGCATTGGTCATGGTGTTTAAATTATTTGGGGTAGTATTAAAATTCTGTTGATGGTTCTACCAAACTACTTACTGGGTCCAAAGGTTCATCCACCTTGAAGAGCATTGGTTCATGTGAAGGATGAAAATACTAAAGCAGTTCTTTTTTTTGTATACTACTAAAGATCTTAAGGCCTATGTCTTCTACCCATGGACTCCACTTAGGGGAAATGCACAGTACCTCATGTATTCATAGTCTTCACTGATCCTCTAGACTCCTAATACATATGTATTACACTGTTGGACATGGCCCTTTTCGCAGGGTCCTTCACCTCTTCTGCTTTCTTAACATGTTTTAATTGGCTTTATGACTCTGTGTACTTTACCACTGCTAACCAGTGCTAAAGTGCATGTACTCTCTCATGGTAAAATTGGTTTACACCCAATTGGCACATTTAATTTACTTGTAAGTCCCTAATAAAAATGATAATACATGTTCCCAGGGCATTTAAATTAAATGTGACTAGTGGGCCTGTAGCACTAATTTTGCCACTCCCTTAAGTAGACTTTTTAAACAAGTCTCAGGCCTGCCATTGCAGCCTGTGTGTTCAGTTCTAAACTATTATTTCATCCTGGCAAAATAAACATTTTGCTAGGCCTAAACCTTTCTTTTTTTAATACATTTATGTTACCCTTTAGGCCCTAAACAGCCCATATGGTAGGGTGCATTGTATTTAAAAAGTTGGACATGTTTTTCCTTTAGTTTTACCTGACTTGGTAATGAAAAACTCCTAAATTTGTTTTTCACTCTGCAAGGTCTACCTATCCTACAGGATAACATTAGGGTACCTTATCATGTGTAATATCCAAAATCTTTTGTGTGGGAGCAGGTAGTCATGTTTGGTGCCTGAGGAATTGTAATTTAAGCCCCTCTTCAGTGGTAAAGTCAGATTTTAAGTCACAATTCTGAAAATGGCACTTTTAGAAAGTTGCCATTTTCTTTCCTAACCATTTGGTACCTGCAGCCTGTTCCTGGGTCACATTTCAAAGTGAAGTTGGCCTTTGTGCACTTCTCCTATATAGCCTTACAATAAAGGGTCTGGATGTTTGCAGGATGGGCCAGCTCTGATAGGGTGAGGGAGCCGACTGTCACCTACCACACTTGCATTTCAAAGGCACTGGTCCAGTTCAAACATAAAAGACTTCACACTAGGTTATTATGCCCCTAGACAGGTTGGGACCAGGACAGTGTGGCAAGACATTCCAGACACCTCTGTAGGGGGAAACTTCAGATGCTCCTCCCACTTCAAAGTGGGCACCAGGTGAAAAAGGGGACTCTCAGAACACCTCTTCAATACACTCCTTGATCTGCGGATATTACAGAAGGAGGGTGTCCTACTACCTGACATCTGCCCTGCACCATGAGAAGAAAGACTTGACCTACATCCCTCATCTCATGCTGAAGTGGCTCTATGGGTCAGCTGACTGACCTGTTCCAAGCTATAGGGATTTAACAAGCTCCAGAGGCTTCCCTGCAACTGCTCAGCTGACCTGCAACTGGAACTGCCTGAGCCCTACTGTCCTCTGCTGGATTGAATTCCTGCTCCCCAAGAGTTGTTCCTTAGGACCTGGACCCTTGGTGTGGCATCAGTTGAGCTCCTTGAAAAAAAGGAGAAATACTGAAGTTTTGGGCTCTTTGTGACCGTGAATTGGTCCGTTCGCGCCAAATCCTACTGACCACACCAACCACCAATGCAAAGCTCCAGTGAATTCAACTCTTTGCGCTGCAGTGACTGCCATCAATGACTGGCAATGAGAGATCTCGACAGCTCACAGTGACCACCAACACGAATCTCCAGCACCAGCTGTCTGTGATGCCCCGTCTGTGATGCCCCACAGGATCTTCGTGCTACAGTGACAACGGTCTGCAATGCTCTTCCTGGTCCTCATGTTCTCCTCCACCGCGAATGAAACTCTTTGTGCTGGACTTTAGAAAGTAACTGTGTCAGCAGCACTAAACTGGTCCCTGTATCTAGCCCGAACTCCATTGCAGTAGGCCTGAACTTGTGACTTCCCCCCCCATCTCACATGACCAGATAACTGCAAGCTGTGCTTTGTGCTTTTAGGTGCCATCCTTACCTTAAATCTTTAAAATTGCAAACTGTTGTTGAACTGATTGGAATGTTGGCATTTTGCTGCCAAATACTTCCTTCAATTTCACTTTATTTTTCAAAGTTTTGGGGGATTTTTCTTCAGTTGTTTTTTCACTTTATTGCTGTGTGTGCGCTGCATAAATACTTTAAACATTGTCTTTAAGGTAAGCCTGACTGCGTTTGTGCCCAGCTATCAGAGGGTTAAGCAGAGGTTAATTATATGAACCCGCTGGCGCCCTTTTTTCAGGAATGTCACTTAGAGTGAGGATTAAAGTTCCATTGAGGCCCCCTTTTGGCTTCTTTGTATGCCGATGATATTCACCTGTTCATCCGTGACCCCTCCATCAACATCTCTCCCTTGATCAGGGAAGTGATAAGGTTTGGTACCTTCTCTGGTCTATACATAAACTGGAGCAAATCAGAATTGTTTCCATTAATGGATGCAACTATTCTTTGCTCCCTTAAATATCCATTGTGCTGGTGTGAGGCTCGCCAAAATATCTTGGCATTTATCTGAAAAGAAGTAGTGCAGCGGTGGTCCGGTTAAACTGCGGCCCAGAGATTGACACACTTACATCCTAAATAGAGTGCTGGATAAAAATCCCCCTCTCCATGGCTGGTAGAATAGCTATTATCAAAATGATAGCCCTCCCCCGCTTTTTATATTTCAATCTCAACATCCCAATTGTGCTACATAATAGCTTTTTTGATACTCTTCATCGTGGCGTGAGACATTGAAGTTGATTCATTACAGATGAGCTGTGTTTTTCCACATGGTAAACTAAGCTTGTGTTTTTCGTATTTTCTCTTACCGAACACAATAGCATGATAAGGAAGCGCATATTTTGTGTTTTTCTTTAGTGCAGAAAACAGTTTGACCTTGAAGGGCTTGTCTCGGAACGATGGCCAGCTTTCGACTCATTCCTGTCAAGGTTTACCTAAACAAGCCAGCATTCTTGAATAATTCACATCTGAGAGGGAAGGGCCTTTTATAAGGGTTTTTCCCATGATTATTTAACCTATAAAAGGTGTCCCTGGGCAGCAGCGAGGGGAATTTTCCGAGACTTCAGTCAGGATTGGACGTCAAATGCCTGACACAGACACTTGTCCCGTGAGGGTGGAAAACTCATTCTCGCAGTTGAACAGGGGTCATCAACTTGCTGGCATGAGAACGATGAAGAGCATTGACAGGCTCTACAGTGATGAGTTTTTAATTTATTCTTTGCTTTGCAATTATGCTATAATATAATCACATATATTTGCTGTGTACATTGCAGTTGAGAATCACTTTGATATATTTCCCTTTCATTGCTGTGACTATTTTTAAACATGTGCCTCCAACCTACTAATCTCCTTTCTCAGAAACCTTGTGGTGAAGTAATCATAAATGTCTTCTTTAAACTAAGAAGTGCATTCCAGAGATTTTTGTCAGCTCGGTCATTAGTGAAAGCAAAACACCTACTTACGAGAATTGTATAGGCTGGACAGCACCCCCCTGTGCGAGGGGACACACTGATTCTTCCATACGAGCGAGGAGGATTTGCAGTACCTGATTTACAACTCTATTGCTTGGTAGCCCAGGCACACTTTGCTTTTTTTTGGTACCACCCAGAAGCTCAGCTCCCATATCTTAAACCCGAACATGTGCAGACTCTCCCCTTTTCCCTCTCCATTATTTTGACGCATGGCCTCCCCAGGAACCCAGCGGAAATACAAACGCTTACCACCACATGCTGGGCATGGTCCAAGCTGCTTCATTATCTGGGTCATGACATGATGTACTCCCCCACCTTTCCCTATTAGGGAGCCCATGGCTTTCACTCACTCTGGAGCGGTTAACCCCACGCACATTAACTGCCCATCAACTTTACGCTATGGAAGACCTCTTTAGTAAGGCCACCCTGAAACCTGTTACCACGCTACAAGAGGGACACAATGCTACCTATTTAGATAGTTTTATTTTGCATTGCCTACATAGCACCTTATGGGCCAAGTTGCCTACGTACCCCCATGAACCAAACAATCTCTCCACTTTCTTTAATTATTGTGGCTCCTGACAGCACACATCTGATATCCCAGCTCTACAACACCTCCCACAAGTTAAGGCCCATTGCTGCAGAGAAATCTAGATCCGCGTGGGAGAGAGACTTGGGACATTCTCTGTCACATCAACAATGGTACTATTGCTGTGCACAGACAAAACTTATTTCTAACAATCATCTGCATAAACAATTGCACTACAAATACCTGCACTGTACCTACGTAACCCTGCAGGGACTGGCCAGGTTTGACCCCTCCTGCTCACATTCCTGCCCAAAGTGCTCTGCTGAGAATGCTGATTTCGCTCACTTATCCTGGACCTGTCCCTCGAGCCGCACATTTTGGAGTTCTGTCCACACCACCCTGACACAAATGACAGAACACCCACTCATTCCAGGCCCGCTTCTGGTGTTGTTAGGCTACATTGAGCCACTGCCCTTGCATATCCGATGTTTTGTAGCACTGGCCTTACTCCTTGCAAAGCAACAGATCACACTCCTTTGGGGCAACGGTACAATCCCTACTATGCCTGCCTGGCTGCAAGATCTATCTCACTGTGACACCACTGGTGAGATTTATGCGGTGCTGCAACCGCCATCCTCCTGACCCAAAGACATATGGCAATGGCTTTGCAATTATTTCTTGATCCTGATGCTCCAGCCAACAGAGGGTTCGGGAGAGACGGGCTCATCTCACTAGCATACTGACACTTTCAATCTGTACCCTCTGCAGGACCTACACAGATAGTTCTCCTGGGAGGTTGTGTGATTAGTGCCTCTGAGATTTTTTTTCCCCTACCTGTCCCCTTCATGTTGTGCCTGTCCTTCTTGCTATACCCACTCCCTGGGTTCTTATCCCACTATGTCCTATTGTCCCTTATTCATTTTTACTAGCTACCGAATTGTTGTATGCAGATCGCAAGATTTGGACTATGGTGATGTTGTTGTTATAATTCAACTCGTGGCCTCTCCATATGTTTGCAATACTCTCTGGATTTGTTATACTGCATAAAATCACAGCACCCCCAACCAACAATGCAATATCTTACAGACACACTACACATTTTCCTCTATTGTCCTCAAAGTTAGTTGAGGGAGTGGGGTATTTGAGGGATGGAGGTTTATATATCTAAACAGTAATAAGAATTTTCATATGCTCCTCGCTGGCCCATGGCTGTAGGTGATGGTGTGTGTATTGTAAACCAATAAAAAAATGCAAGTCTTAAAATACTGAAATACGAATGGTGTCATTTTAATGTTTTTCTGTTGGTACACATGTGGTTGTATATTTGTTGCACCAAAGAAGTAGTCTGTTTTCTATGCTGGATTTGCTGTGTGCGTGGATGACACAGTGGTATTTAAACAAATTCAAATGGCGTCTACGCCATGTCCACAAGGCAGATATTGAAACATGTTAGGGTCTGCTAAAATAAAAGAACAGGGATGGCAGTGATATATATATATATATATATATATATATATATATATATATATATATATATATATATATATTACCTACTGGCGGTCGCCACTAGGTAGTTATAGTTAGGGCCTAGTTTCTATGGAAAAAGCATTTTTGTTTTGGTAATTTTGGGGCTGTTTGGTGAATCATCACAACATTTTTTCAAAACAAATGGTGGTCAGTTCTGCTGCTGTCTGGAAAGTTTCAGGGTGATCCATTAAGCGGGGGCCGAGAAAAGGAGGGTGGCAAAATGCATTTTCCCCATTCATTTTATAGGGATTTTGAACAGCAATAGCACCCAAACCACCGGACGGAATTTCACCAAATTTGGCAGAAAGGTAGCTCTTGGTTCAGAAAGAGGCCTTTTCATTATTTGGTTTAAATCTGTTTAGTACTTTTAGAGAATTTAAAGAAAATCCAAATTTGTATCAATAGGGACAGGAAGGCTTCACAAACCCTCCTAATCTTGTGCTAAGATCTGACTGGCTGTCAACACTTCAAAAACAAAGTGTTGGCAGCCATGTTGGGACTTGGCTTCAGCCCAGAAAAAAAGTGTAAAAAAAAGTCAAAAGGGGCCAGAGTAGAGTCAGCCTGGCCCCTTAGCTATGGTGCTGGGGTCCCATAGGGACCACCCCAAAGCTAAAAAGCATTTTTAAAACTTTTAAGAACTTTTTGCCAAGATTCTCAGCTGATCTGTTGATACAGTGAAATAAAAAAAATAAAAATACAGGCTTCTGCACTTGCTAATTCTGAAGCCCCCGGGTGGGCCAAGTCATGAGGGCATTCACATTTTAATGCGTGGGGGCCGGCCAGCCCTCTGCTGTCCCAGCGACCACCACCTCCTGAGGCAAGAAAAAGTATGTGTGTGAGGGCCACCTGCCCCCACACAGCTCAGGGGATTGCCACCTCACCGCAGCATTTTAGTAATTTGATGCAGGGGCTGCGTGGTCCGCCTGCTGCCCCAGGGACCATCACCTCCCTGGGGCTTTTTACTAATGTGATGCGGGAAAGGGCAGCTCCCGCAGCCACATGCTCTGCAACCTCCCCTGGGGGGGCCCTGAAGAATTGTAATGGTCACCCCCCCCCATCCCTCCCAAGGGACCAAGACCTCACCAGGACTATCAATTTATACAGTGTGGAAGGAGGCATAGCCCTCCCGCAGCCCCGGGGACTGCCACCCCGGGCTATAATAAAAAAGTGAAGGGGTTCAGTTTCGGGCCCTTATGCCCTGGGCTGAGAACCACCAGCTCCCTGGGAGAAAGGTCATTGGAGGGGGGCTGCATGGCCCTCCTCAAGGGCCCACAGATGGCCCTGGGGACCGCCACCCCCCAAGGCCGACTCCCGCTATGTCGTATGGTGGTCCCCACCCTTGGGACATAGGTATTTGCTTTTGCTTGGTGAGAGCTGACAACAAAGTGTTGGCAGCAAAGTTGTCTGTGCGTGTGGGGAAGACAGATGAAAACATTGCTCCGCAAGCAGGGAGCTGCTATTTAAAGCAGCTCCCTGCTTGGGGGAGCAATGCTGGCTCCCCCAGGATGTGGATAGCTGGCTAGGACGACACGGTCCTGATGCTCCAGCCAACAGAGGGTTCGGGAGAGACGGGCTCATCTCACTAGCATACTGACACTTTCAACCCGTACTCTCTGCAGGACCTACACAGATAGTTCTCCTGGGAGGTTGTGTGATTAGTGCCTCTGAGTTTCTTTTTCCCCTACCTGTCCCCTTCATGTCGTGCCTGTCCTTCTTGCTATACCCACTCCCTGGGTTCTTATCCCACTATGTCCTATTGTCCCTTATTCATTTTTTACTAGCTACCGAATTGTTGTATGCAGATCGCAAGATTTGGACTATGGTGATGTTGTTGTTATAATTCAACTCGTGGCCTCTCCATATGTTTGCAATACTCTCTGGATTTGTTATACTGCATAAAATCAAAATAAAGTTTTTTAAAAAAACAGAACTTAATTTAGTGACTTTTTTGATTCACCCTGACTAGTATTGCGGGTGTTGCATGAGAAGGGCTCACACCACCCCCAAACAACAATGCAATATCTCACAGACACACTACACATTTTCCTGTATTGTCCTCAAAGTTAGTTGAGGGAGTGGGGTATTTAAGGGATGGGGGTTGATATATCTAAACAGTAATACGAATTTTCATATGCTCCTCGCTGGCCCATGGCTGTAGGTGATGGTGTGTGTATTGTAACCCAATAAAAAAAATGCAAGCCTTAAAATACTGTGGATAGCCTTGACTGTGTTAGGTGTTGGCTATTGATTGATTGTTGAAACTTTAATTTCATCCATCTGAATACCATCTGGTGTAATCCTGTATCTCAAAACCTCTACTGTAGCAGTATGGAAAATGCATTCATCCATCTTTGCAAAGAGATGGTGAACTCTTAATTACTTGAACACTGCAATAAGATGGTGTATTTGTGTTTCTAAGAAGTCTGAATAAATTAGACTATCTGAAGTATACTGTAGAAAACATGTCTAAAAGCACTTGCAATACTTTGTCAATAAAATACTAAAATCATACAATGGCCCTGCAGATTATTGAAGAAAGTATATTGGTATTCACATTCAGTGAAAAAAGCGGGTTCCATTTGTCACCTTTTCAGACTCTAAAAAAGATGGTAAGGTTCCTTAAGATTCAGTTTCAAGAATATGTTTGCATTTTGAATATGCTCTAACAAGACAGAAATCAATGTTAATGGGTTTGCGATTCTTCACACTGATTCTATTGAGAGCTTTAAAATCAATATAGATTTTCAGTCCCTCTCTCCTTTTTTCAGATAGTGGTTTAATAAGTTCAGTTGCTAGATTGTCCCCTGAATATTTTGGCCTCTGATACACTGAGTACATAAACCTGGCTACAAGGTATAAAGGCATCAGGTTCCAAATCAGTCCTACAATCATATCTCCATTTTGTAGGCAGCACATTTGCTTTCTTCCTATGAAATCATAGTTAAAGTCCCCAGGACTAGAAGGTAAAGAGATTGCACAACAAATTACTAGAGAAATAGGAATTTCTGCTAGAACCTAAGAAGATTTATTCTGAGAATGGTTACAAGTAGTCATACAACTATCCTGACAATTTGAATTGAATTGTATTGTTCTTACTGGCCAATTACTACTCAAGTTATGTAACATCAATCAAGGCGTACCCAAGATATACTTGACCCAAGGAGCATCTGTCTAATCAATATGAATCTCTCCTTGATGGTTCACAAAGCAAACCAGAGCTATCATATGTGTTTGAAACTGCACTGGAACTGAAGATAACTGAGAACCACCAACTGTCTTCACCTCAAAAGAAACATTTTGTTAAATAACAACTTTTGTATCTATTGAGCAGTCTCCACAACCATAAAATTCCCTGAAGCTACAAAATCTACGAGTCTTTTCCTCTACATCTAACAATATAGCATTTGTGGAAGCATCATAAGAGCTACTGTAGAGCATGTTATAATAACCCCTTGAATAGTAAAAGTTTTCCCAATTGGTGCCCAGCCCGTATATATTAAGTAGAAAGTAATAGGATTAACAGCAATGTTTGTTGGTCCTGCCATGGCAAACATGGTAAAGGTAGAATGGTTGGAGGGTGAAGTTTCAATATATGTTATGATGTATAATCAGTACCCACTTGGGGTGGAAGATACTGATAATTGGTAAAATAATAACTCATAAGGGGCAGTGTGTCAACTGACATAATGAATTTGCCCCTTAGAGAGAGCACACTTGAGAGATGATTATTGATTTAGCAGATAGCAACAATTTCAATGTCCATTTTCTACCGAGTCATTTATTATGATTCTTTTTCATGTCCCCTACAGTTTTGAAATGAAATCATGTTGAATGATGGAGAATAAAAAATAAATAAGATTGAGTCCAACAATGTTAAAACAAAGGCCAATGAAACAAATTCAGAAATACGAATGGTGTCATCTTAATGTTTTTCTGTTAGTACACATGTGGTTGTATATTTGTTGCACAAAAGAAGTAGTCTGTTTTCTATGCTGGATTCGCTGTGTGCGTGGATGACACAGTGGTATTTAAACAAATTAAAATGGCGTCTACGCCATGTCAACAAGACAGATATTGAAACATGTTAGGGTCTGCTAAAATAAAAGAACAGGTATGGCAGTGATATATATATATATACATTACCTACTGGCGGTCGCCACTAGGTAGTTATAGTTAGGGCCTAGTTTCTATAGAAAAACCATTTTGTTTTGGTAATTTTGGCACTGTTTGGTGAATCATCACAACATTTTTCCAAAACAAATGGTGGTCAGTTCAGCTGCTGTCTGGAAAGTTTCAGGGTGATCCATTAAGCGGGGGCCGAGAAAATGAGGGTGGCAAAATGCATTTTCCCCATTCATTTTATAGGGATTTTAAACAGCAATAGCACCCAAACCACCAGACGGAATTTCACCAAATTTGGCAGAAAGGTAGCTCTTGGTTCAGAAAGAGACCTTTTCATTATTTGGTTTAAATCTGTTTAGTACTTTTAGAGAATTTAAAGAAAATCCAAATTTGTATCAATAGGCACAGGAAGGCTTCACAAACCCTCCTAATCTTGTGCTAAGATCTGACTGGCTGTCAACACTTCAAAAACAAAGTGTTGGCAGCCATGTTGGGACCTGGCTTCAGCCCAGAAAAAAAGTGTAAAAAAAAGTCAAAAGGGGCCAGAGTAGAGTCAGCCTGGCCCCTTAGCTCTTGTGCTGGGGTCCCATAGGGGCCACCCCAGAGCTAAAAAGCATTTTTAAAACTTTTAAGAATTTTTAGCCAAGATTCTTAGCTGATCTGTTAATACAGTGATTTTTTTTTTTTTTTAAACAACAAAAAAAAAAAAGGCTTCTGCACTTGCTAATTATGAAGCCCCCGGGTGGGCCAAGTCATGAGGGCATTCACATTTTAATCCGTGGGGGCCGGCCAGCCCTCTGCTGCCCCAGCGACCACCACCTCCTGAGGCAAGAAAAAGTATGTGTGTGAGGGCCACCTGCCCCCACACAGCTCAGGGGATTGCCACCTCACCGCGGCATTTTAGTAATTTGATGCGGGGGCTGCGTGGTCCGCCTGCTGCCCCAGGGACCACCACCTCCCTGGGGCTTTTTACTAATTTGATGCGGGCAAGGGCAGCTCCCGCAGCCACATGCTCTGCAACCTCCCCTTGGGGGCCCTGAAGAATTGTAATGGTCACCCCCCCATCCCTCCCCAGGGACCAAGACCTCCCCAGGACTATCAATTTATACAGTGTGGAAGGGGGCATAGCCCTCCCGCAGCCCCGGGGACTGCCACCCCGGGCTACAATAAAAAAGTGAAGGGGTTCCGTTTTGGGCCCTCATGCCTCTGGCTGAGAACCACCAGCTCCCTGGGAGAAAGGTCATTGGAGGGGGGCTGCATGGCCCTCCTCAAGGGCCCACAGATGGCCCTGGGGACCGCCACCCCCGAAGGCCGACTCCTGCTATGTTGTATGGTGGTGCCCACCCTTGGGACATAGGTATTTGCTTTTGCTTGGTGAGAGCTGACAACAAAGTGTTGGCAGCAAAGTTGTCTGTGCATGCGGGGAAGACAGATGAAAACATTGCTTCCGCAAGCAGGGAGCTGTTATTTAAAGCAGCTCCCTGCTTGGGGGAGCAATGCTGGCTCCCCCAGGATGTGGATAGCTGGCTAGGACGACATGGGCCTTGCGGCTCCCCCGTGGTCCTGTCACTCTCTCGCTCTCTTCCACCCCATAATGGGATGGGATGGGATATATATGTATATATATATATATATATATATATATATATATATATATATAGAGAGAGAGAGAGATTTATTTATATATATATACATATATATTTATTTATACATAGACAGTGATGCACCACACAGCCACTCTGACCCCCAGAGACACCCTCTCACACCTATTCTCACAACCACCAAGACAGGCCACAGCCAACTCCTGCCGTGCACATCCAAAGGGCCGTGCGCAGCATAGGGTTGGGTGGTTAGGGAGGTTGGCCACAGGCCCTTCAGCCCACCTCTGCTGTGCACGGCCTTTGGCCATGAACGGCAGTGCTTGGATTAACATATAGAAATGAAAAATACTTTACATTGAAAAAAACCATAGAAGTTCACTGAAAAAAACAAAGGTACTGGGACGTTATAGTTAGAAAATAGAATTTAAAAAAACATAGAAACTCACTTAAAAAAACAAAAGTTACTGGGATGTTATAGTTAAACATACCAAAAAAAAAAGAACCTCACATTTTTTATTTCTAGTACTTTTCTAGGTAATTATTGTTTTTTTATACAGCTGTCCTGCAAAGGGGAAGTATAATAATGCATTGTGTTGTGTTGCTATGACATCTTGCACTTGCCATTTTTTTTTACTTGAGGTCAGAACTTCATATGTGAACTGAACATCCACTGTCACTTGCCATTTTTTATACTTGAGGTCAGAACTTCATATGGCAACTGAACATCCACTGTGCCCAAAAGTCTATCTTACCATTTTACTTTAACCATATCAAAAATATGCCAAGAGGTACATATTTGTCCATGAGACTTCTCCTAATTCAGATTACTACTGTGTATAAATGTAAAGCCTAGATTGGTCTTGTGAAGGTTGAGCAGTCTCTCTATTTCTTTGGAGAACAAAATCGTGAACAATATAGATCTTTTATGGGAAATACATTCTAAGGAAAGAAGTGCCTAAACTGGGTGTACTGAAGTGGTGTCATCCCAGAACACATCCTTCAGTATCAAAAATATAATAAGAGCAAACTATAGTATCCATGTGATATTGTTTTGTTGATTCCCTATGGAGCAGCCACCCATGTTACTGTAAACATTTATTTAGGGATATTTCACTGTAGTGTTTAACATTCATTTCTACAAGCCCTACTTTTAAATATGTCTACCCTAGTTTTATTGGCAATAAGATATACATATCTTGATACACGTACATTGTTATTACTGACATTGAAGGTTTAGGCCCATCAGAAGGGGTACTTTCACAGGCCTAAACTTTGACAATCCTTCAACTTGCAACTTAAGAATGCCACAGGCAGCTTACCTGTATGCATTTACCACACTGTGCATGACTGTAGTCTTACATGGGCAGCCTGCACCCATACACACACGTGTGTACACACGTGATTACTTGTAGTAAACCCATTGCCCCTCACACTAGCCTGTGTTGCAGCTGTCTTATCTTAAAAGGAGAACACTGGTGGTAAACCGAGCAGTCCAATTTAACATGAAATTACTAGGAATGAGACTCAGGTAAATAAAGATCTAAAGATCTAAACAGGATGATTAAAAAAAAATGGGCATACTAAATGGGCGGAACCCATTCACAATATTCTCAATATGTTACACAGCCTTTCAGATTGCGAATTGGAAGCAACAAATCTTCAAACTATGCGTAGTGCAACGTAGGGTGCATATCTTTCCATGTGATAGTAAACTGAAGGCAGATTCACCAACATTTGAGCAGATAATACAATACATTTCGAAAATAGTGAGTAATGTAACAGCAGGAATAAAATGATGGGGCATTGAGGGTTTCTACCTACTTGCACTATCTGGTAGGTTACTCATTTCTGAAAAATAGATCAAAAATCTGAATTCAGCAAGGGGTCATTTATGTAAATTTCTCATGGTTTTTTAAAAGAAACTAATCAGTGAAATGAAAACCTAGTTAATGAAAGTGGAGAAAAAAAAAAAAGACAATTTCCATAAATTTTTCCAATGAACGCCGATCTACAAAAGAGACATATGTAGTGTGTGTCAGTTGTTCAAAAACAGACGATACCCAGAACCACCAGTTGAGCTGCGGCTAATGTTTTTCATTGGTTTTCAATCATGCATGAATTCATAAAGTGAAGTCTAATGAGTTAGAAGTAGGTATGAAGGAATTTTTGTAATGAACCCAATATTCTTAATTCATGAATAGAGGTTATTCATTCCAGTCTGAGTTTGGGTTTCTCTAAACTCTAATCTTCAGTGATTTTAAATGTGCCTTGCAAAAACATGTTTTTTACACACTGACTTACATTGTGGAGTCAAAAAGTAAGGGAATTCAATAGATAACAATTTTTTTTTAATTCTATGGTTCTTTTCTTGTCCTGATGAAAATGATACTCCACATGTGTGAGTGAGCTTGTTGAGCAGGACATGAAAGGACATGAAAGATCCAAAAACGAAACAGGGGGATATCAAGACTTTTCCAAGATGGGGTACCTGTGGAATTTGGTTTTGGTGTTGAACCGCACCCAAGACAATTTACCGCCAATTGTCATTTTTGAAAACTAGACTCCTGGGGAAGTCCAGTAATTTGTGGCTTACATGAATCCCACTTCTTTATCTTACCCAGAATGCCTTACATACATCAGACTTTGGCTGAAACCGCAGCTTTTCCTCACATTTCTCTTAGGGGAGAATGTAGAATCATTTGAGATTGAGAAAAGATCTATCACTTACTTTTTCCACACTTGTCCTGATAAAATTGGTACTCCAGTTGTGTGGGACAACCTTTTGCCTGAGACTAGAAAAGCCTCAAAATCTAAGGTGGAAGTATTCAAGTTTTTCCTTTCAGTTTCAGTCATTCTGTGCAAGTTGATGTTTACAGTATTTGGGCCTGGGGTAGGAAATTTCCCTGGGAAACCTAACAACCACAGAAAACCCTGGGTGAATCCTCTGTGGTGTGGCCTGCATGGATCCCACGCTTTTTTTACACAGAATGTACATCAACATTTGGCTAAAATCATACACTTTCTTCTCTCATGTTAGTAAACATTCTGGAATCTGCCAAGATCCATAAAAGTCTTACCACCCAACATCCCCACAATATTCCTGATATAAACAGTACGCCACTTGTATGAATTAGGCTATTGCCTGCGATTGGAAAGCCCCCAAAATGCAAAGTGAAAACATAAAGATTTTCACTTTGAATTTCAATCATTCTAGTGAAGTGGCTAGCACCAAGGGTGAGCCGGCACCCAGGGAACCCCTCTAACACATTTCTGTAAAATAGACACTGTGTGAAGTCAAGGGTGGTGTGGCTTGTGTAGATCCTACCAAATGTTCTTGCCCAGAATGCCTTGCTATCATCAAACTCTGCCTAAAACCACAGTTTTCTCACATTTCTGCAAAGGAAATTTTCAGAATCTGCAGAGGGCTGATAAATTCCTACCACCTACATCCCATCTCTAGACTGCTCTCAATAAAAGCTGTTCCCCAAATATCACATGAGACAGAAGAAAAAGCAGCATGGAAACATCAAGATTTTTCCTTCGAACTCCACTCATTTCTGTGGAAATGAGTAGCTGAAGTATTTGGACCCAGAGTCAGCCACCACATAGGGAAACCTATAAACCTGTCATTTGTGAAAATCAGACACCTATAGAAGTCCAGAATAGTGTGGCCTGCACTGATTCCTTTGCTATTTCTTATACAGTTTGCCAAATAAATGTCAGGTATGGGCAATAAAACTCAATTCCTTTATACTTAGGTGACAGAAAATTCTGAAAATGTCAGCCAACTGCTAACTCCTACCCTCCTGCATTCCCAAACTTCCATTGAAAACTATACCACACTTTTAGAGGTGGGCCTATCGTACTGGGCAGGAACCAGTAAAAACTCTGGCGGGAGGTCCAGGTTGTTTCTGAAGTCCCTCGACTGGGGCCTCCTCCTTGTTCTTTTACAGTCCCAGGCGTGCTGTTTTTCTGGATGTCTGATGTCAGCTGACCAATACCCTTGGTATTGGCATGGTTTGGCCTCTGGAGGGTGGAGTTCCACCAAGCTTGGCACACTGGCAGGGTTTGTCTTAGCGGTCATCAATGTATAGTTTGGTTCAGCAGTAAAGAAACTTTAAACAGGGGTCCTCCTGCTTCAGATCGTCTTGGTGCTGGTCTTCTTTTGTCCGTCAAATCTGATTTCTTGGTCTAGGGATGCCCACTAAATATTGTTTTTAGTGAGCGTTTTTGGGGGAACCTAGTAGTGACCAATGGGTCATCTAACTTAAGGTGGCTACACCCACTAAGTGACCACTTCTTGTGGGCAGGGGTCACTTCACTACACCTCATTGGCTATTTGCCTTCCATCTAAGATGGAGGAAAATTAAATGGAGAGTCCACCTTGCAGGCAACGCCTTAGGGGTGGTGCATGCCAGGTGGGGCCACTCCTCATATCCTTTGTATTTTCCCGCCGTTGCTCTGACCAAAAGTGGGGGTTTGCAACAAAGGAGGCCATCTGCTGCTAGTAGCAGGCCTGGGGGTCAAGTTTCAAAGGCAGTAAGCCCTTTGAAGCTTGCCGCCAGGGCAATGCACATTCCTGAGATAGGGGGTGTTAGCACCTGCACCCAGGAAGGGCTTTGTTTTGCAACCCAGGATCTCCCACCCCAAGGTTGTAGATTGGTTGTCTGATGGTGGTAGGATGGATAAAACCAGGCAGCGACAATGCCAGGTTAGTTAGCTTTTGCAGGGGGCACCTCTTTGGTGGTCCTAGAGTACATTTTGTAATTAATCCAATAATGGTACCAGTTTGGATTTATCATTCTGAGTTTTTTTATACCAAACAACCCAGGGTTCATAGTGGTCATCATGTAGCTGTGAAACTCGTATTGTCCAGTGTACAGCACATGTATTAAAATGGCTGCTCTGTTCACTCACTAGGTTCCAGGTTTGGCAAGGACACAGTGGGGCATATTGCTCATGTAGCTATGGCCTCAGATACATTATAGTGCACCCTGCCTTAGGGCTGGAAGGTCTGCCAGAAGGGTGTCTTACCCATAGTGCATGCAGTGTACAGTGGACAGGGCACACAGGCAGTGTGCCATGTCGAGTTTGTGTTTTAGGTTTGCCCCAGAGTCCTCAGCCTACAGTGGTAGGACTAGGTGCATCAGGGAGCATGGCCCTAGATGGTGGCACAACCAGTGCTGCTGCCCTCAGGGGCTACCCGTAGTACCCTATGCCCTGGGTACCTAAGAACCTTTTACCAGGGGTTTATAGTGCCAGCTAAAGGTGTCTCCAATTGTGCCAATGCATCACAACAATTTAGGGAAAGAACTCTGACCCAGGGAACCTGGTTAGCAGGGGCCCTGGGGACTACAATTTCTAGGCTACATCATACATCCGGCAAAAAGTGGGAGCTAACCATGTCAGAAAGAGGCAGTTTCTCACACACTGCCCCCCCCCCCCAAATGAAAGAGGACGAGAGTACCCCTTCATAATACAATTGGAAGAACCTGGAAAGGCCAACTGCATTGGCATGGGCAGTCCAAGGCCTGTGTTCCACTTGAAAGTCCATTCCCTGTAGGGAAATGGACCACCTAAGCAGTGTGGGGTTTTCACCCTTCATCTGTTGTAGCCATCTGAGAGGCCTGTGGTCAGTCTGATCTATGAAGTGAGAGCCAAACAGGTATGGCCTCGGCTTCTTCAGGGCCCAAACCTGTTAGGAATAAGGCTGTGCACAGTCCAGGTCCCGCCAGAAACTCCGCTGCGCGTATTTGCGGTGCTTTAAGCGCACCACTTGTTCTCCCTTCCTGTTCTAAAAGTGGTCATCAGCATCACCTGCCCTGTGGTAAAGCTCATGTAGCTGCAGGGTCAGTACATTGGTGGACAAGATGCACTTATCAGTGCTATTCTATGAAGGGACTACAATTCCCAGGTGTTTAGAGGCAGCAGCCATCTTGTGGTGTGGCAGGCCTATAAAGCCCAGCCACACCCAAGCACATTGCTCACTATTTTGAAGACTTCGATGCAGTCATACCTCGTGGGGGGTCCTCTGAAGAAGAACAGATTTTCCTGCATGGCAGATTGACAGTAATCAGAGTATCCTTGTTTCCATGGTGAATTCTGATACGAGTAGGTCATACTCGTAGCGGTAAGGTCTTGATGAGCCCAATCTTGAAGGGAGTTGTTTACTTCCATAGGTAAAGCACCCCTTAGCACAATGAGCAAAGCGTTTTCAGTTTAAAGAGTAAAGCGGCCTTGGCACTACGATCAAAGCGCTTCGGATCACATGAGTAAAGCGCCCCTTAGCACAACGAGCAAAGCGCTTCAGTCCACATTGGTAAAACACCTTTGGCACGGTAATCAAAGCGCTTCAGTCCATACTTGAAAAGCGCCCTTGGCACGGCAATCAAATCGCTTCAGTCCACATGAGTAAAGCACCCTTGGCACAGCAATCAAAGCACTTCAGTCCACATGAGTAAAGCGCCCTTGGCACAGCAATCAAAGCGCTTCAGTCCACATGAGTAAAGCGCCCTTGGCACGGCAATCAAAGTGCTTCAGTCCACATGAGTAAAGCGCCCTTGGCACGGCAATCAAAGCGCTTCTGTCCACATGAGTAAAGCGCCCTTGGAACGGCAATCAAAGCGCTTCATGCCACATGAGTAAAATGTCCTTGGCATAACAAACCAACGCGTTTTAGGTCACAGGAGTAAAGCGGTCTTGACACGAGGATCGAAACTCTTCGGGCCACATGAGTAAAGCGCCCTTAGCATAACGTGCATAGCGCTTCAGATAAAGCGTTCTCTGGCATTTTGGACAAAGCGCTTCATGTATGATGATCAAAACGCTTCATGAACAACAAGCAAGGTGCTTCTGTCCAACGAACAAAGCGTTTCAAGTTCAATGAGTAAAACTTTCAGGCCTAGGTAATAAATGTGAAAATGTTTCAGAGATAAACAAAATATAGTTTCATTGTTTTTTGGGAAGCATAACATGTGAGACACATATTTAAGTCTTTGAGAATCTCTAGGCTGTGATCAAGCGTTTATGTTTATGAATGCATAATTGTTACATGATTGGTATTCAGAGTATGTCCATAGTCCAAGGCTCTTGCCATCTCTAGTTTCAGAGGTTGCAGTTTGTTCTTGTTCCATGATTCAAAGAAGGGGCTCACAGAGATGCCTTTATTCAAGAGTCTATTGATGAGCTATACTGTAATGAATGAGTCTATGCATATTTGTTCTAACCTTTTTTTTTGCAGATCTCTCTCCCTGCAGTTCTCTACCCTAATTCCCTTCCCCCCGCCTGGCTTCATCATAACTCTGTGCTATAATAGCTTTCTGAGTTGGTGACGCCGGGAGGTGGACCTTTTGTTCAGCATCGTGCAGATCCCGAGGAAAGAGCACTGTGACAAAACCAGAGCAAAGGTTTCCCTCTCTATGACACTTCAATTTTGTTCCATAGGGAGTAGCTTCTTGCTAATAAAAGCAACAGGCTGGTCATGCCCATCATAATGTTTCAGGGAAAGAACCGCTCCTATCTCCATTTCAGAAGCATCTGTTTGGACTTTGAATGGCCTGGAGTAGTCTGGTGCTTGTTGTACTGGAGCAGAGCACATATCATTCTTCAGAGTGTCAAAAACCTTTTGACAACTCACTGTCCAGTGAATCTTTTTGGCCATTTTCTTGGAGGTTAGTTCTGTGAGGGGGGCTACTATGGTGCCATAATCCTTCACAAATGTATAGTACCCAGACAAACCAAGGATTGCCCTGATCTGTGTCTGTGTTGTGGGAGCTTCCCAAGCCAGAATGGTCTGGATTTTGGGTTTGAGGGGTTGCACTTGGCCTCCACCAACCAGGTGGCCCAAGTAAACTACTTTCCCCTGCCCTATCTGGCACTTACTGGCCTTGATAGTGAGGACTGCCTTCTGCACAGCCTCAAGGTCCTTCCCTAGGTAGATCAGGTGAGCCTGCCAGGTTGAACTATAGAAAGATATGTCACCCAAATTAGCTGCACTAAAAGATTCCAGTCCAGCACGGACTTCGTTCACCAACCTCTGGAAGGTGGCAAGTGCATTCTTTACTCTAAAGGGCATAACAGTGAACTGATAATGCACACTAGGAGTAGAAAATGCTGACGTTTCTTTTACTCCTGGGGCCAGACCTATCTGCCAGTACCCAGATGTCAGATCAAAGGTACTCAAATATTTGGCTGCCCCTAGTTTGTGTATGAGCTCATCAACTTTTGGAATTGGGTGCGTATCAGTTTTTGTCACAAAGTTGAGGCCCCCGTAATCCACACAAAACCTTATTTCCCTTTTCTCTCCTTTGGAGTGGAGTGAGGTTTGGTGACTAAAACTACTTGGCTAGCCCAGGGCCTCTCAGAGGGTTCAATGACACCCAAATCCAGCATCTTCTTAACCTCTGCTTGGATACTCTCTCTGACATGGTCTGACTGTCTATAAATCTTGTTTTTGACAGGCAAGCTGTCACCAGTGTCCACATCATGGGTACACCAGTTTGTCTTTCCAGGGGTCAGAGAGAATAACTCAGCATACTGGTTGAGGACTTGTCTGCAATCAGTCTGCTGTTGTTCTGTGAGGGTGTATGATAAGACCACTCCATCCACAGAAATATCTTGTGGGCTGCTGGAGAGAAGTTCAGGGATAGGCTCACTCTCATCTTCCTGACTCACATATGTAACCATGAGCAAGGTCACATCAGCTCTGTCATAGAAGGGTTTTAGGCGGTTAACATGTATAATTCTTTTGGGTTTTTACATTTGCCTAGGTCAACTAAATAAGTGACCTCCCATTTCCTTTCAAGTGCGGGGTAAGGCTCAGACCATTTGTCCTGAAGGGCCCTTGGAACAACAGGCTCCAACACCCAAACTTTCTGACCAGATAGAACACAACCACAGCAACTTTCTGGTCATACTAGAGCTTTACGAGCTCCTGGCTGGCCTGAAAATGTGTGTTGGCTTTCTCCATGTACTCAACCATTCTTGAATGTAGGTCAAGCATATCGTCCACAATATCTTGTTTGGGCTCTTTGAGAGGCTTCTCCCATCATTCCCTAACAATACATAGTGGTCCCCTAACAGGGTGCCCAAACAAAAGTTCAAATGAAGAGAAACCTAGGGCCAGATGTAGCAAAAATAAAAATTGCGACTCGCATTTTGCGAGTTGATGCGACTCGCAAAATGCGAGTCGCAATTTGGAATGCCAGAAAAAAAAACGATTCGATTTTGCGACTCGCAGCCGGACTTGCAACACTGTGTGCGAGTCCGCAGATTGCGAGGTCGCTGTTTGCGAGTGTGCAAAAAACGAACTCGCAATTAGCGAGTAGGTGTCGCAAATTGCGACTACCTTCAAAATTGCTTACAGGTGCAGCAGAACACTCCAGAAAGCACACCAGAACACTCTGTAAACACTTCCTGGCACATGATGATGACATCACAGCCAGGAAGTTAACAAATACACCTGGGAGGAGGCTGGACCACACCCTTTTATAACTGCCAGTCTTCACACTGAACAAGCAGCAGCAGCCATGGAGGGAACCCCACGAAGAAGAAAACTCAAATTTTCTGAGAGGGAGCTGGAGGTGCTGACAGAGGAATGCTGTCAGCACCATGATGAGCTTTTTGGGAGAGCAGCCCTCACTGTTCCTGAGGCCACCAAAAAGAAACTCTGGCAGGACATTCAAGAAAAAATGTATTCCCTGGGTGTGAGCCACAGGACAATTGAGGACATAAAGAAGAGGTGTTATGACCTCTGCTCCCGGACCAAGGAGAGGGTGGCAGAAAGGCTCCGGGAGATGAGAGGCACTGGAGGGGGACCATCATCTGTGCCACCACCCACTCCCCTGGAAGAAAGGGTGGAGGAAACATTGGAGCAGGAGGCAGTGTGTGGATTTGGGGACCTGGACACCTCAGAGCCCAGTACATCAACCGGTGAGTACCATGTGATAAGCCTGTACCCCTATCAATGTCATACCCCACCCACCATGTACACAGGTGCATGCACAACCAAGATAGCTCCATTACAGGGTAGAAAAAGCCAGAATGATGCATTATGGGAAATGTAGTCAAATAGGCAGTTCATAGGCAAATGTTTATTAGGAATTGTGCAATAGATACTAGACACTGACAGTGTGTTCCCCATGTCCCACAGGTCTCCAGCAAGACACCCCCAACACCCCAACCACCCAGGCCCAAGAGGACACCCCAGGACCCGCCAGCACCCCCACCTGCACAGTCAGCAGCATTCCTGCATTAGTAACGCCTGCTGCAACAATCACGCCAGAAGCTGCCCCAGCAACAGGCAGGGAGGATACAGGTGGGAGCACAGGGCAGCCACCGCTGCGCAGGCGTCGCAGGGCAAGACCATCTGGATCCGGGATACTTCCTCCAACCAGCAGTGAGGCACATCTGCTGCGGGGTCAGCGCCTGCAGAACAGAATATTGGGCAGGATTAGTGGTGTGCTGCACCGCTTTGTTAGACACAACCATGCAAGCATGCAGCACCTCAACAGACGCATGGACATGATGTGCCAGAACACTGGGGACATTGCCCTTGCCATTAGGGAACTGGCGGGCGGACTGCTGGGCCAGGCAGAGGCTCGGCGGCGCAGAGATCGCCAGACA
Source organism: Pleurodeles waltl (assembly GCF_031143425.1). Classification (NCBI taxonomy): domain Eukaryota; kingdom Metazoa; phylum Chordata; class Amphibia; order Caudata; family Salamandridae; genus Pleurodeles; species Pleurodeles waltl. Next base: position 909,183,040 of record NC_090436.1, read on the forward strand.
ATGCAACAACTGGACAGGATGGCCACATCGATCGGCAGGCTAGCCATTAATACAACAGGTCTGTCGAGGAGGACAGTTGGCCTGCAAATAGAGATGGGCCATTTTGCTGGGGATGTTGCCAGGGGCCTGGGACGTCTCACCCACATAATTGAACTTATGGAGACACGGGAAATGTCAAGGGCCACCGGGGAAACACCCCAAGACAGTGAGGAGGGCTCAACAGTGAGCAGTGTATCTGCCACTGACAGCAGGGTGCTGAGGAGTGGTAGGCACAGCACCACGGACCCAGCAGGGACCAGCCAGGCTGGCAGGAGGGGCAGGAGAACATAGATGACACCCAGGACCAATAAATGTGGCACATGGTGTTAATGTGCCACATGACTGGTTGGCATTTCCCTGCCCATGGACAATTTCAACTTGTATATAGTTTCTCAATTACAGTAATAAAACAGTTATTTTTGTTCCACTTAACAAATGGAGTTTTTGGTTAATAGGTGAGTATGGTGGGAGTTGACACGTACAGTCCAAAATATTGTGTTGCAATGTGTTCCCGTCTCAGTCTGCCTTGATTAGCTAGACTCCTATCCCCATGATGGCGATGTGGTTGTTCTTACTCTTCATCATCAGGATCTGGGTCTGCAGGGGTGAGAGGTAGCCCACGTCGGGTGGCTATGTTGTGGAGGATGGCGCACGCGACCACAATTTTGAATGCGGTAATGCAGGTGTATTGGAGTGCACCTCCACTGCGGTGGAGGCATCTGAATCTTGCCTTCAGGAGTCCGAAGGTGCGCTCTATCAGGTTCCTGGTCCTCTTATGCGCACTGTTGTATTGCCTCTCAGATTCAGTTATGGGTGTCAAAAACAGAGTCATGATCCAAGGCCTAAGAGCATATGCACTGTCACCTGTTGGGCACAAAAAGTACACTGTTAGGAAGTCCAGATTGTCGTGCACAGTGACCTGTGTGTATGTCTGAAAGTGTCGGTGGCTCTACCTAGGAGGTAACCGTCTCCGAATTCCCCACGTTCCAGGCGTTGATGTATCCCACTATGCCTAAAAATGTATGAGTCATGGGTACTGCCTGGAAACTTAGCTACGATGTCCGTGATGACATAATGGGCATCACAAACGACCTGTATGTTGAGTGAGTGGGTACACTTTCTGTTGCGGAAAATGTGTTCCAGATTAGCAGGGGGGCATATTTGAATGTGTGTCCCATCTACACACCCTATGACATGGGGAAAGTGGGCAATGCGGTAAAAGTCCAGCTTGGTGCTGTTGATTTCTGCCTCATTCCTTGGTAAGTATATGAAGTGAGACATGTGCGTGACTAAGGTATCTAGGAAGGCCCTGAGCAACCTTGACACTGCACATTGGGATACCCCACCTGCCACAGCAATGACCCCCTGATAGCTCCCTGAGGCCAAGAGGTGCAGTGATCATAGTACTTGCACATGCGTAGGAATGGCGCAGCCACGCAGAGTCTGGTGTTCTAGCTGTGGTTTCAGTAAATCAATTAATTCTAGGATGGCTGCGCTGCTAAGGCGGTATTTGTCATAGATCTCCTCTTCAGTTTGCTGAAAAAGAGTCTGCCTGGTTCTATATATCTTCTCCTGTCTGTGGCCCCTCCTCCTCCTCTGCTGGGCTGCGTAGACTCTCCTCCTCACTGCTATCAGGTATATCTCCGCCATCTTGAGTAACCCAGATGGCTTCTGGGTCCCCTTTTATACTTTGGTAATGGTTACCACCTGCTCTGAGTTAGTGGTAAATGGGACATGCAAACTGGGCTTTTTGCGGCTAGTCGCAATTTGCGAGTTGCAATTGCATAAGGTTTGCGACTCACAAATTGCGACTTGCTATTTGCGGGTCGCAAAATGGGGTCGCACCGGATGCGACTCGCAAACGGGTCCCATCGCTTTTTGCGAGTCGGAAATGGGCTTTTTGCATCCCATTTCCGATTTTGCACTGTCGCAAATTGCGATTCTGCCCGTTTGCGAGTCGCAAACGTTTGCTACATCTGGCCCCTAGTCCCTTTTGTGGCACTTCCTTAGAGGCAAACAACAGACAAGGAAGCAGGACATTCCTTCTCCTTGTGAAGTTTTCAGGGTGTCCTCCAATCATGCCTTTTAGGGTCTGGTTAAATCTTTCAACCAGCCCATTTGTTTGATGATGGTATGGTGTGGTGAATTTATAGGTCACCCCACAATCCTTCCACATGTGGTTTAGGTATGCAAACATGAATTTTAAACCTCTGTTTGATACTACCTTCTTAGGGAACCCTACACTTGTGAAAATACCCCGGAGGGCTTTGGCAACTGCAGGAGCAGTGATGGTCCTAAGGGATATAGCCTCAGGATATCTAGTGGCATGATCCACTACCACATATATGTATCTCTGTCCTGAAGCTGTTTGAAGGTCAAGGGGGACAACTATGTTGATCCCTACCCTTTCAAAGGGTACCCCAACCACAGATAGTGACATTAAGGAGACCTTTAAGTGACCACCTGCTTGGCCTCTGGCCTGCCAGGTGGGGCAGGACTGACAAGAGCCCTTTACTTTTTTGAGACATTCCTGGCTAATAAAAGTGGTTAATTAACCTACTTCAAGTTTTATTTTGGCCTAGATGTCCAGCTAGGGGAATGTCATGAGCTAGAGTAAGGAGAAATTCTCTGAACTGCTGGAGTACTACCATCCTGCTGGTTGCACCAGGTTTGAGGTCTCTGGCCTCAGTGTACAGGAGCCCTTCCTCCCAATAAACCCTGTGGGAACAACTGACGTTCCTGAACTCTTCCTGTGCAGCTCGCTGCCTCAGACCTTTAAGAGTGGGACGGTCCCCTGGCACAGATCTTCCCTGGAGGGTTCCCCTGGACCCAAGAGCTCTGGGTGGTATGGCCCATGCTCTGGAGGCTCAATTCCCTCCAAGGAAGGTGAGTCCTCTTCCTGGGAAGAGGGGTCCTGATCTGGAATCTGTTTTGAAGCTGATCCCCCAGGCTTCTTGCCTTTTCTCTTGGGAGGCTGGTCACTGTTTCAGGATCCAGCTCTCCTTTTTCCTTCTGACGGTTGCTCTGTGTCCTTGTGTACACACATGCCCATTCTGGATCCCCAGTATTGCTACATGGGTCTGCAGTTCTACCTCAGCCCAGGGGGAATGCTCCAGGTCATTTCCAAGCAGACAATCTACTGGGGTGGATGAGGACACAACCACTTCTTTTTGCCTTACTACACCCCCCCTCACCCCATCAAAGGTTACCATAGCCATGGGAAGGAACTGTGTCTCACTGTCAGCATTGGTGACAAGATAAGTCTTCCCTACCAGGAACTGATTAGAGTGGACCAAGTGCTGAGTTACTATAGTAACACTAGCTCATGTGTCCCTCAGTGCTTCTACTTTCTCCCCATTAATCAAAGGGTGCTGCCTGTATTTTTACATATTAGTTGGCCAGGCACCACAGGATAATTCTACCCCAACCTCAGTGACTAATGTTGCCTCTGTGGGGTCACTGACATGGTCAGGCCACACCTCTGATCCCATCTGGAGATTGGCAACTGCATTTACTGCTGGTTGACTAAAGGCATTTATTTTGTTTTTACAGCAAGAGTCTCCAGTTTGGTGTCCTTTGGTTTTGTAGTCATGGCACCAAGCCTTGTTGGGATCAAAGTGTCTTCCTTTGTACCCACCCCTAGACTGTGAGGAGTCTCTGGGCCCAACCTTCTGTGCAGATTTTTGGGGGTCTTGAGAAGACTCTGTTATTTTTGTGTTGGCTCCAATCTTTGCCTCGGCGGCTTTTTGGCCTCTTTCTTTTGGTCTCCCCTACCAGTGGTAGTTTTTGTTACTCTTGTTTTGACCCAATGGTCTGCCTTCCTCCCTAATTCTTGAGGGGGGAGTGGACTTAGGTCTACCAGATGTTGATATAGCCTATCATTGAAACAATTACGTAGCTGATGCTCTTTCAAGAATGGGTTATACAGCCCATCATAATCTTGTACCTAATTCCCAGCTAACCAACCACCCAACATCTTTACTGAATAGTCCACAAAGTCTACCCAAGATTGGCTCTAGGTTGTTTGAGCCTCCCTGAAATGTATACAGTACTTTTCAGTTGTAAATCTAAAGCCCTCAGTCAGGGTACCCTTCATGAGGTCATAGGATTTAGAATCTGCCTCATTCAGTGGCAGGATCCTAACCATGCACTTTCCTGAGAATAACTCCCACAACAGTGAGCCCCAGTGCTTTTTCTCAATTTCCACCCAATACAGGCTCTTTCAAAGGCAGAAAACTATTTTACTACATCATCCCCTTCAGTGAAGGTAGGGACAACTCCTTTTGGGAACTTGATGTTGAAAGATTTCGCTCTCAGCACTTGTATGCTGCCACCAGAGATGGGTCCTAAGCCCAACTCTTTTCTCTGTTTCTCTAGTTCCAAAAGCTGGCTCTATAATGCCAATCTCGTGGTCAGCCTGGCAATGTCCAGGTCTGCTTCTGTGGGTGCACCAGTGCTTTTGGCAGAGGAGCTACCCTCATCTCCATTGTCCACAGGTCTTCATCATCCAACACAGATGCATCATCTTCTGTTTCATCCGTGGGATTATCTCTTTCGTGCTGGGCCACCAGAAACCTATGTTTCTCTGCACTGGGGGTTTTTCCAGTATGAATTTGGTACAGTCTGCAAAGTCTCCTTAATTAATCATAGCTATATGCCTCATAAGGCTCCAGGTCGAGCTCCTGGTTCTTGGTCTTTGCATCTGTCATTTTTATTTTACTAACGTTGGGGCATTTTTAAAAATTTGGAATCCCCTTTTTGGATAGGCCAACTAAAGTAAGGACTTTTAAAACTGTTTGCTAAAGTTGTAGGAACCTAACCAGTTCCCTAAAAATAATTTAAAAACATTTGCTAAAAATGTTTAGCCAATTTAAAATTAAAATAAAAAGTAACTAAAGGCAATTTGGAGAGGTATCCGTGTGCTCACAAAATTGACAAAGTGGTATCAGCAAATGCAAAGTCTTAATCCCACCGCTGATCCACCAACTGTAGAAGGCTGGCCCTCTTTGTAGTGTGCAAAGCTAGGCACCCCGTGCAGGGGCTCCAGGCAACCACACACTGGTTTGCAGGAGTAAAAAATAGATCACCTAATGCTCTAATTTCTAAGATAGCTCTGTCGAGCAGTTATGCCAATCTGGGTGAAGTGCCAAGCATTTGTTGTCTCACAGCATCAATCTTGCAACTCACACACTCAAAGGAATGACTCAAGACCAGGATTATCAAATGTGGTTAAGTACTTTTCAAGATATGAATTTTTGAAGTTTAATAAAAGGTCTTTTTCATGTGTAATTACGCATTATACGAATCAATAAGGGATCACATTTAAAAATACATATAAAATTATACAGTTGGTTTACCAAGTTCTTCTTTTGTAGGTTGGTCAAGGTCATCGGTAGGCACACTGTGCCAAATGGAGAACTTTGTGTGGCTCTTGGTTCCGGCTGGAGCAGCAGGAGAAAGTCTCTGGAGCTGGTGCAGGGCCACTGCGGGGGACCACTTGGAAAAGCAATGCACAGGTAACTTTAAAGATGGATCCTTGGGGGTCCCCTTGGAGTGTTGAGGTCACAAGGGGTGGCGGACCCTTAGGGCACAACAGTTTCTTTGGTGCAGGGCACAGGGCGGCTGGGTGCAGAGCGAATTAGTGATCCAGGAGCTGTGCACAAGGATGCCCTCAGAAGCAGGAGGTAGCTCCGTTCCATGGTTGCTTACAGAACAACGGGGGCTTTCTGGCAGGAGGTCTGGGTTGTTTCTGAAGGCTCTTGACTGGGGCTTCCTCCTGGTCATTTTGGAGCACCAGGCGGGCTGTTTTTCTGGATATGTGGCATCAGCTGACCAATACCCAGGATATTGACATGGTTTGGCCGCTGGAGGGCACAGTGCCACCAAACTTCGCACAGGATTCGTCCTCACAGTTGTCGTTGTTTCGCTTGGTCCAGCTGTGGCATCTGGTTCAGGAGTTACTGGTTGGTCAGTTAAGTGACCCTCACTTGCTTGTTGGTTTCATAGTGTCCAAAGGTGAGTTCTAGCTGTGTGCAAACCCTAGCAGTTTAGGGGTATGGGGAAATTCCAGTGTGGGCTGCCCCTTCACTGTATACATAACAAAATAAATAGTAATCCCTGGTGTTTAGTGGTGTTGGCAGAAAAACTGTGAAGGCCTTGAGTCGCCATTCCTGATTTTGAATTGATTTTCCTAGTGTCTAGTGAGCTTTTGCTCCCCTGGGGTGGGTAGAGCAAATCACCAATATGCTCTCCAGGGGTGACAGAAAGTCTGAGTTTTGAGGCTGTGGGGGCAGCTTAATTCCTGACAAACTTGTCCTTCTCTTATGCAGTTCCTACGAATTTTATAGGACTGAGTATTAGGTCAACAAATGTTTGCAATATAGAGACTGAGTGTGATAGGTGTTGTCAGTAACCTCAAACATGACCGCATGTTCCAAGGAATTAGTAGAAACAAATCTAACCCTTTTGTTCATCACTTTTGCATGCCCATGGTGTCACAAAGGGGAAAGATACAAAAAAACATTTTCAAATATTTATTGAAAAGATCCTATCTTGTAAATAAGATGATGCGATTATTAAGCAGATGAGACACATCATTGTAATAAGCATTATTAGAATGGTGAAAAACACAAACAGTTCCACCATGTCAATTGTTCCCAATATTACTCCTTTAATTCACTAGTATCTATACACTAGAGAGAGCATAGTGGAAGTACCCTTCTGCATGACCTGTTTGAATGATCTAACCTCATACCTTAGCATTAGGTGTCAGGAAGCTGACCTTAGTGCATTAACGAATGCCCCTGTCTAAAGTCTAGATGTGCAACCATCACATTTCTCTTGCACGGCTCTGTTCCTTCTCAGCATGAAGGTCAGGGCCAGCAGGGCTGCATCTCAGTCACAGCAGGTCTATGGTAAATTTGGTGCAAAGTGTCTCTCACCGAGTCCAGCATGGATGCTGTTTAAATAATAAAACACTACCCTTACCATACTGTGCAAAGGTGCAGAATAGCGTCTTTAGTTAGTCTGGAGAGAAAGAGTTGTCTCTTACGAGTACAAAAATATAATAAGGGCATCACGTTCTAAATGTGTGACCTTGGGACTAATTTTGCAGACTACAGTGCCTACAAGGAATAAATGCATGTGTGGCACATTCTCATGTTAGTGGAAAAACATTCCGAGTCATGGTTACTTTGATGGGATCTCCCCATCACCAGCACCTGATTGGGTGGCACCATTGACTGAGAGCTTATGCCAATAGCACCAAAATGGTTAGCTATACATTTCAGAACTGACTTTTTTTTTTAACACTAAACAAGGCAGCTTCTTTCATTGTCACACAATCTGGGTTTCCTGGTTGAACCTTTCTGTAGGTAATGTTACCAAAGCCTGATTCTTAAATGATCTGTGTTTAAGTCTACAACCCCTAACATAATGGCCTCGTCTTCCACAATATAGACTCAGATTTTGTATACTTGTAATCTCCATTTCTGTTTAGATACACTGCCTAATTGTACGGAAACTTCTGTAACCTTACTTTCCTTAGGATTTGATCAAATTACTAACACTTCAGTCTTTTTTTAACAATGCTGGGCAGATAGTGATCCAGTTGTATGCTAAATCTATGAATTTCTCAGATTTGGTTGGTTGATTAACTACGTGTGCAAAAACATCTTTCAATTCATTTCGTAAGCCTTGATAAAAAAATTATGTTCTTTTTTTCTTATTGCCATCCTGTCTGAACCAGTAAGCAAATAAATATGCTAATATAATCCATCAATGCTTAGGTCCGTAGAGGTGTCCCAAAATAGTTCCTTCATGTGGTGAAAAACTACTCCATTTCACCAGGTATTAAGTAGTGCAAGTGCCAGTGGTAGCATACTTTGTTTTCACTAATAGTGGTCAATAGAGTTAACAGTTCTTTTCACGTGTCACTTCAGTAGAGCCTACACGCCTACTTGTGTAAAATTCTGCTGCTGTGTGATAAACTCACACTGGCCTACATCGGCTTGTATTTGTTTTGTGTGTGTGCATTGCGATGCATATTTACTATGAGTGGTGCAGTACAGGGAAGCCAGTGCTTGGTTCTCAAGGGTGTGCACTGAGATGTATGTGAAATAAGTGGTGCAATATCGGGAAGCCAACAAGTGTGTCTGTGAGCTGATATGTATGTGTGCGTGTAAGGGAGGCAATTCCTGCACGTATTGTGCATGTGTGCAAAAGAATGTATGTGTGGCTATGAGTGGCATAGTACATGGATGCCAGTGGGTTCCATAGTGGATGACCAGGGTCATTTGGAGAGGCATGTGCTGGTGGAGGAGCTCCCAAACAGTATTGTGGATTGCTACATTTCTGAGAGCTCGGTGGGAAATACAGTGGAGGAACAATATTTCTCTGCTGTCTTTGGCCGAGTCATTGATACCTCTTCAGCTAATCTGGAAGTTATACAGCCTGCTCAGGAAGATGTTCTTGCACTTAGTCAGTCAACTGAGGTTAAGGATGTTATTTCAGCAATTAATTTAAGCCCCTCTTGGAAATATTCAGGCCCTGATGGGGTCCCTTTGGACATGTTTAAAGCAAATAATACATTTTGAGCCCCTCCCTCCTTATAACAAATGTGTTAAGGGCCATTATTTCAAGTCAACTAATTCCATCCTGGAAGGAGGCTGTGGTAATTCCAATTTTCAAAAAAGGGAATAAAAATCTTCCCTCCGGTTACCGCCTAATTTCTCTGCTAGATAGTTCCTGCAAAATCTAGGGTAGAATTATTGCCTTCAAAACGGAGGTCTAGTTAGATGAGCAGTAGATTCTCTCCAGGGTGCAATATAGGTTTCACAAAGGTTTGTGCACTACAGATCAGTGCCTAAACCTACAGCTTATGCTAGGTAAATATGTCAATACCAAGGGGGGACCTATACATTGAGCTTTTATTGATCTTTCTAGAGCATTTGATATGGTGAATTGAACTAAATTGTGGTCCATCAAGGTGAAACTAGGGTTTGATGAAACCCTGATTGATTTGTTACGCAGGATGCACTGAAACAAAGTGGTTTAAATTAAATATGGGACAAATGAGGAACTTTCCCCTAGGATTAGGTCTAACCTGGGCTTGCCTCGAGGCTGTGTGATGTCCCCCTGGTTTTTTTTAATATATAATAATGGCCTAGAAAAATTCTGTGTTCATAAAGGAAACATTTGCCACAGATATAAGTTACATTGATCCCAGGTCTCCTCTAAGCCGATGATGCAGTGCTAAGTTTGGGAACCGCACTTGGTTTGCAAACACTCTTGGATGGTTTAAAATATTTATGGAAAACCTAGGCCTAAAAATCTATATTAGTAAATCGTTTATCATGAAGGAGGGGCCAAGGATACCAAAATGAAGAAATTTCAACTAAGAGGGTACAGAGATAGCTGAGGTGAAGGTCTTTACATGACTAGAGACTGAGTTTGACTTAAATCTATGCTGGAATATTTTACATAGATCACACTAGTTTCATTATCAGAGATCCATTGACTCAGTATATAACTTTGAAAAAAGACTAGGTCATAAATCAGCAAGGGAAATTGTTACTATTTATAATGCCAAGTGTGTTGCAATTGCAGGTTATGATGCAGGAGTCTGGGGATACACGCACGCAGATCCTCTCCAGAAAGTGGAAAACAAATTTCTGCGCAGATTGTTGGCTATCCCACAAATTTTCCCTCCTTTGTATGTCACTCTGAGCTTGGTTAAATTGTCTGGAGGGCAGAATAAAATGAAGGCTCTTGTTTCTGTGTATAAGGATACAGATGACGCCTGAAGCCACCTTCTCAAAGGGAGGTGATCTCTGATTGCCTCTCCTTCGATAATGTAGGGGCCATTCCCTGGTGGAGGTATGTTAAATCAGCCTTTTGCACTCTGGGTATCCCTGACTTTTTCTCCAGTCCTGAAAGTGAGAGAGATCCCAGGAAGCTTCTGCATCACAAGCACATCCTGTTGAGTATCAATCCCATATGATGGAGCCAGCCCCTTGTGTAGTATACACGATGGAGGAGCTTCAACTGTATAAGCCAAAACTGCAAGGCTATTACCGCCTCCGTAGCAACCTCCAGCGCCTCTCTCCAGTCATCATAATCAAGCTCACCAAGTTCCTCCCTCCCAGGCCCTCCGTACCGCAGGATCTGGCGAATTCCTTAGTAACATGTCAAAGGACTATGCCACCTTGTGATACCTGATGTTTGTAAGGAGAAGTTTAGCCTCCAGTGGAGAGAACTTCGGTATGTCATCAGCTGCCTGGATCTCTGGAGTAATAGCATGGCGGAGTTGCAATTACCAAAAGAACTGCGTACTGTGCAGATCGTACTCTGCTTGTAACTCTTGGAAGGACTTCAATGTCCATTATGGAGCATATCTCCTAAGGTTGAGATGCCAGAGTGTCCCACGCTGAGAAGTCCGGCAAGGCCGGGATCTGCAGGACTCAATTATCCCACCACAGTGGGGTCTCCAGCATCAGCCTGTCCGCCCATCCAATAGTCCTCTTATCTGTAACCCAAGCCCCAGCACCATCCAGGTGGCCAGAGGAGGAGTCCCCAGTATGGTACCCCTATACAGCAGATATGGAAGGCCCTGAAGGCCCAAAGCCCACTCCTCAAGGGCATAGGCTTGGTCTGCAAACTCCTCAAACCACCAGTCATTAATTATGAGTAGATGGGCAGCTCGGTAATACGAGAGGATGTCTGAAGTAGCTATGTCCTCCTCAAACATCGGTCTGCTGCACTTCACAAAGGTGATGTAGAGCAGTCCTCCCTGCCAAAGCAGCATCCGAATAAGCAAATTTATCCTTCTGGAGAAAGACTTGGCAATCTGAAAGGGGTGGTTTTGTACTATGTTTAGAGGAGGCTCAGCAGTGCAACTATCTTGAAGATAGCAGAACATCTCAGCAAGGACAATGGAAGAATGGTCCAGAACTTGCGCCCGTATTTAGACTTTTTTAGCGCCGCATTTGCATAATTTTTTGACGCAAAATCGGCGCAAAGGTAGAAAATACAATTGTATTTTGTTAGTTTGCGCCGCTTTCGCGTGAAAAAATGACACAAATGCGGCACTAAAAAAGTATAAATACGGGCCTTAATGTCTCGTACCAGCCCCTACAGCTGCGGCACCAAGTTCCTATCACATGAATGCTGTGCATACCCTGTGACAAACACTCCTAGATACCAAAACCCAAAAAGCTGAACCGGTATTCCCGACACCCATTGCATGTTTATCAGGAGACCAGAGTAGGCACCGAAGACATTCAGCATCTGCAATGCTGTGGGTCCAGACAAGTCTGGGTCTCCCAGATACAAGAGGACATCGTCAGAGTCCTATCACTCAATGCATCGTCCCATTGGAATCCCCTGAACAATTTATTGACTCTCACCCAGGCTGCCAAGGGCTCAACCACCACTGCGAACAACAAGGACGACAGAGGGTACCCCTGACAAGTGCCCCTCATCAATGGGAGCCACTCTGAGGCCAACCTACTCCCCACTCGCACTCTGGGTCAAAGGCTGGTATACAAGAGGGGTATATAGCCTATAAATTTGAGACCTGATATAAATGGGGTTTCTGGTTGGCTAGGGTATGCACCTAAGCCACACAGAACCCACCACTCTAGTCAAGGCAAGGGAGTTACACACCAAACAAAACCTGTAACCCAGGGAAAGCAAAGCATGTGTGTCTCTGTTTCGCCGCAGTGCCCCCCCACCACACAACATTGGCGGAGTTCCTCTGTTCCATTTCCTCTCTACCCTCGCATCTCCAGAGACTCTCTCTCTCTCCCTCTGGAGGGGGGCAGCATGAGAAGAACAGGGAGAGAATTGGAGATTCTTGGTCAGCAGAGAGGTGCTTGACATGTGCTCCTGGCCACTCACCTGGAAAAGGGGGGAAAGCGCTCAACATTCACTGATCTCCCACAGAAGGAGTGAGGAGCTCTTACCACATGCAAATTCTTGGTCAAAGGAGACAGAGAAATTAAGCGCTCACCATACATCAGCTTCAAGTGGATCAAAAGCGCCCACTAGAAGCAAGTTTAAGCTGGCAAAAGCAGAGAGGGAACAAGCCACCCAGACAATAGAGAACATTGGGGCACAGAGCAGAGCGCAGGCAGGGCAGCACAAAGGTCCTCGAAGCAAAGTGGCAGCCTGTCTCTCAGCCCAACAGGCAGCAGGTCAGCCCTACAAGACAATTAAGTCCAATGGCGGTTCCTCCTGGCAGTCCAGCAGTCCTCTGGCAATGTGCAGCATGTAGAGCCAGCAGCATCTGGTTACAAGTCCCATGCAGTGTCCCCAAAAATGTGGGGTCAGAGCCCCTGTACTTATACTCCAAAATGTCTTTGTTCAGGGGGTGACTTCAAAGAGACCCTTTCAAGTGTAACACAGCACCTCTCTACCCAGCCCTGGCTCCAGACATCAGCAGGGGGTAAAGCAGCCCATTATTAGAGGGAGGGACACAGCTTTTGTCCCACCTCCCTCTCTTCCAGCCCAGGAAGACTATCATTATGCAGATGCAGCAGGCTCCTCCTGTGTTGTGGCTGTTTGGAAACTATACACAAAGCGTAGCTGTCACTCTGCCCTAGACGTGGATTGGAGTCAGGCTGCAAAGCACATAGAGTTATAAGCAGAGAAAAATGCCCCAGTAATGTAAAATCCAACTACACCAGTAAGCAGGATTTCTCACTACCATTCCAAATTTACCAAACATGCCCACGCTACTTCCAGATCAGAAATTACCACTTAGACATAAATAGGGGAGTTCCCAATGCTAAACTATGAGAGGAGCAGCCCTCACATTAGCGAACAAACAAAATAAGCTGCTTGTCACTACTAGGACATATTAAACATAAGAGTAAGGCCCTCATTACAGCCCTGGCGGTCAAAGCACTGCCCTGGGGATTATGACTGCCCTTCCTGCCAGCCTGTCCATGGCGGTAGAGACCACCATGGAAAGGGTGGTGGGAAGGGGAGTCACGGGGCCCCTGGGGGCCCCTGCACTGCCCATGCACTTAGCATGGGCAGTGCAGGGGCCCCCAGACACAGCCCCGTCGCGATTTTCACTGTCTGCCTGGCAGACAGTGAAGAGTGCGACTGGTGCTGCTGCACCCGCCGAACCGCCACATTAGGAGCCAGCTGCAATGTTACGGCCGACATACTCATTGGGCGGGTGGGGCGGCCCAGCGGGGATGTCCAAATGCGGCCGGCGGGTTTCTGGCAGCATGGGCGGCCGTCTGGCAGTACAATCTTGGAGGTCAGCCTCGTCCGACCTCCAAGGTTGTAATGAGGGCCTAAATGTCCTACCTTTTACATACACAGCACCCTGCCCACAGGGCTACCTAGGGCCTAACCTAGGGGTGACTTAGGTGTACTAAAAGGGGAGTTTAGGCCTTGGCAGGTAGTTTGACTTGCCACGTCAATGTGGCAGGAAACCGAGCATGCAGGCACTACAGTGGCAAGCCTGAGACAAGTTTGAAAGGCTACTTCTATGGATGGCACAATCAGGGCTGTAGGCCAACTAGTAGCATTTTGCTTCAGGCCCTGGGTATATGGTTTACCACTTTACAAGGGAGGTACAGGTAAATTAAATATGCCAAACATGTGTAAGCCAATCATACCAAGTTTTAAGGGAGAGAGCACATGCGCTTTAGCGCTGCTTAGCAGTGGTAAAGTGCCCAGAGTCCTAAAGCCAACAAAAAAGGGTCGGACATATAGGGGGAGAAAGGCAAAACGTTTGGAGCTAGCTCTGCAGAAAGGGCCATTTATAACAGGTCCGAATCCTACTCTGGAAAGAAGGGCAAATAAGTAGGCCCAATCAGCAGAGTGGAAGAACTTCTGAAAATTGATTGACAATAGGGATCTTTGTTTCCCCATTGATTCGCTTAAGGCACTCACATCATGCACCCGTCTCAAATTGTGGTGAGTGGCCTCACTGGGCATGAACCCAGGCTGGTCTGGATGAACCAGACGATCACTGACTTTCGCAAGACTGCCAGGTAGCATCTTGGCTCATATTTCACTTCTGTATTTAGGAGCAAAATTGGTCTAAAATCTTCACAGCACGTGCTGTCTGTACCCAGCTTTGGGAGTACTACAATATTGGCTGTCCTGAGATCAGGAGGTAATTCACCACTCTCAACAGCCTTCTGAAACATCTCCAGTAGCAGTGGGTCCGCATGAGGCCACACCAAGAGCCAATTATCGGCTAGGAACCCATTAGGTCCCAGCGCTTTGACCCGGCTGTAGTTGAGCTAGAGTCTCACGCAGCTCAACGCAGGTGACTTCAATGTCTAGGGAGTCCTGGTCCTATGACAGGCAAGACATCTTCAGATCAAGCACAAATTGGTGAACTCCCATGGGCTCAGTGGGTCAGCTTGATGTAGTTCCCGATAATAGGCCGTGAAGGCCCAGGCTATGGGTTCACTCCTCACTACCCGTCACCTGACACCAGGTAAGCCACCGGGGCCTCCGCCACTGTGGGGGTGCAGACCCAATGCAGAGTTTCGCTGGCCATATCTCCCCATTGATAGATTCTGCTGCAAGTGGCCATCCAAGCTTCCCTCACCTCCTGTATGATTTCTTGCTGAAGCAGAGTCTGTGTGTTCAATGAGTCCCTTAATTTGGACTCCGGTCCCACGTGTATGAAACAACTTCTAGATCTAGGATATGCTCTACAGAGTTTATCTTCTTAGGCTGTGTTTTAATATTATCCACTTTTAGTGGCTTTTCTGGTGCAAGGCACCTGGGGACATATGCATGAACACATTTTCCCATAGACACAAAATGGGTACAACCCTTTGATACATCTGGCCCCTGGTTTACAAATCTCCCTAGTTATCCCTGTGATCATGTTTCAAAGCAAACCACTTTGCACTTTATGTTGTTTTGTACTTTGTACTCCCTACACAGGAAGCATTTTCTGGTTCTGGTATTGTGTGCTGCAAATGTTAGACATCATAAGGCAGCCCTTATTTTCTTGCCTACATTTGATGTGCTACATTCTTGTTATGCAGTGATTCATTTTATTAGAAGTTCATTAGCTACCAGGAAGAGGTATGGTTCAGAAACATGTCTGTTAAACAACAATGATTATGTGAGAGAACTCTGCCTTGATGAGGATGTCAATTTCCTTCCTTGTCAGTATTTCGTATTTTCTTCTATACATTTTATCTGTATTCCTTTTATTTTGTGTAAGAAACTGGGTCTTATCCTATTTTATATGATTTGTGCTTCCAGGGCTGGACTATTAGGTGAACAAAGTTGACTGATGACTAATCCAGTGCTTTGAGGGATTAAGGGCCAGAGGTATCAAAGTATTTTGCATTTGCAAACGCAGCAAATCGCAAAATTCGACTATTTGCGAATGCAAGTTTGCCTTTTACGATGTATGAATGGCATTCGCAGTGCATTTTAAAGAAATCGATGAAATAGTGATTCCCTAAAATTGAGACTCTATTTTGTGAATCGCTAATTATGGCTCGCAAATAAGGAATCACAAATTAAATGTATGAAGCAGTCTCAAATTGCGAATAGTCGCAAAATGGAGATTTTGCATGTGCAGTTTACCACCAACTGAAATCAAGTGGTAATCAGGTGCAACCTAAAAAAGAGGTCCAGAAGCATCAGCCCTTTTCAACAATGGCTGCGCTCTACGTCATGGCGAGGAGGATGAGGATTCTGGCAGATCTGAGGAGAGGGAAGAGGAGACAGGAGCGCATTTTCAGAGTGCCCATTACTCTCTTTGATAACACAGAGGAGGAAATATTTGATATAGGTTGAACTCTGCCATGATATTCAACCTAATAGCAGATTTACAACCACAGCTGCAGCCACACACACACAGAACCAATGCCATACCCACGTATGTGTAGGCATTATGCTCTCTGCACCTCTTTGCCTCATGGAGCTATCAGGGGGGGTCATAGAAGCAGCTGGAGGTGTGTCTCAAAGTGCACTCTTACGCTTCTTCAATGCATTTTTCAATGCAATGTTATCAAAAATTAATCTGCACATCAAATTCCACAACACCCCACAGGACTTGCAGCTATTTAATTAAAATTTCTACCAGGTAGTACATTTTCACCATGTCATTGGCTGCATTGATGGGACACGTGGCAATCTGTTCACCATCTGAAACAGTACATATACAGGAATAGAAAAAATAGCCATTCAATTAACATACAGTTCGTCTGCAATGCCTCCCATATCATAACTGATTTAGTGGCCAGATACCATGGTAGCACATATGATTCATAGATCTTTAGACGTAGTAGAATCTACACCAGACTTCTTGGTGGAGAGTTTAGAGAAGGATACCTACTTGGTAATGTCACAGAGAACAATGCAGCATATCATGTAAGTGATGTCACAGATAACAATAACTCTTTTAACACTCCTGTCATTATTATAGGAGACAGTGCCTATGTGGCGCGGTCCTTCATCCTTACACCATACCTCAATCCAGCCACGTCAAGTGAACGGTGATACAATGTGGCTCATACGATGTTGCGAAGAGTGATTGTGAGGACCTTTGGACTGCTGAAGAGTTGCTTCTGGTGCCTGCTTAAAAGTGGGGGCACACTACAATACAGTCTGGAAACCTCCTGCAAAATTGTGGCCACATGTGCTATGACGAGCAACATCGCTATGACAATAGGCATACTGGTGGAACCCACAGATACAGACTCAGATGAAGATGATAACCCCTTGTCACCCGTTCACCCAGCAGACCGAACCAGAGCAGCAGACGGCAGGCAAAGGTGTGCTGAGATTATGCGCAACTGGTTCTGATGAAAGTAATGACAACACCACATCTTGTTCAATTTTGTGCAAAACATATCACTTATATTGCCTTAACTTCAGGTCAATTATGTGGGCATAGGACAAAACACAATCAGTATCCAATTACAATGTCATACTATTAATATCATCGTATCAATGCATTGACACAAGATATGCAAGGACCTGAATATTTCCAGATTACTTTTTAAGTCCATGCAGTCCACTAAAACGCTCAGTGGGCTCAGCTGAATCTCTTGTTGAAGGTCCTGAGACAGTACTGTGTTTGGAACTGTGATGCCTATAATCCATCACAGGGGCTTTGATGCTACTGAGGCTAGAGAGCTCCTCACTATCCTCACCACCCAGCTCGCTGTTTGCAGCGCTCTGGGCTGTCTGCATTGTCTCCAATGCATTGGTGACTTGCACCAATCCTCGACAAACATCCCCACTGCAATGTGCCATTTCAACTTGCATGCTCACAGCACGTCGTGACAGCAAAGCAGTTGTATTAGTGAGGCAATTAACAAATCTGCTGAACCCATACAACCTACCCATCAATTGGTGATGGCGCCTGTGGTGGGTGACATGGTCCTGCTGCATTACAGTGCAGAGTTCCTTAATTGCATTTGTCATCTCCCTTAGGTGTTCTGCTGTAGCTTGCTGTTTTTCATGCAGCTTTCACGTGTTGTGATTGATGGACACCAACAACCTGTAGATTGATTTAATCTGCTTATATTTTAGGCGCTGCACCTTTAACATGGATTCCTCCAGACCATCAACCAGAGATGGGCCCTCAACTTCCTCTGTGCTCTGTCTGACTTTTTCACTATGCCTCCTGAGGGAAGTATACTGGCACCGGAACAGGGACTGATGTCTGTGGGTGCATCTACCATCAGATGGTGGTGTTTGGACTTCTTCTTGCAACTCTTCAGAGTCCTGAGTAAATTCAGGGAGGGGTTCCACTTTTGCCCTGCGTCTGGGTGGTGCTGGTATAATGGACTGCATGATTTCAGTATCAGACTATGGCTGGCTTTCCTCATTCCCCCCTGTTTCTGTTTCTGCTGCATCAGGTGCAGGAACATCCGCAACAACAATGTGAAGCATGTCAGTCATTAATGTTTTTTCCCATGTCTCTTTCCACATTTACATTTTTAATAAACATTTTCCCTGCCATAGTGTCTCTAATTGTCTGTTGTGTTGTCTCTCTCTTTCCTTTTACACAATACTGCCTTTTATGTAGTAGGTGCACTTTTGGGGTATGGACTTCCACTCCCATAAGTCATTGTTGTGTAGAATGGAAAATGTGGCATGGACTATTTTTCACAGTACAAGGGACATTTGTACATTCACATATGGTGATTCATATCATTACTGCCTTTACCTTTGCTGGTGCCCGGTGTGCCTGAGGTGTCTATGTCAGTGACACCACCTACCTTTCAGGCTGCAGTGTTGACTCCACCATTTCCTCCAAGGGGGTGATCGGTAATTGGGTGGATGGTTCACTGCCAGTGCTCCTTGCTTCCTTCAGCCTGCTTGCCACCTTCTCCTTGGCACGTGACCGTAAGTCATACCAGCGCTTGCATATCTCCGCACTTTGTAAGCAGCGCAACATCCACTGCACTGATTTTAGTCTGGATGTCAGTCCACAATTTCCTCTTCTCACTTTCCGGTACATGTAGTAAGTGTTTGCCAAATTACTAGTCATGGTTCCTGACCACCTCTTTTGTAAGCACCTCCAGTTTTTGATCACTGAATTTAAGTTTTCTCTTTCTCCCTCCTGGGTCTTTGCCATTTCCATCAGTAGCCATTGTGTTCTCCGGGTCCTGGCTGACTCTTCTGAGTGCATCCCTGGTGCTGTGCTGGATACATCTGCCTGCTCCTGTGGCTGAGGCTTCTGGAAACAGCATGCACGGACTCACTTTCTGGTTGTGATGTCATCATGCTGCTCCAGAATGCAAAAGTTGTAATTTGCGATTTCCAAATACCTATTCACTATTTTACCAAATCACTATTTGCTACTCGCTATTTGCAATTGCGAATTTTTGGTAATTGCAAAAGGTTCTGCGATTTCCTTGTTACATCGCATCTTGGGAATCCCAAAAATCAGACCTTCATACATCTGGCCCTAAGTGAGTTTCTTCACCTCAGTCCAAATGTAATTTTTCTCAGATTTTTCAAACCCCTCAAGACAGCTTAATTGAGCTGATGTTTTTATTGGTGACTTAGAATACCCCTGCCAGCCTAATGGACTCATTCCTGAGGTTTTTGCTGTCAGATTATTGTTTGAATGTACCTTGATTGCAATTTCTGAGTATCATTTTAGCTCGATTTAAACGTTTCTTACTTGCATATTGTACTGTATGTCAAAGTGTATGTGTTTTTTTTAATGATTTTAAATCTCTTTTGATTGTTGATTATCTTTTGTGGCCAATATAGCCTAATAAAGTAAATTTGACTGGACACTGATTGATTGATTGACACCAGAGGTAGGAGGAGCCACACTGTTTGTTACACTTCAAAAGGGCCCATTGGTTCTGAAAGAGGTCAGTGGTCAGAGTGGCATGGGCACATCTCAGGAATGACATGAGGCTATGACAGACTGTTCCTGGGTGAAAGCACAGGACAGAGGAGTGGACATCTCAGAGTTTGCAGTCCCCAACCCGGACTTCAAAGACTGAGACACTAAATCACATGTGTGTCTGAAAATGGATTACAAAAAGGGGAACTTGACAATCCCAAGTTGTCAATCATTAAGCAGCCAGCTGTGACTGTACTTCAACATGGAGAAGCGCAGTAAGAGTTTGGACTTATGTGACCAGGACTGAGGACCAAGATCTGCAAGTCTCCCAGTTGGGTGATGGGTTATCACCCAGAGAACGCAAGACCACCTGCCCTGGAGCACCAGCATCCTCCTACCAACCAATCAATCAATCAGGATTTATAAAGTGCAGCTAATCACCTGGTAGCGTACCCAGGTTCTTGCAGGTCCTGAAGGCTTATTTGAATAGCCAGGTCTTGAGAGGCATTCGGAATTCCGAAAGTGAGGTGATGATCAGGAGGTACGTGGGGAGGTTATTCCAGGTTTTTACTATGATGTGAGAGAAGGAGCGTCCTCCACTTCTGCTTTGGTAGATGGGGGTGTATGGGCAACTGAAAGGGAGGCAGAGTATAGTCTTCTTGACAGTTGGTGGAAGTTCAGGTGGTGGTTAATATATTCGGTTCCTTGGTTGTGTAGAGCCTTGTGTGTGTGAGTCAGCAGCTTGAACTGGGGTTGTCGATGAGTGAGAAGATGAGTTAGGTGTCGTCTGCTTAGGAACTTATGTTAAAACCGACGATGTTGGGCAGCAGAGTTATATATGCGCTGAAGCACGTGGTGCTGAGGGATGAGCCCTGGGGACACCGCAGTTGATCTCCTTGGGTTCAGAGTTGAAAGGTAGGTGGTGGATCCTCTGGGTTCTTCCCGTGAGGAAGGAGGTGATCCATCTGACCGCATTCCCTTGAACGCCGATGTGGAGTCTTTCGATCAGCATGTGGTGGGATACGGTGTTGAAGGCTGCCGAGAGGTCAAGGATGATCAAAGTGCTGTTTCTCCTTGGGCGAGGAGCGTTCAGATGTCATCTGTGGCTGTAATAAGGGCAATGTTGGTGCTGTGATTGTTGGAGAAGGCGGATTGGGAGGTGTCAAGTAGCTGGCTCTGATACTGGAATGTTATGAGTTGCTTGTTGATGATCTTTTCCAGTACTTCACTGGGAATGGGAGCAGGGAGATTGGCCAGTAGATTTTGGGTTCGCTGGTGTTGGTGGAGGGTTTTTTGAGTAGTGGTCTTACTTCGGCGTGTTTCCAGGTGTCAGGAAATGTTGCAGTGGTGATCGAGGTGTTGGGCAGGGTTGTGAGTTCCAGCCCAATCCTTTGGTTTCCAAGGTTGAAGATGTGGGGCAGGCATGGGTCTGTGGGAGCTCCAGAGTGGATGGTTTTCATGGTGGAGTTGATATCCTGGGTGGAGACGATGTTCCAGGTGGTCAGTGTATGGTTTGTGTCGGTTACGGTGGTTGCACACATATCGAGGAAGTCCGTAGGTGTGGGTTTCGAAGTTTCTGTATATGGTTGTGTTCTTGTCGTGGAAGAAGTGGGCAAGGTTGTTGCACAGTTTGTGTGAGGGTGTGATGTTGTTATCGCAGGCAGCTTGGCTGGAGAATTCCTTAACAATGGTGAAAAGTTCTTTGATGTTGTTGGCATTGGTTTTGATGCTTGCGGCCAGGGCTGTCTTCTTTGTTGCCCTCAGCAGGTGGCAGTAGAGCCTGAGGGAGGTCTTGAAGGCTGCTCTGTTGGAGGCATCCTTGATGGCGTGCCATCTTCTCTCCAGCTGTTCGCTGTCTCATTTCACTGTTCTAAGTTCTTGAATGTACCAGCTAGCCTTTTTGGAGTATTTTCTCTGGTTGTTGCTCTTGATAGGGAGGAGGCAGTTGGTGCAAATGGTGATCCAGGCGTTGAAGTTTTTCACTCCCTGTTCTAGGTTGGTGGCAGTAGTGGGGTTGCTGAGGGGCCTCTGCATGTGTCCTGCAGTGTGTGTAGGGTTGTGGATGATCTGGGTCAATGTAAGGCTGCTCATACAGTTTAGGAGGTGTGCAGTGTTATTGTTGTTGGGTTTGTCGATGTGGAAGTTAAAGTCACTGAGGAAGCTGTAGTCCTTGGAGTCTAAGGCTAGGGGCGCAATGAAGTCTGTGATGGTGTTGCAGAAGCTGGAGCGCAGGCGTGGGGTTCGATATGCGAGGGTGCCTCTGATGGTTGTTTTTTGTCCATGTGGAGCTTAAAATTGAGATACTCCAGGGGGTTGGTGGTGTTGTCGGTGGTGGTGGTGCACTGTATAGTCTCTTTGAGGATGATGGCTGTTCCTCCTCCCGGCTTGTTGGTGCGGTTCTGGTGAGTGATTTTATATGTGTTGGGGATCGCTGTGGCAACGTCTGTGGTGGATGTGGGGTTAAGCCATGTCTCGGTGAGGAAGATGATGTCAGGTGTGAGGGTGGCGATGAGGTCCCATAGTTCGGTGGAATGCTTGAATACTGAGCATGTGTTGAGAAGGGTGCATGCAAGTTGGTATTGTAGCTCAGTTGGTGTCTGTGGTGTTTTTGGGGTGGAGCTGGTGGTGGGGGCTGGTGTGTGTACTGTGGCAGGTCAAGTGACAGTGGGTGGAGGTTAAAGGTCCTAACGTGGAACATGGGTCAGCGTGGTAGCAGTGTTTGTTGCGGCGTTCATGGTGTATCTTCGGGGGGAGGGAGGACCAGCGAGGATGGCATTGGTGCAGTCCAGGTGCCGAGGGTCGGAAAGGGGTTTGCCTTTGGTGCGCCAGCGGTGCACCTGCTGCATGCATCTGCTGCATGGTTGCACTGCGGCCTACAATAAATAGGTCCTCGTTGGGTGGGGCTTCTGTTTACGGGGAGAACAGTGAGTGGGAAAAACTGGTTGGGAAAACCTCGGTGGAAAAACCCAGGCAGCTAAAGTGTCATTGGATCAATCTGGAACAAGCAGTATCTGGAAGCCACAGCCAAGTGGCAGGCTGCGTGTCCACTGATGTGGTTGTGCTGTGGCCTGCATTAATCAGGTCCTGGGTAGGTGGGGCTTCTGTTGGCAGGAAGAACAGTGAGTTGGAAAATCCATTCTGGAAAAACCCTGGTGGGAAAACTTAGGCAGTTTCAGTGACACTAGATCAGTCTGGAACAAGCAGGAACTAGGCACCACAAGCAAGTGGCAGGCCAGGTGTCCAGGCACCCACAGACTAGGTGTCCAGGTGCCAAGACTAGAGGATCCCTGTGAGGATGAGAGAGAGTGCCTGGATGAAGCAAGGTCAAGTGGATCCCTGCATCAAGGTGTGAAAGGGTTGCAGTTGCACTGAATGGCTAGCCTGTGTGCTGAGTCACGTCGATGGCCACGTATGCCAGATGGGCTCATGCGAATGAATGTTGCTGTTCCACTGACTGGGCCAGCTGCCCGTCTGTTGATGTAATTCAGCAGTCCTGTATGCTAGAGGGGGCTGTGCTGAAGGTAACTGATGTTGCGCCAATTTGGATATGGCCACTGCCCATGTGTGGAAAAAAATGTACGACCCTATGTACTAGAGGGGGCCACCATCAAGACTGCTCCTGCACAGTATCTGCCAAAAGCACAGCAACAGGTGAACGTTACAACGTTACCCGAGCTTGTGAAAGGAAATGATACTGCGAGGAAAAACACCGCTGGCAGTTAAACGCAGTGAGGAACAAAGCACAGTAGCAGAGGATACAAGGTAGGAAATCGCACATTGACAAAGCTCTCACAGTAAATATTCCTCTTTGACCAGATTTTCCCCCTGTAAGAATGAATCTATTGACATATCCGACTTCTACTGCAGAGGACTGTGTTAGTCCTGAGTAAGATCACGCAAATGAAAGACATGAGGAAAGAGTTCCGCATGTCACTTACAGGAAAGTAACACTATAATTTGTGGTGAATGAGGGTTATTGTTTCCTTAATTCTTTTATATCTGGAAGGAAGCATGCACATTCGAGTTGCCTTATTGATTTTAAGGAACCTGTTAGAACAAATCAGATCTTTTTTAAAGAAAATTATTTTGATCTTGGTTTGTATTAAACTGCATAGTATAGGATATGCATATTTTCATGAACAAGGAACACTAACGACATTTGATGAAGCCCAGGTTCCCACTATTTTCGAGGTTATGCTGTGTGCCTGTGGCTTCGGCAGAGTTGTTCTGCGCCCAACAGCTACCTTACACATGACTTGGAGAGGACCTTGGGCCTGGTACCCTGAGATCCAAAAGGTCAATCCCTGCAGAAAGCCAAGGCACAGACACTTTATTACAGGTTTGTGCATTGGAGCGGTGCATGGCTTAGATCGTGCAGGCAGGCTGTATTTAAACAAGATCTTTGGCACCCTGCTTTTGAAAATGTAGTTGAGTGTGTTTGTCTAAAAGAAGATGCTGACAGAACATTAGTTCTTCGCATCCTTTTCAAAAGGTAATCACAGCCCCAATTTGCTTTTCTATAGAAGGATGCGGTTTACCCTTAGTGCTTTACCCATATTTGCTCTTTCGTCCTCCACCATCTTGTTCATAACTGGTTTGGCATTGTCTGAAGTCAGTTTTCAAATGTTTCTCCAAAAGAAGCTGTTGCTTTACAAATGTAGAGGTGCACTGTGCAAGTCCTACTGAACGCTTTGCCCTCCCCTCACAACCAACCTATCCCATCCATTAACTGTCTTTTCAACCTACAATTATTAGTCGGCAAATGCCTTCACTGTCACTATTTAAGATTTGCTTTCTTCTGCTAAAGTCTGCCATAAACAACCATTTTAAGGCAGTGAACACCATGGTCACCTGGTGCCACAGGTAACCATTGAATGTCTGGCAGCCTCGAGCATTCAAGATGTACTAGATGTTAATTTCACTTAAACAACTTTTTTTTACAGGTGTAAGGGTTTTTCTCTACCATTTTGGCATTTATTGGGGCAGGTGAGGGGGGCTCTCCCTCCAGACTAGCGTGCCTGTGCCACTCCTCCTTATGTCGCCAACATCATGACAAGATCCCTGCTGTGCTGAGGAATGGTGCTCCTCGTTCAGCACTGGAAGCAGCGACGTTCAAACATCCTGGTAACCAACCTCTACCAAGTAGAGCAGGAAGGTTGATCTGGCTCCTGGCAACTCCCTCCCACTATGTTATAAAGAAGATTTAGTTTCACCGTTCCTTTGAAGCTTAGCAAACTAACAACCTGATCCATGGCAACTAAATCACTTATTCTCTGCTATTTACCGTTCTTAGCAGGCCTCTTTAAATCTAACAAGTCCTGGTTTATTAATCCCGCTTATTCAAAAGGGACCAAGGTAAATTCTCATTGCCATATTTGAATGGCAGGAATGCATAAAGACAGGGAACAACCACGACGTCCGAAAGATTTGATGTGTCATGAGAAACAACTTTTTGAAAATGTTATTATAAAACTTAAATATTTGCATATTGGAATATTCCAATTCCTAACCTCTGATTTTCATTACGGTTAGACCGTGGTACTCACTACGACCCTTAGCCCTGTTCAGTAAACAAGTGGAACAATCATTCAAGAGTAAACCCAGCCTATTAAGGCAGAGCTTTACCAATTACCACACTTCCTCCTAACAGCCTTTTGGCAGAGACCCTTAACAGTTATCCATTCGCCGTGCCAAGATCATGACATTTGTGAGTAGACTCTCTTCCATACAACACTTAGGAACGAAAGTGACTATCTGATCAACCATCAGAAAAATCGATAAGGTAGGCTGTCACCTCAAATCCAGACTACAGCTAATAGTGTACCATATCCCGGCACCCTTCTCCCCTGGCAACTTAGATAAACTGTGGAAGAAATCGTGGATCCTGCTGTAGCAAGGAAGTATCCCTAAAACCAGTATGCCTAAATAATTGTCCTTAACACGGGAGTAAAGACAACCCTTTATAGAATGAGGGGTCCGCATTTCCCCTGAACACATGTGGAAGAAACGGTGTGTTTGGGAAACAGAAAGTTACAGAACATCAGTTTAAAATGGATGGGGATGCTAGTTGCCGTGTGTATGACACACAGCATCAGTGCAATCTGCTTGTTAAGACTAAACTCTGTACACCCTTTTTAACTACTACCATACAGAGTGGCAGGCTACAGCATGTTTCATCAAATGTCTCCAATCCCTTAAATGGCACAGGTTGAAGACAAAAACGTTAGCTGTGCTAATACTTTTTCACCAGTGCAAAGGTCCTTCACGCCGATGTGGTCCTGAAAGAGAAGCACAGGGCAAAAAATACACTGTACTTATGTACATGTTCTAAAATTTAATTTATTTCTAACCTGGAACTAAAACAATCTGTTTTGTATATAAATACTTGGGTGTACTTCTGTGAAGCAATGCAGTGGAATTGTGATCCTTCAAAACGGCCTCCTATACTCAACGAAATAAAGCAAAAACACCAACACCTATTCTTTTAACACATTTAATCGGAGAAGATATCTTATCTGAGGGTCGCTGGAACAGGAACCCTAAGAAGCATCAACAAGGACTCATCTAGCATAAGGGGTTTGATATCCAGTGATAAACTTGCCCTTTGTTATAAGGCAAAACCAAAACCCAGCTAGACTATTGGTTCTCCTGCCACCCTTAAAGGCAGTTTTCTTCAGGCAGACCAAGGTAAAACGGAAGCATTTCCTGATCCTTGTAACCAGAGACAGGGATGACCACATCAAAGAGAAAACACCAAGAGTCAGCAATGGAACCCGAAGGGTTGACAAGGTTGACCCAGATAAGTGTACTAACAATACCAAATGTCTCTGATAATACAAAGCGAGCATTTTCACCAAAACTAGGGATGATCTGTCCTAGAACCTTAGCTTTCTTTCAGTACTGGGGTTTTAGTGTTGGAAAAACTAATTAAAGTACTACCTTTTATGTTCAGATTGGTATGCATGCTTGATTAAAAAACATCCTCTTTATAACAACGTTTGAAATATCCTGTTGATAAAAAGATAATTATATTGCATGAAGAATAAATGTGTCTGTTAACATAATCACTTTCCTTGTATGAGTGAACCAAACCATCCAGGTTTTCCATCAACAGTTAAAGTTAGTCAAATGACGTTGGAGCACACCCTAAAAAACATACCATGGTGCGATGTCAGAAAAGTCTGTGAAACCAAGAGGAGTCCGAGTGGATGCTCAAACTGGGGTGACTCCCTGTAACTCCCTACTTAAGCCAAATACAAACGTTATACAAAAGCAATTCTGGAGTGACCCGGATAGGGCAGACACATCAGGGAAGGAATATGCTCTGACAGTTTAGAAGATTAAGGCCCAGATTTACCAAATAATTAACCCAAAAATGCTGCACTGTGTGACAGGGAGGGAGCGGTAGAGTGCCATATCTACAGAGATATGGCTCTCTCCTGCCATCTACCCAGGGTCGGCACTGCTTTTAGTTGCCGTGTGCCACGCACACACTTGTGCCACAGCGCAAGGGCGTGTGCGTGAGTCTAGCATACGTTTTGTACTGGAAGGATACCCTTCCAGTACATAATAGTATACTTAGGGACACTTTAAACCTTTTCCTACATTGTGTGTGTGGTGCACAGTGCAGCACGCATGCAAAGTCTGAAAAGAAAGGAGAAATGAAAACATTTCTCCTTTTCACTCTGGCTTTTATAAGGCGTTAACTTTTAGCCTAAAACCCTGTCTACTATTGTTTGTAGATAGGGATTTGCATCAAAAGGCATGGGTGGTTGCATGGGAACGCCCATGTACCGCCCAAGTGGAGATAACTAACGCAAAGCAGTGCTTCACTCTGCTTTCCATTACTTTTAGGGTACATTTCAGCGCAAAATGAGTATTTCAGTGGAAAGTAAATTAGAAAAAAAAAAGAAATTGTGCTGCTAAAGCAGTATGTTTGTAAATCTACCCTTAAGAGTCCTACAGAAGTGGGAATTTCACCAATTTATTGAGGTAAAAGTGGGAAACAATATCAATAACAAACAAATAGTATGTCCACCCTCTCCCAAATTGTTGCAGTGAGTGGGGGGGATTAATGTTAATGCTTTCATTTTTTTCGTATGTGGAGTAGAGTATACTTTAGGAAGGTAGGTTGCCAGCTCTGCATGTCTGTTACATCTTTTAAAATCACATGCATTAATAAATTACTTACCCTTAACTCATCTAATAAGGTGGTGATGGAAATATGGCTGATAAACGAGAATTCAGGAGTAGCTCTTCCTGTGGTGAAATTAGAATTTTACAATCACCGGACATGGATCTTGACTGACCTGGATAATTTGCATGCTAAAATGATCCAAAGACTGTAGATGTATTTGATGAGGGAAAATTTAATTTGCTTTCTGGGGTGGACCAATCAACAGTTTATATTTGATGTCTGAATTTTAAGGAATACTAAAAAATACTAAGACATTGCTATGGGGATATGCCTGACCCAACCTATTTAGTACCCCTATCGTAGAAATCGTAAGAAATATTCTGGATACTTCCAAGCTTTACACAGAATGTAACACTTGATTATACAGTGAATCACCCAATAGGAAAAAAGCATCACCTCATCCTATTTTTTTTGTAATGGCGAGAAGCATCCATGTGCTTTAATTGAAAGACTATTCTGTATATTTAGAATCATTCTAAGCAACGAAGATCACCTTTCAGCCATTAAAGAGCACTATTGAAAATAAATGCAGAAAAGAGATATTGGTAGGTAGAATTAATCCAAAGGTAAGCTGAGGTTTCCTTATTTAGTAGCCTTCGTTCTGATAGATGCTTTCAGTCCCCGATTCCTCAGCTTGTGAATCTCCTCGGATGCCACACTGGATCTGTAACGTTTTGTAATAGCATCTGTACCCCAAGAGGTGGCCCCATCTGCCTTCTTTCAACTCTGTTCTGCGCAAGACATGACAAAATTGAGTCATATATAGGAGAGACCCCTGCATGCTAAGATCAGTTTTTTTCTGTGTCCTTCAACAATGATAGGGTTTTCCACTCCTTCAATTTTCTGGTTCTGTTATAAAAAAAAATCCCAAAAAATTTTGACAGTGTGAAGGGTTGTCAGTTCTAAAACTAAAAGTTTCAAACTGTGCCACAAACAGATGAAGTCATGGACCCCCACAACATCTGTCATTGGTGCTTCAGCATGAAGCATGATTCCAAGTCTTACGACAAATGCTCCCTGATGCATCTGAAAGCCATCAGGCAGCAAGAAGCTAAACTGTGTCACAGAGGTCGCAGAGCCGTCCCTAGTCCTGTTCCCTGTACTCGAGTAAGTCCAACACAAATTCGAGAGACAAGCTGAAAAGAAAATCATTGTAAGGGTTATTGCTTTGTCAATACTACTGCTTCAGGAAGGGATCTCATAGTTAGCACTCAAAAGGTCCAGCTCTAGCTTTGGTATCAGGCTTGGATATGATTAGAGTTCTGGAGCCAATGCACCCTTAGCTTTGCATGGCATTGTTGATTCCTGAAATAATCGCAAATCGAACCTTTCAAGGAAGCAGTGTTGCAGCTCTTTCAGATGGTTTTGGGACCCTCACGTGTGCCTTTGGGATCCACAGTCTGGCTTCCACTGGTTGGTACTCCCAGAAGGCAGAAGAACCTTCTATGAACTCAGCCTATACTACTTCCAATACAGAGTAGTGCATCAACTCCTTTGCCAAAGGCTCTGACATGTATTCCCTTGTTAGTGCCTTCCTTGCACTAGAAGATTCAACCCCAGTTTCTGTTCCAACTCCAATTACAGATCTGAAAGTGACTTCAGACCCATGTTATGCAAAACAAACCACAGGGACCAAACTCAGTTTAAACTCAGTTTAAAGAAGACACTACTATTTCCATGCCTCTGAGTCTGAATCTCAGTAGGATGGAGGCCCTTTTTGCCTCAGATTATGATATCCTTCTAAGCCTTGAGCACATTCCCCACAGTAAAGATAGTCATAAGAAGATGGACCACTTGCTTTCAACTCACTATACTGATGCTGGCTTGTATCTTTGTCTCCAAAATGAGCTTCTAGGTCTTGCGCATATTCAACACAGTGAAGATAATCTTGAGAAGGCGGAACACTTGATTCCACTCACTACACTGATGCTGGCTTGTATATTTGTCTCTAAAATGGCACACGTAGGCGTGGACACTATACTAGAGACTGAATTGAATTTGCTCTTGAGGCCACTAACAGAAGGAAGTTCTTTTGCAGTGGTGGTAGGCAGAACCACAGATGTGCTACATTTGCATCTCCTACAGTGGAGACTGAGGGCAACCTTCTAACTAAAGTTTTGCAGCAAAGCGTTTGACTTTATTGCTCTTACTGCCATGTAATGAAGCTCTGACTGAGCCCTTGTTGGGATGGAAAATTCCTCTACGTGGTAGTTGAAGTGTACCCCTGCCCTGAGTACCCAGCTGTTTTGTTTTCTGGATCCCTATTGCTGATTTTGTTGTCATAGGAAAACAAGTATCGTGTGAGTGCCATGACATAGGCTTGTCTTATGGATTGTGTTCTTGTTGGGCAGGAAGGGGTTCCCAAAGCTCTACTCTCACAGTAGTTGAAGGCTACTGCCTTTACCAAGATTTAAGGAGCGTGGTGTGGTGGTGGCAGCATACTGTGTGGTGATGAGTATGAGGAATAAAGTCCTTTTTACCCTGTGTCACTGGAGCGAGGCCTGGAGGCTTACTCACCTTTTTAAAGTTCTGCTGCTGTGTGCATAACTCCTTTTTGGCATACATCAGTTAGATGTAAAGGGTTGCAATGTGCACAAATGGTGATTCTGTGCTGGATGTACGTGTGCCTGGGAAGGTACAGTACAAGGATAGAGCAGTGCTGTGCAGTGCATGCATAGTGAGTGTGTGTACTGGGTATATCTACACCTAAAAGGGACACATTACATAAGAAACGTAGGGCCATATGTACGAAAGCTTTTTCCCATAGACACAGAATGGGTAAAATCCTTTGGTACATCTGGCCCCCAGTGCTGTGCAGTGCATGTGGAGTAGAAGCATATGCTGGGTGTATATGTGCTTGCGAGATGTACAATACATGAATGGTGAAGTGTCTTTTTCCATTCATAATGCATCTTTGCAAGTATTGCAGACTTTTAATTTCAAATGAACTGTTCTCAAGAAATTGCTATTTCATATCTTTCTCAGTCTGCCAGTGCCATTCTTTTAACCCCAAACAAGTATGCATACTAATATTTATCAACATTTTGTGTGCTGGCTGTGCCTCATCTAACTTGCCTTTACTGTTAGACATACCCATGGCTTCTACTGGGAAACCTACCATTCATACACCTTGAGGGAAACCACCCCTCCTAAATATTTCTGCACTCTTACCTGGAGGGGAACCACCCCTCCTGAGGTATGCAAGAGTGCCTGGTCCTTAGTAAGTAAACTTACAAGGGGACACGTATAGGTCGTTAACCTTTTGGATCTCATGGAGTATCCTAGCTATGTAGTAATTGATGAACATCAATTATCAATGTAATAAGTCAACAACCACTAAGAGAATCATTATGCATGAGACAATATATCAACATTTCATGAATAACCACAACCCAATTATACATTTTATCAATTTTATTTCCCTATTAGTTACAATACTAAGTCATCAGGTTAGATCAAACTTTATTTAATCAACTCAGAATTAGTTCGTTAATGACCACCAATAACATAATCTAATCAGAACTTGAGAAAACATATGCTTGAAAGCTTCAGCATAAGCCAACAAAGATGAATAAAACAGCATTAATAGCAGAGTTCAGCTATCAGTCCGTCAATCATTTGTCACTGTCAACGTCATCCAAAGGACCCTTACCTAAACCAGATTAGCATTTAGCATGTGGGACTTCATGCAAAAACAATCTAGAAAATGTGAATTTGTAAAACATCTAGCTAAGAAAAAACTATAAAACAGTGCAGTTGGTATCTAGAAAGAAAGGCATAAAAGTTAATCAGTCATATTGTCATAGCTACCTATCCACGAAATGGATCAGCAACAAAGTCAGTCTTCGTCCTCAGGTCATCAATCGATCAGCAACGCATCAGGCTCTCAAGAGAGTGCAATGACAGAATCTCAAACCGCGTCTCTTGACGTCATTAATTCTCCCCTCGAATCTCACATCTGCCCTCGCATCTGAAGTTTTAGCCCCTTGTCATGACTTTTTATTAGAGTTTTTCAGTCCATCCTCCTAATTCCTAGTTGGTCAATCAATCGGCAGATATGACTCTAACCTATAATATTAATTTTACAAATCTATGAGTTCTAATATTTCTCCATCCCCAATTAGCTGATTGGTTCGCTGTACGATGCCCTCATCATCCGGCTCATCAGGTATCGAAAATGTTACATCTTCTTCTCCAGTCAGTGCTTCTATTGTTCAAGTCGTGGGAAAGTACATTGAGTCCGTCTTACATCAAACTTGTTACATTTCCTAGTCCCTCATCTCCTGTTCGTCAGTACATTGCAGAAAATTCTAGCTAAGCAGAGTTTATTAACGGATGCAGTTTAGGGACAGTTCAATGTACCAGCTTCTCTGTAGTGCTCTAGAAATTCAGCGTCTGTATGAGGCCTGGAAAAACTAGGCCACACCTTCGGCTAAGTTAATTCTACAATATAATGCAAAACATAAGTTATGCATCTCAATATGACATTTTACTACATTATCCTTATACATTTTCATTATTTCACACATTTCGTAGCTCTGTTAGTACAAGTTCGTAAAAGTGGCTGACATACCCCGTTGTACGTGTACATTAATTTTTCTCTATGATTAATTTATTTATGAACTTTTGTAAATCATAACATATAAGCATTTATTAATAATTTATAATTAGCATATCTGCGTCAACAGGTACCTCTACACTTACAACTTATAACGGGAGAAATCTGGCACTGTTCATCTATCTCCTCGACCTGTGAGATTACCTGGGAAAGGGTAAGGTCTTCAATCACACTTGCTTATGACCTTATGTAGTCTTTCATACCCGGGAGGGCTTAACCCTTCGGTAGACTCACTCAAACACCTGGAGGGAAAAGCCCTTCCCCAAAGGAAAACACATGAATCTTTTTCCTTCCCCAGTCTGCCCCTTTAAACTCAGTCTATGATGATGGGAAAACCAGAAAAAACTTGACATGCCTTTTATCTCTCACAGGTGACCTGACTTCTGTCTGTCTCTCTTATTCCTTACTTAATCATTTTTTTCCTTCATCCCCTGTGGTCACTACGTAAAAATTACTATGGTTACACATGTGTCACTTGCCAATGCAGCTAAGTATGGCCCACACACAGCGGTCAGAATATTAGGGGAATGTCCCTCCTTTCTGTATGCGTTCCATTTCTGCCGGGATCTCCACAGTTCGGCTGCTGCAGCTCCTCCAATACCGAAGTGCTGATCGAGTGACAGCATTTCTCCACCAGAACGCTCAAACTTTAATTTAAATTCATAAATAGGATCATTCTTTAACAGCAAAGTTTTATTCAGCTAAATGAGATTAAATCCCCACCTGCTTTTCACAGAAGCCTGTCGGTTGATTGAGAATGTCAGCCCTTGAACATTTAGGGGTCTGAAACACAAAGGTAACTTACACTTTTGAGTACATTTACTGTTTTTCAGTATTCACAAACTGCACTTTTGTAATAACTTACACTTTTGTATCATTCATTGAAAACCATAATATGCACCAAATTACCTCTTCAATCTGTACTAGGAAGTGTGGCGCTAGCAAACCTACATGACACATGCTCTGGACGGAGGCATTACATGCATTTCACAGTTTACAGGAAACATACGATTTTGGTCTGGGTACTTTATTACTTCACACAGCAATTGATAATTTGGAACTGGCGACCTCACAACCACTTGAAGTACTACTGACCCATGGGCTTAATAGACACACTGTCACTGCACTATACCCAACACTCATGCCTATCAACACACACAGGGAACAGAACATCTCAGAGTGTGGTTGGAAGGCATGCTGGGCAAAGGCTTATATGGCCAACAATGGAAAAAATGCTTAGCCGCTGTCAAGGGGATAGCCAGGAATTCCAGGCTGCTATACATATAATTAATTTATCTACCCCACGCTTATCCAACCCCACAGAGGATAGTCCATGTGTTTCCAGGTGTGGGGATGGCATGCCCTATGTGTGGAGAGGAATTCACTGATTTCTCGCATATGGCGTGGCACTGTACAGTCATAATGAGATACTGGGAAATTATTCTCCAATACATATCAGACTTCACAGGCAGGCTGACACTGAGAGGCCTTAACATGCATGTTGGGAATAATAGATTGCTTGAAAAAACAAAAACATATTTCTCATTTAATTGACTTGACACCAGTCCCGCAAAATGAGAGGGGCAGAGGCGTAGGCTACTCAGAGTGTGATACATATCTGGAAAAGCTGGAAGCTAAATCAGGACCCCTCAAACAGCCCACATGCAGTGTTTGTTGCTGTTGAATACAATCAATATATAACTATTAATTACGTACACTTTTGTAGTGACCTTTCTTTTGTAGTAAGTCCAGCACTACAAATTACCAACCACTGGCATTGAAACGCCCTCCTTTAGAAAATAAGGAAGGTTGGGACCTGCTGAAAAAGTGTAAGTTGATACAGAAGTGTAGGTTACCACAAAAGTTCAGTTTGTGAATACCTAAAAGTACCAAACTTACTCAAAAGTGTAATTTATCACTAAAGAGCAGTTTAAGAATAGCACTTTGTAGTAATTTTCGTAGTAACACTATAATACTAAAAAAACACTACTACAAAGTGCAGTTTGGGAATCTGCCAATATTTTCTACTTCGGAACCCCTGGCTATCACTCATTGTCTTCGCTTGTTGTTCTAGAGCCCATAACAAGGAGAATATAATTGGGAGACATGGCCCCAGTAATGACAAATACATTTGAGGAGGTTGGTGCTGTTCTCCAGAGTTATGTTAACCAAGTGTTCAATACTGTGGCATGTTATAGTACTCACTGGGAATGTTATCTGCATTGTAAAGCACAACTAGCATTAGTGAAAATTGGAAAGTTTTTAAATACAGTTTTACAAGGGGTTCACTGTCTTTTTTAGGGGCAAAAAGTAAACACATAAGCCTTGGTTACAAGATTGGTGATAAAAACGAGCAAGGTTGCAGATAGGGTTAATACTGATAACATGGGGTTTGATAAATAATGGATTGTGAATTTTTACTGTGCACTGCAGAATTGTTATGTAGCGTGTGTTAACTACCAAATGTGTGTTATTTAGCACATGTGGTAAATATTAAATGTTATTTAGAGCATGTGCTAAATACCACACCAGATACATAGCACATGCACAAAACGTCAGGAAGTGGCCAATTTCAGGAATTGGGAGTTCTCTGGAGAACAGAAACAGCCAGAGCAACACACAAAAGGACCTTAGGACACCCATGAAAGTGACAACTCCTTCCTGTGTGGGAGCTGTAAATCAAAAGTTTCAGCCATGAGAGAGTGTAAAAAAGACACTGAATGGTGGGAAAAGTTTCTATTTTAAGGTCACCCCAACCTAGGGTAGGGACCAAGAGATGACCTAGACAGGAGGAGCGTGTTGTGCTGAATGGTTTGGTGGTGGTCCCATTGTCGTAGGACCACCACAGGCTGAGTTATGGGCAAACATGTTTTGAAAAAGAAATGCCCCGCAAAGCATTATGGGGTAGTTTCCCGAGTGCAGTGAATATTGTTGTATTGGCTCTCCTGCTGTGCCGGGAAAGCTGCTTTGTATTTTTCAACTGCTAAACATGTAACGCAGTACTGAGGTAAAGCGCTCCTCTGGTCGAGATTGTGCTATATGAAACTTCACGTAGTCATGTAAAGTGCTCTTCCAATTAAGTTTGCGCTATATGAAACTTTAGCGCTCCTCCGGTCGAGTTTGCGCTTTATGAACCTTTTAAAAAATATATTAAATAAAATAAAAAGAACCCCCCTCCAGCTTGCAGTCTTTGGGCACACACAGACACCGCAAGGAAACAGCGGCATGCCCAAAAGAAGGAAGAGTAAGAAACCACATATGGCCACGAAGCGTAAAGCAGCAGGCACAAGAAAAATATAGTGTGCCACACTAAGGCATTGCTAGATAATCCATGTAACAGGGTCAGTCTGCAAGGTGTAACAAAGCAGCCTCAAGGGGGGGGATAAAAATAAAGCTTTCGCCTATGAAATCAAAGGAATTTTGAAAGGCAGGCCCAGGAACGAATAAAAGGGATGGGCGTGAGATGGACATGGTTAAAGCCCACAGAGTAGATTAGATCATGTCGAAGCGCAGTGCAGCGCTTGTGCGCTGCTAAGCTCGGTCTAAAAAGGAACTAAGGGCCAGATGTAGCAAGCTGTTTGCGACTCGCAAACGGTGAAAATCGCCGTTTGCGACTCGCAAATGCGTGTTTGCTATGCAGAAATGCATTTTGCGAGTCGGAACCGACTCGCAAAATGCAGTTACGTGTCGCAAATAGGAAGGGGTGTTCCCTTCCTATTTGCGAGTCGCAGTGGTATGCAATTCCATTTGCAACCGCGTACGCGGTCGCAAATGGAGTCGCAGTTACCATCCACTTGAAGTGGATGGTAACCCACTCGCAAACGGGAAGCTGTGACTGGACCCAAAATTATTTTTTCAGAGCAGGCAGTGGTCCAAGGGACCACTACCTGCCCTGAAAAAATCCGAAACTAAAGGTTTCGTTTTTTTTTTCTAAGTGCACCTCGTTTTCCTTAGGGCTACACTTGGAAAAAAAAAACTTCTTTATTTAAAAGCAGTCACGGACATGGAGGTCTGCTGTTCCCAGCAGGCCTCCATCCCCGTGAGTGCCCAGAGTCGCTATGGGGGCGCAAATTGCGACCCACCTCATTAATATTAATGAGGTGGGTCTTTGCGACCCCATAGCGACTCGCAGAAGGTGTCTGAGACACCTTTCTGCATAGCAAATTGTGACTTGCAATTTGCGAGTCGCACGGACTCGCAAATTGCAAGTCGCAATTTGCTAGTTTCCTACATCTGGCCCGAAGGGACAAATTTACAAGGCACTAGCACCACTGGAGTGTCACTTTTAGTGACACTCCGGTGGTGCTATTCACTGCAACATTTTTACAAGGAGGCGTTAAGCCATTTTTTGTGACTTAACGCCTCCTTGTAAATATGGGCCCCTGTGCCGGAGTTTTCTGCGGCAGAGGAGCAAGCAATGGGTGTTACTGTGGGTGCGCCACAGCAACACCCATTGCTTTTGACGCTGCCCCAGATTTATAAGAAAATGTAAATCTGTGGCAGCACCAAAAACTAATACCACATCAGGGGTGGCGTTAGCATGGCACAACGAGGAGGAATACTTTTATTCCTTCTCATTTTTTGCTTTCTCCATGTGTGCTGCATTCTGCAGCACACATAGAAGGCACAAAAGGCCCAGAATGAATGTTTAGGTGCAGGAAGGTGTCCCTTACTGCACATAAACAATCAATCCCCTTAACGCAGACACCCTTGCACTATGGTGAAAGGATGCTTGGGTTGGCTCAGGCTGCTAAATTCAGCCACGTGCCGGGGGAAACACAGGGGTGCACTGTATTTTTGTAAATACGGCGCATTCCTGCGTTTCAAAAGTGCTGCTGCAAATTTTGTTGCAGCGCTGTGCCACATTTTTTGTAAATCCGAGCCAAAGTATGCAAGAAAATAATAAGCACCAAATGCTATTCGTTGTTCCACTCTCCTAATTTTGTGAAGCATATCTTAACATAAAGAAAAATGCAATATAAATTAACATTGCAGAATCAGGACTCTAAACATATAAAATCAAACATATTTTAATGCTCTGTTTCTGTAAGTCTTATCCTTACCACAATGCCTAATACTTGTTTATTCACTCATACCAGTACAATAATTAACATGTCTTAAGATTTTTTTAATTCTCTTCAAAATAAAAAATAGCACTCTTTGCATATAGAATACATCCCCACTATGTGTTTAACTCCAGCAGAAGAGATATTATCAGCCTCGGTTTGGTTTCCTGAATGATTTCCTCTTCCTGTTGCTGGAAGCAGTATGGGGGGTGGTGGGAGAGGATAGTATACAAGCAGCTGCTTGGTTGGGGGCCGGGGCTGTGTCTGGAGAGTGGTATGGTGGGAACTCAAGGGCCTTGAAAGCTGATAGCTCCGGGACCTGCCTGTTTTCATTACATGTGGATGTTATTGGGATTGACTGAAATTGTGACAAGGTCTGTTGTACTGTAAAGCTCTCAGGAGGTGATGTTACCAGACATGGGGGTGCATTCCGTCTTGTAGTTTCTCCACCTTGGTCTCTTGGATAAGGAGGTGGGTGACTCCTGGTCTGAATCATTAATTCATCACAAAATCTTCGGAATAGCAAAAGGCTCTGTCTTGTGCTTTCTGTCAATATTTGTCAAGTAAGGCAGTGATTCTGAGAAGATAGGCTGCGCAGACAGGGCGCAAGCTCCGGTGATTGGCACTGTTCCATGTGTCTGTCTGGTTAAACTGTCATACACTGGCAAATTAGTGCTTGTTTGCAATGCAAGAGAAGAAAGAGATGTTGCAATGGTAGCAGGAGACTGAGAACGTCTGTCATTATCACCCACATAGTATGGCAGTGCGAGAGCTGTCATTTCATATTCACTTTAATAATCAGGACATGTCCATCACAATGTCCTTATTCGCATTACTTTATTATTGCTGCTCACATCTTCTGTCATTGCAGAATTAAGACCGTCTCTTTTTTCAAAACGTGTCACATTATTATTTGCCTTCAATGACATTAAATATTCGAAAATTATCCAAAATTTCGGTACCTTGTTGAGGGAATTTCAAAACTTTCCTATGCTTTTTTCACAGTCTCCAATTTTCACCCATCTGCAAATTGCAGAATCCAGATATAGCAGGCAGCCCCCCACCTTTCTATGTTTGGGGACCTCTTTAGATTTCAGAGCATCCATTCTCTTTCTCACTCTCACGCTGATGTGGACTGGGGAAGTTCAGAAACCACAAAAGCCCCGTGTTCCGCGGAGAGTTCAAGTACGGGAATGTGCGAGCACGATTGGGTGTGCTAACTTCTACTCAAGTCGCACGGTGGAAACAAATACTTTGCTAAGTGGGGCCGCTAGACTAAACTGAAGTTATCTATGAAGAGAAAACATTCAAAGAAAGGGAACACTGGTTTCTACTGAAGCTGCCCATAGAAAACATTCGTTCGACAGAAAGGGAATTCTAACTTCTACATGAAGTTGCCCACGGAAACATTTACTCCCAGGAAAGGGAATGCTAACTTTAGTAAAGCTGACTATGGAAATACATATACACGACTCGTCCTGTTTTGTACCGAAACCACAATCGTGAATTTAAAAAGAGACAGGTAAATTTCGAAGACTGTGGGATTCTTGTAAAGCATTTACTAAACCCATAATGATTATTAGGACCCCTCAGCAACCAGAATGTCCCATGGCTCCGCAATGCATACATGATAACATTATAATACCGCTCCAATGAAATACATGTGATCTAACACAGCCAACACTGTGGTAAAATAAGAAAATAAACAGTGCAACGGATGCTAGTCACAAACTACTTCAAAAGTCATTGGTTAGTGACTCCCGTCAGCAACATGAAAAGAGCACATCTTTCCATATATATTTGTCAAAATTCAGGCTGTGGGTGTGTCACCTTAACAAGCGCGTTCCAGTAAAATGTATCTAATATCTTGTTCTGGGGCCTAGTTACTTGAAAAGGACTGCTCTTTTAAACGACAACCACACCTACTTCTCGGAGTCTCATGGCACCTTAGTTCTTCCTCTAAATTCACCCCATCCCATCTTTGCATAATGACACCTTACTAGCAAAGAATGCTACATGTCCTAACTGCCCCTTCTGACCACATCCTGTTCCTTTCTGCAGTTACCATTGCTCCTAGGCCTTTTGCTAAGCAAGGGACATGGGGGGTTATTCTAACTTTGGAGGAGTGTTAATCCGTCCCAAAAGTGACGGTAAAGTGACGGATATACCACCAGCCGTATTACGAGTTCTATAGGATATAATGGACTCGTAATACGGCTGGTGGTAAATCCGTCACTTTTCCGTCACTTTTGGGACGGATTAACACCTCCTCCAAAGTTAGAATAACCCCCATGGTGTTGCAATAGTAACTGTAATTATATCCTCCACACCCCATAGGAGGAGCCTTCTTGTAAGGTATACCTCACTTAAAATTTCAAAGAACTGTTGAGTTTCAATACACTGTATTCCCGTTTTCAATCCCCTCGTTATACCATGACACCAAACAATGGCTCGTTTACCTCCGTTACATTGGGCACGCACCCAGCAGTGACACCAAAGGGCCCTCTTCAAATCATATCAATTAAGCAGGCTTGAAGTCCCCTCCCAACAACACAGTTCAGATTTTTCTAGAATGCCTAATATCCTCAGCCTCTGTAGGCAGTGGAGCGCCTTAAAGGCTACTGCTAAGTAGGAATGAGCATGGGCCTTTATTTCCAAAAGACATGCTCTATTCGCTGGCCACCACGCTCAATTTTCCCATCTTCAGATGCCATCAGATCTTCTGCCACCAGGTTTCCTTAAATGGGAGAGTCGTCGTACACCCCATCTTGTCAAGATTACCCGTTCAACTACAAGCAACATATAAGATATTCTTTCTTCGAGAGCCAACGAAGCAGAATCACCTCCGCATAGAAAATTAGCTCAGAACCGGTGGCATCTTCAGATAACAGAAGGCTCATCTACCAGAGGAAAGCAGGGTGTGAGCATGATCATAAAATGTTAGCGAGAGTGCCCTTCCCTCCACAGCACAGACAGCAGTCAATACTTTCGGAGCAGTCAATAGCATGGTGGGGTGTCAGCGTATAGTACCATTGGTAAAATATTTTATATAATGTCTCCTTCCCACAGGTTGAGTTGCAAAATTGTTATTCCTTACCAAATACCTTTCCATTGTTCATTGTCTAAGCCTGGCCAAAGTTCCTTCTGTCACACTGCCTGGAAAGGGGGTATTTATTCCACCTTCTATTGTAAGTATAGCATAGGATCGTGAAAAAGTATGGGCCTGATTCTAACTTTGGAGGACGGTGTTAAACCGTCCCAAAAGTGGCGGATATACCACCTACCGTATTACGAGTTCCATAGGATATAATGGACTCGTAATACGGTAGGTGGTATATCCGCCACTTTTGGGACGGTTTAACACCGTCCTCCAAAGTTAGAATCAGGCCCTATGTGTCCTGCCAATTGGGCTGAACAGTATTTTTTTACAGGGCATAAGGCTCCCTGCGGCATTGGTCTTAACCAACAGATTTTGTATCCAGCGGCGTCATTATGTTTATTGGTACATTTCTTTCTCATTTAACCTGAAGACGCCCTTCACCTGTTTGAAGGACTTGGCTTTTTCGACAGGGGCCTCCTAGGACAGTGCAGCCGCCTTCCTTGTATTCCACAAAGGCCTGCCTGCCAAGACCCAGACTAAAGTTTGTATTGCCCATAGATGGTTAAAGTAGGAGAATTAATTCAGTCCACAACACCTATGTGCTCGATTCCACTTTCACAAGCTTACCCACTATGGGTCTCTCTGACTTTTAGGCAATCACAGCCCCTCCCAAAATGACCTCCTACTCATTGTGTGGTCGATCATACATCACACCTACTCAGTCTCTTGCTCCGTTCCACTCATATATGTAGCCCATCACCTACGCTTGGTGATATTTTACCAGGTCTGGCGCTCCCTGCCGCAGGAGTTAGTGACTGAGTTTCGTTCTCTTCCTCTGTCAATCAATCTGTTAGAATAACCCTGTAGTTGAGAGGATTTTTTCATTGAAACTCAGGTGAATCACCTGAAAGGCGTATAGGATTGTATACGTTAGTGCATCTGAATGGATCAACTAACACCCAGGGGTCCCCCAACTCCACTGCTTCATGTCTATTCTGCAACTTAGCCCTATCTAAGGAACATCAATCTATCACACCATTGCAATTGACACATCTCTTTATGCAGTGCAGAATGTCTCTCAGCTGTTGGGCCGCTAGTTATTCACAATACGGTTTGAGTCCTGTTTTTCAGCACCTCATTCTACACCTCTGGGGGCCTGGGGATATCATCTGTTTCATCCGACCCTCCTCTGGCTGACTGGTTGATTGCCTGGGAGTCACCTTGTATCCCCACATTATTGCCTTGGAGTCATCTTGTCTCCCGAGTTTCGCCCCTGTAGGCACATCCCTGTGTTCAGTTCCCAAGACAGGGAAGATATCACAATTTTTTTTTTGCTGTGCAGTAAACTGTAATCTCCTTTCTGAGTGGCTCAGCATTCATCCATCACCCCTAGTTCCCTGCTGAATGCAACGAGTATCCCTGTCACTTCCTAAGTATCTGCATGTCATGGCATTTCACTCTCAGGCAGCCAGATCTTCATATCCTCGCCTATTCACTGAAATTGGTTCCTCCCTTTTCTGGCTCCTGGCTCTGCAAATCATGTCAGTGAGCCAAACCCATGTGTGCAATGTCTCTCTGGGACCCCACCATGGCATGAGATCCAATCATTCTCCACAGTCACCCAAACTCTGTCACAGCTAACATGCGGACTAAGACCATACCTACCACATCTCACTACTGCTGTCATAATCCCAGGCGATGGTACATCCCCTCCTCCAATACGTGCAGATCAGTTGCAATCAGGCTCAGTGTCCACTCAGTCAAGGCATCATGGATCTCAGTTGCCATCATTATCTTGGCCCACCAAGGTGACCACTAACTCCTCCTGACTTCTTTGTCTTGTCGCGAGGCTGGTCACGGCTTGCCCCAGACCACCAGTTGCCGACTACTGTCTCACCAGGGTCCCAGGACCAGACAGCCACTTAAAAATGAGTCTAAAGGTGATGAACCAGGCAGGTCAGGTGCTAAGTTCCCTGTAGCAGAGGAGGCACTTGCAATAACATGTCCACTTCTGTCTTGTTGTTGGCTCTGTCTTGTTGTTGGCTTCTACAGAATGGCTTAGACTAGATCAATGACTAAATGCTTCTCTACTACATGCCCTAATGAAGGGAGCAATCAGGGTGAATGGGCGGCTCCAGTTGCCAATTCTACCTACAAAGTGGGAGCAGAGGAGCCAGTGAAAAAACTTTTATGAATTATTTTGCACAAAAATATACTAACACTCCATTAATCCCTGCCTCAACTGGCTCTCCCACTAAGCCGGTCAACCTTCCTCTTCCAAATCTGTCTCTTTGTTGACCAGATTACATTACTGAATTCCTACTGACATTATCTAATCCTGTTCTCCGTACACATGCTATGAAAGAAGATAAAGTAATCATTGAGCATACTCCATTAATGTTGTTCCATGGAGAACAAGCTGCCCTCGGATCTTAGCGTAGCATGTCTCCTCTTGGGTTACTTCTCCATGGCCTAGATCATACGCAAAATGTATTAATACAAAAAATGCACATCATTGGTCTTGATGCAGAGGAAGTGCCATTAAACGCACAACTATGTGGTTTGCCTGGAGATTTAAAAAGTGTGCAGTGCAGAAGGTCGCGGTTGTTACATTAACCTTGCTTTCAAATAAACTTGAGATACAAGTTGATCTGCTGCAGACTTAAGCCATTTACATAGTTGCCACAGAAAGTATACTAAGCAAACTATCTTCATTAATTGATTAGATGAGGGACAAGGTCAAAATGAAAAGCACAGATTGTGAACGCTCCTTTATTTTAGGTATGCACCGTGTTTTTAGTGGTTGTGGAGTATTTCGAAGAAGACCTCCGTAAGACTCAGAACAACTTTGTAAAGAATTATCATTCTTGCAGAAGCGAAGATAACTTGATTGTTCACTCAGTCCAAGTTCATAAAGATGTGAGTTTAGAACTGGGAAATAGCAAGATAAATAACTTGACAATTATAAAACTTGATGCCGACACAGGAAATTTGGATACAAAGGAGGACACAAGATTTTTCCAGCGTGTGCTTTCCAAAAAATGGATAGACTAAATAAGAAAGAAAAGGCTGTCAACTTTTTGTTTCAGTTTGGAAACCTATCACCCCACACTTAAAGCAAGTTTTTCTGCTTTTTCAAAAGAAGGTTAATAATAACGATAAGGCTCCCCAAGTTAGTGAGTAAGATAATGAGTTTAAAAATGGTGCTAGGCAAAGCATGCAGACAAGGGTGTGCTCACCATTGGATGATGGTTCTGTGCAACTCACTAAGAAGAATGGAATGGTGTGCAGAGTCCACATGGTTTATGGACAGACGCCCTGCGACTTAGAATTATGATGTGCTTCATGAAGCACTTAAGCAAAGGCACGAAGGAATGCAAGTCCCATAAGCCCACAGGAATCTCGCAAGATTTGCTGAAGTTGGCAGCGATCTTGATGCAGAGAGTATAAGTTCCTTGTGGTCCATAGAGTCCTTGCAAGGCAATCATGATGCAGAGATGCTGCAACTGGGACTTATTGTTGGAATCCTGCTATCTGGGAAAAAGAAGTATCTTGAAAAGAATATACTTGCACTTGTTTGAAGGAAGTCACCCATAAGGACTCCAAATTTTACAGCACATATGCTTATAAGGAGTCATGCATAGGGATTCCAAAGTCTATTGTGCTTGTTTGCTTCCAAAGGAGTCGTCCAAACGGAATTATAAACTCTGTAGCACTTGTTTGTCTCACAAGAGTCATCAATAGGATTTCGAGCTCAAC
Source organism: Pleurodeles waltl (assembly GCF_031143425.1). Taxonomy (NCBI): domain Eukaryota; kingdom Metazoa; phylum Chordata; class Amphibia; order Caudata; family Salamandridae; genus Pleurodeles; species Pleurodeles waltl. Next base: position 909,227,134 of record NC_090436.1, read on the forward strand.
AAGGAATCCACTGTATCTGTTTATGTATGTATGTAAACGGTATTTCTATAGCATGAATCAAGCCAAAAGGCAGTAAAGTGCTGTTAATGGTCAAATACAAGCATACATCAATGAGTGAGAGGAGATGGAGCTGAGCTGAGGATGGTTAATGCATCATGATGTAGTATTTTTAAAGAGGTGAGGGTTCTACTCTTTCCTAAATTGGAGCATTATTTGGGTGGACCGGATACCTATGGGGATATTGTTCCAGTTCCTAAGTGCATAGATGAAAAAGGTTGCTATCTTGTTTTTTGTGTTTTTTTGCACTTCTTACTTCACAGCCTGATGCTGTTCTGTCTGCAGGTGTGCCAAGATCCACCAAACATGGTCAGCTTCTCTGCAAGATAAACAGGGTGCTGTTGTGATAAGTTCGAAGATGGTGTTGGCCAGCAATAACTGTGTGGGTGCAAACTCAACTCAGTGACCCACTAGTGCAGATGAAGCCCAGTTGGGAAAGCAGATGTGCGACAACATCAAGTGTCTCTTTCTCTGTTTTTTTCCCATTCTCCTTTCCACAAGCCTACGTTAGAAACTCATAGTAGGATTCTGGAATTGGCTTTGGGCTTGGCAGGGTGGAAAATAAGCTTGGACCTAACAAAACCCCAGATATTCATGATTGTGTGCCCTGAAACGTACCTATAATAATCATCAGGGCAAGCTTACAATCAAGAATTCCCCACATACCCTGTAAAACCCAAGAACCACCTGAGGGATCGGCTGGGCTAAGGTGTTTGGGGCAATTCTAAGCAGGAGATATTGCTTTTGTATCGGATAAGAGTGCCCTGGACCTGCTATTTAAATATTTTGTGCCACCTGAAGTGTACACAGTAATGGTCTGTGGAAGTCTAGCAATATGTCATGGAAGTTTCTGTAATGAGACCTAAAGTATATTTAGAAAAGTCAGCACAAGACCTTTGGTGGTGTCTTTTCTTATTGCAAGCCCTCTCAAAGGCATTCAACTGGAGGGGAAGTAAACATTGATTTCACTAAACATGCCCCGTGGAGTTTTCTATACCTTAAACTTTGGGTGTAATCTTTAAGTAACCCCCAACACTGGTCGTATGAACCTTTGCTCGTCGACAAGGAGAAGTGAAAAGCAGCAATCATGTACTTCAATCCAATACCATATTAAATTGTTAATGACTCTTAGTCGAGTCAATAAAGAGAACTTTGAATGAATTAAAGGATTTTATTTTAAAACTTTTTAAGTTTTCACAATTTTATTATAAGAATTTGTCTTTTAAGTCTCAGCATTAAAAATGAATATAATCCAACAAACGATATTCCAATATAAGAAAGAATACAATGTTTGTTAAGATTACAGTTATTATTGTAATAAAACAGCAAGCATGTTCCATAAAGTACATAAAGTTCCTTAATCTAAATTATTTCAGAATGAGTATGAGATATGGTGTCAGTTCAGATATCCCATAAAAAGTTCTGATGAGAGAATTCAGTACATGAACATACAGCCTTTGCATATCGAGCTAGAAAGTATTCTCAGTTATGAATCCGCAAATCAGGAAATAGGCTAAGCAACCTCCCATGTAGAGAAGTATAATTTCAGCCAGCTCAGAGATGTGCTCCAGTAAAAGCAGGGAGAAAAGCCCCCTCTCAGAGAAAAGCTCGAAATAAAAGCCCTGCCTTACTCTAGGAACACACACTAATATAGACCACACAACATTCTGGATGGTAACAAGTGTCCTTTTGGCCTTCTGCAGTATCCAATAAGATTTTAGCAAACTCCTGGGAGTAGGTAAACTCCCCAAACTTCTCACTTCTGCACAATAGACCATAGAGGCTAGTCCTTGAAAAGTTACATTGTCACATGTTGCGGTCCCAACTGTTCTTCCCATGAATCATCCTTCCTGTTGACTCCTCTCCTCCCGGTGAGAACCTGACCATCAGTTGTCTAATACAAAACAAATGCCTATTCTCTGACTAACAGAAAGCTTCTGGAAAATTACAACATCTGAAGCAAGAGAGAAGAAAGCATCTTGTGCAAGCAACAACTCAATCTGAAAAACAGGCTTTTCAGTGCTAATGCATTATTTTCAGTTAATATGGCATCAACACAGTTAGGTTAACTTAAGTCAGTACATTGAAATTTCTCTTATATGCTTATAATATCTAAATATGATTGTTTACTATAAATTTGCATTCAAATGCACATTTTATCTTCACACATGTATTTATAAAAAAAAAATCACATTAGTACCCCAAAGTGGCTTCCATTTTTATTAAGCCTGAAGAGAAAGAAGCAAGCCTCAAACACAATCACATTTATAAACCAATTGAAACATCCAGTGAAAAAGTGAATGCATGTCACAGCCAAAAAGATTACACTTTACTGAGAATGTTTCAAGGGGGCTTTTTGATGCCTGGCAATATTTTGTAGTTGCTCAATGTTCAGTGTGACTTGGTACATTTATTTTCCCAAATATGGACATTTTGGAATTGAAGGCTGCAAACGGAGAAGGAAGTAATCAAATTATGGTAGTAACCTGGTCGTTACTCAAAACTGCTAATCTTGCGCGTAGTAAAGGAAAGGATTTTTGCCATTTTTTTATTTTGATATTTCACATTGGTCCTGTACCTATACCTGTTATTCTTTTTGGCTGCTTTTCTAAAAACCAAAGGATAAAATAGTAGTTTTACATTAGTGGACTCTGGAAATAGTTCAGTTTTAGGGGAGTAGTGTGGAAGAGTTTCTAAGATGGAGGCACAGACATAGAGAAATTATACTGACTGGGACTGGTTAAGTGCAGCCTTCTCTTCCACCAAATAAAATCAAATCTTACCAGGAAGAGAATGAGTAGTCTGAAGTCAAGTGGGACTTTGACGGTCTCAAATGCTAACATTTGCTCCTGGAATGTAGATAGTTTAGACATAATGATACCAGAGGACAGCTTAGGTTTAATTTTTCGATATATTTATACTTTTTGGTGCAAAACTGCACTAACGCAGTTTTGAACCAAAAAGTTTAGCACTGAGTTTGCACCATTTCTGAGCACCAGCTGGGAACCATATTTATGGAATGGTGCAAGCCAGTGCAAAGGGTAGGCTAGCATAAAAATAAATTACGTTAGCCGGGTGGGGTTGGCGGTATGGAAGAAGGGGTTTTGCACCAAAAAATTACGTTAGGCAGGTTAGAGTAAAAAAAAAAAAGACTCTAACCAGCCTAGTGTAATTTTCTGATGCAAGATCATCCATTCCATATGACTCCTGTCTTAAAAAAGACAGGAGTCATGCCCACCACCCCAATGGCCAGTACAGGGGACCAAGGTCCCCTGGGCATGGCCACTGCAGCCAGTACCATGTAGGGTGGACCATTTCAGGGCCCCCAATGGCACCTAATACTTACCTGTACTTACCTATACCTACCTAGGATGGAGTCCCCCATCCTCTACTGTCCCTCTGGTGTCAGTGGGGGTGTCCCTTGGACCTGGGGAGGGCACCTGTGGGTTTATTCCATGGTGTTCCACACTGGAAATAGGCCCACAGGTCCCCTAATGCCTGCCCTGATCCAGGCGTTAAATAATGGTGCAAAGCAAGCTTTGCACCATTATTTTACCCCTCCTCCCCCGTGCGTGATTTTAGCATGGGGGATAAATAAGGCCATAGAGTCATTTTTTGCACGGGAACGCCTACTTTGCATCTCATTGAAGCAAAGTAGGTTTCCACCTCCAAAAAAATGACTTTAACTCCATAAATTTGGCGCTAGACGGGTCTAGTGGCAAAGTATAAATATGGAGCTAGTTTTGCACTGAATTTGCGTTACAAAATGATGCAAATGCGGTGCAAAACAAGTAGAAATATGCCCCATAGCCTTGGATGCTTACAGGAGTCTTGGGCTATGAATAATCTTGCTCTCCCAGGATATTTTGAATATGCTCTCTCTTCTTTAAGTTGCCACTTGTTGTAGAGCAAGAGAATAATTATCCACCCACTCGTATGCCATTTCTACCTTGATATGATGAATTTGAATGCTGCTAATCCTAATTTCTTGGCTGTGAAACAAAATTGTCAGTCTATCAATCAATCAGTACGCGGCTTATCACCTGTGGGGTCTCAAGGCACTGTTGTGGGCATGCTGATCACTCGAATAGCCAGGTCTTAAGCTCCTTTCTGAATTGATTAAGTGATTCGGCCTGTCTGAGGTTGAGTGGGAGAGTATTTCATGTCCAGGCTGCGAGGTAAGAGAAGGATCTGCCTCCGGCCATGCTTTTCCTGATTCTGGGGATGGCAGCAAGATGAGAGGATCGGAGTTGCCTGGCAAGGGTGTAGAATGTCAGGTGGTGGTTCAGACAGCCTGGTCCAATGTTGTGAAGTGCCTTGTAGGTGTGAGTCAGTAGCTTGAAGGTGATGCGTTTATCGATGGGGAGCCAGTGGAGGTCTCTGAGGTAGGCGGAGATGTGGCTGTGGCGGGGATATCCAGGATGAGTCTGGCTGCTGTGTTCTGGATTCTCTGTAGCCTTGCTTGTAGCTTATTTGTGATGCCGGTGTAGAGTGTGTTGCCATAGTCCAATTTGCTGCCTCCCAGAGCGTGGGTGACTGTCCTTCTAGTCTTGGTGGGGATCCACTTGAAGATGTTACTAAGGAGGCATAGGGTGTGGAAACAGGCTTATGAGACTGTGTTGATTTGACAGTAATGGGAAGCGTGGAGTCCAAGATGATGCCTAGGTTGTGTGCATGGCCTGTGGGGTGGGGGCATTTCCTGGGGTGGCTGAACACTAGGAGTCGTCCCAGGCAGTGGGGGTGGAGCCAAGTACAAGGATCTCTGTCTTGTCCAAGTTGAGCCTGAGGCAGCTGGCTTCCATCCAGGCCGTGACTGTACTCATATCGTTGTGGACGTTTCTCTTGGCTGTTGATGGGTCGTCGGTCAGGGAGAGGATCAGTTGGGTATCATAGCCATAGGAAACAATGTTTAGTCTGTGCTGTCTGATGATTTGGTGAGTGGGGCCATGTAGACATTGAAGGGGGTCGGGCTTAGTCAGGATCCCTGGGGTACTCTGCAGCAGATTATTTGGGTGCTGAAGTGTACGGTGGGAGTCTGACACCCTGGGGTCTTCCAGACAGGAAGGAATGAATCCATTCAAGTGCTTTGCCCTCGATGCCGGGGTTGTGGAGTCTGGTGCAAAGGGTGGAGTGGGAAACTGTGTTGAACGCAACATAGAGGTTGAGGAGGATGAGGGCGGCCGTGCCACCTTGGTCTAGTATGGCACAGATGTCTTTGGTAGCTGCGAGGATGGCTGTCTCGGTGCCGTGGTTGCTCCTGAAACCGGACTGTGAGGGGTCTAGGATGTGGTTTGACTCGAGAAACTCTGTCAGTAGCATGTTGATGGCCTTTTCTGTTACCTTGGCTGGGAAGGGGAGCAGAAAGGTCTGCAGTTTCTTTATTTCCCTTGGGTCGGATGAGGGTTTCTTTAGGAGCAGGTTGATCTCTGCATGTTTCCAGTTGGATGGGAAGGTGGCAGGTTCAATGGAATGGATGACAGTCAGAGCTCTGGTGCGATGGTGGTGCTGACCAGGTTGAAGATGTGATATGGGCATGGGTCCAAGGGTGAATGGATAGAGTTCATGAGTTTCTGGGTGTCTTCTGTGTTAACAGGCGAAGAGGTCTTCAGAGGGGGGATGTCAAGGTGTCTGATCCAGGGTTCGTGAATTTCTTGACTATGGTGAATAGCTCCTTGCTGTTGTGTGTGCTGGTGCTGATAAGTTCCTGAATGGCAGATTTCTTGGCGGCTGTTGCGCTGGTGGTGCGTGTTGACTGCATCTTTGTAGGCTGTGTGGTCTGTGGTTGTTTTGCTGTTCCTTCATTTTCGTTCCAGTCATCTGCAGTTTTGTTTGGATTCTTGGAGTTCTGTTACGAACCAGTTCAGTTCCCTCCGGTGCTTTTTTCTGGCGGGTTTTCAGAAGGGGGTTATGGTGTTGATGTATTCTGTAATCCAGCGGTGCAGGTTGCGTGCTGATTCGTTTGCGTTTGTGGCATCCAGTGGGGGGGAGTGGCTGAAGGCATCTGTGAGCTGAGCTTTGGTGACTTTGCTCCAGTTTTTGCCTGGGTAGCAGGGGCATGGTGGCATGCCTTGGTCTTTGTAAAGGTGAAGTGGACGCATCGGTGGTTGGTCCAATGGTGTTCAGAGGTGTGCAAGATGGTGATGTTGTTTCCAGTCAGGGAGACGGGTTCAAAGGTGTGACCTGCTGAGTGGGTGGGGAGGTTGACTAGTTGCTTGAGACCGAGGGTGGCAAGGTTGTCCAGGAGGGATGTGGTGTTAGGGTGATTGCAGTTTTCAAGTTGAGGTCACCGAATAGGATGAAGTCGGAGGAGGTGAGTGCATGGGGGTGATGAGGCCAGTGAAGGTTTCACTAAACTGGGGCGAGAGTATGGGTGGTCTGTAGATGTGAGTGCCACGAAGGGAGGTGTTTGGGTTGGTCTGAATTTGGAAGTATAGGTGTTCCGTGGTGGATGGCTGGTTCTGCGTTTCGATGGTGGTTGAGAGGTGGCGGGTGTTCCTGTAGACTATGGTGATGCCTCTTCCTGGTCGATTGACTCTATCTTTGTGGACGATTTTGTAGCCATTGGGAATGGCGCTGGCGATGTCTGGGGCTTAGCTGGGGGAAATCCAGGTCTCCATGAAGAAGTCAATTTCAGGGGTGATCAAGTCGAAAAGGTCCCACGCTTCTATGCTGCGTTTGGCAAGGGAACAGGTGTTGATGAATATGCACTTGAGATGTCCGTCTTGGCTGTGGGTGGGGTAGTGTGGCGTGCGGCAGCAGGTAAGGGAGCAGTAGCAGGATAAACATCCATGAGTGTTCTTTGGATCGGCTTGGTGGCAGGCTGAGGATCTTCCAGGTTTGAGGGTGTGCCGAGCGCTGGCATTGTACTGGTGGGTGTTGCGGGAACCAGGCTCTGTGATGCTGGGTGCGGTCCAGGCACAGGAGGGCCTTTGGTGTGCCATCGGGCCGCCACCAGCGGCCGCCATTAAGAAGGGGAGGGAGGTGGGAGGGTAGGCTCAGCTGGGAGGTGGGAGGGTGGGAAAGTGCTTCACAGGGGGGGGTTGGGCCGCATGGGCAGCAGTGGCAGGGATGGAACATGGGAGAAAGAAGTGCAAAAGAGTGGGAAAAAGGAAGAAAAGAGACAAAGAAGAGAAAAAAGATGTCAGAAAGGCAAAGAGACACATACAGACAGGTAGAGATGGCCCACAGGCCATCCAGAATGAGGCGCAGGCGGATGCCTGCGGGTAGAAGTGGGCCTCGAATGAAGAGTCAGGTACGCTCTTAGTCGGGCCAGCAGCAGAAGCAGCAGGTGGAGCTGTACAGAGGGGGCGGGCAGACATAGTAATTTATGACCAATACAGGCCCCTAAGTTGATGATGAATGTTTATATTCAACCAGCGACTGATTATAAGAAGAAAACTACTGAACAGTTATGAGAACCATTAGCTCAAGTTAAGAATGACATATCATAATGCAGCTGTTCCACTAACTAATCCTTAATACTGTAGATGAAGAAAGAAAAATGGGAGTATGGCTTATGGAAGTCTTTTATAATCCAGAGAGAGGGACTCATGTTTTCCTGATTATATGAGAAATGTGAAAGACAGACTGAAGTAGTTGTGATGCATGATTCCAAAGAGAATCCTGACAAAATAAGGCAGAGAACTTTCCAGTGGAGCCCCAACTTTAACAATCCATGTTGAATCCCATCAGACCCAGTCTCAGAGGTACTGTGTCGTAGTTAATTCATAGTTCTGACTTGAGTTTGTGATGATGACAGTAAGAGATAGGGATATGAAGGAACAATCTATAAATTGCACAACCGTAGTTTGGACTCTTGCTCTGAGCAAGACTGCTGGTCTCAGGATGACAGTACTTTCGTTTGTAGGTGACTAAGGCGGTCATTCCAACTCTGGCGGTCCGAGACCGCCAGGGTTGGGGACCGCGGGAGCACCGCCAACAGGCTGGCGGTGCTCCCATGGGCATTCTGACCGCGGCGGTACAGCCGCGGTCAGTGACGGAAAACCAGCGGTGTACCGCCGGTCATCCGCTGCCCTGGGGAATCCTCCATGGCGGCGCAGATTGCTACACCGCCATGGGGATTCCGACCCCCATACCGCCATCCTGTTCCTGGCGGTTTCGGCCGCCAGGAACAGGATGGCGGTATGGGTTGTCGTGGGGCCCCCTAACAGGGCCCCAATAAGATTTTCAGTGTCTGCCATGCAGACACTGAAAATCGCGACGGGTGCAACTGCACCCGTTGTACCCCTTCCACTCCGCCGGCTCCATTCGGAGCCGGCATCCTCGTGGAAGGGTGTTTCCCGCTGGGCTGGCGGGCGGCCTTCTGGCGGTCGCCCGCCAGCCCAGCGGGAAACCCAGAATAACCGCGGCGGTCTTCTGACCACGGCAGCGGTATTCTGGCGGCTCCCGCCGGACCTGCGGTTACCGCGGCCGGCGGGAGTCAGAATGACCCCCTAAGTCTCTTCCTACAACTAGTTGTAACTGTTGTCCAAACCTTACCGGCTTACTAGCAGTACCTAACCATAAACACAATAGTCAAAGGTGATTAGTAGCAGTCGCTTACGCATGGACTCAAAGTACAATATCTCAGGGTTTGTCGTGGTTAAACGGAAATTACCCTTTTCTCACAGATTTATTATGTCTCATACAAACAAAGGCAATAACACAGATGCAGTAAAGTTATAATAGTTTTTATTCAACATAACTGCAATTTGTGATAAGTTGCATGAACTGCAATGATTAGGATAATGAATATACCAAGCAACAGTATTGTGAAGAGGAGAGTCATTGTTATAAAGACCCCCACCATTATGCAATATATGAAAGAAATATATGTATATGTAAAAGATGGAACAAGCCCTAATACCTCAAGGAGAGTAGGTCTAACCTCCTACCTAAAAAAGGAGAGCTGGGTTCGTTAAACCTAATCTGCCAAAGCCGTGTCCATGAGAGGAGCCCCCAACCCTCGTTACCTTGGAATGAGGTCTCTATTTCAGACTCCGCAGGGACACGAAGACTGGGTCAGTGTCAAGATGACTGCAGCATTGGTATCAGCGATGGTGGCGATGCCCTCTGGTCGGAATCCCTCTGATTATCTGTCTAAAAGTGTGTTGTATTTATACAGATCTACAAGGTCCCCTGACATAAGTGTTATTCATAACAATAGATAACAGGCATTCTTGGGACGGCAATTAATATCAACAATCCCTCGAAAGTATAGAGAGGGAAAATCCCTAAGTGTGAATGCCTACTGTATGTTTGTCTTTCGTGCTTGATCTTGACGCCTTGGCGCAGTGACACTGATAATAGAACCCATAACAAGTGGCCTAACTATAAACAAGGCCGCCATTTTAAAGGAAATAAATAATTAAATGGACTAAGACAGAGCAAGCTAAGTAGATTAAAAGTCACTGGGTGACGGGGGCACGAGTTAACAAGCCGACGGCTAAGCTAACTCCTGTTATCCCGTTAAAACAAACTAGGATTCACTACACCCTCCCCATTGCCGTAACAGGTATGATGAAGGTAAAGAAACCCAATCGCTAAAAAGCTGCTACTGAACTAAAAAGCCAAAAAAACTCAATGATAAAATAAATGCTGTGTTATAAAATTTGTTTAAAAAACATTACAGAGATATTAATATCAACCATGACAAGTATAGTAAACATTTAGTATAATCGCTACTTTTTAGAACCGGGAACTGGCAAGCAAATTCATCAAATTATGTGCTATATGCAGGATCTTGAAGAATGTCATCGAAGTCACCATTCAAGGATCTTAAAAATGAGTCAACATCGTCTGAAGTGAAATTGAGAGCTGGACGGACAAACGGATCCACAGAGCAGAAGTGAGCCATAGTCATCAGTGTATCTACACTCGCTGCAGTGTCCTCATCCATGTTAGATCGTATAACAGAAGGCTCATAGGTGGCCTCGCGGAGCAACCTCAGTCTCAAGGGGCATGACCGTGTATGAACCCTCATCGGGGACATCAGCAGTTCGTGGTCCACAGGAGATGTCGGTGCAACAGCAAGACAGACCATAGGCAGATGTTCAAAGAGACACCACATGCAGCGGAACACTGATTGTATGCACCACAGTAGAGGCCGGAATGACAATGACCAGTCAAATTCCAGTTTCACCAGCAAAGGTGTACCGAAGATCCGAACCATGCGTTCATGGCACAGCGGTGTTGACGGGAGCGGCTCCATTGCTCTGTGTCGCTGGAAAAAAAACAACCACTGCGAATCAGAAAAAATAGCAGTAGTAGTCCGCCAATTAAAGCCAAAATAATTGGAAAGCCACCAAACACACTGGAAAAGAGAGAATGGATGGCTGATGGGATGACTCCGAAGACAGTCTGGAAGATGGACACGAAACCAGACCCGACAGCCTTAAAGAAATGAACAATCCCAGTTGTGCTTGAAGCATTGAATATTCTGGACACCAACTCTCCAAAGTGTTTGGGGAAATCGGTATTTAAAAGGGATTGTATCTCGGCTGATGATCTCGCAACCTGGAGAGCATACGTGTCTTTTGCGGATGTCAAGGCGAACTGTTTTTGAAACAATAGCGCCTTCAGTCTACTCAACTTGTCATAGTTCACATTAATAGTATCAATGTGGGGCCACATTTCAGATACTTGTATCTCTCGTGTGGGGGGAAACAAAACATGGCCACAACACGTAACGACCTTCGTGACTGAGATTGCGTAGGCAATTCCAGGTTGCAAGCCGCAACAGCTGTCATCGCTCAGAAGAACATAACTCCCATTAGAAAGTACATGAAACACTGAACGAATCAAGGGGACGGGAGTACCCTTCAGAAAACAGGCCAAATTTGCGACCCCCGCATTGCAAAGACCGTGAAGAGACACCTGTTTGCATATCATGGAATGACGAACAGTAGTCTCACATTCACTTCCGCTAAGAAAGACCTCCTGTTCGCCGTTCAGACATCGATACTCAAAGGGCAACTCCCACTCTTCCTTAATAAAGCTATCTCCTAGCCGTTCATATCGTCCCACTGCAAGATGTTTCAGGCAGCTTGAGAAACGAAACGTTGAAAACGGTAAATTAATAATGCCGTGTAAGAGCCAGATAGTTGAAGGACTCTCTGCTACCGTGAAGGGCAAATTATCTAATTTTTCAACTTGAAGCAAGGTGAAACGAGCCTCCCTTTTAGCCATTGTCTCTTGTTCCCTGGAAAAATTAAAAGCAGCGAATAGTTCACTCCCATTAATGTATTTCCACGGAATGTGGCCACTTCTCAGCGTCTGCAATGCCCAACTCAGCTGCATGATGGAACGCAGCTGTGTTTGCCCATGATATAACCGAGACAAATCAGTCTGAGTGATATCAATAGCAGATGACACTATATTCGACAGGGAATAAATCCTGTTGGATAGCATGTTCATGCCATTGTCGACAACAGCCAATGTTTTTTCCAAATTCTCTCTATCAAGTTGCCGTAAACGTGCAGCAGCCTCAATTTGAGAAAGTTTCCAAATTTCATTATACATGGCATATAAAAACCATTTCGAGCGTTGTTTTCTAGGACCTAATAGGAAATCTTGTAGGTCTAAACTGTCAGAAAGAGTATTCAGGTGGTGTTTCACCGCTGTTAAGGTGTTCGTTTGTACCCATTGCTAGCACAGCTTACCCACACTGTATGTTGTAATTATACCAGTATGCTGACCTGACAAAAAGCAAGGGTCTGGCCTATGAATGGAAAAAAACCCTGAAGAGTTCAAAAAACGCCTTTGACACTCATCAGTGTCGGTGGGCCATACCAACCATCCCCCGGGACGGGAAAGTGAATAATTATAGGCACCAGCCTTAACCAATGCATCTAGCCTTTCCTCAGAAACATTTAAAAAGTGTTGCCAATCCATAAATTTTGTCGATGTAGGAATACTGGGCGTGTTTAGATCCTTAATTTTTGCTAATCCTAGACATGATGTCTGCTCAACAGTGTCATTCAAAAAAATCATTTGCACAGGAATTAAGAAAGCTCGAAACAAAGCCTCTTTACCCTGTATCTGCCAATCCTGCGTCCCCCATACACTCTTCAAATCGATAGTGTTCTTCCAATAGTCATAACCCTCAATCGAAAGTCGGGAAACAAAGGGATCTGAATAAATCAGTTTCGTATCTGTTAGCAATAGTTTTCTAATGTGTGTCGTGGGTAATTTAAAATAATAAGATTCAGCTTTCTGTGTATCATGCCCAGAAAAGTATGTGAATTTGTCACTGTAATACTTTGGACTCCCCACCCGTGGTGTTGAACAATGTTCCCATTGTGTGTAGTTAAAGAGAGGCCTATATCTAGTTGCACGGTGCAGGTAGTGATGTCCCCAATTATTATAGCAGAACATTTCACCATAATTCATTGTAAAATCATATACATCATCACTTCCAAAAGCGGAGTAGTCCTTCATTTCAGTTAGCATGGAATCAACTGTTTGGACATCCCAATCATCAGAGACAACATTAGGTGTAATAACATCAGACATAGAAATTTTGAACACGTATGGTATTTGAATTACCTCTGTAGGCCCGTATATATCGAACAGAACTTTGTCCCAAACAATATCATCAGAAATTGGAATAGCTGTAATATTGACAGGGGACAAATCACGTCGGACCTTATGTGATGAATGATGTGGTGTTAAAAGTACATCAACAGGCTCCACTGAGGAGCGATCAGCAATATAGTGACCATTAATTAGTAAAAGGAAAACAGTCACAAAACCAATCCATAAAAACAATGCAACAAATGTCAAACAGAACCAGAGATAGTTCCATGGATATATCAAATAGTTCTTTTTAAGTCATCGATAGAACTTGCTACCTCTGGAAAGTTTGTCAGTCTCAGTTGAGGATGAATCGGAAGAAAAATCATCAATGCCCACAAAATAGCCAGAGGAAGTCTCTGCAAACACAGGACTCATCGAATTCACATCCACTGTTCGTGGAGGTTCATGATAGATGACGTTACCAGTCGTGGAAGTGTTCGTGTAAAATAGAGCCAAATCCTGTATCGGTGTGTTCTCCCTCCCCATGGTCGAGGAAGTCTCTGGAACAGCAGCTGACATAGTTGCATAGTCAGTAGTAGCGATGGTCATCCTACTATGTAGAGGGATGTCCTGTTGGGTAGTGAGAGGGGATCGGGAACTACCCAAGGGACCGCCTGGTCTACTGTGAAGAATCGGCCACATGGTGTAATTTGATGTCATCAATGGAGATGAATCTGTTTGATTTGGAACCAGACAACGGTGGAAGGATGACAGTCCTGGTGCCTTTTATCCCCAAGACCGGTACGGGTGCTCTGTATGCTGGACCAAACTCTTTTTTCACAGCGATCTTCTCCCAAACCAGATCCCCAACGTTAGGAATCCAGCCAGTCAAAGTTTTCGCCAAGTCCCTTATTCCCAAGGTGGCAGCACTTGCAGAAGATTTATCATCACGGAATTGTTGAAGCTCCTGTAAAACAGCGAGACGTTCTTTTATGTCAAAGGTGTTTCTGCTGCCACCATACCAGGGGCATCAAGATCGGCAACATACATAGTTGTCCCAAAGAGAACCTCATATGGAGACTTTCCCCCCCAAGGACCGTCTTGGCAGATTATTCAGTGCTCTCTGGACCCCATATAGGTGATGTAACCAACTGCGGCCTGAACCTAATACTCAAGCTGTTAAGGACTGCTTTAGATCACGATTCCGCCTCTCCACGACCGAATTTACCTCGGGATGGTATGGTGAGGAGTAATGGAGTTCAACACCCATCGTCCTCATGGTGTCCCTGAAAGCCTTAGAGGCAAATGCAGGGCCCTGGTCCGAATGGAATGCTGCAACCGCATATGTACCGATAAAGATCAGCAAATCTTTTATAACAGTCCGGGCGTCAGCCGACCGCTGTGGCCATACCCACAGAAATCTAGAACAGGAATCTACAGCCACTAAAATGTATTTGTATGCACCATCAGGTTGCAAAGGACCACAATGGTCCAGGTACACACAATGGAGTGGTTTGTCTGACACTAAGAGAGATGTCTGCGGAGGGCGTCTGATATTCGAGCCCTTAATCTGCTGACAAATGTCACAGCAAAGGACATGCTGTTTAGTCCGTCTGCATAGACCAGGCCACCAGTACCGTTGTTGTAGAATGGTGATAGTGGCCTGTATACCAGCATGTGCAGAAACGACACCCTCATGCGCAGCTGTAATTAGTTCCAATCTTTGGTCTTCATTTGGGATCACTCGATCACCAACATCAGGACTTGTTGCAAAAGCAACATTCTGTGCACTGATATGATAGGTATAGTTCGTAGGGTATCCTTTCGGAAGTGTCCTGCCTGCAGCCGAGGCTTTAACGGCAATCAGTATTTCATTATCCAACCTCGTCCGAGAACGAGTCACTGCAGCCACAGAAGCCGTAGCTACTGATGCTTTGGCTGCTTCGTCAACCAATGTATTACCGGGAACATGTATTCCTACACGTTGGTGCCCTAATGTATGAGCTACATGGACACATGGCAGCTTATCCTTAAGATCAGCCACCCTTCCCCACAATATTTTGTGTTTAATGGTGTTCCCTTTAGAATCTCTAAACCCGTTCAGTTTCCAATGATTAAGGTATTCATTGTATGACTGGACGCAGTAATACGAATCACAGACAATCAAAGTCTGTGTTCCTGGCTCTGAATGTTCGAGCGCTAGAAGAAGAGCCTTAAGCTCGGCCAACTGGGCTGTGTAGTCCCCTAAGGTCTGAGTGTAGGTATTATGAGGATGGAAAACATCGTCTTCCATTACCTCGCACACGGCTGCGCAAGCTGCCGAGTATTGATGTTTAGTACCCACAGCCGGTTGTGCCGATCCGTCAGTATAAATGATTGTATCATAACTGTCTATTGGCAAAATGTGTAAGGGAGCGGGGTACTCCTGTTCATACTGGAGAAATTCCTGTGTCTGAAGTCTTGGGTCAAACACATAATCAACATCAGTGGCGGTCAGAGACGTTGCCCACTGAGTCCAGCGTGGATGCAATGCCTTAGCGTTTGGAACGCTTGCTTTAGTGACAGCCTCTAAGGCCGGAACCGGGGAGACAACAACAATGCGTTTCCCCTGGGCAAGCGGTCTCTCCTTTATGACGGCCATCTGAACTGCCGTCAGAATTTTTTCAGTAGGAGCAAAACGTTTCTCTGCATTGGAGTACAAATGTGATTTGTATACTATTGGCACTGTGTTACCCTCATTAAAGGTGACATAGGTAAATCCTAGGGCACCAGCTATTATTCTGATGACCAAATTCGTTTTATTGTCCCGTGTGTATAAGTGTCTAGCTTCCAGCATGTCTCGTTGTATGTCCCTTAGGATGTGTGTGTGTTCAATTGTCCATCGCCTGCTAGAATAATTGGGCTGAATTAAGTTATATAGTGGCTTGACGCGTTCAGCATAATCAGGAATGTATGTTCTGCCAAAATTAAAGAAACCCAGTAATGACTGCAATTTCTTTAGCGTGTTCGGAGGCTGTAGCTGAGCACACTTCTCTAGGAAGTGCGGGCCAGGCTCTTCCCCTCGTTTGATAGCTCATATCCCAGGAACAATACACTAAGAAAGGCAATTCTGCTTTTCTTAAAATTACATTTATATCCGTAGGCAGCAAATCCCAGAATTATCTGATCGACCCTTGCAAGATGAATGTCAAGGGTGTCATCAGTGAGATAGATATCATCCACATAGGATAATGCCTCGGAATCAAGCTTGTACAAGATTGATGTGACACGGGCCGAAAACAGTCCTGGGCTGTTTTTATAACCTTGGGGTAAACGACAAAAGCGTTTCTGAGAACCAAAGGAAAATGCACTTAGGTCTCTACTTTCATGTGCTAAATTCTGGCAGAAAAACCCATTAGAGATATCCAATGTAGTTTTGTATTTTTTACGCACTATATTATTAATCAGAGCTGTGCTGTGTGAATTTTGTATAGCATAAGTGCGTGCATGACTATTCAAGTGCCTATAATCAACCACTATTCTATATGAATGATCAGGTTTCGCAACGGGAAATAGCGGATTATTCATTGCCAATGTACAGGGCTCAATTACTCCCTGATATTAAAGTTGTGACAGTATCTCCGTCACTGGAGCTTTTGCTTCATGTTTAACAGGGTATTGTGGCTGCGGGTGTGGTGTAGACCGAACGGGAATAACATGATAAGGAGAGTCCTTGTCCCATCCTACATGATTACGGTATAATGCAGGTGCCTGCGCTAAACCCCATTCAGCAGCATAGGCTTGTTTGTCTGCCTCCGGAACAAGATCGGAGAAAGAAGGCAAAATGACATCTTCCCCATGTGGGAGCTTGCGGACATGTTCAGGTGGCCAGTCTCTCTCGGCCAACAGGATATCACTAGTAAGTTCATCCCAGAATATTACACTAATAATGCGTTCCACGTCTGAATTGTTAAATCATAAACCCGATCGGGTGGGAGAACGCGGCCATCCGCCGTCTCAACTGCGATGTAATCGCTAGTTGCTGTTGCATCCAGATGATCTTTCAGACTCTGGCAACATATCGTGACCTCTGCCGCGCTGTCCAACAGAGTCACTGCCCACCTCTTGTTCCTCAACAGTGTTCTCAATACTATTGGAATTTTTAACGGTCAGTGCTGCCACCTTCTTCTTTTTAAATTGTGGCTTTTGCTGAGGAGTCTTTTCTTCTTTTTTAATGATAGACTGCGGCGAGTCTTTCTTTTCTTTCACGTATTCCGGACGTCGATCTTGACGGCCCCCTCTCTCGCTACGTCTATCCGGTGCGTCCTGAAAGGAACGAGAAGGACGTGAATCAGTATATCTGTCTGGAGTTCTAATGTTATCCCTATTTCTGGGATTATACCTCCTTTCGGAGTACTCCGGATGTGGAGAATCAGCTCTTTTATTTCTCCTATCTTTGAAATCTTTTTGTTTGTCCCAGAGCTTTTTAGAGCCCTCTTGTGCTTGCTTTGTACCTTCCTTGTGGGTGGTACTCGGTATGTCCAATTTTTTAGGTTTGGCTCCCAGCCCATCCCGTCCTATACTAGTATAGGTATCAGATATTATTCTCGGCAGCTGTCTCTCTTGTTCCACATTTGGAGTTTCCCGGAGATGCTGGCGTATTGCCAGTGCCACTGCTTCCCCTTTAATATTACTTAGTATTATCGAGGAGACGGCATCAACGTTACGCATCAATTTCATCCCCAGATCCAGGGCCGGTGCGGCCCCATGTTCATTTTGTATTTGTTTTAACACTTCAGGTAAATTGGCAAGTGTAGGGGTACCATGTGTGGTAGTATAAACGGCAGCGAAGACTGTACCCCAAGTGGCACATTCATCCACCGAGGGAACCATCCCAAACGGCAAGCACATAGTGAGCAATCTATGTTTGTCCTGTGGCCCTGTATGGGGGAACACAGCTTCCAGCTGATTTGTTTTCTGGGCAATCCAGAATGGTATTTTCTCCCGTTCCGTGGGCACTTTACCCATAATGGTATGCACTGTTTGTGGATTAATCCCGGTAGCCAATTGATATCCACCAGCTACTGGCGGTGCTGGGCGCGCTGGGGTAGTATTCAATGTTCACATCACGAACTGAACCAATCGTCTATAAAATGCCACTAATTCATTATATAATATTCGTAAATCTGCGAGTGGCAGATTCTGTATGCCTGGGTGAGGTGTATATGTGGTAAACATGGGCCATGTAGGTCCCTCATTACTCAAAGGACCTAGCCTCACCCGTCTTAGTACATGTTGTAGGGCGCCTTCAAACCAGTTCTGGTGTTCTTGGTATGTGAGCGATATTTCATGATACTGGTATGCTTCGTATCTTACGGGTACGTCCGCAATGTCATATGTGTGAAATGTGTGCGTCCGTTGGTCAGCCTCAGGAAAGGCAACCCAACAGTAAAATGTTTCTGTTTGGTAGGCTTCACTTGCTTCTACAATCAGAGTAACTTCCCCGCCCTCTTCCGTAAGGCCATGCGCTATTAAATGTTGTGTAAGTGCATTTCTAGCATTTGCAGGAATGTCTATGGTATTGGCCATATTTGTTGTTAGAGAAACGGAACACCAAAATAGGGGAAGTTTCTTTCCTTTTGTGAGTTCGAGCTCAAACAACCTACAGCCTAATCAGGTATTACCTTTTTGGCTGAGGAGGATTTTCCCAAAGACCACGGACGTCTCCGTATAATGGTACTGAGGGTACCTGTTGTCTGTGAGACAGTGATAGTTAGGGTAACCGTAAATTAGTGCCTAAACACCATCGTTGGCGGCGCCATGTCGTAGTTTGGACTCTTGCTCTGAGCAAGACTGCTGGTCTCAGGATGACAGTACTTTCGTTTGTAGGTGACTAAGGCGGTCATTCTGAACGTGGCGGGCGGCGGTCGCCGCCCGCCATGCGGTCACCGCCAAATGGCCGCTCCGCGGTCAGGAAACCGCGGATGCCATTCTGGCTTTCCCGCTGGGCCGGCGGGCGACCGCCAAAAGGCCTCCCGCCGGCCCAGCGGAAAAGCCCCTGCAAAATAGAAGCCGGCTCCGAATGGAGCCGGCGGTGTTGCAGGGGTGCGACGGGTGCAGTAGCACCCGTCGCGATTTTCACTGTCTGCAATGCAGACAATGAAAATCTTCATGGGGCCCTGTTAGGGGGCCCCTGCACTGCCCATGCCAGTGGCATGGGCAGTTCAGGGGCTCCCAGGGGCCCCACGACACCCGTTCCCGCCATCCTGGTTCTGGTGGTGTAAACCGCCAGAAACAGGCTGGCGGGAAGGGGGTCGGAATCCCCATGGCGGCGCTGCAAGCAGTGTCGCCATGGAGGATTCCCTGGGCCAGGGGAAAACCGGCGGGAAACCGCTGGTTCCCCTTTTCTGACCGCGAGAATGGCCCTGGAAGCACCGCCAGCCTGTTGGCGGTGCTTCCGTGGTCCCCGGCCCTGGCGGTCATGGACCGCCAGGGTCGGAATGACCCCCTAAGTCTCTTCCTACAACTAGTTGTAACTGTTGTCCAAACCTTACCGGCTTACTAGCAGTACCTCACCATAAACACAATAGTCAAAGGTGATTTATAGCAGTCGCTTACGCATGGACTCAAAGTACAATATCTCAGGGTTTGTCGTGGTTAAACAGAAATTACCCTTTTCTCACAGATTTATTATGTCTCATACAAACAAAGGCAATAACACAGATGCAGTAAAGTTATAATAGTTTTTATTCAACATAACTGCAATTTGTGATAAGTTGCATGAACTGCAATGATTAGGATAATGAATATACCAAGCAACAGTATTGTGAAGAGGAGAGTCATTGTTATAAAGACCCCCACCATTATGCAATATATGAAAGAAATATATGTATATGTAAAAGATGGAACAAGCCCTAATACCTCAAGGAGAGTAGGTCTAACCTCCTACCTAAAAAAGGAGAGCTGGGTTCGTTAAACCTAATCTGCCAAAGCCGTGTCCATGAGAGGAGCCCCCAACCCTCGTTACCTTGGAATGAGGTCTCTATTTCAGACTCCGCAGGGACACGAAGACTGGGTCAGTGTCAAGATGACTGCAGCATCGGTCTCAGCGATGGTGGCAATGCCCTCTGGTCGGAATCCCTCTGATTATCTGTCTAAAAGTGTGTTGTATTTATACAGATCTACAAGGTCCCCTGACATAAGTGTTATTCATAACAGTAGATAACAGGCATGCTTGGGACGGCAATTAATATCAACAATCCCTCGAAAGTATAGAGAGGGAAAATCCCTAAGTGTGAATGCCTACTGTATGTTTGTCTTTCGTGCTTGATCTTGATGCCTTGGCGCAGTGACACTGATAATAGAACCCATAACAAGTGGCCTAACTATAAACAAGGCCGCCATTTTAAAGGAAATAAATAATTAAATGGACTAAGACAGAGCAAGCTAAGTAGGTTAAAAGTCACTGGGTGACAGGGGCACGAGTTTACAAGCCGACGGCTAAGCTAACTCCTGTTATCCCGTTAAAACAAACTAGAATTCACTACATGTGGCCATATGGGACCTGTACCTTCAGGATGCAAGCAAAGGCCTTTAGACTCCTTGGACTTTTGATCTTGTGAGACTGGATGTTGCATCAAGTATGTGGTGTTCATTGGTGAGCCAGGGAGCACCCAGACCCCACCACCCATCTCCCCAACGACCATCCTGCCCAGAAGTTGGCCTAAAAGACTTTGGCCCTCATTATAACATTGGTGGTAAAAACCAGCTACCACAGCGGCAACAGCCCCCAAAAGACCGTCACCGCAGCTATCAGCCGTCCACCATGTTATGACCACAGCTGGATTTCAGCCAGAAGGATGGTGGAAATCCGGCTGTGGCCATGCTGGTGGATGCCAGCGGCAGCGCCACGCCAGTAGACTGCTGCTGGCCGTATTATGAGAATTAATACAGCTCCATGGTGTTCTGCTGGCGGACGCTGCTGCTGGCAGCAACACCTCGTCCCGTTTCCTGCCAGAGGACACCCTTGATTCAGGTAAGTGGGTGCTCTGACAGGGCAGGGGGTGGTGGATGTTGTGTGTGTGTGGGTGTGTGTGTGTATGTCTGTGCGTGCGTGTATGCAGGTGTGTGTTGTGTGCTGTATGTGTGTGCATGTTTGGGGGTGTGAGTGCGTGTATGTTGAGTTGTGTGATTGCATGTATGTGTGTAAGTGACTGTGGAAATGTGTGTGAATGGATGAATGCATGCGTAGATGAATGTGGGAATGGGTGTGTGTATGCGTGTGTGCATGTTTGAAGGGAGGTGCGTGTATGAAGGGGGGTCTGGAGAGGTGGAGGGGGGGTGGGGAAGACCCCTCTCAGTGACAGGGAAGGGATTCCCTGTCACTGATTGTGCTTACCGCCATGTTTTTTGTGGCAGTAAGGAAGCCACAAAAACCATGGTGGTAGGCGGGGTCATAATCCCGCCGGTGGGCAAGTGACAGCTGCCAGGCTGGAGATTGATGTCTCCAGCCCGGCGACCGTTACCGCCGTGGCGGTCAGTGTGGTACATTGGCGGTTTGGCTTCAGCCAAACCGCCAATGTCAAAATATGGAGGAAAGTACCGTCAGCATGTTGGCAGTACTTTCTTCCATATTACCGCCGACCGCCGAGGTCATAATGACCTCCTTTGTGTTTTTGGATGAGCACTTTGTAGAATGTGACTACATGTATCCTTTTTCTCTATTCCCTCTCTTTTTGATTGCTAATGTGTGTTTTATTTCATGCTAGCACAGCATAATCTGTCTTTACTTGTATATTCAAATAAAAAAAGATTCAACCAAGAGTGGGGAAATGCCCACAACCTGTGCAAGGAGGAGTGATCACTGGTATGAGTTTGGAAAAAAAGAACTTGAGAAGGGAATGGAATACATGCAGTCACAGGATGATTGAGTGCATGGCTGATTTTGGGAAGGGAGTGGCTTTTTTAGGCATGCCTTGGGGGCTACTAAGGTCAAATATAGGCATTAACAACTGGTTGCGAGGAGACCTTGCTTCCTTGTGACACAGAGATAAAATGCTGGACATGAAAATATTGGCTAACAGCAAAAATGTTTTTTGTTCTCAAAAAGCACTCATTATTGTAGTTGTCCCTTACACTGAAGGAAACCACTTTATGTGCGGATGGGCTCCTTATGAAAGAGCAGAATGCTGTCAATCGCGGTGAAGTTAGCCAATGGTTGAAGTGGGCTGACCCATTGCCTCATGCTATATTCTTTGGTGGATGGAAGAGAAAAGGGAATGATGTAGCAAAAGAAAGATGGATGAAGAGAAGCTAACCGATGGATGAAGAAAAGCTGCAACAAAGCACCTACATTAAGTATGCTATAAATATATTTTAGAGAAATTGAAAGGTCGTAGCTAACAATAGATCTAAAAATAAATGGGTCTCTAGAGCCCATCTACTTTCTGCGTCTTCCCCTTCTAGTTTTTACCACAGCCCCTCCTCAGAAAATGTGAATCTAGTGGCGGGACCAGGGGGGAACCCTGTGATGTCATAAGGGGGCAAGGGGAGTGTGCTATCTCTTCTGCTACCCCTAGTATTTTGTTGGATCGAAGTCCATGAACTCAGTCCCATAGTATGTGCATTCAGCAGTTGGAATTCCACTGTGGAACATGGGCACAAGTCATATAGCACCAGCCCAAAAAGGACTCTTTTTTTTTTTCTTTACAATTTTCTCAATTTTTTTTACGATTTTGGCTTCGCCACAAAAATCTTACACCGTACACACGCTTGTCATTCCGTCAAATGTAATAACACTTGCATGTAAACACTGTGACTGTCAGGGAGTATTGTATTTCTCATGTGGTATTTGTGTGGTTGCTGAAGTCAGACTGTAACATATCCAATATAAAGCAGTCAAATCATTTAGCAGGAAAACAAAACTGACCGGGGTGGTGGGCAGTGCCGCCATGCAACAATGGCGGCGCAAGGGTCGCGAGCCTCAGATCTCTTGTGCCTTGAATGCCTTATGCCGATGATTAGCTCTTGACCAGGCGTCCCTGCAAACACAACCCAATTATAAAAAATGACAAACAGTCACTTTGAGTAATGGCAAATGTCACCATCAAATCAGAAATTGGTCGGAATTGCTTGCCTCCGGTCGTTCTCTTCTGGGTTAAAAAAAGCGACTTGCGAAAAGCTTTTTCGTCTCTTATTGTGGAATGAGCATCTTCACTTCACCCTGTCCCTTGTGGCGTTATTAGCTGTGTGCCTGAAACCACTCTAGCTTTTCACTTCTGCCACCTCAATTGTAATTTTAATTTCGTTGTGTTACACTGACTGCTTTTGTTTGTGCCATGAAATCTTCGAAAGTCCCTCTTGCTTCCAAAATCAAATTGCTTAGCTGTGGCAATTTTAATGTACATCTAATTGAGAAACTGCTCTCATGAGGCATCAAAACTTTAACAACACAAGAAGTTGTTTGGAGAAACCCTTAGTGAGCAGACTGCATTTGGGTCATGTAATGCCATGCACACATGTATAGCATTCTGTTGTATTACAGCATTTATATAACACTTCCCTTATGTAGGGCACTGAAGCGCTGATCCATCGGCAGCAAGCTACACTATGTAGGGTGTGCGGTTGGAAGGGTGTTTGTTGTCTTTGTTTTTACGATCCTATGTGTAGGGTGACCAGACGTCCCGGATTTCCCTGGACAATCCCGCTTTTCGGAGGACTGTCCTAACATCCCCATTCTTTTAATAATTTTCAGTAAATGTCCCGGTTTTTGGGACAAAGATCAAGTCGTTCTGCAAACCAGACTTGAAACTATGCTCTCCCTTTCAATAGACACCTCCAATGCGTTAAATGGAAATATAGAAGTGCTGGTACTCAGTACCAGACAGGACCTGCAAATTAAAGCCCTGGGCACCACTAAAGTCTGAAGTGATTTAAGTTAATCTGTTTCTTTCAGGCAGCACAGGGACAGGCCTGCTGGTGGTAGAATTGGCAGGACAGAGTGGGGAAGAGGGAGGGGGCTCAGGGAGGCGGTCCTGCCACAACTAATGTTCTATGAAGTAGCTTTGTAAATGCGTACATACAGAAACATTTATAAAGCTACTCAAAAACCAGGACAGGGAAGATATGAAAGTAACTCAAAAGGCTTTAGTCCTACTTCTTTGTCTGACCTTTTCTCAGTTTTTGCTTCTCAAAATCTGATCACCCAACCTATGTGGGAAGTGTTTCCATGTCTTGTGTGATGACTATAGAAGTGCGTGTTATGGAATGCAGCGCAGCAGTGTGGTGGATGTTGAGGTGAGATATGTGATCTATATAGTGCATAGTTACAAAAAACGGAGCACTGCACAAAAGGAGGGTCTTTACAAAAAACAATGGGACAGGGTAAATGGGGGGATGCATTAAATGGTTTTAGTAGGTATGTTTGAAATCTTACATAGTTTGAAGCTATGTGGCCGAATCATGATCCCATTCTGCTCCTCATGCCAAGGAAAAGAAAAGCCCCACACGTCCATTTTCTATGAAGTCATGCTGTCTATAGTGTATATGCTAACTATAGCAGACAGCCGAGCCCGGAGACATTCAGTGATGGTTCTTCCTCAATGACACTGTATAGAGCTCATGCACTAAGTCATAAAGGTGCTGAGATATATATGCTGTGGATACACACATTTATTGAAAACTAGCACGTGCCCCCTCTCTGCGAATGAGCATGGACACAGAATGAGATACGGCCCCTTCACAAGCAATGTGTAGTCACATGCCTCATTTACAAGAGGCCTGCCTCACCGGAGAGTCACTTTTTATGATGCTCCAGCGGCGCAGGCCTCTCAACCTGCGTGGCTTTGCATGGCCCTAGATACGGAGTAAGGCCTTACTGTACATCAAAGAGGCGTTCTATGGGCATTGTAGTGGGTTTTTCCACGCAACACCCACAGGTTTCAACACATTCCCAGATTTACAAGGATCTGTAAACCTGCGAATGCATCAAAACTGTGTGCTTTCCTAGGGAAGGCTTAACGAAGAGAAATAACTTTATTTCTCCTAGTTTTTTCCTCTTTCTACGGTTGCTGCATTTTGCCACACACATAGAAAGAGGAAAACGCCTCCATTGATTGTTTTTGTGCAGCAAGGAGTCCCTTCCTGCACAAAAACAATTGTGCCAACAACACTAGCGTTGCTGCTGGGTACCAATTTGTGTGCCAGCGCAGGGAGAAGGGACAGGAATGCGCTGTATTTCATCAATATGGCACATCCCTGCCCTTCATTTTAATGCAGCGCAGCAAAGAGACTTGCGGTGCTACCCTGCGGAGAAAAAAACTTGTAAACGAGGTTCACCGTGTGTAAGGTGCAATGTACGGTACAGTGTGTACCCTTTTGGATGTCTTCTGAAACACTGACAAACATCTTTCCCCAGGATGAAAACATTCTGGCCCTCATTACAACCCTGGTGGTAAATCCTGCTTACCGCTGTGCAGAAGACCGCCAACATACCGCTGCGGCCGCGGAATTCCGCTACAGGTATTACGACCCACAGCCCGGAACCCGCACAATACAGACACCCATACAAGTCCGCCACACCAAGGAGCAGTGATAAACTGGCGAGAACAAAACTGACACCGTCACGCCAACAGGAATACGCCCACACTATCACGACCCACGAATCAACGCGGCGGTCTTTCAACCGCGGTATTCCGTTGGCGGTACACACCGCCGCGCTCAAAATACACACACATATACAAAACACAACCACATTGGACAATTCGAAATACACACACCTGATACACGTACACACACCACACCCACACACCCAATCCAATATAAAGCACACACCCACATCACCCACAAACCCTTACTACCAGAATTTTGAAAGCACGCCAGAGAGATACACTACCAAAAACAACACCAGCATCCACAGACACACAACACCATCACTTACACAACATCCACACACCTCAAACAACACACACCAACACACCACCTCACACATCACCCACACCACATCATGGCACCTCAACGACACCCCAGGTTCTCCTAGGAGGAGCTCAGGGTCATGGCGGAGGAAATCGTCCCGGTAGAGCCACAGCTATTCGGATCACAGGTGCAGCAGACCTCCATTGCAAGGAAGATGGAGCTATGGCGCAGAATCGTCGACAGGGTCAACGCAGTGGGACAGCATCCAAGAACTAGGGATGACATCAGAAAGAGGTGGAACGACCTACAGGGGAAGGTGCCTTCCGTGGTCTCCAGACACCAGATTGCTGTACAGAGGACTGGCGGTGGACCCCACCTCCTCCCCCACAACTAACAACATGGGAGGAGCAAGTCTTGGCTACACTGCATCCTGAGGGCCTCACAGGAGTAGCAGGAGGAATGGACTCTGGTAAGGCAAATCTTTACTACTATATCCCCCCCACCCTACCTGCATGCCATCACATACTCCCACCCTTACCCTCACACCCATCACCCCAACAACCCACAGATACCCCCCAACACAACCCACACATCCCAAAACCAAGCCCTGCATGTGACACCAATGCATGGACACCCATCACCCAAGCATGTCCACTACAGAGACTCACTCATGCCCCAAAATCACCAATCACACAAGGACCTAGCCAATAATGCAAGCACTGGAGTATAGGGTCAACCACCCCTTGCACACGGTGGCACACACACATACAATAATTATGCATTTACACCCCAACAGGACCCCTACCCAACGTCACCAGACAGGAGGTGCCAGACATTTCCAGTCCCCCCCACAGAAGAGGGCCACAGTTATGACAGCAGCTCTGCACAACTGGATCAAGATGACCAGCCCGGCCCATCTGGGACCTCGGGGCAGTTGGTTGCCCTGACACTGTCACAAGCCACCACAGAGCCTCCCCCTCAGGAAACAACAGCACAGCACCCACCCAGCGGGCCCATCCCTCTGTCCCCAGGACACGTCAATCAGCAGTGTGTCCACCACTACAGGGAACCCAGGCAAACCCACCAACACAAGAAAATCAGGGACCTGGGGGTAGTGGCAGTGGGCACAGAGTTCAGGGGACAGAGGCACAGGATAACAGGGAAACTGGGAGGACTGCTGTGCGACAGGGGGAGGACAGGCCCAGGGAACCCACTCTCCACAAGGCACTCTCCAACATCATGGGAGCTTACCATCATTCCCAGGAGGCAATGGCAACGGTACTGGCCAAGTTTCAGGAGACCCAGTGGCTGCAGGAGGAACACTACCTTGGGATCAGGGAGGACTTGAAGTCCATTAACACCACCCTGGTCACCATTGCAGGGGTGCAGGCAGACCTCGCCAACACCAGGAGGGACACAGTGGCACAACAAGGGGCCCCTGACACTAGCCTGAACGATGAACAGCCCTCCACCTCCACCGGCGCTAGTGGACAGGAGGCACCCCACCCCCTGCAGATGGAGAACCACCCCGCAAACGGTCCCTGAGATCCAGGAACAAGACAGAGAATATTGCCAAGACCCCGTCAGGAAATGAGACCCCCCCTGAATGTTACCCTTCTGTCCCACTATGTCACCCTGTCTATCCTTAAACTGCCATTGCTCCACTTCCTATGCCCCTTTGGACAATGCACCTGTGAAACAAATAGACTGGACTCTGCCATGGACATTCCTCCACCATCACCCCAGCCCATTTTACAACCTCCCTCCCCACTTATTTGCACAGGAATAGACACACTTAAATCACAAAACAATCTGGAGTCAGTCTGTGCTTTCCCAAATGTGTAATTGCAAAAACTATGGAAAATAGCAATGTCAATTTACTTGTTCACATACCAATGTAACACAGCTGTAGGCCAGCAGTAAACATAGCAGAGGGCACAAAGTGGGACCCAAATCTGTGAAATGGAAAGTCAAAGTGACAAGTCAGGGTCCATACACTAAATGAAAATGACACACTTATGCTAGTTCCAACAATAGAATGAGATGTGGGAAGCAGTGGCATCTTCTTACCTGTGTCTCACTGGAAGTATTGCCTGGTGATGTTGTTTCGGTTGTCGATATCCTCTTCTTCTCCCTCCTCTTCTTCACTGTCCACAGGCTCCACAGCTGCCACAAGACCACCATCTGGCCCATCCTCCTGCAGAAAAGGCACCTGGCGTCGCATAGCCAGGTTGTGCAACATACAGCAGGCCACGATTATCTGGCACACCTTCTTCGTTGAGTAGTAGAGGGATCCACCTGTCAGATGGAGGCACCGGAATCTGGCCTTCAGGAGGCCGAAGGTGCGTTTTATCACCCTCCTAGTTCACCCATGTGCCTCATTGTAGCATTCCTCTGCCCTTGTCCTGGGATTCCTCACTGGGGTCAGTAGCCATGACAGGTTGGGGTAACCAGAGTCACCTGCAAATGTCGAGCGACAACTGTTAGACACACACTAACCCTTAGGGACAACCCCATACCCAGACACCTATGTCAACTGTATTGGGACCTTGACCTCACCTATTAGCCACACACGGTGCCTCTAGAGTTGACCCATCACATAAGGGATGCTGCTATTCCTCAAAATGTAAGCGTCATGCACAGAGCTAGGATACTTGGCATTGACACGGGAGATGTACTGGTCTGCCAAACACATAGAGGGTCATTCTGACCCTGGCGGCCGGTGGCCGCCAGGGCCACCGACCACGGGAGCACCGCCAACAGGCTGGCGGTGCTCCAACGAGCATTCTGACCGCGGCGGTTCAGCCGCGGTCAGAAGCGGAAAGTCAGCGGTCTCCCGCTGACTTTCCGCTGCTCGTGTGAATCCTCCATGGCTGCGGAGCGCGCTCCGCAGCCATGAGGATTCCGACCCCCCCTACCGCCATCCTGTTCATGGCGGGAAAGCCGCCATGAACAGGATGGCGGTAGGGGGGGGTCGCAGGCCCCCTCGGGGCCCCTGCCGTGCCCATGCCAACGGCATGGGCACGGCAGGGGCCCCCGTAAGAGGGCCCGCAAAGTATTTCAGTGTCTGCCTTGCAGACACTGAAATACGCGACGGGTGCCACTGCACCCGTCGCACCTTCCCACTCCGCCGGCTCGATTACGAGCCGGCATCCTCGTGGGAAGGTCGTTTTCCCCTGGGCTGGCGGGCGGTTTTTCAGCAACCGCCCGCCAGCCCAGGGGAAAACTTGTAATACCCGCCGCGGTCTTTTGACCGCGGCGCAGTATTTTGGAGGGCGGCATCCTGGCGGGCGGCCTCCGCCGCCCGCCAGGGTCATAATGAGGCCCATAATCTGCACATTCATCGAATGGTAGCTCTTCCGGTTTCTGTACACCTGTTCATTTCTGTGGGGGGGGGGACAAATGCCACATGTGTCCCATCAATGGCACTAATGATGTAGGGGATATGTCCAAGGGCATAGAAGTCACCTTTCACTGTGGGCAAGTCCTCCAACTGAGGGAAAACGATGTAGCTGCGCATGTGTTTCAGCAGGGCAGATAACACTCTGGACAACACGTTAGAGAACATTGGCTGGGACATCCCTGATGCCATGGCCACTGTTGTTTGAAAAGACCCACTGGCCAGGAAATAGAGTACAGACAGAACCTGCACTAGAGGGGGGATTCCTGTGGGATGGCGGATAGCTGACATCAGGTCTGGCTCCAACCGGGCACACAGTTCCTGGATTGTGGCACGATCAAGTCTGTATGTGACCAAGATTTGTCTCTCTTCCATTGTCGACAGGTCCACCAGGGTTCTGTACACCGGAGGATGCCGCCATCTCATCGCCTGCCCCAGCCGATGTGCCGTATGGAGGAGAACAGCGAGCAGAGAGTCATCCAACACTGAGGTATCACAATGTTTTATTTTCAGAAATGTAATTAATCCGCAATGTGCCGGTGACTGTCTACATTCCCGGCCTTGATAGGTGTGACGCAGTTAACATCCATCCCATATGGCCTCCTGAAATGGTGGCTGCCTGACCTGTAAGGTGGGACAAGGGGATTTGAGGTAACTGCGCTGGCGTTCTACACGTCTCGGTGGGTGGTCGAAGACCGCAGCGCAATTCAGCATTGGTTAACATTGGGCCCTATGGGTCCCAGGAGCCAATAACGATGTACGCCAGCGGTGACGTTACGCACCGCCATGGACGTGACCGCCATTTTCTGTCTGTTCACTCACGTGATACCTGACCTTCAACAGGAAAGGACCTACACTGCAAGTGCTGCTGTGACCTCAGTCTGGAAGCGACGATGGCTCATGTGTCTGGGGAAAGGACCCCTGCCTTCACTTTGGAGGAGTTGGAGAAACTAGTGGATGGGGTCCTCCCCCAGTACACGCAACTGTACGGTCCTCCAGACAAACAGGTGAGTACACTGTGAGCATTCTGCATGGGCAATGCCTGTTTTGAGTGGTGTGGATGGAAGATGGGGGGGCTGAGGCCTGCATGTGCGAATGGGGAGTGTATGTGCGTCAGGGCAAGGGTGGGAACTGGGGGGCAATGAGTATGATGGTCCGGACGGGTAAGTCATTTCCTTTTCCCCCTGTGCCATTCCTCTAGGTCAGCGCCCACCAGAAGAAGGATATTCGGCGTGCCATCGCCAAGGACGTCCGGACCCTGGGGGTCTACCACAGACGGAGCACCCTCTGCCATAAAAGATGGGAGGACCTGCGCTGCTGGAGCAAGAAGATGGCGGAGGCCCAGCTGGGGATGGCCTCCCAACGTGGGAGGGGTGCCCGTTGCACCATGACCCCCCTGATGTTCCGGATCCTGGCGGTGGCGTATCCGGAGTTGGATGGGCGCTTGAGGGCATCACAGCAGCCACAAGGGGGTGAGTACACTCTCATTCAGCTGACTCAGCGCGCATTACGAGGTGTTTGGGTCGGGGAGGTGGGCAATGGGTTCCCCTAGGCCAGGGCGAAGTTTGTAGGCAAGGTCCCTTGTGAGGCAGGCTATGTGGCACCCCAGCCCCACAAGTGGTAAGAGCCATCTACATCTAGTCAGGCTCCCATGACTTCCAGGTGTGCAGCAATTGGTCTTAGGACTCGTACCCCAAGGTCAGCTGAAATGTCTAGGAACTGTTAGTGCATGGCGTAGTGCAGAGGGCTGCTCCATGTGTGTTGTGTCCACCAACGGTAGTGGTGTTGCATGCACTGAACATGTCTTTCTTCTGTTTTTCCCCCCCTTTTTGTGGTCTCCCTGTTCTTGTGTGCAATAGCATCATCAGGCGGAAGAGCATTGGCACCGGAGCAGGAGGGAGCTGCAACCCGCTTGGCCCTGGAGTGCAAAAAAACGGAGTCTAAAGCCACCAGTGAGACAGAGGGCGAGGGGAGCTCCACGGTGGGGACAGGAGCAGACAGCAGTGACCCCTCCTCTGATATGAGCTCCCGTGAGGTGGCGGGCACCTCTGTGCCCACCGCATCAACAGGTACAGCCGCCACCCCCCCACCAGCACCGCCCTCCCAGCAGCCCCCCAGCGTGTGTGTGAACAGACCCCAAGGGTTCCTCTTAGAGGTAAGTTCTGTGAGGGGTGCCACTATGGATCCATATCCCTTCACAAACCTCCTATAGTAACCAGTCAAGCCAAGGAATGCCCTGACTTGAGTCTGGGTTTTTGGAGCTACCCAGTCCAGAATAGTATGGATCTTGGGTTGGAGTGGCTGAACTTGGCCTCCACCTACAAGGTGTCCCAAGTAAACCACAGTTCCCTGCCCTATCTGACATTTGGATGCCTTGTTAGAGAGGCCTGCTGCTTGCAGCGCCTGCAAACCCTTCTTCAGGTGGACCAGGTGATCCTGCCAGCTGGAGCTAAAGACAGCAATATCATCAAGATAAGCTGTACTAAAGGCCTCCAAGCCAGCAAGGACTTGATTCGCCAACCTTTGGAAGGTGGCAGGGGCATTCTTTAAGCCAAAGGGCATCACAGTGAAGTGATAGTGCCCATCAGGTGTGGAGAATGCTGCCTTTTCTTTTGCTCCTGGTGCCATTTTTAATTGCCAGTACCCTGCTGTCAAGTCAAAGGTACTCAAGTATTTGGCAGCACCTAGTTTGTCAGTTAACTCATCTGCCCTTGGAATGGGATGGGCATCTGTCTTAGTGACAGAATTAAGTCCTCTGTAATCCACACAAAACCTCATCTCTCTCTTACCATCCTTTGTGTGAGGTTTGGGACTAAGACCACTGGGCTAGCCCAGGGACTGTTAGAGTGCTCAACGACTCCCAATTCCAGCATCTTGTGGACTTCCACTTTGATGCTTTCCTTAACTTGGTCAGACTGTCTAAAGATTTTGTTTTTGGCAGGCATGCTGTCTCCTGTGTCCACATCATGGGTACACAGGTGTGTCTGACCAGGGGTTAGGGAAAAGAGCTCAGCAAACTGTTGTAAGAATTTCCTACAGTCAGCTTGCAGTTGGCCAGAGAGGGTGTCTGAGTAGATCACTCCATCTACTGAACCATCTTTAGGGGCAGTGGAGAGGAGATCAGGGAGAGGTTCACTCTTAGCTTCCTGGTCCTCATCTGTAACCATTAACATGTTTACATCTGCCCTGTCATGAAAGAATTTGAGGCGGTTCACATGGATCACCCTTTTGGGGGTCCTGCTAGTGCCTAGGTCTACCAGGTAGGTGACCTGACTCTTTCTCTGTAGCACTGGGTAAGGGCCACTCCATCTGTCCTGGAGTGCCCTGGGAGCCACAGGCTCCAGAACTCAGACTTTCTGCCCTGGCTGAAACTCAACTATAACAGCCTTTTGGTCATACCACATCTTCTGGAGTTGTTGGCTGGCCTCAAGGTTTTTACTTGCCTTTTCCATGTACTCTGCCATCCTGAAACAGAGGCTTAGTACATAGTCCACTATATCTTGCTTAGGCTCATGGAGAGGTCTCTCCCAGCCTTCTTTAACAAGAGCTAGTGGTCCCCTTACAGGATGGCCAAACAGAAGTTCAAAGGGGGAAAACCCTACTCCCTTCTGAGGCACCTCTCTATAGTCGAAAAGCAGACATGGCAAGAGGACATCCCATCTCCTTTTGAGCTTTTCAGGGAGCCCCATAATCATGCCCTTCAATGTTTTGTTAAATCTTTCCACAAGACCATTGGTTTGTGGATGGTATGGTGTGGTGAATTTGTAAGTCACCCCACACTCATTCCACATGTGTTTCAGGTATGCTGACATGAAGTTGGTACCCCTGTCAGACACCACCTCCTTAGGAAATCCCACTCTGATAAAGATACCAATGAGTGCTTTAGCTACTGCAGGGGCAGTAGTGGACCTAAGGGGAATTGCTTCAGGGTACCTAGTAGCATGATCAACTACTACTAGGATATACTGGTTCCCTGAGGCTGTGGGAGGTTCAAGTGGACCCACTATGTCCACTCCCACTCTTTCAAAGGGGACCCCCACCACTGGAAGTGGAATGAGGGGGGCCTTTGGATGGCCACCTGTCTTACCACTGGCTTGACAGGTGTCACAGGAGGCACAAAACTCCTTTACTTTCTGAGACATGTTGGGCCAATAGAAATGGTTGACTAACCTCTCCCAAGTCTTGGTTTGTCCCAAATGCCCAGCAAGTGGAATATCATGGTCTAAGGTCAGAATGAACTCCCTAAACTCCTGAGGCACTACCACTCTCCTAGTGGCACCAGGTTTGGGATCTCTTGCCTCAATGTAGAGGAGTCCATCTTCCCAATAGACCCTGTGTGTTCCAGTGATTTTTCCTTTGGGTTCCTCAGCAGCTTGCTGCCTGAGGTCTTCAAGTGAGGGACAGGTTTCTTGCCCCTTACACAACTGTTCCCTTGTGGGTCCCCCTGGGCCTAAGAGTTCAACCTGATAAGGTTCCAACTCCATGGGCTCAGTTCCCTCAGAGGGCAGAACTTCTTCCTGGGAAGAGAGGTTCTTTTCCTTTTGTTGTGTTGAAGCTGGTTCCCCAGTCTTCTTTCCTTTTCTCTTGGAGGGTTGGGCCATTATTCCAGACTCCAACACCTCTTTTTCACCCTGAGCCTTGCACTGTGCCCTTGTCTTGACACACACCAGTTCAGGGATACCCAGCATGGCTGCATGGGTTTTGAGTTGTACCTCAGCCCATGCTGAGGACTCCAGGTCATTTCCAAGCAAACAGTCTTCTTGGATATTAGAGGAGACTACCACCTGTTTCAGGCCAGTGACCCCTCCCTATTCTAAAGTTACCATAGCCATGGGATGTACTTTAGTCTGATAGTCAGCGTTGGTGACTGGATAAGTTTGTCCAGTCAGGTATTGTCCTGGGGAAACCAGTTTGTCTGTCACCATTGTGACACTGGCACCTGTATCCCTCAGGCCTTCTACACTAGTCCCATTAATTAAGAGTTGCTGCCTGTATTCTTGCATATTAGGGGGCCAGGCAGCCAGTGTGGCTAAGTCCACCGCACCCTCAGAAACTAATGTAGCTTCAGTGTGAACCCTGATTTGCTCTGGGCACACTGTTGATCCCACCTGGAGACTGGCTATTCCAGTGCTAACTGGAGTAGTAGTAGAATGGAACCTTTCTTGGAACAGGCCTTGTCTCCAGTTTGGTGTCCCTGCTGATTACAGCTACGACACCAGGCCTTTTTGGGATCAAAGTTTTTACCCTTGTACCCAAAATTAGATTGTGAAGAGGCTTTGGACCCTCCCTCCTGAGCAGGTTTTTGGGGCCCTGTAGGAGACTCTTTACTTTTACCCTTGGATGTCTCAACACTCTTCCCCTGGGGAGTCTGTGTGACCCCTTTCTTTTGGTCACCCCCTGTGGAAGTCTTGGTCACCCTAGTCTTGACCCAATGGTCTGCCTTCTTTCCCAATTCTTGGGGAGAAATTGGACCTAGGTCTACCAGATGCTGATGCAGTTTATCATTGAAACAATTACTTAAAAGGTGTTCTTTCATAAACAGATTGTACAGCCCATCATAATCACTTACACCACTGCCATTAATCCAACCATCCAGTGTTTTGACTGAGAAGTCAACAAAATCAACCCAGGTCTGGCTCGAGGATTTTTGAGCCCCCCTGAACCTAATCCTGTACTCCTCAGTTGAGAATCCAAAGCCCTCAATCAGGGTAGCCTTCACGAGGTCATAGGATTCTGCATCTTTTCCAGACAGTGTGAGGAGTCTATCTCTACACTTTCCAGTGAACATTTCCCAAAGGAGAGCACCCCAGTGAGATTTGTTTACTTTTCTGGTTGCACAAGCCCTCTCAAAAGCTGTGAACCATTTGGTGATGTCATCACCATCTTCATATTTTGTTACAATCCCTTTGGGGATTTTTAGCATGTCAGGAGTATCTCTGACCCTATTTAAATTGCTGCCACCATTCATGGGAGCTAAGCCCATCTCTTGTCTTTCCCTTTCTATGGCTAGGAGCTGTCTCTCCAAAGCCAATCTTTTTGCCATCCTGGCTAACAGGAGGTCATCTTCATTGAGGCTGCCCTCAATGCTTCCAGAGCTGTTGGACTCTCCTGTGAGAGAAGCAACATCTCTGACTATCACTTGTGGAGTCAGGGTTGGAGGGACCCTGTTCTCCCTAACTAGGAGTGGAGGTGGGAAATTTACCTCCCCATCACTAGTTTCCCCCTCTGTAAGGGTATCTTCAGTGGGGTTGTCTCTAGCAAACTCTGCCAAGAGCTCCTGGGGCTGTACTTTGGTAGGATGTAGAGTTTGATCCAGTTTTTATCTTTTTGATTTTGCAGAGAGTGCTTAGCTCTGACATCCTAAGATGCAGGTATTGACTGAGTAGTCCAGCAAATGCAAAGTCTTGTACCCCACCGCTGATCCACCAATGTAGGAAGTTGGCTCTGTATATACTATTTCAAAGTAAGAAATAGTGTGCACAGAGTCCAAGGGTTCCCCTTAGAGGTAAGATAGTGGCAAAAGGAGATAGTTCTAATGCTCTATTTTGTGGTAGTGTGGTCGAGCAGTAGGCTTATCAGAGGGTAGTGTTAAGCATTTGTTGTACACACACAGGCAATAAATGAGGAACACTCACTCAAAGACAATTCCAGGCCAATAGGTTTTTATATAGAAAAATATATTTTCTTAGTTTATTTTAAGAACCACAGGTTAAAGATTTACAAACAATACTTTAAATGAAAGGTATTTCACTCAGTTATCTTAGGAACTTTGAATCATCACAATAGCATGTACAGTTTTGGCAAAAATGGCAATAAGCTATTTTAAAAGCGGACACTGCAAAAATCAACAGTTCCTGTGGGAGGTAAGTAAATGTTAAGTTCACAGGTAAGTAAAACACTTACAGGGTTCAAAGTTGGGTCCAAGGTAGCCCACTGTTACCACACCAGCAGCTCAGGGCCGGTCAGGTGCAGAGGTCAAAGTGGTGCCCAAAACACATAGGCTTCAATGGAAATAGGGGTGCCCCGGTTCCAGTCTGCCAGCAGGTAAGTACCCGCGACTTCGGAGGACAGACCAGGGGGGTTTTGTAGGGCACCGGGGGGGACACAAGTAGGCACAGAAAGTACACCCTCAGCGGCACAGGGGCGGCTGGGTGCAGAGTGCAAACAAGCATCGGGTTTTCAATAGGAATCAATGGGGAGACTCGGGGGTCTCTTCAACGATGCAGGCAGGCACAGGGGGGGCTCCTCGGGGTAGCCACCACCTGGGCTCGGCAGAGGGTCATCTGGGGGTCGCTCCTGCAATGGAGTTCGGTTCCTTCAGGTCCTGGGGGCTGCGGGTGCAGAGTGGTTTCCAGGCGTCGGGTTCCTTGAAGCAGGCAGTCGCGGTCAGGGGGAGCCTCTGGATTTCCTCTGCAGGCATCGCTGTGGGGGCTCAGGGGGGTCAACTCTGGCTACTCACGGGCTCGCAGTCACCGGGGAGTCCTCCCTGTAGTGTTAGTTTTCCGCAGGTCGAGCCTGGGGCGTCGGGTGCAGAGTGGAAAGTCTCACGCTTCCGGCGGGAAACGTGTGGTCTTTAAAAGTTGCTTCTTTGTTGCAAAGTTGCAGGTTTGTTGAACAGGGCTGCTGTCCTCGGGAGCTTCTTGGTCCTTTTAGATGCAGGGTAGTCCTCTGAGGCTTCAGAGGTCGCTGGACCCTGTGGGATGCGTCGCTGTTGCAGTTTTTCTTGAAGTGGGGAGACAGGCCGGTAGGGCTGGGGCCAAAGCAGTTGGTGTCTCCGTCTTCTCTGCAGGGCTTCAGGTCAGCAGTTCTTCTTCATCTTCAGGTTGCAGGAATCTCTCTTCCTCGGTTCTGGGAGCCCCTAAATACTCAATTTAGGGGTGTGTTTAGGTCTTGGGGGATAGCAGCCAATGGCTACTAGCGTTGAGGGTGGCTACACCCTCTTTGTGCCTCCTCCCGGTGGGGAGGGGGCACATCCCTAATCCTATTGGGGGAATCCTCCATCTGCAAGATGGAGGATTTCTAAAAGTCAGAGTCACCTCAGCTCAGGACACCTTAGGGGCTGTCCTGACTGGGGAGTGACTCCTCCTTGTTTTTCTCATGATCTCCTCCAGCTTTGCCACCAAAAGTGGAGGCAGTGGCCGGAGGGGCGGGCATCTCCACTAGCTGAGATGCCCTGTGGCGCTGTAACAAAAGGGGTGAGCCTTTGAGGCTCACCGCCAGGTGTTACAGTACCTGCAGGGGGAGGTGAGAAGCACCTCCACCCAGTACAGGCTTTGTTACTGGCCACAAAGTGACAAAGGCACTCTCCCCATGTGGCCAGCAACATGTCTGGTGTGTGGCAGGCTGGCAAAACTAGTCAGCCCACACTGGAAGTCGGGTATGTTTTCAGGGGGCATCTCTAAGATGCCCTCTGGGTGTATTTTTACAATAAAGTGCGCACTGGCATCAATGTGCATTTATTGTGCTGAGAAGTTTGATACCAAACTTCCCAGTTTTCAGTGTAGCCATTATGGTGCTGTGGAGTTCGTGTATGACAGACTCCCAGACCATATACTCTTATGGCTACCCAGCACTTACAATGTCTAAGGTTTTGCTTAGACACTATAGGGGCATAGTGCTCATGCACTGATGCCCTCACCTGTGGTATAGTGCACCCTGCCTTAGGGCTGTAAGGCCTGCTAGAGGGGTGACTTATCTATACCATAGGCAGTGTGAGGGTGGCATGGCACTCTGAGGGGAGTGTCATGTCGACTTAGTCATTTTCTCCCCTCCAGCACACACAAGTTGGCAAGCAGTGTGCATGTGCTGAGTGAGTGGTCCCCAGGGTGGCATAAGACATGCTGCAGCCCTTAGAGACCTTTCCTGGCATCAGGGCACTTGGTACCAGGGGTACCAGTTACAAGGGACTTACCTGGGTGCCAGGGTTGTGCCAATTGTGGAGACAAAGGTACAGTTTAGGGAAAGAACACTGGTGCTAGGGCCTGGTTAGCAGGCCTCGGCACACTTTCAAATCATAACTTGGCATCAGCAAAGGCAAAAAGTCAGGGGGTAACCATGCCAAGGAGGCATTTCCTTACAGTGGGCATCTCCTTCGCCCCAGGCACCTCAGGCCCTGCCCCAGTCAGCCCTGCTGCCCTCATTGAGGAGGCTATTGGCCTCCTGAGATCCCTCACTGTTGGGCAATCTACCATTGTGAATGCCATCCAGGGTGTCGAGAGGCATTTGCAACAAACAAATGCATACCTGGAGGGCATTCATTCTGGGCAGGCAGCCCAACAGAGAGCATTTCAGGCTCCGGCCTCAGCACTGATGGCAACCATTGTCTCTGTGTCCAGCCTCCCCCCTCCAACTTCTTCCACCCAGACCCAATCCCCTGTACCTCAGCCTATCCCAAGCACACCATCAGACCAGCTTGCACACTCATTAACACACAAGAGTGGCTCAGGCAAACATAAGCAGCACACATTCCACAGGCACTCACACAAGCACCATCCCCATGCAGACACAGCAACATCCACAGCCTCCACTGTGTCCCCCTCCTCCATGTCCTCCTCCTCCCTCCCAGTCTCGTCTCCACTCACACCTGCATGCACTACATCCTCAGCCACTGCCTCCATCATCAGCACGCCCATCACCACACACTGCTCACGTGCACCCACCACCCCCACTACCATGCACACATACCCAGTGTCCTCTCCCAGTGTGTCAGTGACCCCTCCTCCCAAAGTACACAAACGCAGGCACACACCCACCCAACAGCCTCCAGCCCATGCACCTTCACCCAAATTCAGCAGACGTACACCTCCTACAACCACTACCTCTACCTCCACTCCCAAACCCCCTCCATCTTCCCGTCCCAGAGTGTCTAAGAAACTCTTCCTGGCTAACATTGACCTCTTCCCTACACCTTCCCACGTCCTTCCCCTAGGGCCAGGCTTTCCAGGTCCAGGCCCAGCACCTCAGCCACCAAATCCCCAGGCACAGTGGTGCCAGCAACTGCGGGGTCATGGAGTGCGCCACCCATCAGGGCTGCCAGTGTGCCATGTAGCGAGGGCAAGGACATTCTGCCACCTGACAAGGTGAAAAAGGTGCCCACATCCCGGAGGGAGAAGCTGAAAGTACCAGCCACCAAGGGCTCAGCAAAATCCAAAGGGGATAGTGGCAAGACAACTGCGGCCCCATCAAATCTGGGGAAGGGCCAAAAGCTGAAGAGCAGGTCAGGAGAGGGCATGGAGGCACCGACTGAGGGACCAGTGTCACACTTTCTGTCCACGACCACGCCAACCTGTACGGCGGTGAACACTGCTAGCTGCCCCGCCCCCACAACCGCCACCTGCACCGTCACCTGCACCGCCCCCGGCACGTCTACAGCCTCAGCGACAGTCCCTAGCATCTTCCCCAGTGGGCAGCCATCCAAGGCTGCAGGAAACATCCTGCTGTGTCCCTCTGCAGGTGCTGACCCATGCACCGCCGCCATCACCGCCGCAAGAACCGCCGCAACAGCCACCGCCGCAAGCACTGCCGCAACAGATACCGCCGCAAAGACCGCCGCGACAGACCCCGGCTCAAGCACCGCCACCGGCCCCGCGGTGTCCTCGGACACAGACACCACCATGACATGGCTACCATTCCCAGTGGTAAGTCGTCTGAGGCTGGAGGAGAGTTCCTGGACCCTGGGCAGCTTCCTTGATGCATTTCTTCCATCACTGTTTACACCTGCAGGTGGAAGGCGCAGCCGCAGCGGTGTGGGGTATGTCGCTGCCTCCATGGCGTATCATGCTACCTGAACATCGCCAATCTCGTGGCACGCACACCCAGGTGAGGGAATTGTACCGGCCAGCCTGCAGGTGGAGCACTCTGGGCACCAGGCCCCCTCCAGAACCAGTGGAGAGATACATCCACTACCTCTGTCCTTGGCAGGATGAAGCACTCTGGGCACCAGGCCCCCTCCAGAACCAGTGGAGAATGACATCCACTACCTCTGTCCTTGGCAGGATGAAGCACTCTGGGCACCAGGCCCCCTCCAGAACCAGTCGAGACTGTTATCCACTTGAGAGACTGTGGCTTTGCACTCCCCAGGATAAAGCAGTGGGCAAACCACCCACTGGAAAGACTTGTGAGACTGTGGCTTTGCACTCCCCAGGATGCAGCAGTGGGCAAACCACCCACTGGACAGACTTGAGAGACTCTGGCTTTGCACTCCCCAGGAAAAAGCAGTGGGCAAACCACCGACTGGAAAGACTTGTGAGACTGTGGCTTTGCACTCCCCAGGATGCAGCAGTGGGCAAACCACACACTTGAGAGACTGTGGCTTTGCACTCCCCAGGATAAAGCAGTGGGCAAACCACACACTGGAAAGACTTGTGAGACTGTAGCTTTGCACTCCCCAGGATGCCGCAGTGGGCAAACCACCCACTTGAGAGACTTTGGCTTTGTACTCCCCAGGATACATCAATGGGCATGGAGCCCCCTTGTGCAGCAGTGGTGTTGTGCGTTCATCAGGCTGAGGTGCCTCTCCTCTCCCTCCCCCTGAGGTGCCTGTATATTTTCGATCTGATGCCCCAGCGGTGTTCTCTCCGTTTCGAGTCAGGTATCATGTGTGGGCCTCGCCCATGCATTTTGGGCCCAGTGGTCCACGGACAATGATTAGTACACTATCCGGACTTGTGTAGTTGGTGTACATATTTGTATATACTGAATTTTGACTTTTGAATTCTGGATTTTTCTTGATTACAATGGTTACAATCATTTCCTTTTGTCCTTGCGTTCTTCCAGGGGGTTGGGGAGTGTATATGTAATGTTGCTGCATGTATTTGTGTGTCTGTTGTTGTGTGTTGTGGTGAGGGTGGGGGTGTTGCGTGTGTGTGTCACTCTGTTTCCTCTCCCCCCTGTGTTGTAGGTGCATTACTCACCGTGGTCGCCGCTGCTGCCGTTCGTACTCCTCATGGAAGAGGAGGTAAACCAAGATGGGTAACACATGAAGTTCGGGCTCCATGGCGTCCTGGTTCCTCGTTGGGTGCTGTGAGGTGAGTGTTTTCCCTTCTGTGTACTGTTTCCGCCGTGCTTTTGATAGCGTTGGTTCCGTCCCGGAAAAGGTGGCGGATAGGCCTCCTGTAATAGGGTGGGCTGTACTTTGTCTCCCGCCTGTCTGTTGGCGGTGACCGCTGCACTGTTTGTTTCTACCACCGTGGCGGTCGGAGTGTTCAAGTGGCTGTCTATGTTGGCGGGTTCCCCCACGGTTGTAATCCCATTTTTTTTCCGCCAGCCTGTTTGCGGTATTACCGCTGCTTTAACACCAACCACCAGTGTTGTAATGAGGGCCTCTGTCAGGTAAGTTTGAGCAAACAGAGTATACTTCTGTTTTAGGGTCCGCACTGTCATACACTGTGCTTCAGAGTAAAACGCTTTGTCTGAAAAACAGATGGCATTCAGATTTTATTAGTTCTACCATGAACATGAAGCTAATTTTTGGTACACTTACTGTAAATCCTCTTTCAATAATTTAAATTCAGATGCCAACCTGCAACACAGAAAATACCTTTTTTCCTCATGTGGAATGTCAACAAATACGCAGGGACCTATTTATTAAGCCCATTTTCTCATTGCAGATTTCTAATTAGGTGTAAATACATTTCTGTCTTTTATGGGTCCACAAAAACCCATGAGCTCGTATGAAAAGCAACTAAAAAGGCACTTTTAATCATATACACTGCTTTAGAATAGTCAACCATTTTAGAGTTTGGCTAGAGCTACAAATGCAGCTTAACATTTTTTCTTTTGAACTTCACCTGGAATATATTTTCCAGGTTATGAAATCCCTTTATTTAAAACTCGATAAAATATGGAATGTGTTTCATGCCCAATTTGCACACTTAGTGGAACCTTTTTTTTTAGCAATTAAATAAAGTGCACTAATTAGTCATAGAAACTAATGAGAAGGTTTATGACTTCATGACTTTTTGAGTGCTCGGCACCTTTCGATTCCCATGGATGTCGATTCACCAAAATGCAAGGTGTAGCAAAAGTGACATCACACCTTAATGGCATCACAGGAAGTGACATTGTTTGACCTTTGATCCTGAATGTCCCCAGAAAATGGCATGACATGACCTGAAGACATTACAATATTTGTGATCACTAAGTACCATAACTGCATGATTACTA
Source organism: Pleurodeles waltl (assembly GCF_031143425.1). Lineage (NCBI taxonomy): Eukaryota > Metazoa > Chordata > Amphibia > Caudata > Salamandridae > Pleurodeles > Pleurodeles waltl. The sequence continues at coordinate 909,269,162 of NC_090436.1, forward strand.
TCACACAAGACAAACAAATGTCCATCTTAGAAACTACCTACATTAAGGTGTTGACCTGACCTTTGAAAGTGGTGGGAAGTTATACTTGCCTTGAATTGTTTCAAGCCACAACTCTTCTAGGGGGTTGTGGGGGTTCTCCCTCTGAGAACGTGTGGAGGTAATTGAGATCAAATACTGTATTTAAAAGCGCCATTTTCACATACGTTTGCTAAAAGCCATTGACTCTGAAAGGACACTCATTCATATTCAAGTCCTTTCATGGTGCGCCAAGGCAATGAAACCTGACGCTAATGAGAAGAAGACCCCGTTGTTTTCAGCATGTGCATTCCTTAGTTCACTACAGACTCGTTAACAACCTGTTGGCTGCTAAAGCACCTCAGGGGTTCAAGAGTAGGGGGCTGGTTTCCTGTCGATAAACATCACCAGGAAGTAATGTGGTAGGCAGGAACATGCCCTGCCCTGAGCCTCTCTGCTTCGATGTCTTCACAGTATCTCGGGTTCGGTAGATGACTCCAATGGAAGTGACATCACAACAAACGTGAAAGTAACGAGATAGCTTCAACATTTAACAAAAGCCTTATCTAAAGTCTTTTGCAGTGATGTCCCTTTCCTTAAATCTCAAGAATGAATAAAATGACCCACAAGACTCAAAATATTCACTCAAAATCCTCAGCTGCATGTCACGCCCGAAAGGGCCTGCTGCTTTTGAATGCATTAACAGGTCGATCCTGCTGATTAATGTGTATTTGATCTGAATGTGATACTGGAGACATAACTGCCTAATCGGGTGACTGTTGCTGCTGTTAATGAGCTGCTAATAGGTGAGTACTCTTGAAAGGCCAGTGTGATGGGGCATTTTTCCATCAAAGCATGTGATCCCTGCCACACCCCAATGCCATTTACCAACCTCTCGGGAATATCACTTGTTTCCTTACTGCCAATTCTTCATTTACTCAAGATGCCTGACAAGGCAAAACAATATGAAGTGAATTGGAAATGTGCACACATTGAGGCCCTCATTACGATCATGGCGGTTTGGACCACCATGTCGACAGTGGCGGCTGAAGCCGCCAGCCGGCATGGCGGGCCAAATTGCCATTTTATGGACATGGGGAAGGCCGCCAATGGCAGCCGTCACCCACTGCCAGGCTCCCGCCGTCAGGCAGCCTGGCGGTGGGTTGAAACACCATCCGTCAGGGTAACTGCGCTACCCTGTGGATAATGTTTCATTTCCCGCCAGCCTTTTCCTGGCGGGATATGCCGCCAGGAAAAGGCTGGCGGAGGGGATGCCCCTGCACTGCCCATGCAGTTTGCATGGGCAGTACAGGGGCCCAGGTGCAGAGCCCCGTCGCGTAGGTCACTGCCCGATTTTTGGGCAGTGATCTACGCAACGGGTACAACTGCACCTGCCGCACAGAGGCATTGACGGCGGCCAATGTCCCGGCCGAGCCTTTCTGTGAGTCGGCGGGGGAAACAAGGTTTCTGCCCGCCAGCTCACAGAAAAGTTCATTATCTGGCCGGCGGGGTTCCGGGGTCACTGGCGGTCATTGTTTTGACCGCCAGCATGAACACAGCGGTTCTTTTCGCCGTGTTCATAATGACCACCTTAGTCAGTAAGATAATTCAGTGGGATAAGGCTGCTTCATCAGAAAGTTGCATGGAACCTGAATGCCACATGTTCACATTCTTGTGGCCAAACTCAAACTTTCATCCTTCCTCTGTAGGCAGTGCTTTAAATGGGCCGGTACTCTCCGGTACTGAGTACCGGCACTTTTTTATTTTGAGAGGGAGAGTACCGGCACATCTCAAGAAAAACGTAATACTTTTAATTGGAGAGTACCGGCACTTCTCAGAAACAAGCAGGTACTCTGGTACAGAGTACCTGCACTTCTATTTTTCCATTTAAAGCACTGTCTGTAGGCAAAATTAGTATTCTTGAGTTGTTATATGGTGGACGCTGAGAGCAATGCAAAACTGTGGCAACAACGAGTTATGATTTCCAATCTCATATATTATTATTAGTCCTGAAGAGACTTTTCTAATTCTGAGCAGGGCTTTTGGGTAGGCCTTGTTTTAGAAATATGTACTTTGTCCTTTACTAAAGATTTATAAACCTAAAAGAGTTCTTTCCTGGTATAATTAGACCAGATGATATTACGTTGGTAGCAATTACATCTGGTAGTAGTAGACTTTACGTTACTGCTGATCTGCTGTCTTCTGTGCCTCAGTATAGGTAAGACTACAAATTCTAATATTTACTTTTGGCCATTATAAATTTTTCAGAATACCAGAGTGCAGTAGGTGTTTTCCGACATGAGTTTCCTGTTTGAAGGGGCAATACTTCATGTAAGACACTTGGGGGCATATTTATACTCCGTTTGCGCCGGAATTGCGTTGTTTTTTTTGACGCAATTCCGACGCAAAACTAACTCCATATTTATACTTTGGCGTTAGACGCATCTAGCGCCAAAGTCCATGGAGTTTGCGTCATTTTTTAGCGTGGACACCTACTTTGCGTTAATGAGATGCAAGGTAGGCGTTCACATCTAAAAAATTTACTCCGAGGCATGTGCGCCGTATTTACACTCCCGGGCAAAATTCACGCCCGGGAGTGGGCGGGTCAAAAAAAATGACGTCCGGCCGCTTTTGCGCCGTTTTTTAGCGCCTGGAAAAGGCAGGCGTTAAGGGACCTGTGGGCTCTGAAGGAGCCCAGAGGTGCCCTCCCATGCCCCCAGGGACACCCCCTGTCACCCTTGCCCACCCCAGGAGGACACCCAAGGCTGGAGGGACCCATCCCAGGGACATTAAGGTAAGCTCAGGTAAGTCATTTTTTTTTTTTTTTTGTGGCCTAGGGGGGCCTGATTTGTGCCCCCCTACATGCCACTATGCCCAATGACCATGCCCAGGGGACAGAAGTCCCCTGGGCATGGCCATTGGGCAAGGGGGCATGACTCCTGTCTTTGCTAAGACAGGAGTCATTTCTATGGGGGTTGGGAGTCGAAACAAATGGCGCAAATCGGGTTGAGGCGGAAAATTTGCCTCAACCTGACTTGCCCCATTTTTTGACGCCCAAGCCCCATATCCCCCTATGCCGGCGCTGCCTGGTGTATGTCGTTTTTTTCCACGCACACCAGGCAGCGCCGGCGGCTAACGCCGACTAACGTCATTGATTAAATACGGCGCCCGCATGGTGCTTCAGAATGGCGTTAGCCGGCGCTAATTTTTTTGACGCAAAACTGCGTTAGCGCAGTTTTGCGTCAAAAAGTATAAATATGGCCCTTGATATCAAATCATTAAAATGACTTTATGCTTCATCATCACCACTGTCTAACTGAGCCACAGACCGAGCAATTTCTAGACATTCTTTAAGTTTGGATGTGGGTGGAATTTATCAGTAGTAGAATCATTTGTGCCCTCAGTGGTTACTATTCTAATGTAACAGTAATATACTGCCCCTTTCACCTGTCTGCTCACTGTGCTCACTGGTCACACAGCCTAATTTCCTGCTCACTGCCTCATTCACTTGTCTGATTATTGTGTTCACTGCCTCAATACACTCATGCTCACCATGTTAATTGCTCACGGCCTCATTCAGTGCTCACTGCCTCTTTCACTTGTCTGCTCACCATTTTCACAGGTCAATCTGCCTCATTCGCTGTTCACTACCTTATTCACTCATGCTCACTGTGTTCACTGGTCACTCTACATGAATCTCTGCTCACTCCCCTTGTCACTTGGCTGCTGACCGTGGTCACTTGTCATAGCCTCATGCAGTGCTCACGGCCTCATTCGCATAATTACTTATTGTGTTCGTTGGTCACTCTGCCTCATTCTCTGCTCACTGCCTCATTCACTTATCTGCTCACAGTGTTCACCAGTCACTGCCTCATTCACATATCTACTCACTGTTTTCGCTGGTCACTCTGCCTCATTCTCTGCTCACTGCCTCGTTCACTAATCTGCTCCCCGTATTCACGGGTCACTGCCTCATTTGGTGCTCACTGCTTTATTCACTTATCTGTTCACTGTGTTTACTGGTCACTGCCTCATTCGGTGCTCACTGCCTTATCCATTTGTCTGCTCAACATGTCTGTTGCACTAAACAAAAAGGGTTGGGTCCTTAGATTCAAACGAGATTGGAGCACTAGTAATATTCACACAGAAAAAAACTTCTGATAATATTTCTTGTGATTATTTTTTCATGTAGATCAAAACAGTTATTGACATCTTTCGAGGTATTATTTGGGTGTAACCATGTTTTTGGTCATCGTACCTCATTCACTGGTCACTAAAGCATTCACTTGCCTGCTCATTTTGTTGGTTGGTCACTCAATCTCATTCGCTGCTCACTCCCCATTCTTCTGGGCAGGAAAATCTGATCCAATTTCAGCTTTTTCATGCACTCTCTGCTCAGGTCACTGACAGTGCACAGGCACACATCCACATTTTAAATGTGTTTACATCTAATAGTGATTTGTGTTTTCAATATTGTAATACAGAAGCAGCTCACTAATATTGTTGCAAAAAATCTCTGAGACATCCTTCCATTTCTCATGTCAGGTCATGTTTTGATCTGAAATAATGTTTAATGATGTTGCATGAAACAAACACATATCTCTGCAAAATGTCTATGATAGCGCCGCACATCGCCCACATTAAACATAAATTAAAGGAAAACAGTATTTAAAACAATCTGTTTAAGAATTGTTTAGGGTCATCAGAGCAAGACTCTCTGCAGAACAGAGCTGGCTCTATCTGGGGACCCCTGAAAGAAAGGCTCGGCCCTGGGCCTGAGCCCGCTTTGCCCACGCTTTAAAACATCTCTGCTTCTGTGACTTGTAATTGTCTGCATTGACAACAACTGCGAGAATCTGTTTTCACAATGTCTCTATGAACTGGTCACTTGCGATCTCGTGTTCTTTCCTCTTCAATTCCTGTTGTGATGTGGCTTGGAATTCATGTGTGTCATGTGGAATCCTCTGACGGATGCCTGATGATGTCTAGGCATTCCACATGACACTTACGGATTGAAGCTTGCTCTTCTTCTCTCTCTGTGCCCCTTTTTATACTTTACTTTCGTGTAATTGTTTTGCATAACAATAAATATCCTTTTACCTGGATCGCTATTGTTGGAGCAGTCATTTCAAATTTGGCGACGAGGATGGAGCGGAGTTTATGAAGCGGAGTTCGTGGACTGCAGCAGCTGTTCCTGGTTCTTGGTTCCGGCGTATGTTTTTCATCTTGTTTTCTAACATTTGTTTTACTTTTTGTTTTACTGAAAAAAGTAAAGTGTATATATTTTTGATAGGGGCACAGAGCAGTTTTGAGGATTACCGTTAATCTGAACGGTTTCCTCGGCGCGAGCACAGCGCGACAGCAGCTCATTGTTGGGCGCGTGCACCAGTGCTTTATCAGCTCGTGTGTGCTGCAACGCGCACACACGTCGGCGCTGTTTAGCTATTTTATCGGCTTTCAGTGCATTTGGGTACACACGCTGGATTTAACGCTGGAGTAAACGCTGGATTCATTTGCCTGCACCTTCCGGTTTAGTTTTTTTGTTGAAGAAGTAAAAAAAAAAAAACATAGAAGGTCACCGGCTTGGTCATCAAAAGAGAAGACGGACTTTTGAAGAAAACAATCAGCCATCTTTACTTGGTCTTCATTAATATAGTTTTTTATTGTTTCTGCTTTGTGATTATTTCTGACTTTTGTTTTTTTATTATTAAGACTCACTAAGAAATGCAGAACGTGTTGCCGCCTTCACCTTTTCTGCAAGATCCTGGTGATCCACCTTTAGAATGGAAGTTATGGATACGCTCATTTAAAGCTTATTTAGGAGCGATAGATGGTCACAAATTTAGGCCTGAGAGGAAAAAAAGTTTAATGTTCTACTATTTGGGTGTGGAAGGACAGAACATTTTTGACCATCTACCAGCATATGAATTACGTGAAGAAGAGGAGTTAGATGAGTTTGAGATGGCTGTTGCGCAACTGGACAGGCATTTCACTAAAACTAAGAATGTTGTAGTACATAGATACAAATTTTTTACTAGGGCGCAAAATCCTAGTGAAAGTGTGGATTCATTCATTACAGCATTAAAAGTGTTAGCTGCTAAGTGTGAATTTGAAAATTTTACTTCGCAGCTTATACGTGATCAGCTTGTAGCGAGATGTTACTCTAAAAGAATCCAAGAAAAGTTGTTGACGTGCAAGGATCCGTCTTTGGACAAAGCCATAGACATAGCAAAGAGCATTGAATGCTCTTTGGAGGATGCTAAACAGTTGGAATTGTCTTTGTCTAATGCTTCCATTTCAGGTGCTGTAATGAATACACAGAACAACGATCTCAAGAAACAGTTTCGTGTTGAGAGAAAACAAGATTTTGTTACACCTTCGAGGAACGTTTTATCTTCCAAGGTCAACCAGAAAACTATGTGCTACAGATGTGGTTCTTTGAACCATGTTTCCTCATTCAGGAATTGTCCTGCGGCCAATCAACAATGCAGGAACTGTAATAAAATGGGACATTTTTCTCGTGTTTGTAGAGGTGGGAAGAGAAGCAGTGTTCGATGTATTCTTGATGCAGATAAGGAAAATGTACAAAAGGATGATAATGAGTTTGTATTAGTTGTAACGGATAACATTTCCTGTGGTAGCAAAACGGTAGTAGACCCGGATATTGAGGTACTCGTGGGTGGTGTGGCTGTCAAACTATTAGTGGACACTGGAGCACGCATTACAATCGTATCACTAGAAAAGTTCAATGAGTTTTGGAGTGATAAAACTCTTATTCCGCCTGATATTACAACACTAGCTTTTGAGGAGAGCAAAATTGATTTGGTTGGGTATTTTTGGACTTCATTGTCCATCTTTGGCGAGACGGTTCATGGCAAAGTGTATGTAGCAAGAAAAGGCATTAATGTTTTGGGCTTAATTCATCAAGCCGAGTTTAAATTAATCATTAAGCCAGGAAGGGAAAGACCTGTATCTATTGACAGGAATAATACCAATTGTATTAAAACATCCTCTGATGTGACTTGTCCTTGGCAACGAAAATTTAAGGGATTGTTCCAGGACAATGTGGGAAAAATAACCAATGTCACACACACGATCAGGTTGAAACAGGGAGTAGTCCCAGTTAAGCATAAACTAAGAAATGTTCCATTTAGCATAAGGACGGAGTTGTCCAAATTGTTGAGGGATATGTGTGAACTGGGCATTATAGAAAAAGTGGAGGCCACCCTGTGGTTGTCTCCCATTGTTTTAGCGAAGAAAAGCTCGGGAGACCTGAGGATGTGTGTGGACTTAAGAAGTGTGAATGAGGCAATTTGGGTCGATAGTTTTCCATTGCCTAGAATTGATGATCTGATTGCTAAAGTGGGTTCGGCCAGTTGGTTTACGAAGTTGGATCTTAAATCTGCGTACCATCAGGTGGAGCTTGACATTAATTCTCGTTATCTTACAGCTTTTGTGACACCTGATGGGACTTTTCAATTTTGCAGATTACCCTTTGGGCTAGCATCTGCAGCTGCTGCTTTTCAAAGAATAATGACAGACATGTTCCCCAACAATCCTAACGTTGTCATATTTCAGGATGATATCTTAATTTTTGCTGACACAGATGTGGAACATGATAGAGTTTTAGAGGAGGTTTTGAAAACTCTAGAGGAAAGGGGGGTTATTTTGAGAAAAGATAAATGCCTCTTTAAAACTCGGGAGGTCGAGTACTTAGGACATGTTTTATCTGAACAGGGTGTCAAACCCAGACCTAAATTAGTTAAAAGCATTCTTGATGCTCCTGCACATAAAACTAAAGAACAGTTGCTTTCTTTCCTGGGCTTATGCAAATTTTATGCGAAGTTTATAAAAGATTTTGCTAAGACTTCCGAGTGCCTTAGAGCCACGCTTAAAAGGAAACAAATGTTCTGTTGGTCCAAAGAGTGCAATGAAGCTTTTGAGCAGATCAAGCAACAGATTATCAGTTCTCCGGTTTTACAACCTTTTGCGGATGGTAAGAAGACCATAGTAACAGTGGATGCATGCGATTATGGATTGGGTGCAGTATTGACACAAGTTTCTAATGAAGACAAAGAAAGCACCATTGGGTTTGCTTCAAGAACATTGCGGGAGGTTGAGCGGAAGTACTCTGTAATTGAAAAAGAACTCCTGGCTTGTGTATGGAGTGTAGAAAAATTCAAACAGTACCTCTGGGGTAGACATTTTATCTTGAAAACTGATCATCGTCCCCTGGTGGAAATTTTATCAGGAAGAAAAGTTAAACGCTCTACTGCTCGCATAGCCCGTTTATCTGCCAAATTATTAGAGTTTAATTTTTCAGTTGAGTATATTCCTGGGGGAAAAAATGGTAGGGTGGATTGTTTATCCCGTTTACCTGTTTTAGATGAGGAAGAACAGGAGTGGGAAACTGAGGTAGAAGAGTGTTTGATAGCATGCATTGCTGAGACATTAGATGAAGATGTTTGGATTAAGTCATTACATAATGACATATTGTTGTGTGAGGTGATTCATTATGTTAAGACTGGGTGGCCAAGAGAGAAAACTCTCTCACCTGATTTACAACCTTTTTGGAAAGTTTCTGAGGAGTTATCTGTTGAGGGTGACAAACTCATTAGATGTGACAAACTGATTCCACCTGTATGTCTCAGGAAAGATTTGATTATTAAAGCACATGTGGGGCATCTGGGTTGTACTATTACCAAAAGGAAGCTGAGATCAGATTTCTGGTGGCCTAGGATGGATAAGGAAATTGAAGAATTTGTGAAGAGCTGTTCGAGGTGTTGTATGAGTGATAAAGTTCTGGTTACTCAGGGAGCATGTGATTCTTTTTTTCCGTCACCAGCTAGAGCGTGGCAGAAGATTGGTTTGGATTTTCTTGGTCCGTATCATGTGCTACCACCAGACATGAGGTATTTTATGGTAATAGTAGATCATCTCTCTAGATGGGTTGAGGTTTTTCCTATAAGACTTCCCACCACTCAAAGTGTCATTAAATGTTTGAAAGAGGTATTCAGCCGGGAAGGATTACCTGAACAAATAATGACTGACAATGGGGTACAGTTTGTATCTACAGAGATGTGCCAGTTCTTGAACAGGTGTGGTATCAAACACATAAGAACTCCTCTCTATCATCCCCAGAGCAATGGTGTTGTTGAACGCTTCAATCGTGTGCTTGTTGAGTGCATCCAGGCAGCTATTAAAAGTAGTATGTCCGTGAGACTAGCCATTAAAGATCTCATTTGGTCTCATCGCACGACGCCTCATGTTGCCACTAGCAAGACTCCTTTCGAATTAATGAGAGGAAGGATTGCGACCACAGATTTATGTCCTTTTTGGATGGTTGAATTATTTCATGAGGGGTGTAATCTTAGGGAGGCTTGGCAGGTAGCAAAGGAGAATTCTGATGATTTGGGAAGGAGAAGGTTGGAAGTGACACCGAATAAAAATAATGGTTTCCAGGTTGGTGATTGGGTGAGAGTTAGAGATCCCTTAATAGTTAGAAAAGGTTTTTCGAAGTTCAAGGAATCTCAACAGGTTATGGAGATACGTAAAAATGCAGCCAGATTGTCTGATGGTTGTTGGTGGGGTGTCACACGTTTAGCTTTAGATCCCAGTGTTCGAACAAGGGGTGAGTCGGATGGTAGTCAAACTTGTAGCAAGGATGTTGGGGTTTACAATCCTTCCGATTGTGTGAAGAAGGATTTGCACAGTATTATTGGGAATAGGAGTAAGCGGGAATCCCGCAGACCCACTAAGTTCTGTGATTATGATTTGTCGTGAAAACAATGTTGACTGTGAACATTTATTTAGTAAGAGGTTATTTTGTGTATTGTAACATAGTGTATGGGTTTTAGTTGTTCAGTTTAAGGTGATGGTTCTATTGTCTTCAATTGTTAATGGAAAATTCTTAAATTAATGAAAGAGGGGGGATGTTGTGATGTGGCTTGGAATTCATGTGTGTCATGTGGAATCCTCTGACGGATGCCTGATGATGTCTAGGCATTCCACATGACACTTACGGATTGAAGCTTGCTCTTCTTCTCTCTCTGTGCCCCTTTTTATACTTTACTTTCGTGTAATTGTTTTGCATAACAATAAATATCCTTTTACCTGGATCGCTATTGTTGGAGCAGTCATTTCAATTCCCTACGTGCTACATCTTACCACTAAGCAGTGCTGAGGAGTGAATTGCCATTTTCTCTCAGATATTGGAGCCGGGGATATAGGTGCGTTTAATGTGTGGGTGCGATTACAAACGCAGTCATCATTTACCCGTGCATTCATTTGCTTCTGGGTCGACAGTAACATGTTCTTTATCTCTGAACAGTATTCATTTTACCCAGACTGGCTTCTGTTGATGGCTTTAAATGAAAAGCCCCAGAACGAGAGTGTTTCTGAACTGCCTTCAGTGGCGTGTGCACAAACCAAGTCTGGCTTTAATGGGATTCATTGGTTTTAATGTAAATATTTATTTATCTTTTCCGCTTGGTCCTGGCACAACCATACCCACCTTTCAGAGGATGCAGACTGTTGGGACGTACTCAAATCTCCCTAGAAGGAAAGCACTGCTGAGCTCATAAGGCCCAGTAGACCCAAGAAATGCCAAGTAATACACATTGCATAACTGACTGTACAAGAAAGCCCAGAAAATTGTAAGAAACGGGAGGCAAGTATTGTGCTTCCTACATTGGTGTTTATTAAATAGCTGCCAGGTATTAAAACAACTCATAAAATCTGGATGAAGAACTATTAACAGTGTTTCTGAAAATAAGCAGTCAAACTCCAGCCATATTTTTTAGTGTACTACTTGATGTAAAGGCACTCAAAAAATGTGGATAAACAAAGAAATAAACGAAGATGCCATACATAGTAAGATAATTCTCCAGTTCAATATGAACTGATCATTTTCAGGCCTGGCAGGAAGTAGTGCAATCATTGCTTGAAAAAAATCTGGAAAAAAATCAAAATTAAATAAATAACTACAGAAATTCAACATATGAATGGGTAGAACAGTCTTGAATTGATATATCAAAAAGAGATGAAGGCAGAACACTGCTAGCACCAATGTCTAAGGGCCAAACATACTGAGGGCCTCATTACGACTTTGGTGGTCTATTGGAAGACCACTGTGGTGGCAGCTGCCAAAAGACCACCATGTTGATGGTCATACAGACCGCTGTATTATGAACCACACAGCCAGGACTGCCAAAACCCAGCCAAAATCCAATCACTGACCGGACTCAGGAGGGCGGGGAAGAGGCGGTTCCACCACCAGCACCACCAGCCCACCAAAGATCTTCCAAACCAATTACGACCCACAAATCACAATAGTGGTTCTTCCATGGCGGAAAAACAATGGCGGTGTGAACCACGGTGGTTGGCGGTCACCACAGTAAAACACCACACCACATTGGATAGTTTGAATTCCACACACCTGACACACATCCACACACCTACATACTGGACTATAAATCACACCACTTCACACACCACAATCCTTTGCAACAAGAACTCCACACACAGAGCGCCATTTAAAAATAAAGTACCACAGAATAGGCACTTCTTCACATTTAAAATACCACTCATCCCACACCTGCACATCATACACATCACACAAATGTTATCCACACATCAGACACCACCCGTCACCTACTCACAACACAGCAACCACATCTCATCTCCTATTTTATTTTATTTTTTATCCTTTCGTGTTGTCCACCACTACCATGTCCCCACAAAACATCCCTGCTTTACAGATGATGAGTTGAGGGTCATGGTGGATGAAATCATCAAAGTAGACCCAAACCTATATGGAGCCTAAGACCAACAAACTGCTATTGCCAGGAAAATGGAGATCTGGCAAAGAATAGTCAACAGGATAAATTCTGCAGGCATCTATCCATGCACAAGGGAGGAAATCAGGAAGAGATGTAACGACCGCTGGGAGCAGGTATGTTTCATGCTGCCATGGCGGTCCTCAGGATTGGCAGTTGGACCTCAGCCCCCCCCCAATGTTCACATCATGGGAGGAGATGGTCTTGGACATCCTGCAACCTGAGTGCCTGCCAGGAATACCTGGGGGAGTGGAGTCGGGTAAGTCACAACACTGAAAATGTCACCTGTCTTGCATGCTCACTGCTCATCTTTTGACATCTTAACAGCCAACACACTCACCATCCCCGTCAAACTGCCCAAATACCCCTCCCTGGCATTTAACATGTAACACAAACTCACCTGGGGGCACAGTTTTTGTGAATGGCATGGGTAGTACAGGGACTAACAGCACTACAACTCCCCGCATGCAGTGTTCTAGCAATAACAAAACCAGAACAGTGTACCATGATGAAAATAGCCCTGAATGTCAAAAACACAATTGACTAGACCCACCTGAATGATCCTCAATTGTACAGTTAAGGGCAATTACAGCAATACAATGGGCATCTGTCAGTACAATACTATCAACACACAGCTGTGTCCTCTGCTAAAACGGCCCATTTAACTTCCCATCATACATTGAAATATACTCACCTGGGGGGAATACAAATATCTGCAGTGTGCTGCACTATGTGTAACCTGATAAATATGGCCAGGTAGAATGGTCACCCCTAAGCTGATGGACAGGTCACTGAACTAGTGCTAACTGGGAGGTAACATGAACATTACAAAGCTACAATGCAGACACAATATGTGTCTGTCAACAGACATCCAACTGTCAAGCCAATCTGATATCTTGTACCAAGGTGTATGATATAGGAAATGTCTCTATCCCATATAGCTGTACCACAGATTTGAAAGCAGGTGTCACCGTCATATGAGGGGATTAAGCAAAGTCTCTCTGTGCATGGCTCAAAGCATGTCTACCTGTCAAAGTTTAATACCACAGGTTGCATTACAATCTGTAACTGTCTGTTTCGGTTCTTCAACAGGTCATCTACACATTCTGACCATGGAAAGCACACCTGGATCTGCCACTTACCCCTGGATGAAGCTCTCAGTGGGGAGAACACCTCTGGATGTGAGAACATTGAGGAAGACTCTGGCTCATCTGGGACACCTGGTCAGTTCAGTTTACAACTGTCAGCCTCACCCTGCCTACTTCAACTCCTCTCAGCACTGTTGCTCCCACATCCCAAGCAACCAGTCTCCCCAAACCTGTGTTCCAAGGACAGTTAAAACTATCATGTGCCCCCCAGTACAGGTACCATAGTAACTACTAGAAAATCCTGACAATGAAGAACCTGACACCAGTGGGGAGTGGGCAAACTGAGCCAAGGGCACAGGCATGTGGGAGTAGGGTGCATGGGAGGGATGGTGTGGACCAGCAGATAGAGGCTCCTAGGGATACAACTGGCCAGGAAACCATCTCCCAAGTCTTGGGAACCTTACAACAGACCCAAGGTGTGATGAGCCAGGTACTCGCCATGATGGGGGAGATCAAGCAGCTGCAGAGGGCCAACCACCAGGACGTCCTGCAAAAGTGGGAGGCTCACAATGCCAACACGGCCTCCCTAACAGGGGTGCTGAGAGACATCAATACCACCCTGAGTAGGTTTTGTCTACAACAGCAGACCCCTTCTATTGGCCATTTAACATCAGCCCCTTCTAGATCTTTGGCATCCAGTGGAATGGAGGCTCTGCAAAGGGAGGGACATGCCTCAGACACCACAGCCTCTCTAGCTGAAGACCCCCCCGCAAACATGAACGTCCACCAAAACATCCAGGAGGAGCAGATGCCAAGACTTCAACCACTGCCAGAAAGTGATCCTCTACTCATCACTTCCCCTTCTGACACCCTGTTGACTGTCTTACAACCACTCTCCAATTTCCAATGGACAAGGACACTGGACTTGAGACTCCAAATGTTGTAGCAGCTACCCTGATGATTACATCCACCAGGACTGAACCCTTCACTGCGTGCACTGTACGATTTGATTCCAATCCTTTTGTTTCCCTGTCAATTTTTTAATAAACACAACTAAATCACATATCAAGTTTGGACTCATTATTCGGCTACGGTGAACAGTTAACTCTCAGTGTTTTGCTTATACATGGGTAAGACCTAGGTACCAATTCTGTTGAGTCCCATCTCACATGTGCTGTAGATTCTGGCTTAGATTAATGTACAATGATACAAATGGACACACTCCTGTTCCCATTTATTGCACCTTCCTGTACATAGGTTGACAACATGCCAAAGATCTCACAGTGCAGTACAGCTACACAATTCAATGCTTTAGCATAGGTGTTACCAACAAGCAACCCACAGACTAATGAAGTTAGGGACATGTCAGTCTCTGTCTATCCAAGTGGGCAAACAAATTGGTTCAATGTGTCTTCAGCTAATGCCTTATCACATACCCATACCATAACTCCCAAATTACCAAATCCCATATTACAGACAGAGGCCACTACACTGTCCCCAGTCATGCAGCCTTCCCCGTACCATGTGCAGATACCTGTAGATATGCTACTCACCTATGTCAGTCTTGACACACATGCACAGTGGCCTGCAATAAGGAAAGACAGTGACAGCTACATAGCAGTTAAATTGTATCATTGTCATACCAATGAGAAGGTTGATGGTATGGATTGCACAGGATGACGTGCGTCAGAGACAGAAGATCACACAGATGACACCATTGGACCCAGATAACATGGCACACAGGTTTATTGTGTGGAAGAGAACACGACCATCCCACTGTCCTGACAGTCTGGGCATTGAACTCAAAGACCACCAAAATGATGCCATGCAGTACCTGGATCTATCCATGTTAACATCACATGTCAGGCGTGCAATTCCCACCTGCCTGTGACACAATTCAGAATTGACCAGGTGAGGATGACATGACCTTGTGAATGTAATCTGAAAAGAAAAAATGTTATACAAAAGGTTTAGGCAGGTAATCGTAATTTAGCCATATAAAGACATGTCCCAAATACAATGGTAACACTGATTGTGCAGTGTAACAAACATGAGCAAAGGAGAGCATCATGATAGTCACAACTCAATGTACGAATTTTGCATGCACATCTGAGAAATGTCCTGCTAAGTAACTGATGAGCTGTCTGATGGTCATACAAAGACCCTTTTCAGACATCTCTAAGCCCTCCAATAATCCACTGAGTCTAGTTTTGTGAACTGACAACACATACCTACAGTCAGCTGAAGTGCTGATTTGTGAGATCTGCCCAGGTGTTTCCACCTTCATCCTCATCACTGTCAGCCTCACATGACATTTCTGCATTCTCACCTGCTGGAACTGCTTGCTCCCCCTCAGCTGGTATATATGGTGTCTGACTTCTCAAGGCAGGATTGTGGAGCATGCAGCAGGCAGCAATGATCTGGCACACTTTGGTGGGTGAGTAGAGGAGGGCTTCACCAGACTTATCAATGCAACAAAATCTAGCCTTTAGGAGCCCAAAAGTCCGCTCCATGACATGCCTTGTCGTTTCATGGGCATCATTGAGGTGAACTTCCCTTGGTGTGGTTCCTCCCTGGTGTCAACAACCAGGGATGGTTTGAATAGCCAGAATCCTCTGTAAGGAATTGCTAAATGTCAACCTGACTTCATATGCTTATCTGTCAGTGGAGGGGATCCTCAAGACAGTCTGGGGCATATTTATACTCTGTTTGCACCGAATTAGTGTCATTTGTTTTTACTCTAATTCAGTGCAAAACTAACTCCATATTTATACTTTGGTGCTAGACCCCTCTAGCACCAAATTTATGGAGTTAAAGTCATTTTTTGAAAGTGGAGACCTACTTTGCCTTAATGAGATGCAAGGTAGGCGTTCCCGTGCAAAAAATGACTCCATGGTCTTAACGCCTTATTTAGGGGCATATTTATACTCTGCGGCATATTTATACTCTGTTTGCACCGAATTAGTGTCATTTTTTCTTACTCTAATTCGGTGCAAATCTAACTCCATATTTATACTTTGGTGCTAGACCCATCTAGCACCAAGGCCCTGATTTAAACTTTTTTTGCACCACATTAACGTCATTTTATGATGCAAAAGTGGCGCGAACTTACAAAATATTGGTCCTTATTTATACTTTTTGCTGCAAAACTGCACTAAATCAGTTTTGCACCAAAAAGTTTAGCACCGGCTTGCACCATTTCTGTGCACCAGCCGGGCACCATATTTATGGAATGGTGCAAGCCGGTGCAAAGGGTAGGCTAGAGTTAAAAAAAAAGACTTTAGTCGGGTGGGGCTGGAAGTATAGAAGAAGAGGGTTTAACACCAAAAAATGGCTTTAGGCAGGTTAGAGTAAAAAAAAATGACTCTAACCAGATTAGCGTCATTTTATGGTGCTAAACCTACCATGCCACATGACTCCTGCCTTAGAAGAGGCAGGAGTCATGCCCACCACCCCAATTGCCAGCACAGAGGACAGGGGTCCCCTGGGCATGGCCATTACACCCTGTGCCATGTATGGGGGCCCATTTCAGGGCCCCCTATGGCACTTTCAAAAATAAAATGCACTTACCTGTACTTACCTGGGATGGGGTCCCCCATCCTCGCAGTCCCTCTAGTGTGGGTGGGGGTGCCCCTAGGGCCTAGGGATGGCACCTCTGGGCTTATTCTATGGTGTTCCACCATGGAAATAGGGCAACAGGTCACCTAAGGCCTGCCCTGACCCAGGTCTTAAAAAATGGGGCAAAGCAAGCTTTGCCCCATTTTTTGACCCCTCCTCCCTCCCTGGCACCATTTTTACATGGGAGTATAAATATGGTGTTAAGGCCATAGAGTCATTTTTTTGCACAGGAACGCCTACCTTGCATCTCATTAAGGCAAGGTAGGTTTCCACTTCCAAAAAATGACTTTAACTCCATAAATTTGGCGCTAGACGGGTCTAGCACCAAAGTATAAATATGGAGTTAGTTTTGCACTGAATTAGAGTAAAAACAAATGACGCTAATTCAGTGCAAACAGAGTATAAATATGCCCCTTAGGGCCAGATGTAGCAAAAATAAAAATTGCGACTCGCATTTTGCGAGTTGATGCGACTCGCAAAATGCGAGTCGCAATTTGGAATGCCAGAAAAAAAAAGATCCGATTTTGCGACTCGCAGCCGGACTCGCAACGCTGTGTGCGAGTCCGCCGATTGCGAGGTCGCTGTTTGCGAGTGTGCAAAAAACGAACTCGCAATTAGCGAGTAGGTGTCGCAAATTGCGACTACCTTCAAAATTGCTTACAGGTGCAGCAGAACACTCCAGAAAGCACACCAGAACACTCTGTAAACACTTCCTGGCACATGATGATGACATCACAGCCAGGAAGTTAACAAATACACCTGGGAGGAGGCTGGACCACACCCTTTTATAACTGCCAGTCTTCACACTGAACAAGCAGCAGCAGCCATGGAGGGAACCCCACGAAGAAGAAAACTCAAATTTTCTGAGAGGGAGCTGGAGGTGCTGACAGAGGAATGCTGTCAGCACCATGATGAGCTTTTTGGGAGAGCAGACCTCACTGTTCCTGAGGCCACCAAAAAGAAACTCTGGCAGGACATTCAAGAAAAAATTAATTCCCTGTGTGTGAGCCACAGGACAATTGAGGACATAAAGAAGAGGTGGTATGACCTCCGCTCCCGGACCAAGGAGAGGGTGGCAGAAAGGCTCCGGGAGATGAGAGGCACTGGAGGGGGACCATCATCTGTGCCACCACCCACACCCCTGGAAGAAAGGGTGGAGGAAACATTGGAGCAGGAGGCAGTGTGTGGATTTGGGGACCTGGACACCTCAGAGCCCAGTACATCAACCGGTGAGTACCATGTGATAAGCCTGTACCCCTATCAATGTCATACCCCACCCACCATGTACACAGGTGCATGCACAACCAAGATAGCTCCATTACAGGGTAGAAAAAGCCAGAATGATGCATTATGAGAAATGTAGTCAAATAGGCAGTTCATAGGCAAATGTTTATTAGGAATTGTGCAATAGATACTAGACACTGACAGTGTGTTTCCCATGTCCCACAGGTCTCCAGCAAGACACCCCCAACACCCCAACCACCCAGGCCCAGGAGGACACCCCAGGACCCGCCAGCACCCCCACCTGCACAGTCAGCAGCATTCCTGCATTAGTAACGCCTGCTGCAACAATCACGCCAGAAGCTGCCCCAGCAACAGGCAGGGAGGATACAGGTGGGAGCACAGGGCAGCCACCGCTGCGCAGGCGTCGCAGGGCAAGACCATCTGGATCCGGGATACTTCCTCCAACCAGCAGTGAGGCACATCTGCTGCGGGGTCAGCGCCTGCAGAACAGAATATTGGGCAGGATTAGTGGTGTGCTGCACCGCTTTGTTAGACACAACCATGCAAGCATGCAGCACCTCAACAGACGCATGGACATGATGTGCCAGAACACTGGGGACATTGCCCTTGCCATTAGGGAACTGGTGGGCGGACTGCTGGGCCAGGCAGAGGCTGGGCGGCGCAGAGATCGCCAGACAATGCAACGACTGGACAGGATGGCCACATCGATCGGCAGGCTAGCCATTAATACAACAGGCCTGTCGAGGAGGACAGTGGCCTGCAAATAGAGATGGGCCATTTTGCTGGGGATGTTGCCAGGGGCCTGGGACGTCTCACCCACATAATTGAACTTATGGAGACACGGGAAATGTCAAGGGCCACCGGGGAAACACCCCAAGACAGTGAGGAGGGCTCAACAGTGAGCAGTGTATCTGCCACTGACAGCAGGGTGCTGAGGAGTGGTAGGCACAGCACCACGGACGCAGCAGGGACCAGCCAGGCTGGCAGGAGGGGCAGGAGAACATAGATGACACCCAGGACCAATAAATGTGGCACATGGTGTTAATGTGCCACATGACTGGTTGGCATTTCCCTGCCCATGAACAATTTCAACTTGTA
This sequence comes from Pleurodeles waltl, assembly GCF_031143425.1. Lineage (NCBI taxonomy): Eukaryota > Metazoa > Chordata > Amphibia > Caudata > Salamandridae > Pleurodeles > Pleurodeles waltl. The sequence goes on from NC_090436.1 coordinate 909,288,063, forward strand.
TATAGTTTCTCAATTACAGTAATAAAACAGTTATTTTTGTTCCACTTAACAAATGGAGTTTTTGGTTAATAGGTGAGTATGGTGGGAGTTGACACGTACCGTCCAAAATATTGTGTTGCAATGTGTTCCCGTCTCAGTCTGCCTTGATTAGCTAGACTCCTATCCCCATGATGGCGATGTGGTTGTTCTTGCTCTTCATCATCAGGATCTGGGTCTGCAGGGGTGAGAGGTAGCCCACGTCGGGTGGCTATGTTGTGGAGGATGGCGCATGCGACCACAATTTTGAATGCGGTAATGGGGGTGTATTGGAGTGCACCTCCACTGCGGTGGAGGCATCTGAATCTTGCCTTCAGGAGTCCGAAGGTGCGCTCTATCAGGTTCCTGGTCCTCTTATGCGCACTGTTGTATTGCCTCTCAGATTCAGTTCTGGGTGTCAAAAACGGAGTCATGATCCAAGGCCTAAGAGCATATGCACTGTCACCTGTTGGGCACAAAAAGTACACTGTTAGGAAGTCCAGATTGTCGTGCACAGTGACCTGTGTGTATGTCTGCAAGTGTCTGTGGCTCTACCTAGGAGGTAACAGTCTCCGAATTCCCCACGTTCCAGGCATTGATGTATCCCACTATGCCTAAAAATGTATGAGTCATGGGTACTGCCTGGAAACTTAGCTACGATGTCCGTGATGACATAATGGGCATCACAAACGACCTGTATGTTGAGTGAGTGGGTACACTTTCTGTTGCGGAAAATGTGTTCCAGATTAGCAGGGGGGCATATTTGAATGTGTGTCCCATCTACACACCCTATGACATGGGGAAAGTGGGCAATGCGGTAAAAGTCCAGCTTGGTGCTGTTGATTTCTGCCTCATTCCTTGGTAAGTATATGAAGTGAGACATGTGCGTGACTAAGGCATCTAGGAAGGCCCTGAGGAACCTTGACACTGCACTTTGGGATACCCCACCTGCCACAGCAATGACCCCCTGATAGCTCCCTGAGGCCAAGAGGTGCAGTGAGCATAGTACTTGCACATGCGTAGGAATGGCGCAGCCACGCAGAGTCTGGTGTTCTAGCTGTGGTTTCAGTAAATCAATTAATTCTAGGATGGCTGCGCTGCTAAGGCGGTATTTGTCATAGATCTCCTCTTCAGTTTGCTGAAAAAGAGTCTGCCTGGTTCTATATATCTTCTCCTGTCTGTGGCCCCTCCTCCTCCTCTGCTGGGCTGCGTAGACTCTCCTCCTCACTGCTATCAGGTATATCTCCGCCATCTTGAGTAACCCAGATGGCTTCTGGGTCCCCTTTTATACTTTGGTAATGGTTACCACCTGCTCTGAGTTAGTGGTAAATGGGACATGCAAACTGGGCTTTTTGCGACTAGTCGCAATTTGCGAGTTGCAATTGCATAAGGTTTGCGACTCGCAAATTGCGACTTGCTATTTGCGGGTCGCAAAATGGGGTCGCACCGGATGCGACTCGCAAACGGGTCCCATCGCTTTTTGCGAGTCGGAAATGGGCTTTTTGCATCCCATTTCAGATTTTGCACTGTCGCAAATTGCGATTCTGCCCGTTTGCGAGTCGCAAACGTTTGCTACATCTGGCCCTTAGCGTCAAAAAATGATGCTAATCTGGTCAGAATCATTTATTTTGACTCAAAACTGCCTAACGTCCGTTTTTTTTAAGCTAGGCTACCCTTTGCACCGGCTTGCACCATTCCATAAATATGGTGCCCAGCTGGTGCTAAAAAATGGTGCAAGCCGGTGCAAAACTTTTTGGGGCAAAACTGCCTTAGTGCAGTTTTGCACCAAAAAGTATAAATAAGGCCCTCTGTGTTTCCCTAGTTGTACTAAATAATAACCCTGACTGTTTCATAATAGGACTTGTGAACATGACATTCTTTCTTTTTTCAAAGTCATCCATGCTGGTCACTACCCATCAGAAGAAGGGGATTTGGCATGCCATCACCAAGAAAGTGCGGACCCTGGGGGGTCCACTGCTGGCAGAGTGCCCTCTGTCGCAAGAGGTGGGAGGACCTGAGACACTGGGCCCTGGAGACTGCAGAGGCTCAGTTGGAGATGTCCTCCCAGAGAGGATGGGGGGCCCATCAGACCATGAACCCCCTAATGGTCCGCATTATGGCAGTGACCTACCCTGAGTTGGATGGGCTTTCGAAGGCAGCAGAGCAGCCACGTGGAGGAAAGTACAGACCTAACTAATGTTTGTCCCTTTACCAGGTGATTGAGTTAGGGAACAGTATGTCAGCTCTGACAATGTGGTAAGTGCAAAGTGTCACAGATCTCCAGTGTACACATTGATGCACTGTAGCACCTACAACACTCATGTGTGCACCTACCTATGTATTTCAAGTCATGTGACTCAACTATGTAGTCTCCTCAATACAATCACATATAATGGTGTACATATGTGTACCATAATACTGCATTTCCTACAGTGGTGATTGTACATACCCACCAAGAGGTCAGTCCTCCCAGTGTCATGGTGGAAAGTTGTGTAGATCCTTGATTTCTGTTCTTTGCAATGTCTCGAGGTTCCTGCCCATGTGCAACATAGAGTCAGACCAAATCAAGTCATCTCTAGTTTTCTAATGCTTTCTGATAAGTTACAGCAATTTTGTGAGGCAGTGATGTGCCCCTGACATGTCACATGACATACAAGGTTTATCTCTTCACACTTGTTACTAGGTAATCCCCCTTGGTAAGTAAAGGATGTATAAGACATATGTGAAGTCTCGTCAGAGAAGACAATATGCATGTTGGATACCATTGAGGTGTTTCTACCTTTCCATGGTCACACATACATTGGTATCAGAGGCTAGGAATGTTAATACCTTGCTAATGTCCTGTTATTGGAAAGTGGCCAGACAGCTTTGTCCTGGGGCATACTCTAGTAGGCATGATTCATAGGCAAAGATAGCGTATTCACAGTTACATTCTTCTCAGATATGTGTCAACATCGTGCATTATTTGAAAGGTTCAGTGATGAATCAACATAGGACATAGTTAAGTCTACTTGCTATTGCTGATAAGGATGTGGCAATTGAGTCCTGGCTGTTTGTGAACCTAATGTTGTCAATGACAGCTATGCAGTGCAGGTTTGATAGTTCACATACACATGTGAGTTGTATTGTAAGTGTATCTAGGCTTGTGTCTTGCATCATAGTAGGTGTACCTGTCATGTTAGCAACTTTAGCTCTGAGAATCCTCCATGAACAGATGTAAGGCTTGCCATGTCTGATGTGTGTGAAGTGATATTTCAACTCAGTCAGTGGCCTATGGATGGCCTAATACCATGGTTAGATATCTCTGATTGTTGCCTTTCTGCACAGTATTTTTGTCCACATGTAAGGTACCGTTTTTTGACATCTTATGGTTATGTATGGGAGATAGATCTGAGCTTACTTGGCCCTTACTTGACTTATAAAGTTTGTTTACAGGAGACCAATGACCTGGATGACTTGGTCCACATTGTAAATTCAATTCTTGATGCATTACTATTGGTGGAAGCGTGTGTGCCATATGTTCTGACTCCTTACCCGAAAATTGAAATGAATGGCAATTTTAGTTGTTACAGGTTTCCATATGTCCATGGTGTATGGTTGTAACTATGTGAAATGAAGAAGTTATAGCTTGTATACACTAGGCTTCCTTGCCTTTGCTTTACAACACTTGTCATGGCCTGGTACATTACATCAGAGTAAGGTATTTGTATGTGTTGAGTATGTATGTTTGACTAGTGGTAAGCAATTTTACATTCCTAAGCTATAGTTGATTAGTGCTTTACTATGTTGTGGTGGATAGCGAACCGGTATCATGTGGCAAAGTCACCTTGTCATGGTATGGTCAGTGTGACTGGTTAACTTAATTAATGGGATTGTAGGTGTCAGCTAGCTTAGCTGGTGCATAACAAAGTTTATATTGAGGAGCCAACTTCATATTTTGTTGTGACATGATGTTGGCACTTAACTGGCACTGCCTGGGGGTATTGGTGAACAGGACGTAATGAGACTTATGTTAACTGTATGATGGAACTGTTATCTTGTGAATGTGATGACCATACATGACTTTTTGTTTTTCAGCATCAGCACTGGCAGTCGAAGGAGATGGGGCACAGCCGAGTGGGGAAGATACTGGCCACGGGACCTCCAGTCACAAGAACACCGATACCAAGGGACCCAGTGGCCTCAAGGGTGAGGGGAGTGCCACGGGCAGACCAGATCAACTACATCTTTTTTTGGAATCCTCCTCCAGTGGCCACTCCCTAGTGGTGGCGGACCGATCTGGGACCACCCCAGTACCATCTATGTCTGCCACTTCCCATTCTATCACCGCCCTCCCTGTAGATCCCCACCCAGTTGGCCTTGCCCGCCCACCCAAGAGGGTGGTGTCTCCTTTTCCCACAGGCACCACTGCCCCAGCCCCTTTTAGCCCTGCTGCCCTCAGTGAGGAGGCTATTGACCTCCTGATGTCGGTCTCTGTGGTTCAGTTGACCATTGTGAATGCCATCCAGGAACTGGAAACTCAAATACAACAGACAAATGCATTCCTGAATGGCATCAACAGTACACTTTCTGGCCTACAGAGTTCTTTTCAGGCTCTGGCCTCCACACTGCCGGCAGCTAGTCACCCCTTGTCTACCATTCTCCCTCCACCTTGCTCTTCCCAGTCTCAATCTCCCCTTCCCCTGCCCAGCCAAAGCACACCATCAGACAGGCATGTATCCACCTCAACATCCAAGGGTAGCTCAGACAAACACAATCACCACAAGACACACTATCGGCACACACACAAACATCCACCTGCAGACACAGCAACTCTCATAACCTGCCCTGGCACCCCACCGCCCCCAGCATCACAGGCACAACACCTGACAGACCTGCAGACACCACGCCAACATTTACAGGTCCAGCCACCATACCCAAGCTACCTGCAGAGAGCACCCCAGCAGACCCTCAGACATCCACCCCAGTCACCACACTCACAGACACCACAACCACTGTCACGCCTAGCACATCCAGTAAACCTGCAGTCACCACCCCAACAGACAGCCACCCACCCACCAGGGCATCCACCATCACTTCCACCTAAGACACAAAAAACACCCTAACCCACCACTCACATCATACATCCCACAAACACACACCCAAGACATCCACAACTAAATGCCTTACAACCGCTCCCTCTCCCTCCACACCCAACTCCCCTTCTGATCACCATCTCCGTGTGCCTAAGAAACCTTTCCTATGTGAACTTGGTCTTTTCCTTACCCCCCGTGCCACCCCTAAATGTTCTGTGTCCCTCCTCAAAGCCATCCCTTCCACCTCCAAGGCCTCTGCTACCCCATGCCAGCAGCCATGCCCCTCCCCCACCAAAAAAGAATTCCACCCCTCCTAAAAAGGTCCAACCCCCTCCCAAGTCTAAACCTAAATCCCCTACCAAGCCTAAGCCCAAACCCCCTCCTCCACCACCGCCCACGAATCCCTGAGGTACCTGCCTGCCCCCTTGATGCCCCTACCTGTGGAGGTTACTGGCAGTCAGGAGTCAAGTAGGAGCACCCTTTAGTGCCTTTGGTGTTGTTTATGTGGGAAAAATGGACTGGCCTATGGCCTTGGACAATCTGAATTTAATAGCTATATTTTAGCTAAGATTAAACCACCCAGTTGTTGGTATTTCTGGTTAAATCTTTATTCTGCATTTACTTTCCAAGGTTATAGTTGTTCCTGGCTGACATTGGTTGTATGCCAGTATATGTGTGTGCGTGATGCTTGAATCTTCTAATATTGTCTGAGCAGTCTGTGAGGTTGTGTGCAGTGCTTTTATCCTCCAGGAATAGGGTGTGTTTTGTGTGATGGGTATGTGTGTGTAGCTGAAATGTTGTTGTCATGGTGGTGTGTTGTGTTAGTGATGATATGTGTTTGCTGTAGTTCTGTGTGGTTTAGTCTGTTTAGACTGTTAGAGTATGCCAGTATTGTGCCTGGTATAAAAGGTTATGTGTACTGTGTGTGTGTGTGTGTGTGTGTGTGTGTGATGATGTAATTGTGTGTGTTCTATCACAGATGGTTGTACATTCTGTTGTATGTGTGTAAAGTCCCTGGCCAGAGTCAGAAGTGAGTGTTTGACATGTATTTATATTTGTGTTGTTGTGGTGTTGTTCTTACAAGTTTGTATGTTGTATGTGTATTTGTGAGGCTGGGCCTGTGCTGTGAAGCCGTGCATAACTGTGTTTTTGACATGTGGTGTGTGTGTGCTGGCTGTAGTGTGCATGCTGTGTGTGTGTGGGATATTTGTTGCTGTGTGTGAGCATGTGTGTCACTGTACTGTTGCATGTGAGTATAGCCCTCGCACTTATGTAACAGTTCAAATTCATACATTTTACAAGTGTAAAAGGTGAGTGTGTGCACTTATAATTGTTGTCGATCTCATTAGAGGCGATTCCGTTGTCTTTCTGCGAGCAGGAGCAGTGGGATGATGTCTAGTTGTGCTTCCATGGCAGCTCTGGACAAGTATGGCTTCCTGGAGGTGAGCAACTCCTTTTGTACTGTTCGTTTCTGCCTGGTGTTTCGTGGTGGTCCGACCGCAGTGGAAATGCTGCCGGTATGCATAATGAGTCCAGCAGATACATGGTCTCCGCTGGACTGGTGGTGATTCCATTTGTCTGCGGTGGTCTGACCACACTGGCGGTGCAGCCATTTCTTTAGCAGCTTTCTGTGTGCACCACTGCTGTACTCTTAATTTGGCATCTTCTACGCCAGCCTGTTGTGGTCGGACCATCACCGTCAACATGGCACTTCTCGGACCGCCAAAGTCGTGATGAGGCCCTAAATCTTTTTATGGTGCTTGTGTCTGTAAAAATGCTTCTTCAAATCTACTTCTATTTTATGAGTCAGAAACATTTTTCTGACTCCTTAAATGGGATTGCAAAAGGATATTTATTCGGTATCTGGAAAGGACTTATTGTAGGCACTTCTTCCAAATACCAAATTGGTATGCTATGTGTTAACGTTTTGTGACCTCAAAAGAGGTGGTAAACCATTCACAAAGTGGAAGGGGTTCACTTAGGACACTTTCCTATTTATGAATTAAAACCAAACATTTGTTGAAGAGTAAACAGCTGTAAAAAAAAAAACTTTTCTTTTTAAACGCAGCCCTGTTTCCCTTTAAAGAAAATGGGTTGTATGTAAAAAAAAAAAATTGCTTTAATTAAAAGCAATCACAGACATGGTGGTTTGATGATCCCATCAGGCCATCATCCCTGTGATGACGTCCAATTGTAGTGAGTTTCAATTTGCGACCCACTACGATTCGGATTTTTAAGAATCAACATTTTAGCACATAGGTCAGTACCTAAAAATCCTTTCTGGTCGCAAAATTACTGATCGCTATTTGCAACAATATATTAATACATCTGGCTCCTAGTCCTTTAATTTAGCTTTAAGGATTGCAAGAGTTATTTGGCAAACACACACTACTGATTTTTGCCTCAAGGCTTCATCTCTCCACTGTTGACCCTCACTGTCTCCTGCTCCTACTGTCACCCAGTAATGCTGAATCTTCCACTTTCTCTACTTCTAATTGGGTGTCTAACTAATAAGAAACCAAACAATGCTTGTGACCACTGTCACCACCACATCCAAAAAGTGTAATAAGATAAAAATAAACAATAAGCAAATGCAAGAAAAATAAACAATATTTTCATTGTGGGAATAATATTTCACAATTGCTCAATTCTCCGACAAATGGATCTCATGATTGCATTTGTGATATCCCTGTCTAATAGCTGCACACGTGCTGTTTGTGGAAAAGTGAAACCACATCATTATCATCGTTTTTTTAGGATTTTGTTACCCTGAACATTTTTTATATTGTACTGCTTCCTTTTATCACACAACTTGCTTGTTTCATAATTCTGCTGTGATAGGTTTCCTTACTTCTTACTTCCAGTCTTACTTCTGGGACCATTCCTGTAGGAAGGCTTTCACAGCTTTCGCTCCAGGATCTGGTTTCCAGTTGATAAATCAATGCAACTGGGACCTGAAATAGCAACAGGCTTCATTGAAACATGACCTCCAAGGTGCTGAGGTGCCTGAAAACCCAACTGGTCCTAATGCATCAAGTTTCTGAAAGGCAAGTTTACTATTGTATTATGAATCTCTAGGATGAACTGTGCCCTGACCAATTGTTGGCATAAAGGACAGAAGTCTTAAATACTCTTTGCTAGTCCTTACTACCATCTTTGATTTGATACTCCCCTTGTGATTAATATGATGTACTGCTGTGATAGTGTCATGGACATGTACACGACTGAGTTCCTAGAGAATCAGACAGCGCACCCTACTCTGAATTCCTGGACCAATTTAGTCCATTCATGGAGGCTGTATACTTCCATACACATGACTTAATGTGCAGATGTATACATGAGTTAACCCTACCAGAATGAGTCTATTCGGTTGCAGTACTATTGCAAGAAATTGTATGTATAGTGCTATGTTCCCAATGTGCTTGATTGGGTTGCCTGATGACTAAGTTATCAGAAGGTTGCATGATGAGCTGCCTGATGACTAAGCAATCAACAGATTCCCTGATGACTAAGCAATCAAGAGGTTGCCTGATGAGTTGGCTGATGACTAAGCAATCAGGAGGTTGCCTGATGACTAAACAATCAGGAGGTTTCCTGATGACTAAGCAGTCAGAGCACAAGACTATTAGCTGTCAGCAGCCGTCTTGATAAAACTGAGTCTATAAATAGCCCCCCGCGGCCGCACCCATTTGTTAGGCAATCAGGACGTCAAGCTGCACCACACGTCGTTGGATTAATCTAGTGTTCTGCACTTTGCTGGGCAAGTGGCATATTGCCTTCAGAACAGCACCCCCAGTTGAGCTTGGTGCTCCTACCAGCTCCAATATCCCCTGCATGCTGAATCAAGAGCACAGTAAGTCGTGCACCGCTACGGGCATTTTCTGACAGAGGCCCGATCACTCTGACTGCACATCTCACTAGAAGAACAGAACACTTTACAGTTCCAACTTATCAAGGGCTTAACATAGTATCAGTCTCACCGGTCTTTTAAAAGCACACCTGGACAATGGGCTTCATGCATCCAGACTAACCTAAGAAAGACTTGTTTGCTAGTGTGCTGCTAGCGTGTTATTTCTAACGTCTCAAAGTAAATGGATACACCATTTCCACAGGATAGATGACTAGCCGCAAGGGGTATGGAAGAGAACAGTTGTACACATAGCACTTGGACATCTACTTGTGAGAAGTTGGAGCCAGTGAAGTAACTGGTGCCAAAAGTCTGCAGACATTATGGATAATAAGCAGACATCATTTGTTATATCTGGTCATGTAAGAGGTAATAATGGGAATGAGTAATTGTAAACAGGAGAGAGTGCGAGAGAGAAGTGTTGAGTTGTGCAGTAATTTGTTTATGCTGGTCTTATAGTGCACATTACATCCTCAACGCCACCTGACAAACACCAGTGAGGGCAACAGCTTTTCAATAACGTCAGACGAGGGTGACCATTGAAGCAGCAGACCAGATCTCGTTTATCATTTTGTCCTACTCCCCCATTTCCTTTATTGCAACCCTGGCTGGAGGTAATGTTGTCTGCGTAGCTTTAGAAGCTGTGGTAGGACAGTCTGCGAGCATCACTCCAGCTGAGCCAGGAACATATGCCAGGTTACTGGAACTGAACGTTCTGTGTTCTGACAGATAACGTCTTTGTAAGTAGGATTGAAGAATGGTTTCTGTTCTTTTGTAAATGTTTGGAGAGCAAAGGACAGAGCAAGCAGTTCCAAACAGTTTTTATGTTTTTTAGACTCTGTGACCATAAACATCCAGTCAAAAAATCGCCACAATGAGCACTCCATCCTAACAAACTCTGATTGCACTCTAATAGAATTGGATATTGTTCTGTCATTCCACCCTTCTATGAATCTCACTTGATTTTAATCTGAATTAATGCTCTGAACCCTCTCCAACTGTTAATACTACCCAGATTATTCACCCCTCCTTGTACTTGTTCTCTTCTATTTCTTCTCTCTTTACTAGCTGTTTTTGCAATTTTCTCCAAAATCAAAATAAACCTCTTGTAAACTGTTTTTACCACATTGACTTCCCTTGCCCTGTGGTAGCTTTCTCACATTTGTCACTTCCTAGTCTTTACCTTTATTAAGTGTTATCTTTCATATCTTCTCAGTCTCCTTTCTTTTTGTATTTATGTTTTCTTCTTCTCTATCCATCTTCCCCCGCTTTCCCTTTACTCTTCTGCCTCTCCTGCTTTCCTGTTGTTAGCGTGTCGCTCCTTAATAAGTAAACTTATCAGGGGGCGCACATAAGTCAAGGAATCTTACAGAATCAATAATCAACACACAATAATCAATAACCATTAGTAAACTGAACATTCAATGTAGTCAGTAAATTTCACACACCATGACTCTTCAGCCATGAATAACCACACCTTTAATTATAAGTTTAGTGAGTTTATTTCCATTGCGTTAACAATACTAAGTCATGAATCTTAATCATCAACTCAAATCAAACTATTTAATAATGCTTGTTAACTAGCAAGTCGCAGAAAACATGATCTAATCAAAGTTTGAATCAAAAGACATTCTAAGGCATCAACACAAAATATTAGTAAAACCGATTTCAACAAAGTCATGATGTCCATAAAGTTCAGCAAAATAGTCCATCAGCCATTTGTCTCTTCATTTCGTCAGTTGTCATGTGAGTAGCCTCGACTAACACAGATTAGCATCAGCATGTGGCGCTTCATGCAAAACAATTTAGAACACAAATTTAGAAAACATCTGCCTTAAGAAAGTATTTAGACAGCGCAGTTGGTATCTAGAAAGAAAAGGCATAAAAATGCAATATAGTCCTTGTCACATCTACCTATCCACTGTATGGGTCAGCAGCAGAGTCAGTCTTCTTCCTCAGGTCATCAATCAATCAGCAAACATCAGGCTCTCAGTCAGAGAGTATGAGCCCAATGACAGAATTTCGAATCTCCTCTTCTTCCAAATATCGCCTCACAAATCAAAATAAGTCTGAATAAGGACTAATCTACCCCTGATCTCTTCTGTCACGTTGTTATATCAAAGTTTCCCAACCTAACCCCCAATTTCCGATTGGTCAATTAATCGTACGTTATTACTCTGCCCAATAATGTCCATATACAAAATCTCTGAATTGTAATATTTCACAGTTCACATGTTGTTGATTGGTTCGCCTTACGATGTTCTCATCATCCGGCTCGTCAGGTATCAATTTTGTTGCATCTTCGTCTCCAGTCAGTGTCTTCATTGTTCGCGTCCTGGGAAAGTACATTTCATGCACATTACACACATTTCGTTACATATCTAGAGACCTCATCTCCTGTCCATCGGTTCCCATAGAAAGCTTCTGCTAAGCATTTAGTAAATCAATGAGCATTTCACAGTTAGTTCACCCTGTTAGCATTTTGTATTAAACACTAAGAAATACAGATTTTACTTGAGGCATGGCAAAACTAGGCCAAGACACTCGCTAAATGAAGGCCTACAATTAATAAGCAATAACATAATTCATAACCCTTAATGTGACATATTACTACATTAATCTAATACATTTTTAATATTTCATATGGATGAATCATATTTTAGTATATTTCGTGAAGACTGGTGGCCATTCTTCGAGGTCACATTTTCAAACATGCACATCATTTTTCTACGTTATTCATTTTTCTACATAAATCATTATTCAAATTACGTGGACATTCATTAATACATTTCTAATTAAGACATCTTCTTCAGCAATCCCTCCTCTGATGACTAAATATGTCATCACACCAATTTCACTACCCAAAAGTATTCAGTTCAATTTCTTCCACATTTTGTCCTTTCCTTGAATTTTCCCTATACATTCTTTCCTTTTACTTTTCTTCCCTCCTCTCATTGTTTTTAGACCTTTTCAATTTAATTCTTTTACATAATTTACATAATCCCCATATTCCTAATAATCAACCTATGACAATTAATATTCCCTGTATGATTTTCAATAGTACCCCAGTCCAAATACTACTAAGCCAATTTCCCACTGAAGCAAACCCCTTACCAACCTTCTCCCAAACTCCTGGTTCTTTCAGCTCCTTCAAATCACTACTTGTGTTAGTCAGATTAGTAAGTAAGTCCCTTCTCTTTTTACTATTGTTATGAATGTACGAGCAGCAATGCCTAGGGTTAATCATTTTACAGACTCCGAATTTTTTTGCTTAAAGAATGTCTAAAGCAAGACAATTTTGAAGAGTCATAGCTCTATCCGCAGCCGATTCAGTATCTATCAGGAGTATAGCCCCAGAAACATTTGTCAGCATGCTATCCACAATAGTAGACAACTTTCGAATCTTGATTGAATTCAGGATGACTCCCACTGAAGGAATCACCGCACCAAATATATCTCCCACTATCGCAGAAGAGGTTTCCCTCCTCTGTCTCTTACGATGTAATTCTGTCAATTTTGGAAACTTTTTCAAATCCTCCATCTGGTAAATCTTTGGGAATACCATCCCCAAATAACATGTCCCATACCATCCTCTTGGAAGACCGTAATAAGCAATAAGTCCACAAATATAATAGATCCCCGGAATCGCAGGGTCCTGCCCATTTAACATAAATGTCCATTTACTCTGAAACAAAAACACATGCCTACATTCACTCATACCCATAAATCTAAAGCTAATTTCCCTTGCGTTTTAATTGCAGTGTAAGCATAATCATTTTTGTAAGTTCTTTTCTCTAAGCCTTTTTCTAATTTCTCTTTCAACGCCTTTCTCCTATCATTAGTGTGATCTAAGAAGCTTTTCTCTAATGGTGTAAGCAAGCATGTGAGATTATTTTTATGAGCATAGGCTGTTCCAAAAGTTAGTGTAGGTACAAAGAATCCTCTAACTAATTCTATGTCATTATCCTTAGCTACTCTACTCAAGTATCTAATAACAGGAACAAATGAAAACATGAGGTCATGATTGGAGTAGAAATACTGAATGTTCTCCTGATTATAGAACCTTGTTAGTAACAGACTACAACTTATCCCATACGTTAGTGGAAGACTATGGTAAGTGACTTCTTTCTCGACTGATGAAGGAATCTGCGTACACACAAGACAATCCTTTGCATCCATCGTCTCAACATATTCACTCAGCAAGCGATAGAAAACATTAGAAGAAAGTTCTCCTTGAATATTAGTAAAGTCATGCAAATACTTCTCGTCTAACTTGAATCTTTCTAAGGCTGTTAGTGTAGTAGTCTCAAAAGCAGAAGTATGGTTGGCTCCTCTCTCATTAAGAACAGACATTCACCCACAATGAACACTATTAACAAAATCCCACACATAATTTCCAATCCAATGCTCATATATTTACTATTTACAGTGCCTAACATCCCTAATTTGTTTATCTACATCATCCATGATCTGTAAAGAATCAGAAAGCAGAAGTAACTTAGAAAACATACAGCAAAAGAATCAAAAATAGACAATTCTTTCAGCAGATCAGTTTCACTTCCAGGGAGCCTTCTCCTTTTCAAAATTGGATTGCAGCTTTCTCAAAATCAGGTTTCAAAAGTCAAATCAAGTTATCAATTTCTTCTCCTGTTATTTTCATCACTCTCTTTCTCAAAAATATTTCTCAGATTGTTTTCACTGTTCAGTTAATTGATCTCCTTCAAGTCACTTCAAAATACTGACTCAGAACTTCCCTATCAAAACAAAAAGACATAAACTCAAGTTCCCATTCGTTTGTAGTTGCATACACCCCTTCAGGACCTGCGTATCTTTGATTTGCTATTCTCTTTCTTTTCAACTTTCGATCACCATTCAACTCTTCTTCACTTCATTCCTCCTTTCTCGTAGTATCTACTTCTTCTTCTATTGTTGGTTTGACAATCACCTCTTTCCTTTTCTCCACTTGCAAATTTGGCTACTTATCTCCCTTTCGTGTACCCTCTGTTAATATTCTCTTCAGGACTGAACTTGAATCTTTTCCTTCTTTTGTGGTGTTTTCTCTTGACGGACCTACAACCGGTTCAGGAGGAGTCAGATCACTTTGACTTTGATCCAGCTCAACTCCTTCCCCTTCTTGGTCTGACACTTGCTCTGTTTGTCTCTTGGAACCATCTACTTCTGGGAGAGCTCCCTCATTACTAGGCTCTCCTGCTGGTTCAGTTGCGATAGGTTCCTCAGCACCCTCCTGGAGGTCTTCACCTTCGTCTCTCACAGGAGTGATAGAACCGTCCTCAAAGAGCTCAGGTTCAGCTTCAGTTCTTCCTTGCTCCTTTTCTTGTTATGGTGCTGTAATTTGTGTCACTGTTGTTGGTACTCTCAACAACGCGTCTTCATGATCCTATGGACATGCCACTTTCTTCGTGTGACTCGTGTGAATCCAGTTCGGGATCCCAGCACACTTCACAGCTGTCGAAGTCGTTAGGACCACTTGGTATGGATTCTCCCAACAAGGTTCCAAGCATGTCTTCTGAACATGTTTTCGGACAACAACCCAGTCGCCAGCTCTCAGGTTGTGCCCTGGATCATGGCCTCAACCTGCTGAGAGACAGAGCGGACTACATCAGCCAGACCCTTGCAGTAATCCAACACCATATCATCTATAATGTTGACAAGTGCATTTGCTGGAACTGCTGGCAACCTTATTGCTCTCTCCATGAGAATCTCATGGGGCGACAATCCTGCCTTCCTGTCAGGTGTGTTTCTCATTGACATCAACACCAAAGGCAATGCATCAGGCCATTTCAAGTTTGTAGCTGCGCACATTTTTGCAATTCTTGACTTTAAGGTACCATTCATCTGCTCCAATAGCCCTGATGCTTCAGTCTGGTAACTACAATGCAACTTCTGCTCAATATTCAATGCTGCACACAATAGTTTAATCACTTCGTTATTGAAGTGCATTCCCCTATCTGATTCTCAAGAGATCGGAAATCCGAAATGTGGTTGGAGTTCCCTAAGCAACAATAGTGCTACTGTGAGGCTATCAGTTCTCCGTGTAGCTAATCCAGTGACTAAAAATGCACACAATCACCAACACATATCTCAAACCTCCACACACAGGCACCTCAATGAAATCCTATTGCATTCTGCTAAATGGACCTCCTGCGCTTCCAATTTGGGTCAAATTTACCACTGTCTCTTTCCCCGCATTTAGTTGCTGACAAATAACGCATCGATGGCAGACTGCTTCAGCTGCTAGTCTAAACTTGGGGTTAAACCAATTGATTTTGAACAAACGTACCATGGGATCCCTCCCGATGTATGCATGACCATAATAGTACCTCACCATCTGAGACAACAGACTATTTGGCAATACCATCTGACCCTCCTCAGATACCCACAACTCATCCTGTCTTTGAACACATTTCATTTTGCTCCATGACCATTTCTCTTTCTTGTCAACGTTACTCTGCAGAGTTTTTAACTCCTCTAATGTGTCAATCACTTTTAATGCAAAGCTCGTACATGTAGTGTCTTCTTCAGGTAACAATTCCCACTTGTCTTTGAATGATATACAGTTCAATGTGGAAAACCTTAAGACTTGATCTGCATGTCCATTTCCCAAGGACACATAGGCCCTCATTTCGACCTCAGCGGTCTTCGTCGTGCTGAAGACCGCCAGTGCAGGCGGTTTTCCGCGTGGCATATTATGACTGCTGGCAGCCCTCCGTCCTTTTTCGGACGGAGAGCCGCCAGCAGCCATACAGGTGGTCGGCGGGTAAGTGGAGGCTGTTCCACCGCCACGTCATCAGAACACCGCCCACCGAATCACATTCGATGATTCAGTGTGGCGGTGTTCTGGTGACAGGCAGCTGGCTGCGGAGCAGCCCCCATGTATCCCGTCCCCTCCCGGAGGATCAATGTACAAGGTAAGTTGATCGTCCGTTAGGGGAGGGGGATGTGGGGGTGTTGTGTGTTGTGTGCGTGCATGGGGTGTGCGTGTGAGTATGTAGAGGGGGTGTGTGAGTGCGTGTATGCATGCAGGGGGGGTGTTGTGTGTATGGGAAATGTGTACTGGTCGGTCTGTGTGCATGTCTGTTTGTATGTGTGTGGGTATGTGTTGTTGCAGTGTATGTGTGCGTGTAGGGGTGTGTGTCTGTGCATGTTGGGTGTGGGGGTGGGGACGGGGTGTGTGTCTGTGCATGTTGGGGGTAGGGGTGGGGAGGGGAGTCCTGCCACCTTTGGGGTGTGGCAGGGGGGGTGGGGGTTTTGCGGGGAGGACTTGGTGGGGGAGGGGGTGGGGGAGACCCCTATCAGTGCCAGGGAAGGAATTCCCTGGCACTGATAGTGCCTACCGCCATGGATTTCATGGCGGTTCCAAACCACCCGAAATTCATGGCGGTATGCAGGGTTGTGATACCGCCGGCGGTCTAGTGCCGGGCGCCGGGCTGGAGACCGAAGTCTCCAGCTCAGCGGTCATCACCGCCCTGGCGGTCGGAGTGGAGAAGTGGTGGCTGACCATGGCGATAACCGCCATGGTCATAATTCCATTTTTTTTAGCCGCTGGCCTGTTGGTGGTATTACCACCACTTCTCCCCCGTCTGCCAGGGTTGTAATGAGGGCCATAGTCCTGTGACTTTAGACGTGCACTGCATTTCACCACGGCAATTTCTTCAGGCAGTTGAATCGCACATAGCAACTCCTTTATTCTCTCACCGTTTCTCACTGGTGATCCAGTAGAGGTCAGGAAACCTCTTTGTGACCACAATTGACCAAAATCATGAACTATTCTGAGTCCATATTGGCTATATGTGTAGATAGTGACTCTCAATCGAGCAGAAACATGGCTCGCCCTAGTAAGAGCAACCAATTCCACTACCTGAGCAGAATACACTCCTCAAAGCCAGGAAGCTTCTCAGGTACCTGTAATTGTGCACACTGCATACCCTGCTCTCTATGCTGTTTCTCAGACAAGAACCATCGACAAAAACAATTTGGTCATTTTCTTCCAATCGGGTACCTCTAATGTAAGGTCTCAGTTTTGTGCACAACTCTGTCACTTCGAGACAATCAAGTTCAACATCCTCCTCTTTCTCAATTTCAGTAGTATCACTTGGAAGTAAAGTTGCCGGGTTCAGCACTGTACATCTTTTCAGTGTCACATTTGGAGCACCCAAAATCCTCGTCTCATATCTAGTCAACCTAGCACCAGTAAATTATTGGGTTTCCGTCCTTGTCAGTAAAATCTCAATCAAGTGATGGACCATTACAGTCAGGGGATATCCCATCACTACTCCTTCACACTGTGAAAGACTCTGACCAACTGCAGCAACTGCAAGCAAACAACCCGGTAAGGCTGCTGCAACTGGGTTCAAGGTAGCTGAAAAATATGCTACTGGGCGATCAGCACCTCCATGGACCTGGGTCAAGACAGACAATGAACATGCATCTCGCTCATGACAAAACAATGTGAATGGCATACCCAACGCTGGAGCTCTGCACAAACTCTCTCTCAGTTCAGTGAATGCTTTAATCTGATCTTCATCTAATGCTATGGGGTCTGTGACATCCTTATGGGTCAATTGCTGCAATGGTTTTGAGATTTCTGAAAAATTCAGAATCCATTGGTGACAATAGCTCACCATTTCCAGGAACATCCTAACATCTCTGTGTGAAGTCAGGGGATTTATCTGCAGTATCATTGTAATCCTCTCTCTCAATATTTTCCTCGACCCTTTCTCAGTTTGGTGACCCAAATACTTCACTACCTTCTGAAAGTACTGCAACTTCAATGGCGATACTTCATGACCATACTTTCCCAAATGATTCAATAGGGCAATCGAGTCGTACCTACACTCGTCCCTTGTCCTGGATGCAATCAACAAGTCATCAATGTATTGTATTCGATTGGAAAGGTAACTCTAGTGACTCCAAATTCTTTTTCAGGATCTGATTAAACAAGGATGGTGACTCAGTGTACCCTTGAAGAAGTCTACACCAGCAGTAGACTCGATCTAGGAATTTTAAACTAAAGAGAAATTGACTATCTTCATGAAGAGGCACAGAAAAGAATGCTTGTGACAAATCAACCACTGTGAACCACTCTGCATCACATGGAATCTGAAACATTATTACAGCTGGGTTGGGCACTACAGGAGAACACTTGACCACTATGTCATTTATTTTTCTCAAATCTTGAACAATTCGGACTTTTCCACATGGCTTCTTCAACCCTATTATTGGTGAATTACATGGGCTGCTCAACACCTCTTTCAAAACTCCCTGCTTCACAAAATCTGCAGTTATCTGAGCCACTTTCATCAGGACATCTTGTGGCATATTGTACTGGGGAAGCTGCGGAAACACTCCATTCAGCTTTAAGGAGACCTTAATCGGCTCCACTCCTTTGATCAAACCCACTCTTACCCTGTCAAATCCAACACGTTCTCTTGCACTGTTCCCTGCAAATCAGAATGAAGCTCTCTCACTGTGAACATCGGGGAAAACTCAATCAAGGGATACCACTCATTTGTAGTTTCACACTCAGTTTCTGGGGCAGGGTCTTCCTCATCATCACTATTTGTCTGGATCTCAATTCCATCAGTTGAACAAGTAATAAGACACCTTGGGGCATATTTATACTCCGTCTGCGCCGAATGTGCGACAAAAATGTCAAAATATTTTGACGCATGACAATAAAAACGCCCGCCATTTTAGGCAGAAAGTGAGTTAATAGGATATCCTGTTCACAGAATAGGTACAGTGGGTGTACTTTTACTTTCACTTTTTAGTCTGTGATATTTCCTGACTGTGTGGCTGTGTCTCCATTTGTCTCTGTATATTTAGTGAATTTGTCTCCTGTGTGGTCTTTTTATTGTCTTTTTGTGATTAAAAACTTGTTGTAGTATCCTGTCTGAGTGTTTTTTGTGCTCATTTGTGTTGTAAAGTATTGTCTTTGCTTTGTTGGGAGTCTGTTGTGGGTAGTGTTAGTTTGGGTATAGTTGGGCTGTGTTAGTTATTTTTGTTAAATTTTTCCTGTTTTACTTTCCCCCTATTCTCCTTTGTTACCCTTTATCCCCTATTTCTCTTTTGCTACAATTATGTTGGGTAGGCCTCGTCTTGGCAGGATGGGAGAGGAGGAGCTGGGTGGATTCATATGGCTGGTGTGCCATTTCCTACCCCTAATGATTGAGGCAGGTGGGCGTGTGATACAGGGGTATCACACTGAGGCACGAAGGCTCAGGTGGGCAAAGGTGTTGCATCATCTGCAACAGATTTACAACACACCCAGAAACGCCCACCAGCTGAAGCACCACTGGGCTGACCTTGTCTCCAGGGAGCAAGATCTGCTGGACCATCTGGGGATTGTGACTGGTGGCCCTGTTGGCGAGTACAAATCATGTTAATGTGCACGTTTAAATGCTCTGTAGTGACATTAGCTGATTTTTACAATATGTGCCGGCAATGTTGTTGAGTGTGTGGAATGCTACTGAAACATACAGGGTCATATATCTACTTTGTTAAGGACCACAATTGCTAGCTGTTAGGAAGCAAGAGCTCCGCAACCTTCTGAATACATTTGCATTATGTAAGTTAGTGCCGCCTTTGTGTCAAACAGCAACACAGATCTGGAGCCAATTAGGTATAGATATAGGCCACAATTGCCTGTGAGGTATAGAAATTTCCAAATCATTACCATCATTTGTTGACGCAACAGCTAGACTGACTTTCTAAACACAATATGAGGCTGAAAATGAGTGCAGGCCTCACGTCAATTGATGATAGCAATGTGGCCCGAACATATGTCTCATGTGTGTCTGGTGAGTGTGTAAGGAAACCAATCATGGAAATTCCCAAAATCTTAGGGATTATTGTGTCCCTCCTTCATTTCAGATACATGTCTGATCTGGATTTGGACACATAGGGAACAAGTTCTAGCTGCGCTCAGCTAACATTTTAGACTGGTATTTGGAGTTTGTAGTGCCACATTTCGATTAGGGATGGCTAGCCATAGGTATGCACATGGGTTCATATCTCTATGGTTGGTGCAACTCATCATAGCTGGGCCACGTCAAATGAAGAAACTGTAACAACATGAGGGCTAAAAACTGTCCCTGCCCCTCTGTACATTGTACCTGTGTGTCATAAATTTGTCATGGTCACAATGGCTGGTTGACTGGTAATGCAGTCCTCATGGAAAGTGGCTTTGGATGTCTCTCATGGATACACATGATGAGACGAATACACTCCATTATTATGTCTGCTCACTAATGAAGGAGCATGTTTGCCAACACATGATCGTTAGGGCCACTGCATGTGTGCAGATATGTGTGTATCACTCACCGGAGACCCATGGTATGTACATGTTAGCCGTGCTATGTAGGATGCAGTATCATCATGTCTGAGAGGCTTTACTTTCTGATGTAATCTTACACATAGTATTTGTCTTTGGAATTGTTGTACAGTGCACAGACATTGAGCACATTTCTCCCTTCCATGCCTTACAGGTGGACCGGCACCCTACACTGTTGGCGAGGTGGCTTGATTCGAGGACCCAGACAACTCCAGTAAGTGTTGATGTGTCTGTTATGTGTTGTGTTTGCTGGTGATGTGTGATGGACTCCTGTGTGTTGGACACATAGCAAGGTGTGTTGCGCTGGCCAATCATTTGTTTTGTTCCATGAGTGGAATATCATTTTATCACCATCTTTGAATTGGCCAGTCCTTATCGTATTATCTTATTTAGGTATTCTAGGTCAGTCCTGTAGGCACGGCAATGTGAATAGGGATGAGTCATGTGGATAAAACCTGAATCAGAAAGAGTCGCACTGGACCACATTAGTGAATTAGTCAGCCAGTCAGACCCAAAATCTCCCAGAATGGGGCTGCCAAATGCTTACCCATAGACTTCTGTTTCCCTATTCACTAATGTACTTTTTAAACTGTCGGATCAAACTTCCTAGCCGCATGTAGCTCCACATGTCGTGCTACAAGTATGTGGCACTTGAGTGCAATGGCCTAGGTATGCATGCAACTCATGCCCAGGGGTGTTCTTGCATCTCTGTGTTTGTTGTAAGTCATTACATACTGGTGGTAAATGATGTCGACAAAGGTCTGCATTTCCAAACATGGGTGGCGATGGAACTGGTCAAGGGTTAGCTGTCTTCTATTTGGAGATCCTCCTTACCTGTGGTGTGTGTGCTGAGACAAACACATGTCCAGCTTTCCTAAGCTTCCTGGGTGTCCTTGTTGTTAGAAATTATTAGTTGTTAGTCCACCCCCCCTCCGACACAAGCATAGGTTTGTGACTAGCGTACCTAGGACTGATGATACAACTTTGGTACACAGACATGTAAATCAGTGAATCACTTGTCTGAACCTGGTATACACACTCATGTTTAGCACATGCTTACTATACTCGCAAGGCCATTTACAACTCGCAGATCATGTGGCCCTAGATTTCCATTCCGTACAATGACATTTGTAGCCCTGGCAGTGGTGGAGGATGTGCAGCGTGATTTTTAGCTGACAACTGACAGAACAATGATGCCAAAATCATGGCTGTTGTTACCCATCTCGTAGGGTTTGGATGTGCTATATGTGATAGGACCTTTGTAGGCTGGCTTGCATTGTACTTCCTCAGGGACAATCAATGATCTGTATGATGATATGAGCTGTTACAAGTAAAATAGATGTATTGTCTGATTTACTTCTTCTGCCATTTCACACAATGTAGTACCTAATGTTAGATGTTCTATTAGTCTTAACAGCTGCAAATATGACACCCATCCAGGTCAGGGAGTTTCAACGGCGGGCAATGAGGTACCAACACATACTTCAAGTCGAGTCTGGGTACCAAAGAATGGCACGCAGATATCGCCATGAACAAGCCTCGGGAGCCTGGAGGGCATTTCCACAAGGCGGACCTTCTGTGCTTACCACAACCACCACCAGCACCACCAACACTACCACCCAGGTGGCACCACCAGCAGTTGGGACCGTTGCGGGACCATCCACAGCAACTGCTCCTGGCCCAAGCACAGCGCCACCTGCAGGGCAGACCACAGCCCTGGACACTACACGGCCCCATACTTCCTCGGCTGGCACCCAGACAACCCCTGCTGCAGCCATTGACCCTGCTGCTTTTGGACAAATGCAGCGAAAATTGGACCGTGTCCTTAGGAAGATGAGCCGACTGCGGCAGGATGTGCGACAGGTCAACCGGCGGGTGCGTTCGATCAAGAGGACCCTCTGGAGGGCCAACCTGTAGATCTTTCCTGGTTCTTATACTTTGTGGGTTTAGGGGGCTTAGTGTTAGGTTAGTATAGGCTGTTAGTTTAGTTAGTGTTAGTGGGTGGGGGGTCCTGAATATTTCTACTGTTTATTTTTAAGTGTGTGTTGGGCAATGTTGGGGTTCTTGTGTCTTTACAAAAAAAAAAAAACATATATATTTTTGTTTAGTATAGGATAGTATGTGTTTAGGTTAGTATCTGTTGTCCTCCATGTGTCCTGTCTCATAAAGGGGGTGGGGGGCTGATGTTTAGAACGTCTCGTTAAATGTGATAAGTAAGTTTAGCTTAGGTTAGTTAGGGACAGTTGTGGGTAATGAGTAGTTAGAGTAGATTAGGGTAGGTAAGGCTTTTCCCCGAGTTTTCACTTCTGTTTTTACTGTTTAATAAATATGCAGGTAACCCTTTACAGTATGTGTCACATGCTTGTAGATCAGGGCCTTGGCATGAGTGTACAGTGTTTCTTTTGTATTACATTTTGTGTCCTATGCTGCAAACAAATCACAACTGAGCTGTAACATTGGCAACTACCCCAAAGCTACTTTGCTAAGATTCTGCCATTCACTGCAACCACCAATCACAGTTACTATGGATCCCAAAGTGTTTTTTTTTTGTAATGTATGTTTTCAATGTCACATACTGTGCTTCCAGATTTAGGATTGGGGACACTGTGTTATGTCTGACTGCAGTCTCGTGTCCAAGGAAACCCTTATAACGTGAGTGGTAGTAAGCTCTCTTGTAGTACAGTGTACATAACTCACATAGATCATTTGTTACACTGTTCACCATGATTACTTATTTGGATGTAAACTCATACACCTCCATTCATGCAGTTTGGTGAGTGTTCGCTTATATTTGTGGGCAATGTTACATATGTTAGTTTTGCATTGAAGCAACATTTTGAAGGCACTATTTTCTGGTTTTGACATCCGATGAGGAAGCGTTAATCTGTCCAACACAGCATTATGGTGTATAGTTTCTATTTTCCTCAGAAATAACCAGCAGGAAGGGCAGAGTATGGCAGAATCCAGGACACTGTGCAAAGTTATCAGCCCACATTATTTCAGGACACTTGTATAGACAATCTATGATATTTGACAGGAGAGAAAATTCAGTGATCTACTGCACGGCTGATGTGTCACATTACACAGAGACAAAGTGGTTGTGCAAGTGCTATTTATTGAAAACTGCTGTAGTGCTATATGTACATTGTCCATGATTGTGAGTTCATTATTGTCACATCTTCCATTGTGATCCTACACAAGTGAAAAAGGACATGTCATTGGACATGCTGGGGTGAAGTGTCAGACAGTGCAGAGGGACAGGATTTGCCAATGAGTTAGTGAGAGACAATCACAGGGCAGGCTGACAAGATAAACAGTGGTTTGCAGAACAGTGCTTGAGTACAGTTGTTGCAAGACTGGCATGTTACAAAGCGCAGGACCTTGGTAATAGGTGGCCATGTGGCAGGGACTAGTGCTTCCGGGTACTTTTACGTGTGAAGGTGATCTGTTCCTGGTCTTCATCTTCTGATGTGTGTGTTGCCTCCTCTGCCCTTGGTGGTGGTGGTTGTGAAAGAGCAACACACACCTCAGTGTGTGTAGATGTGGAGTCAGACATCCCGGTAGCTGCTACCTGTGGGGGTCTTAAGGGCAGTACTGCTGCAAGGAGGATCTGCTGGTTGTTAAGAATAGCAGCCACATCACAATGGTAGGCAGCCAGGTCAGCCCTGAGGGGTTCAATGTTGCATTCGTGCACGCGTTGACAGGATTGCTGTTGTAGGTGTTGGGTCAACTGCATTACAGCTGTGCTGATTTCCTTCAGCCTTTTTTCAAGTTCCTGCAAGATAGTTGTTCGCCCTTGCATAGCTGCTGCCTGTTCTTCAGTTGACATCATGCACGAACACACCCCTTCTAGGCTGGCTGCCATATTTTGCATCCCCACTGCACCTCCTTGGCCAGCTCCCGATGTACTCCGACTACAGTTCTCTCAAAGCTGGTGCCAGTGTCATCATAGTCCTCAATAGTATTGGAGCTGGCAGGTCGTACAATTGGGGTGGTGGATGGATCCTCTGAGATGGCTGCTGTATCTGTGCTCCTCCTTGTGACTGAAGGTGGGGTCTGGAGGGTTCCAAGGACCTCTTGGAGGGTCTGGTGGCTGATGTTTGTCAGCTCGTCATCCATGTCATCAGGGTAGTCCTGGACAGGCATATCCGCAGGAGATCCATCATCCTCTGCAATGAAATACGGTACAATTAGTGTGTCTTTGTTGTGGCATTTGTGATGTGACATGCCTGCCTTGTGATGCTTTTCCCATTGTGATCTTGGTTCCTGTTCATTGCTCCAGTCTTTCATATTAGCATTCTCCCAGGCCTATGCCCCACCTGCATGTCACATTTATTGTGGTCAGTTTGTGGACTTGTCAGCATCATCTCCTCTAGGTGTTGGTTCTGGCCACATAGTGAATTGCCACCTTCTTGTCCTACACAACCCTCCGTCTACTTCCATTCTCATGGTAAGGCCTTTCACTGGCTGTGGGTGCTCTGATGGCACTAGCAACACATGTAACAATCTGGACCTGCCCCAGTCTCTGATCTTTCACATCCACCTATATGTAGTTGAAATGTAGCGTATACTATGTATAGCATTGTTATTACACGATATGGATGTCAGCATTGGTAATGTGTACTGCTGATGTTGGGGAATGTGTGGTACATTGGATTGCCCTGATAGTCGTAGCAGTGTCCTATTTACTCCTCTGACTGTGCAGGTGCATTTCAGTGACCACTTACATGTGTCCTCCCCCTCAATGCTGTTGTCTGAGCAATATGACATTTGGAATGTTGCAATGTGAACCAGGCACAGGCTGGACCCTGACATATGCAGCATGGGTGTGACATTAACGCTGTGTACCTTCTAATGTTGATGACATTGGCTGATGTTTGCGGCAACTATGGACATTCACATTTGACAGGACTGGAACATTTGTCTTGTTTCAGGGCATTGTTAACATTGTCATCCTAAACCCTCTAATTTGGGTGTGTATGATCCATGGGGTCGTCAGTGCCATTGGCTACTTGACCAGCACACACAGCAGAGGTGGTAGTGGCAACTGTTGTCAATGTTACATTCCAGTTGTCGGTATGGCTAGAGGTTGTTAATTGGGCCCTAGTTAATGTAGGGAGTATAGTGGCTGACGGGATGTCAGTTTTACGTTGTGCCCTTCCCTCCTGGCGTGGCTTTACCTTTGCAACATCGTTGGCATGGCAGCATACCCCCATGGAAAGGTTGTTGGTGTTGTGTAATGGTGTGCCCCAGGTTTTCTCAGAACGGGCCATGCCCCGTGCCGTGCCCCTTTACCCATGCCACTCCATGTATATGATGACTTACATGCATTGTGTAGTAGGTATTCCCCCCCCGGTTGCGGTTAACATTAGTGCATTTTAATTCCCCATGTTACTTACCCTGCATGTGCGTTGTCTCCTGGTAGTCTGCGCTGTCCTGTCCTTGAATCCCTGTGACGATCTCCTCAGGGATGACGGCTGCCACCATCTCCTCCATGTGGTCCAGGGCCTCCTGTGGTGCTGGACTCCCACCTCCAGTCTGCAGCGCTGCCTTCCTGTTCCTGGCCATCTTTTCCTTGGTCCTGTGCTTGCAGTCATGCCAGGGTTTCTTGCACTCGATGACTGTTCTGCGTACTTCTGCCACACTGTTAATCTTGTCAACAATTTTTGCCATATTGCCTCTCCCCTACTGATTGGCAACTTGGAGGTGACAAACAGTTGGTGCTGGTGTTCCGTCACCTCTTTCACCAGAATTTTCTGCTCCTCTGCACTGAAGCAACACTTTCTTTTCTTCTTCTCCCTGTCCTGGGTCTTGTGTGGGTCCTCCTGGCTGGTTTCTGGTCTGTTGTCATCTTCCTGGGGTCTGTACAGGCATCTGGGATCCATTTTGGCTCTCCTCTGCAGTACTTGCTGTGTTTGCGGCAAATTTTGACACTATTGCGTCAAAAAACGCTGCATATCCGGTTTGCGGTGTCGTAAATCGGCTCACAGTCATTTCCGGTGCGTTACCGTTGTTTTCCTTTACGACGTGACGCTGTGGTGTGCGTCAAAGACAATGACTCACACCTGTGGTTTGCGCCGCCGTGCATCAAAGTATAAATTTGATGCCCGCACGGTGCACAGAAATGGCGTTAGCCGGCGGTAATATTTTTGACGCAAAACTGCGTCGGCGCAGTTTTGCTTCAAAAAGTATAAATATGGCCCCTTGTCTTACACAGCAAGTCCCTTCCCAGTAGGGATACCGGGCTTGAATCGCAGACTACAAACTTGTGCAGTCCATGAAAATTGCCAATTTCAACTTGCGCTTGATCTGTAATTGGATTTGCCAAATACTGATTTGCTACTCCTACAACTTGAACTGTTCGACCGGAAATGGGCAAATCAGAACTTCTGCACTTCTCACAGTAGAGCGTGTATCTCCTGTGTCTACCAGAAATGAGACTCTGTGACCCATAGCCTTTCCTTTCACATAGGGTCCTCTGTGATCTACTTCTAAAGAAGTCACAAGCACACATGGCTCCTCATCAGAACTATCGCTCATCCAGTCACCATTTATTTCATTCTCACTATGTAACAGGAATTGGTAAACTGCATTACTATTTCTGTCTTGTCTCTGACCTGTGACCTGCTGAGAAAGCATCTTCTGTTGCTGCTCCATCGGGGCTTGAGGTATTTACATTTGCTGTCTAGGTACCATGGGAACCTGCTGCTGCATTGGCTGCAACTGTGACACTTGTGCACAGGGCATTTGCACCTATTGGATAGGCTGAAAATTCTGCATTTGATTCATATTATTCTGAAAATTTGGACTGGGACATCACATTCTTGGTCCTCTCACATTTTAAAATGTATTGACATCGTTATTTTGCTGAACAGTACCCACTTGCACCATCATTGGACACTCCCGCTTCCAGTGTCCCACATCTCCGCAAATGTGGCACGGCAATAATTTCTTCATTCCCTGCACATCAATCTGAACCACTACAGTATTGAAGTCCAGACCACGAATCATATTGCCTCCACGACCTCTACCTCTCATTTAAGGCTGAAACATGACATTTTCCTGTTGCTGCGGCATCTGTTGCACAAAAGTCCCCTGTACTCCTGTTTGAGCTGCCTTAATCTGCATCACCATCGCCTTCTCTTTCAACTTTTTCTGCTTCAACTCAATCTCATCACTACCGTATTTCGCATACTGCAACACCTCTGCAATTGGCTTCGCATGGCAGCAAATCAAGTGACTCTTTATCATCTGATCTATCTCCGGTCTCAGTCCCTCCACAAGCCTAAACACAAAATGCAACATGTCTTTTGGCTCAATAGCTTCCTTGCCACTGTACTCCTTGAATGCCTTCAACAATCTCTCATATTACGCATGTATCGATTCCTTCACCTCCTGCACTGTCCTGTCAATTCTCTGCCAATCAATGTTTTTGGGCGAAATCTTCATCTTCAGGAACTCAATCACCTTATAGTAATGTTTCATTACCTCAGAAGATGGTGCACCTGTACTCTCATCTCTTTCTGGGTCACTCGTCGGCCAATCTACAGCTCTTTTACACTCGGCCCACAGATCAGCTGGAACCACTATTTCCAGTAAGGTATTTAAGTCTTCCCACAAACATTTAGAAAGTTTCACAAATCTGTCTGTCTGCTGATACCACTCTACTGGCTTTTCCCTCAGGTTTGGCTAATCGTTTGTGAATGACAGAATATGACTCCCATGCCAAGGGACATGAACAAACTGTCCCCCTGGGATTTCATCATTGGTAAAATCTTTACTGGATCCTTGCCCTGTTGTACATTCTCAGACACCGCTAGGGAATCTCTTTTCTTTTTATCCTTTTTCTTCACCCATCTTCCTTCACACTTCTCTAATGCTCCCCAAACCTGAGCAATCTGCAGTAATTCCTTAAGCTGTGCCTTCATTCCAGCAGATCTTATATGTTCAAAATCTTTTGCTTCTAAATCCAATCTGTAACTTCTTTTCAGATGCTTCGTTTTCTCAATTTCTATGCCATGCTGTAGGAAGTTGGCTCTGTATATACTATTTCAAAGTAAGAAATAGTGTGCACAGAGTCCAAGGGTTCCCCTTAGAGGTAAGATAGTGGCAAAAAGAGATAATTCTAATGCTCTATTTTGTGGTAGTGTGGTCGAGCAGTAGGCTTATCAGAGGGTAGTGTTAAGCATTTGTTGTACACACACAGGCAATAAATGAGGAACACACACTCAAAGACAAATTCCAGGCCAATAGGTTTTTATATAGAAAAATATATTTTCTTAGTTTATTTTAAGAACCACAGGTTCAAGATTTACAAACAATACTTTAAATGAAAGGTATTTCACTCAGGTATTCTAGGAACTTTGAATTATCACAATAGCATGTACAGTTTTGACAAAAATGGCAATAAGCTATTTTAAAAGTGGACACAGTGCAAAAATCAACATTTCCTGGGGGAGGTAAGTAAATGTTAAGTTCACAGGTAAGTAAAACACTTACAGGGTCCAAGGTAGCCCACTGTTGGGGGTTCAAGGCAACCCCAAAGTTACCACACCAGCAGCTCAGGGCTGGTCAGGTGCAGAGGTCAAAGTGGTGCCCAAAACACATAGGCCCTCATTCTGACCCTGGCGGTCGGTGATAAAGCGGCGGCCAAGCCGCCAACAGGCCGGCGGTCTAAAATATGCAATTCTGACCCTGGCGGGAACCGCCAACACAACCCGCCAACTTAACACTCCGACCGCCACAGCGGTACAAACAAACAGCGCGGCGGTTCCCGCCAACAGCCCGGCGGCAGACAATGTACCGCCCACCCTATTACGACCCACCAATCTGCCACCTTTTCCGGGGCGGGAGCACCGCCGATAAGAACACGGCGGAAACAGACTACGAACGGGAAAACGCTCACCTCTACGCACTCCACGCGAGATTCCGGCAGTATGGAGCCAGAGTTGCAGGTCATCCCCGCACTCCTATTCCTCCTCATATACCAGGAGCACGCCCGGCGGCGCGGAAGACATCGGTGAGTACGGCACCTACGACACAGGGGAGGGAAAAGATTACCGGCACACACCCACCCACCCACACCCACTACAACACACACATCAATGCATTCCCACAGATCACTGTCACAACCCACAAACCACCCCCCTCCGAAATAATGCAAAGACCAAAAGAAGAGATCATAAACGGGCAGATATATTGAAATATGGACACCATTAATCCCAATAAATAAATAAACTATGTACAAAATATATACAGCTACTAAATGTAGTCCAACCACTGTCCGTGGATCACAGGGGTCCTGTGCAAAGGGGCAAGGCCCAGTCCCACGACAAGAACTCCACGGAGAGAACACTGCAGGGGCATCAGAAAGAAAATAGGACAGGCACCTCAGGGGGAAGGGAAGGGGGGGCACCTCAGCCACTTGAGTACACGACGCCAGATCCACGAGGGGACTCCATGACCACTGGCCCATCCTGGGGAGAGCAAAGCCACAGTCCAAACAGTCCATACAGTGGGTGGCCTGCCCATTGGGCCATCCTGGGGAGAGCAAAGCCACAGTCCATACAGTCCATACAGTGGGTGGCCTGCCCACTGGGCCATCCTGGGGAGAGCAAAGCCACAGTCCATACAGTCCATACAGTGGGTGGCCTGCCCACTGGGCCATCCTGGGGAGAGCAAAGCCACAGTCCATACAGTCCATACAGTGGGTGGCCTGCCCACTGGGCCATCCTGGGGAGAGCAAAGCCACAGTCCATACAGTCCATACAGTGGGTGGCCTGCCCACTGGGCCATCCTGGGGAGAGCAAAGCCACAGTCCATACAGTCCATACAGTGGGTGGCCTGCCCACTGGGCCATCCTGGGGAGAGCAAAGCCACAGTCCATACAGTCCATAACAGACCCCACTGCCACTGGAGGAGGCAAGTTGGCCAGAGGACATCCTGCAGCCCTGGCCGAGATAGATCCTGCCCTGCCACGTCTGCCAAAGGGCCAGCGGTTCTTGCCTTGAAGGGCCCAGTTCAGCGGTTCTGGAGACGGCGGGGCCCAGTTCAGCGCTTCTTGAGACGGCGGGGCCCAGTTCAGCGGTTCTTGCCTTGAAGGGCCCAGTTCAGCGGTTCTTGAGACGGCGGGGCCCAGTTCAGCGCTTCTTGCCTTGAAGGGCCCAGTTCAGCGGTTCTTGAGACGGCGGGGCCCAGTTCAGCGCTTCTTGCCTCGAAGGGCCCAGTTCAGCGGTTCTTGAGACGGCGGGGCCCAGTTCAGCGGTTCTTGAGACGGCGGGGCCCAGTTCAGCGGTTCTTGCCTTGAAGGGCCCAGTTCAGCGGTTCTTGAGACGGCGGGGCCCAGTTCAGCGGTTCTTGAGACGGCGGGGCCCAGTTCAGCGCTTCTTGCCTTGAAGGGCCCAGTTCAGCGGTTCTTGAGACGGCGGGGCCCAGTTCAGCGGTTATTGAGACGGCGGGGCCCAGTTCAGCGGTCCTTGCCTTGAAGGGCCCAGTTCAGCGCTTCTTGCCTTGAAGGGCCCAGTTCAGCGGTTTTTGAGACGGCGGGGCCCAGTTCAGCGCTTCTTGCCTTGAAGGGCCCAGTTCAGCGGTTCTTGAGACGGCGGGGCCCAGTTCAGCGCTCCTTGCCTTGAAGGGCCCAGTTCAGCGGTTCTTGAGACGGCGGGGCCCAGTTCAGCGGTTCTTGAGACGGCGGGGCCCAGTTCAGCGGTTCTTGAGACGGCGGGGCCCAGTTCAGCGGTCCTTGCCTTGAAGGGCCCAGTTCAGCGGTTCTTGAGACGGCGGGGCCCAGTTCAGCGGTCCTTGCCTTGAAGGGGCCAGTTCAGCGGTTCTTGAGACGGCGGACGGTCTATGGCCAACTGCTAATTGCCTGGTGGTGCCCTCCTGGGCAGCGGGGATGGTGCTCCTTCACTGCCCACCTGGGCTGTGGGTGGTGGGGCCCTCCTGGCCAGCTGGGCTGGGTCCTCCCTGGGCAGCGGCTATGGGGGTGGTGGGCTCTCCCGGGGCAGCTGTGCCGGTTCCTCCCGGGGCAGCGGCTATGGGGGTTGTGGGCTCCTCCTGGGCAGCAGGCCTGCTGCCTGACCTCTCCAACTTGCTGCCCTTGCCCTCCTTAGTCGTCGGCCTGTGTCCCTTTCCTCCCTTTGGAGCTGTGGCTGGTGACTGTCTCTGGGTGGTGTCCGGGGGGGATGTAGAAGGCGGGCTCCTGCGGCGCCCCTTCCGCCTTCTGCTCCTTTTCCCAGGGGGTGGGCTGGCTGTCCCCTTGCTGCTGGGCGAAGATCCAGACATGCGGGCTGGCGGGCTCCAATACCCCTGCACCCTTGTCAAGGGGGCTGCAGGGCTGGTGGTGGCTGAGGTGCTCTTCTTACCCCGACGAGAAGGAGGGGGGGGCTCAGGGTCAGGAAAGAAGTTAGTAGTGGCGAGGAAGAGCTTCTTGGGACAATGGAGAGTGGTAGGTACAGTGGGAATGGGAGTGGAGGGAGAGGATGTGGTTGTAGGTGAGTCACGTTTGCTGACTTTGGGTGCAGGTGCAGGAGGGATAGGCTGTCGTGAGGTGGATGGCTGTTGGGTGGGTGGGTGGCTGCGTTTGTGTGGTGTGGAAGAGGGGGTGACAGACACAGTGGGAGAGGACACAGGGGATGTGTAAATGGCAGTGGGGGTGGTGACTGCACGTGTGCGGACTGGAGTGGAGGGTGTGCTGGTGATGGAAACACTGGCTGATGGTGAGGTGAATGGAGGTGTGAGTGTAGACGTCACAGGGAGGGAGGAGGGAGACGAGGAGGTGGGGGTCACAGAGGTGGTAGTGACTGTTGGCATGTCTGCATCGGAATGTTGCGTGTGTGAATGTCTGCGTGATCTGTGGTGCTTATGTTTGGATGAGCTTCTCTTGGGTGTTGAGGTGTGTGCAGGCTGGTCTGATGGTGTGGGTGGGACAGGCAGAGGAACAGGAGACTGGGAGGAGGGAGTTAGTAGAGGCAGGCAGGAGACAGGGACAATGGCTGCCGTCAGTGCTGAGGCCAGAGCCTGGAACGATCGCTGATGGGCAGCCTGACCCGAATGAATGCCCTCCAGGTACGCATTGCTGCGATGAACCTCCCTCTCCACCCCCTGGATGGCATTCAAAAGGGTAGTCTGCCCAACAATGAGCGTTCGGAGGAGGTCAATGACCTCCTCACTGAGGGCAGCGGGGGTAACAGGGGCAGGGCCTGAGGTGCCTGGGGCGAAGGAGATGCCCGGCTTCCTGGCAGAGCGGGCACGGGGCGAACGCGGAGGGGCTGCTGGGAGGGCGGAGATGGTGCGCTGGGTGGCGGCTGTACCTGTAATGGCGGGGGGCACGGATGGTGCCACCCCCGCAAGGGAGCCCCCTTCCGAGGACGTGTCCGTGTCGCTGCAGGCTCCAGTCGTCCCCGTCGTGGAGCTCCCCTCGCCCTCCGTCTCACTGGTCCAGTCTGACTCTGTGGCATGGCCCTCCTGGGCCATGTGAGATGCAGCTCCCTCCTGCCCCGATGCCACTTCTCCTCCGCCTGATGATGCTGATGCACACAAGCACAGAAAGACAAACAAAAAGGGGGGGGGAGAGAGAAATAAAGGGATATTGAGTACATGGATCTCCGGTACAGTTAGCGGACATGACAGACACAGATGCCCCCTGCACTAAGTTGCGCACTTGGGGTACGCTACGCATTCCGTGGAACATGGCCTACACGCCTAGAGTTGACAACTGCACCCATGGATGACACGGCCCAAGGATGGCTGTACTGACAAACTACTGAGGGTGGTGGCTGGGGACACAGGGGCTTACGGGGGTGCCCAGCCTACAGATATCGCCCTGGCCTAGGGGGACCCCCAGCCCTCCTCCCCCACCCAGACACCTCCACTGCGCGACAACAGAGTAGATAATGCTTGTACTCACCCCCTTGTGTCTGCTGTGCTGCCCTCACGCGCCCATCCAATTCAGGGTAGGCCACCGCCAGGATCCGGAACATCAGGGGGCTCAGTTGACGGCAGGCACCCCGCCTACGTTGGGAGGCCATCCCCAGCAGAGACTCGGCGGTCTTCTTGGTCCCGCGGTGGATGTCCTCCCACCTCTTGCGGCAGTGGGTGCCCCGTCGATGGTGGACCCCCAGGGCCCGGACTTCCTTGGCGATGGCACGCCAAATCCCGATCTTCTCATGGGCGCGGACCTATGTGACACGTACAGGGAGGGAGAAATACCACGTTCAAGTTTCTCAGCATTTTCCTTTCCAGTGGCCCAACGCCCCCCATCCCCGCCAGGCCCCCCGCCATGCCCAACATGCCCCCCATCCCCGCCAGGCCCCCCGCCAGGCCCCCCGCCATGCCCAACATGCCCCCCATCCCCGCCAGGCCCCCCGCCATGCCCCCCGCCATGCCCAACATGCCCCCCATCCCCGCCAGGCCCCCCGCCATGCCCAACATGCCCCCCATCCCCGCCAGGCCCCCCGCCAGGCCCCCCGCCATGCCCAACATGCCCCCCATCCCCGCCAGGCCCCCCGCCAGGCCCCCCGCCATGCCCAACATGCCCCCCATCCCCGCCAGGCCCCCCGCCATGCCCAACATGCCCCCCATCCCCGCCAGGCCCCCCGCCAGGCCCCCCGCCAGGCCCCCCGCCAGGCCCCCCGCCATGCCCAACATGCCCCCCATCCCCGCCAGGCCCCCCGCCAGGCCCCCCGCCATGCCCAACATGCCCCCCATCCCCGCCAGGCCCCCCGCCAGGCCCCCGCCATGCCCAACATGCCCCCCATCCCCGCCAGGCCCCCCGCCAGGCTCCCCACCAGCCCCAACATGCCCCCCATCCCCGCCAGGCCCCCCGCCATGCCCAACATGCCCCCCATCCCCGCCAGGCCCCCCGCCAGCCCCAACATGCCCCCCATCCCCGCCAGGCCCCCAAGCCAGCCAGTGGCCCCAAATCCATATTGAATTAAACTCACTTGTTGGTCTGGAGGACCGTAGAGTAGCGCATACTGGGGGAGGACCCCATCCACAAGTTTCTCCAACTCCTCTCCAGTGAAGGCAGGGGCCCTTTCCCCAGTCGCAGCAGCCATTGTCCCTTCCAGACCGAGGTCACAGCAACACTTGCAGTATAGGTCCTCTCCTGTGAAAGTTCAAGTCGCAAGTGGATAAGTAGATAGAAAATGGCGGTCACGTCCGCGGCGGTGCGTACCGCGGCGGTGCGTCCCGCCACCGCCGGCGCCCTTCGCCATTGGCTCCTGAAACCCATAGGCTTCAATGTTAACCAATGCGGCTTCGCGCCGCGGTCTTCGCCCGCCGCCCGCCGCGGTGTGCCACGCCAGCGCATTGACCTCACATCCCATTGTCACACTTCACAGGTCAGGCAGCCGCCATTTCCAGGGCCCACATGGCTCAATTTCAACTGCGTCACACAGGCCTAGGCCTTGCATAGCCACTCAGACACGCCATTCACTGCATAGAGAATCGTATACTGTGCTAGCTGTGAGTACGTACCTGTGGGTTGCTTGACTGTGTGCTCCATGTTGTCCTTCCTAGGCACCGTCCGCTGGGTTGGGCGAGGAGACGGATGAATCCTCCCGTGTACCGACCGCTGGTGGACCTGTCGACAATGGAAGAACGCCACATTATCCTGACCTACCGTCTTAACCGTGCCACTATCCATGAACTGTGTGCCCAGCTGGAGCCCGACCTGATGTCCCCCATCCGCCAACCCACAGGGATTCCCCCTCTGGTGCAGGTCATGTCAGTACTACATTTCTTGGCAAGTGGGTCATTTCAGACAACCATGGGAATTGCTTCCGGGATGTCTCAGCCCATGTTTTCGAAGGTGTTATCCAGAGTGTTGTCTGCCCTGATGAAATCCGTGAGGAACTACATCATTTTCCCTGAGGTGGGCGAATTGGCTACAGTGAAGGGTGATTTCTACGCCCTTGGACATATTCCCAACGTAATTGGTGCCATTGATGGGACCCATGTGGCTTTGGTTCCCCCAAGAGACAGGGAGCAGGTGTACAGGAACAGAAAAAATTACCATTCAATGAACATCCAGGTGGTGTGTTTGGCTGACCAGTACATCTCGCATGTAAATGCCAAATTCCCAGGGTCAGTGCATGACGCCTACATCCTCAGGAATAGCAGCATCCCTTACGTGATGGAACAGCTACAGAGACACCGTGTATGGCTAGTGGGGGACTCTGGGTACCCCAACCTGTCGTGGCTACTGACCCCAGTAAGGAATCCCCGGACCAGGGCAGAGGAACGGTACAATGAGGCCCATGGGCGTACTAGGAGGGTGATCGAACGCACCTTTGGCCTCCTAAAGGCCAGGTTTAGGTGCCTGCATATGACCGGTGGATCCCTAATGTACTCACCTAAGAAGGTGTGTCACATCATCGTGGCCTGCTGCATGCTTCACAACCTGGCTTTGCGCCGCCAGGTGCCTTTCCTGCAGGAGGATGGTCGAGACGGTGGTGTTGTGGCAGCGGTGGAACCTGAGGAGAGTGACGAGGAGGAAGACGACGGGGCTGAAACAGACAACAGGGACAGAATCATTGAACAGTACTTCCAATAGGACACAGGTAACATTTCAAAGATAATTTAGTAAATGTTAACTACTCTGCAGCATCTCTGCTGCCTGTCTATTTGCCCCAGTGTATGATGACTGAGTTTTGGCTTTTCCCTCCCTATTTCAGATCTGGGGTCCCCACTACGAGTCCTGTGCTTCGTTTCCCCATGGACTACACCTTTGTGGCAGCTGTTTGTTGACTTCACCATGTACAAGGACATATTTGCACTGTCATGTCAATTACAATCTATTGAAATCACAGCCAGACTCCTGATATTTTGGTGCAAAATAGGTGTTTATTGAAGTGCTCAAAATGGGATGGGTGGTTTCAAGTGGGTGGGGGCTATGGTGAAGGAATGTCCATGGCAGAGTCCAGAGTAACAGTCACACAGGTGCATTGTCCAGAGGCCTGTGGAGAGATGGAGCATGGGCAGTTCAAGGATGGACAGGGTGACAATGTGGGACAGTGGGATGACATCAGGTGGTATCCTTTGCTGGCGGGGGTCTTGACATCCTACTCTGTCTTCTTGCGAGATCTCAGGGCCCTCTTGCGGGGTGGTTCTTCTCCTGCAGGAGGTGGGGGTCTGGTGGGCTGCTGCTGTGCGGGGGCCTCCTGTCCACTAGCGCCGGCGGAGGTGGATGGCTGTTCTTGGTCCAGGCTAGTGGCAGGGGCCCTTGGGTGTTGTTCAGTGTCCGCCCTGCTGTTTACGAGGTCCTGCAGCAGCCCTACCATGGTAACCAGGGTGGTGTTGATGGCTCTGATGTCCTCCCTGTACCCCCGATAGTGTTGCTCCTGCAGCACCTGGATCTCCTGGAACCGGGCCAGTACCGTCGCCATCGTCTCCTGGGAGCGGTTGTATGCTCCCATGATGGTGGTGAGGACCTCGTGGAGAGTGGGTTCCCTGGGCCTCTCCTCCCCCCCCTGTCGCACAGCTGCCCGCCGAGTTGCCCTGTTTCCCTGGGCCTCTGCCCCCTGGCCGGTGTGCCCACTACCACTGCCCCCAGGTCCCTGTTGTTGTTGGGGTGGTGGGTTATCCTGGGTGCCCTGTAGTGGTAGACACACCGCAGATTGACGCGCCCTGGAGACAGAGGCATGGGCCCGCTGGGTGGGAGCTGTGCTGGTGTTCCCAGAGGGGTTAGGGTCTGTAGTGGCCTGTGCCTGTGTGAGGGGAACCGACTGTCCAGAGGTCCCCGATGGTCCGGGCTGGTCATCGGTGTCCAGATCGACAGAGCTGCTGTCATCGCTGACGGCCTCTTGGGTGGGGGGTGTGGATAATTCTGGCCCCTCCGCCGCGGTGTGTTGACGGTCGGGTCCTGCAGGGGTATAGAGGTATGGTTATAGTTTCAATGTGTGGCATATGGGTGTATCTGTGGGTTCTCGTGTCCCCAAGTGCTGGCATTCGTGTGTGGGGGCTTTGGTGAGGGTGGCTTGTGGGGGGGATGTGTATATGCATTGGGCATGCTTTGGTGATGGGTGTCCATGCTTAGTGGACGCATGCAGGCCTAGGTTTTGGGATGTGTGGGTTGTGATGGTGAGACATTGGCGGGGAATAGGTGTGCTGGGGGTGGGGGTGAGGATGGTGGTGGGGGTGAGGATGGTGGTGGGGGTGAGGGTGGGGGTGAGGATGGGGGTGGGGGTGAGGGTGGGGTTCGAGGATGGGGGTGAGGGTTGGGGTCTGATTTGGCATGCAGGTGGGGGGGAAGCAGTAGTGAAGCTTCAACTTACCAGTATCCATTCCTCCGCCGACTCCTGCGAGGCCGTCAGGATGCAGGATGTTCAAGACTTCCTCCTCCCATGATGTGAATTGTGGGGGTTGAGGTGGGGGTCCTCCGCCAGTCTTCTGCACGGCGATGTTGTGCCTGGATACCATGGAACGCACCTTCCCCCGTAGGTCGTTCCATCGCTTCCTGATGTCTTCCCGATTTCTGGGGTGCTGTCCCACTGCGTTCACCCTGTCGACAATCCTCTGCCATAGCTCCGTCCTCCGGGCAATACTGGTGTATTGTATCTGTGTGCCGAACAGCTGGGGCTCTACCCGAACGATTTCCTCCACCATGACCCTGAGTTCTTCGTCTGTGAAGCGGGGTTGTCTTTGGGGTGCCATGGGGTGGTGTGTATGATGTGTGGGGTGGAGTATGTGTATTTAAGTGAGTTGAGTGTGGTGGTGTGTGTTGTTTTGTGTGTGGATAGTGTGTGGGTGATGGTGTTGAGTGGCTGTGGCTGTTATGTTTTGGATGCTGGTGTCTCGCTCTTGTCTTCTTTACGAATTTTTAAGCGTAGGGGTTTGTGGGTGATGTGGGTGTGTGTTTTATATTGTATTGTGTGTGTGGGAGTGGTGTGTGTATGTGTATCAGGTGTGTGGGATTCAAATCGTCCAATGTGGCTGAGTTTTGTTAGTTTGTGTGTATTCTGACCGCGCCGGTGTGTCCCGCCAATGGAATACCGCGTTTGAATGACCGCCGCGTGGATTCGTGGGTCGTAATGGCATGGGCGTATTTCTGTTGGCGTGGCGGTGGAGGTTTGGTCACCTCCACCTTTCCGCCGACCGCTGGTCTGGCGGTCTGTTGTGGCGGTCGGATTTTCGGAGGTTTGCCTTCTGCGGGTCAGAATGACCGTGGCGGGTTTCCGCGACCGCGGCGGGATTATGGAGGATTTCTGACCGGCGGTAGGCGCCTTTTACCGCCGAGGTCAGAATGACCACCATAGGCTTCAATGGAAATAGGGGTGCCCCGGTTCCAGTCTGCCAGCAGGTAAGTACCCGCGACTTCGGAGGGCAGACCAATGGGGTTTTGTAGGGCACCGGGGGGGACACAAGCAGGCACAGAAAGTACACCCTCAGCGGTACAGGGGCGGCCGGGGGCAGAGTGCAAACAGGTGTCGGGTTTTCAATAGGAATCAATGGGGAGACCCGGGGGTCTCTTCAACGATGCAGGCAGGCACAGGGGGAGCTCCTCGGGGTAGCCACCACCTGGGCTAGGCAGAGGGTCGCCTGGGGTCGCTCCTGCACTGGAGTTCGGTTCCTTCAGGTCCTGGGGGCTGCAGGTGCAGTGTGGTTTCCAGGCGTTGGGTTCGTTGAAGCAGGCAGTCGCGGTCAGGGGGAGCCTCTAGATTTCCTCTGCAGGCGTGGCTGTGGGGGCTCAGGGGGGTCAACTCTGGCTACTCACGGGCTCGCAATCGCCAGGGAGTCCTCCCTCTAGTATTCGTTTTCCGCAGGTCGAGCCGGGGCATCGGGTGCAGAGTGGAAAGTCTCAAGCTTCTGGCGGGAAACATCTGGTCTTTAAAAGTTGCTTCTTTGTTTCCAAATGTTGCAGTTTCTTGAACAGGGCTTCTGTTCTCGGGAGCTTCTTGGTCCTTTAGATGCAGGGTAGTCCTCTGAGACTTCAGAGGTCGCTGGACCCTGTTGGATGCGTCGCTGTTTCAGTTTTCTTCGAAGTAGGGAGACAGGCCGGTGGGGCTGGGGCCAAATCAGTTGTCGTCTCCGTCTTCACTGCAGAGCTTCAGGTCAGCAGTCCTTCTTCTTCTTTAGGTTGCAGGAAACTATTTTCCTCGGTTCTGGGAGCCCCTAAAAACTCAATTTAGGGGGGTGTTTAGATCTGGGAGGGCAGTAGCCAATGGCTACTCGCCCTGAGGGTGGCTACACCCTCTATGTGCCTCCTCCGTGTGGGGAGGGGGGCAGATCCCTAATCCTATTGGGGGAATCCACCATCTGCAAGATGGAGGATTTCTAAATGTAAGAGTCACCGCAGCTCAGGACACCTTAGGGGCTGTCCTGACTGGGGAGTGACTCCTCCTTGTTTTCCTCATTATCTCCTCCAGTCTTGCCGCCAAAAGTGGGGGCAGTGGCCAGAGGGGCGGGTATCTCCACTAGCTGGGATGCCCTGTGGCGCTGTAACAAAGGGGGTGAGCCTTTGAGGCTCACCGCCAAGTGTGACAGTTCCTGCAGGGGGAGGTGAGAAGCACCTCCACCCAGTACAGGCTTTGTTCCTGGCCACAGAGAGACAAAGGCACTCTCCCCATGTGGCCAGCAACATGTCTGGTGTGTGGCAGGCTGGCACAAACTAGTCAGCCCACACTGGAAGTCGGGTATGTTTTCAGGGGGCATCTCTAAGATGCCCTCTGGGTGTATTTTTACAATAAAGTGCACACTGGTATCAGTGTGCATTTATTGTGCTGAGACGTTTGATACCAAGCTTCCCAGTTTTCAGTGTAGCCATTATGGTGCAGTGGAGTTCGTGTTTGACAGACTCCCAGACCATATACTCTTATGGCTACCCTGCACTTACAATATCTAAGGTTTTGCTTAGATACTGTAGGGGCATAGTGCTCATGCACTTATGCCCTCACTTTTGGTATAGTGCACCCTGCCTTAGGGCTGTAAGGCTTGCTAGAGGGGTGACTTACCTATGCCACAGGCAGTGTGAGGTTTGCATGGCACTCTGAGGGGAGTGCCATGTCGACTTAGTCATTTTCTCCCCACCAGCACACACAAGCTGGCAAGCAGTGTGTAGGTGTTGAGTGAGGGGTCCCTAGGGTGGCATAAGACATGCTGCAGTCCTTAGAGACCTTCCCTTGCATCAGGGCCCTTGGTACCAGGGGTACCAGTTACAAGGGACTTACCTGGGTGCCAGGGTTGTGCCAATTGTGGAGACAAAGGTACAGTTTAGGGAAAGGACACTGGTGTTGGGGCCTGGTTAGCAGGGTCCCAGCACACTTTCAAATCATAACTTGGCATCAGCAAAGGCAAAAAGTCAGGGGGTAACCATGCCAAGGAGGCATTTCCTTACACATGCTTCTCTGCCAAATCTGCTAATCTCTGATGTACCTTGCTCACTTCCCTTGTGATTCTCGGGCATAATAAAAAAAATAAAAAAAAATAAAAATAAGTATCTCAACTCTGCTTCAGTGTAGGACTCTCACCTATTCACCCCACATTGTCCCCTCAACCAGTTCACCTACTTCCATGCTCAATCTGACATAATTGATCTGCTCTTCTCCCTTAGCAGCATTCTGTGGAGTATTCAGCTTGTCTAGCCAGTCAGTCAACTGCTGACCTGTCACTCCCTGTAACGAAATGTTACTCGCATTCACCAGTGGCACCTGCTGTACCACTGCACTTGATGTCTGCGGTGTCAGTAATTTCAAGCTCTGATCTGTACTAGGTCCATTCATAGCTTCTGGAGGTGCAACAAATGGACTGAGATCTAACAATGATCTTGACCCATCAAAGATCTGGCCCATAGAAGACATTGCCTGCACTTGTTCATTTGGTCCCCTCGTCACTAGACTTTGGGACATCTCTCCTTGTTCATCATTGCCTGGTTTCTTCTGTGCAAATATTGGTACCGCTGGACCAACAGTAGTCGGCAGCAATATTGCATCTGGAGCTGCTCTAGCACCTGAACATTGTGGGAGAGTAACTCCCATGCTCTGATTCATAATCGGTGTCAAGTCCGACTGTGTCCCTGTCATTGGCGTACACCTCGGCATCCCCTGCGGCTGTACCTGGGGCAACAAAATCAGAGTCGGCTTAGTCTGAATCAACAGTGGTCTTGGAACCACTTGCTCCGTAGGCACCACTAAGTCCGAAGTCGTCTCTAAGACAGGCACATCAGGGTAGATTCTCTGTATGGGTGGCGGATGCATCTGTGCCTGAACTACTGGAGTAGTCAACACATTAGGTCCTTGCACTACACCCTGTGTCTGGCTAGTATTAGTATTAACCTGTATCAGACTCACTGTCGCCATTGCCTGTGCCGGGGCTGTTGGATCAGCACTAGTACTCGGACCATCATCATGCATCGAATGCAGTGGTGGTCGATCTCTCAGTATCTGTGTAACAAGATCCTCAGCATTCGATTCCTCCTCTACTATAGAAGGCTTTCTAGCTTCCTTACTCTCAGACGAACCCTTATTTGGCTTCTTTGTTGCTTTCCTCCCTTCCGTCTCATCTTCCTGCGTAATTGCCGGACACAACTTAACATCCTGCAGTGTCACTGCTCTCCATTTCTTCTGTTCCCAATCCAATCTTGCTTCTGCTAATGACTTTTCTACTTTTCTTACTCTTCTTTCAAATTTCATTTGCTGTTGCTGTCTAGCTCCCAGCTCCCAGACTACTAATGCTTCCAACTGTCCTGGTCTCGGAAGGGTCCTTAATTCATATAAAGCATCATCCGCAATTGCTCCAAAATTCTCAAATTAAACGTCCCATTCTCAGGAAACACTAAGGGCCGTATTTATACTTTTTGGCGCACAACTGCACCAACGCAGTTGTGCGTCAAAAAATTTAACGCCGGCTAACGCCATTCCAAAGCGCCATGCGGGCGCCTTATTTATGGAATGACGTTAGCCGGCGGACCTGACTGGTGTGCGTCAAAAAAAATGACCCACACCAGGCAGCGCCGGAGTAGGGGAAAATGGAGCTTGGGCGTCAAAGAATGGGGCAAGTCGGTCTGAGGCAAAAAATCTGCCTCAACCTGATTTGGGCCATTTTTTTTTACTCCCACCCTCCATTGACATGACTCCTGTCTTAGCAAAGACAGGAGTCATGCCCCCTTGCCCAATGGCCATGCCCAGGGGACTTCTGTCCCCTGGGCTTGGTCATTGGGCATATTGGCATGTACGGGGTCACAAATCAGGCCCCCCTATGCCACAAAAAAAAAAAAAAAAAGAATTACCTGAACTTACCTTAAGTTCCCTGGGATGGGTACCTCCATCCTTGGGCGTCCTCCTGGGGTGGGCAAGGGTGGCAGGGGGTATCCCTGGGGGCATGGGAGGGCACCTCTGGGCTCCTTATGAACCCACAGGTCCCTTAACGCCTGCCCTGACCAGGCGTTAAAAAATGACGCTAAAGCGGCTGGACGTCATTTTTTTTGACCCCGTCATTTTTGCCCGGGAGTATAAATACGGCGCACATGCCTCAGAGTCATTTTTTTGACGGGAACGCCTACCTTGCATATCATTAACGAAGGAAGGTGTCCACGCTAAAAAATTACGCAAACTCCAAGATCTTTGGCGCTAGATGGGTCTAACGCCAAAGTATAAATATGGAGTTAGTTTTGCGTCGGATTTGCGTAAAAAAAACCGACGCAATTCCGGCACAAACAGAGTTTAAATATGCCCCTAAGCTTCCATTTTTCTCTGTCAACTTGCACCATTGCTTTAACAAAAGACATGGTGCAACAACTCCTCCTCCATTACAATGTAAGCCGGTGTAGTCTCCAGTGGGGTAGGCTCTCCTACATTCGTTTTAATGTACGTATCTCCCCTTAGGGCACTCTTAAATGCCTTGAAAAAGTCATATTTTCTACCTTTTGTTTATTTAAATTCAGATCAGAAAATTACTTTTACTCCTAGGATGCCTTTCACCCACATTCTCAACCAATTGCCTCTCACGGACGGCTGCCAATCCGTGCTCAACTCGTCTCACTAACCAACCTATCCCAGCGCAGCTCCAATGACGTCACACTCACACACACACAGCGGCTGACAAAATCTTGCGCCTCGTCTTCAGTTCACACAAAACTAATACAAAATATTGCAAGCACTACCCAAAAACCAAAAACAAATCTGCTGGTTTACTACAGGAAGGTAACACAATTGTTTCAGAAACCTTACGGATTTTCACTGATGGCCCTTTCGCTCATGCAACTATTCCTCTTTCTCGGTCTCCCGGATTCGCAAGCAAAATTTGACCCGCAAGTTATACTCTCAACTGATCAATGGGTCTGTCCTGGTGCACACAGGACTCGCCAAATCTCAGTCGAAATTTTCCTTTCGCCAACTTAACATACACACTGACCCGTTGACCATGCCTGATCAACCTACTAAACCAGACATATTACAACATATAACCAAGTGTCTCATACACTTTCCAATATACTCCGGAGTCTTACACCACACAGGGTCCGTACATCAACAACCATGTGGACAATTTTTTAGCACAAAGCGCCGCAC
The DNA here is from genome assembly GCF_031143425.1 of Pleurodeles waltl. Lineage (NCBI taxonomy): Eukaryota > Metazoa > Chordata > Amphibia > Caudata > Salamandridae > Pleurodeles > Pleurodeles waltl. The sequence continues at coordinate 909,331,917 of NC_090436.1, forward strand.
AAATATGAAGTTTGATGACTTCCCTACCCTCATACTGTGTAGTACACACACTTTTACTGATACTTCATTTTGAGTACGCAAACTCCCTAACTCCTTTCATATGTCACAATTCACCTGCGATTTGCATAAGCTGTGCAAGCGCAACCTATCTCTCACTCTATCACTAGAAGGCCAGGAACATACCCAACACTACTAGCAGGATCCAGGATCTGGGAAAGTCATTTAATTGAGATAAATTATGAAAGCTTTCAGTAATTTTGCAAAACACCAGTAATGATGAAGGTAACCGAAATGAAAAGGATGTAAATTTGAACCTTGTCCTGCCCAAATGATTTGTGATGATAACCTCACTGCACATTGAGATGTTCATCTTAATTTATGTTAGAAAACAAGGAAATTCATCCAAGCATAACATTCATTTAACTTTTGTTTTCTTCAGTGAATTTCTATGGTATAATGTAAAATAAGATTTCCATCACTGTGCACAATGTGTGGTTGGCCACAGGTCCTGGCCTTTGGCTAGTCCCTGCTCCCAACCCGGATAGCCATTCCAGACTGAACATGCCTTTTGGCTGTGTGCAGCATGGGGTTGGGCAAACTCCTGGTCAGAGGCTAGGCCCTGCACACAATTCCCTGTGGGTGCCCAACCACGCTGCCATATGCAGCATTAGCCCGTAAGCAGCTTGGGTTAATTTTGTATGCTATGGATCCGCCATGAGGGGACCACACTGGTGAGCACTGTGGATGTGCGAATCCATGTGTGGACCCACTTTTTTAAAATTTGGGCCTGAGGAAGGGAGGCCCTCTGGGCCCCCCTTTTCACATGGCCTAAGGTGTCAAAATACTCAACCCTCCCACTTAGCTCTTACTTTATTTTGTAGGACTTGGGGACTGAGTCCTTGAGTCCTAAGATGGCAGCCACAACTTTTCCTTCATGTTCTGGCCAGCCAATCACAAAGCGGGCCTATGCTTTTGGATCCACAGATCCTCAGCGGTGGAACGGCAGTGTGAATTATGCCTTAATTTCTCAAAAATCTCCTGAACGGATTTACATCAAATCACAAAAATTACATTTTCTGTACCAAGATCTAGGTTTCTGCCAAATTTGGTGCAATTCACTTCAACTGTCTTTGTGGCATTGCCGTTCAATTTTCCATGGAAAATAACAGCAGTATTATGTGTTATGAGACCACCCCCTTTTTCTTGACCCCGCTAGATGGGTCACCCCTGCAATTTTCCCAGAAGAAGCTAATGCGTCTGAGACTTTGTTTTTTAAGTTTTGTCAAATGGCACCAACATTATTAACAAACCACACAATCCATTTCCTATGGAAATGAGGTCCTAATATATAGTATATAATACACAGTATGTATGTGTGGATATATATCATATGTATATTTATATATATATATATATATATATATATATATATATATATATATATATATATATATATAGCATGCATTTGTAACAATGTCAGATTTAAGCATTTTAGGCAAACAGCACCGCTTTGGAATGAAAGTTGGTTGCTCAAATTAATGTGAGACAAGGTGCATTATCTGTTTGTTTTTTCTGTGTTGCCTCCTGGTGCATTCAGCAGCTGTGGTGGTGCAGCACAGGGGAGTGGGTGGTGCAGGACAAAAAGAGTTGGAGCACAGGTCCCATCTGCTTCCCACAGAGATGCAACTGCATAAATACTTTTAGTCGCAATGACAGGTGAAACAACACTGAATGTGGTCTAATGACTCCCGCTGCCACTCTTGAAGTGTTATGAGAGATACTGACCAGAAATCCCCGATTGGCAGAATAAAATAGCAATTCAGATATTTATGAAAATATTTACTCAGCAAAAGATGTGCTATTGTTCCCTGATGTGTGGGAGGAATACATAAAGGGGCATATTTAAGAGCACCTAGTGCCACCCAAGCATCACTTTTAGTGACACTCCGGTGGCCTATGCCCTGTGCCGTATTTACAAGGTGGCGATAAGCCATTTTTTGTGGCTTACCACTACCTTGTAAATACAGCTTCTTCACACGCAGCCTTTTGCGTGGACGGAGCCTGCAATGGGTGTTGCTGTGGGCATGCCACAGCAACACCCATTGCATTTTGACACTGCCTCAGATTTACATGATTTCGTAAATCTGAGACAGCGCAAAAATCTAACGCCACTCTAGGGGTGGCGTTAGCATGGCACAACGAGAAGATATACTTTTATTCCTCCTCCTTTTTTGCTTTTTCTATGCATTCTGTGGCACGCATAGAAAGAGCAAAATTCCAGACGGGATTGTTTCTGTAGGGGAAGGTGTCCCTTCCTACACATAAACAATCATTTCAAAATAACGCTTTGGCACTTCTGTGTGTGCTGCACTGTGCAGCACACACAGAAGTGCCAAACTGCCATTGGTGATTGTTTATGTGTGTGACACCTTTCCACACATAAACAATCAAACCCCTCAAAGCAGACATCTGTGCAAGGATGCCTGAGTTGGCGCAGGCAGCTTAGTGCCAGAGCAGGGGACAACACAGGGGTGCCCCGTATTCAATTAAATACGGCACATCCCTAAGTTGTGAAAATGACGGAGTGCAGCGCTGCCAATTTTGGCGCAGCGTTGTGTTCCGTCATTTTCTTTTAAATATGGGCCAAAATTTACAATATTGAAACTGAAAATGCCATTACGATATACAAACTTGCAAATAAATGTAATTTCTAGTGCTATAAGTAATCATTCATAGGATAGCAGCGAAATGTAACCACTTCACTGGGTAAGCAGGTTATGTCAATTAGGGAAGTTAAAGACTTATATGTACAAACCTTTTCGGAGGTCCCAACGGCCCAATTCACAGAATCTGGCCTTTTGCAAATGCAAAAAAGCATTTTTGAATATACAAAAGCCAAAATGTGATTAGGTAACTTAATATGGAAACATAATTCAGAAGGGGCGTGCTTAGGCTGTCCTTTCCAAATATCAATTCACAATGGCATGTATTAACCCCTTGATCGCCATGGACGTAATGCTTACGTCCATGGCTGCGCCTGTGATGCGCCATGGACGTAACCATTACGTCCATTTACCAGCCCTCTGGGGAAGCGCTAGTGCTCCTCTCGAGGGCCGCCCCCTCACCCACCCAGGTCAGGGCTGGAAGGGGAATCGCCCGCTGACATCATGAAAGGGTGCAAAGACACGCTGGAAGCCATTTGCTTCCAGCGTGTCTTCAGGGAAGGAGGTAAGTTTTATCTCCCATGGGGGGGATCCCTCTTAAAGAGGCATCAAGGGAAAGGAAAGACTTTTCCTTTCCCTCGATGTCTCTTTGACCAATCCTGCTGCCCGATCGTGATGCTATTGGGCAGCAGGAAGGCCCACTAGACACCAGTGAATTAGTGTGTGTGTGTGCAAGGGCAAGGGTCGCTCTCCTTTTGGGGGCAATCTATTTTTCTCCATTCTCCATCCCCAAGGGGGGCAGAAAGCCACTAGACACCAGGGTTTGTTTGTTGTTGTTAATTTTTTTGTGTTGGGGGGCAGCCCCTTGGGCAAGGGTTGCCCCCAAGGGCCCAAAAACACTATTGGGCAGATCGGCCTATTTGTTTTGGGAGAATCCACTTAGCGCCAGGGATCATGTGTGTGTGTGTGTGCTTTATGTGGGGAGGTGGCTCCTTGGGCAAGGGCTGCCCCCCCAAAGGAAGCAATGTAATCTAGGCCAGGGGGCAGATTGGCCAATTTTTGTAGGCCCTTCTGGTCCCTGGGGGGCAGCAACCATTAAGACGCCAGGGATTTTTCTTTTCTTTCTTGTGTTTTTTTGTGTTGGGGGGGTGCCCCCTTGGGCATGGGTTGTCCCCAGGGGGCAAAAAGCACTATTAGGCAGTTCTATTTTTTTTAGGCCCATCTGCCTCCAAGGGGGGCAGAATCCACTTAGCGCCAGGGATCGTGTGTGTGTGTGTGTGTGTGCTTTGTGTGGGGGGGTGGCCCCTTGGGCAAGGGTCGCCCCCCCAAAAGGGGGCAATATAATCCATGCCATTTCCGCCCCCCTCAGGGGCAGATTGGCCTATTTGTTTTAGGCCCTTCTGCCCCCAGGGGGACAGAAACCATGAAGACGCCAGGGATTTTTAATTTTTTATTTCTTTTGTGTTTTTTTGTGCTAGGGCCGCCCCCTTGGGCAAGGGTCGCCCCCAAGGGGCAAAAAGCACTACTGGGCAGTTCTGCCCCCATTGGTGGCAGATCAGCCTATTTTTTTTTTTTTTAGGCCCAGCTGCCACCAAGGGGGCAGAATCCACTTAGCCCCAGGGACATGTCTGTGTTTTGTGTGGGGGGTGGCCCCTTGGGTAAGGGTCGCCCCCCCAAAGGGGGCTATATATTCTATGGCATTTCTGCCACCCCCCTTGGGAGCAGACTGGCCTATTTTTTTAGGCTCATCTGCCCTCAAGCAGAGAACACTAGACACAAGGGAAATTTTAAAAATGGTTGGTGGCGGGGTGTTTGTCAACTGGCGAATTATTTGCATTTATGATAATAACAGTTTATTTCTTCTTTTCATTCTAGTTCAAAGCTTTTGCTTCCTTTGCTAGGGCTTGTTGCAGTTTTGGCAGTGGTTGTCCTGCGGTATGCGTAGCTGCATGTTTTAGGTAAATAAATAAATTTATTCCAAAGGAGTATTGTTGCCATGCATGAATGTTTGTATGTGGTGTACTGAATGCAGGATTCTGTGTGAAATTGTCCTTAGATTTATGCACAATGATTATTGTGTTGTCTTATGTCTAATTTGCTTTTTTTCCTCTTTTTAGTGGGATATCATTGGTGATTGCTGTGGCTATGCAGAGTAGTTGCTGGTGAGCCAAGCTTTTTCAGGCAAGTGAGCGGTATAGTTTTTGAGTTTATAACTCTTAGTGATACAGCTACACTTTGTTTGTTACTTATCTTACACAGTAATGGTTGTTGGTGGTGCATTTGTCCAGTTAATTTTTGTAGGAAGGATCATGGCTAACTGTAGGATGACTGCTCATCAGGTTGTTGGTGTGCTTTTTGAGTCGATTTCTGACCATGATTATGAGATTGACTCTGCATCTGAGGCAGAGGAGGAAGTGCAAGATTCTTGAAGTGAATTTTCTGTCAGAGAGGAATCATCTGATGATGAAGCCACTCTCAGTGCTGATGAAGGGCCTGTTTTAGAGGAGGACACTGACGTGCCAATGGTGCAGCAGCCAGCGGCTGAAAGGCTTCCCATTGGAAGACCTGACATGTGGGTTGTACCAAACATGAAGCAGCCACAGATGGCGGCGTTTACTGGTTTCCCAGGGTGTCGAGTTAATATGGAAAACCTTTTGCCCGTCAACTTTTTTGAGTTGTTTATGGACAATATATTTTTGGAAGAGATTGTTGAGCAGACTAATTTGTATGCAGAGCAGTATTTGAGGGACAACGCTGCCAGACTTAGGCCGCACTCTAGAGCTAGCCAGTGAATTCCCACAAATCTGGAAGAGTAGAAAAAGTTATTGGGTTTAACTTTTTTGATGGGGCTGAAAAGGAAACCATCACTGTCTTCATATTGGTCTACTAGTCCCTTGATGGCAACTGCTATATTTCCAGCAATCATGAGTTGTAACCGGTATGAGCTTCTTCTTCGGATGTTGCATTTTGTAGATAATGCTTTAGCCTTGCCACGAGATTACCCTGATTCTGACCGTCTTTTGAAGATTAGACCTGTCCTTGATCATTTGGCAGATCGGTTTTCAGAGATCTATGTTCCAGGCAAAGTCATATCTGTAGATGAGTCTTTGGTCCTTTTCAAGGGTTGTTTGGTATTTAGGCAGTACATTCCTAGCAAGATGGCACAGTATGGAATTAAGATGTATATACTGTCTGAAAGTAGTACAGGATATGTTTATAATTTCCAGGTCTACACTGGTAGGGGTTCCAATATTGACCCCACTGGTTGTCCACCCACTTTTGGAGTTAGTGAGAAAATTGTGTGGGAACTTGGTAGACGACTGTTTAACACAGGTCACCATTTATATGTAGATAACTTCTACACTGGAGTTCAGTTGTTCAGTTGTTCAAGGAGTTGTTCAGAGTGGACACTGTTGCTTGTGGCACAATCTGCTCTAATCGGAAAGGCTATTCAAGAGAGCTTGTCTGTAAAAAACATGAGAAGGGGCAGTGCAGTGCCTTGCGGAATGATGAGCTGCTAGCTCTGCAATTTGTAGACAGGAGGGATGTGTACATGCTAACTACCATCCATGATGAGAGTACTTCACCTGTGGCTGTTTGGGGTCAAGTTGCTGAAGTGTGCAAACCTGTGTGCATTTTAGACTATAATAAGCACATGGGTGGTGTTGATAGAGTAGATCAGAGGTTGGAACCTTACACTGGTGCTCGTAAGTCTTATGTTTGGTATAAGAAATTAGCGGTTCACCTGTTCCACTTGGCAACTTTTAATGCTTTTGTTGTGTTCAAGGATAGTTCACCAGAGTCAAGGATGACATTTGTAAAATTTCAGGAGTCTATCATAGCGAGCCTTGTTGTGCTTGAACAGGCAAGAGTTCCTAGAGAAGCAGTGGTGGAGGATGTGGCTAGATTGAAAGATCATCACTTTGCTGAGCACATTCCTCCCACGGCCAGAAAAAAACTTTCCTGCTAAGAGATGTAGAGTCTGTGCTCAAAGAGGTATCAGGAAGGAGACTAGGATGTACTGCCCTGATTGTCCCTCAAAGCCTGGGCTGTGTGTGGGTGGCTGTTTCAGGAGCTACCACACACAGAAGAATTATTGGGAAATCCCATGACCGTAAACTGCAGTTTTGTATTTTTATATGTTCAGTTTCACGGTTCACATTACTGTCATGTATTCAGTTAGAGCTTTTGTGTTTGTAGTTTTGTACTTATTTATAATTAGTGGTTTGTTTGTTGTTTGAAAACCAAAAAAAGTGATGTCGGTGTGCGTGGGGTGGCGCTTGGTTGGTGGTGTGAGTGGGGTGGCTCTTTGCTGGCGGTGTGAGTGGGGTGGCGCTTGGCTGGTGGTGAGCGGGGTGGCGCTTGGCTGGCGGTGTGTGTGGGGCGGCGCTTGGCTGGTGGTGAGCGTGGGGTGGCATTTGGCTGGCGGTGCCAGCCAAACGCCAGTCCACACACTCATCAGCTGGTGTGATTGCTGTATCAGGCATGTGGGTGTATGAAAGTGATGGGCCCTTGAGTGGCGCTGTCTGTCGATGCGAGTGTTGTGTCCGTGGCTGGCAGCATGAATGGTCTTGTGCATGTCATGTATGAAAGGTGTGTGAATGGACTGTAAAGCGGTTGGTGCCTTGTCATGGCTTTAAAGCTCATGAGCTGTGAGTCATTGGTTCAGTTTTTTGGCTTTTTTCAGTTATTAACAGTGCATTTCATTTTTGTGAAATCTCTTGTTAATAAAATTTGATCCACTGAACCATCACTCACCCTTGTGCCAAATCCAACCAGTATGTGTGGTAAAAATGAAAAAACCTGCTCCGCTGTAATCAGGCGTCACAGCACACCTGTGACACGCTAGGTGTCTCGGTGGGACCCCGATGATGAAGCATGCCACCAACTTGGCTGGTGGGTGAGGGGTCTTTTAACATAACCTATGGGCATTTCTTTTCACAATTTTAGTGTTAGGAACATAACATAAGTAGGTGGACACATCAAAATGATCTATTGCAAAACTACCTGTGTCTGGGGGAGGGGGGACCTATGTTTTTGGTCCCAGGTGCGGCCTTCATCTAGGGAAACCTACCAAACCCAGCCATTTTATAAAATTAGACACCCCAAGGAGTCCAAGGAGGTGTGGCTTGCCTGGATCCCCCAACATTTTCTGACGCAGACTCCTCTGCAAACCTCAAAATGTGCTTAACAAAACATATTTTCCTCACTTTTCTTTGTAGGATAACCGCTGCAGCACAAATTTCCTACCACCCGGCGTTCCCCTCAGTCTCCCAAGTAAAATGATACTTCACTTGTGTGGGTCCCCAAAGCAGAGTCAGCCTAAAAGATGTATAAAAGAAAAATATGTGCTTATCAAGTCGCTGTGCTATCCCCTCAATTTCTACAGGTTTTTGGCATTTTTCTGTTGCAGGCACCTGGGCCACCCACACAAGTGAGGTATCATTTTTATCGAGAGACTTGGGGGAACGCTGGGTGGAAGGAAATTTGTGGCTCCTCTCAGATTCCAGAACTTTCTGTCACCGAAATGTGAAGAAAAGGTGTTTTTTGGCCAACTTTTGAGGTTTGCAAAGGATTCTGGGCAACAGAACCTGGTCAGAACCCACAAGTCACCCCATCTTGGATTCCCCTAGGTGTCTTGTTTTCCAATTTGCGCAGGTTTGGTAGGTTTCCCTAGGAGTCAGCTGAGCTAGAGGCCAAAATCTACAGCTAGGCACATTGCAAAGAACATGTCAGATTTCAATGTAAAAATGTGATGTGTCCATTTTGTGTTTCCTGTCTTGAGCAGTAGGCCTAACCACGCAAGTGAGGTACCATTTTTATCGGGAGACTTGGGGGAACACAGAATAGCAAAACAAGTGTTATTGCCCCTTGTCTTTCTCTACATTTTTTCCTTCCAAATGTAAGACAGTGTGTAAAAAAGATGTCTATTTGAGAAATGAACTGCAATTCACAGGGTAGTATTGGCACCCCGGAATTCAGAGATGTGTAAATAACCACTGCTTCTCAACACCTTATCTTGTGCCCATTTTGGGAATACAAAGGTTTTCTTGATACTTATTTTTCACTTTTTATATTTCAGAAAATTAATTGCTGTATACCCGGTATAGAATGAAAACCCATTGCAAGGTCTAGCCAGAAGAGTCCAGCAGACGTAACGGTATATTGCTTTAAAAAATCTGACATTGCAGGAAAAAGTTACAGAGTAAAACGTGGAGAAAAATGGCTGTTTTATCACCTCAATTTCAATATTCTTTTATTTCAGCTGTTATTTTATGTAAGAAACACTTGCAGGATCTACACAAATGACCCCTTGCTGAATTGAGAATTGTGTCTACTTTTCAGAAATGTTTAGCTTTCTGGGACCCAGCATTGGTTTCTCACCCAGGAGGCTGAAAGCACAAAAAATAGTACAAATGGGGTATGTCCCAGTAAAATGTCAAAATTGGGTTGAAAAATTGGGTTTTCTAATTCAACTCTGCCTGTTCCTGAAAGCTGAGAAGATGGTGATTCTACCACCGCAAACCCTTTGTTGATGCCATTTTCAGTGAAAAAAAACACAAGCCTTCTTCTGCAGCCCTTCTTCCCCATTTCTTTGAAAAAAATTAAATTTTTGCTGTATTTTGGCTAATTTCTTGGTCTCCTTCAGGGCAACCCACAAAGTAGGGGTACCGCTATAATCCCTAGGATGTTGGAAAAAAAGGACGCAAATTTGGCATGGGTAGTTTATGTGGAGAAAAAGTTATGAGGGCCTAAGCGCGAACTACCCCAAATAGCCAAAAAAAGGCTTGCCACCTGAGGGGGAAAAGGCCTGGCAGCGAAGGGGTTAATGTTTTACAACCAAATTCAGGTCACAAAACATCAATATTTTACTGACACCTTGTAGGAGATGGTAACCCATTCACAAATGGGGAGGAGTCCCCAGGGGATCACTTCCTCTGTGAGAATGTAAAAAAAAATGTTTTTAAGTGGAGACAGCTCATAAAAATGAAACTTACAAGTTTAATTTCCTTTTTTTTTTTTAAACATGTCCCATTTTCCTTTAAGGGAAACTGGATATATTTTTTAAAAATACTTTATTCAACAGCAGTCACAGAAATGATGGTGCGCTGACCCTAGCAGGCCACAATCCCTCCGATGGCAGCAATTCCTAGTGGGTCACAAATTGTGAACTGCCTCATTAATATTCATGAGGTAGGCCATTTTGTGACTCCTCTATAAATCACTATTTTTAAATACATTCTTCAATACTTTGGAGATTGAGATTTCTGAATTGCAATTAGGAAAAAATTGCAAATTGTAATTCACAATTCCTAATTTTTGTCCGTAGCCCTTGCTTTGGACGTTCTTTGTTGTTTTCAAAAACAGTTTGTACTCTTTTGCCAGTTTTTCTGGCAATGGCAGTTTTCATACATTATTTCTAAAATTTGTGCCATTTTAAGTATTCGTAGTAGTTATTGTTTTATTTCGGGGTCTAGCTCCCTAAACCTTCACATTAAAACAAACATCCAAAGCATCAACAATTTGTACTCAAAGCAAAATAAATACAAATAACAAAATAAACAATATAAAAACAAAAAATACATGTTCTCGGCCAGATTCTTCCATGAAAATGACACGTTCCAGATATATAAATTTGTAGAAATCAAATGCGTAAAAACTATCAATTAAAAAAATATCAGATGGCAACGATTCTTCACAATTGTAACATACCCGAGTTAATTTATGTAAATTGTCAACTTGTGATCATAGTGGAAGGCCCAATCTCTTCCTAAAAAGCCAAGCTGCATAAAAATAGCAACTGAATGCAAATGCTATAGCAGGGCTAATATCTGTCCACAAAATACCTAAATCAATTATATATTGTCACGCTCTTAGGGTCAGGCAAGGTAAAGTGGCCTAATCCATTTCCTCCTTGATTTGATGTACAAAGGACAAAAACTAATATGTGTGCAACATCCTCATTCATATCACTACATGATGTGCAGTAAGGAGAACTGGTTGGGTTGTACTTCTAGTTACTGGTGAACTTTCTAACCAGCAATGTGTCCAGTCCAAATTTAATATATGATGTGTAGGCTGGACAGGATAAAAACGCATCCCTGTAGGGTTCCGGAGAAGGGACATATTTGATAAACAGAAATACGTGTGAGACTGCCTATTTTACCATCATTGTGATAAGAAATCATCTCGAAATTCAAGAATGCCTTTTTAACGATGGCCTTGGTCCTTGAATTAATAGTTTTGGGATTGCTCCAACAGTTTGTTAGGACTATATCAATAACATATGATTTCATGTCTTCAAACCAAGGGATTAGATGTATTTGCTCTAAATTCATAATTTCTGCTAAAGTGGCCCTGTAGTGCTGTAACACAGGAATGGCCCACAATCGGACCCAGCATAATAAGGGTTTCAAAATGGCTACATCGCCAACCCTTAACAAGCCTGTATCAAAGAATAAAGGAATAAGAAGGATGCTTTGAGGCAGGCTAAATAAGGATCTAACAAATCTATTTTCCTTTATGGTCAACCCTACTGCTTTCCCAGTTCCCAAGAGTCCTGCTCCATACAACCCTGCTGTTTTTGCTTTTGTGCGGTAAATCTACATGGTTGAGGAAACAGATTTAGGAGTGGTGGCTTTGTATTGTTTAATAATGGCACACACCCTATGAGGCAGGGTTAATTCACTCTTTCATATATGTGGTCTCCAAGGATTGTGTTTATTCATTTAGCACACAAATAATCAAAATTATCAACAAATTGCAGAGACAGTCCCTTTAACAGGAACCTGTAGTTAAATGGCCTGTGGGTGTTGAACATAACAACCTTGGTTTTAGATGTGTTCACTTCCAGGCCTCAGAGATCACAAAAACTAACACATTTAGGTCCATATTTATACTTTTTGACACAAATCTGTGCAAATGCAGCTTTGCGTCAAAAGGTTTAGCGCCGGCATTCGTCATTCCAGAGCACCAGCTCGGCGCCAAATTTATGGAATCCCGCAAGCCAGTGCTAAGGGTGGGCTAGTGTCTGGGAAAATCAGTTTAGCCTGGTGGGGGTGGCGGTACGGGGGAAGGGGTTTTTGTCTCACAAAATTACACTAGGCTGGTTAGAGGCAAAAAACAATGCTGTTAACCAGCCTAGAGTCACTTCCTGACGCAAAACCATCCATACCACATAACTCCTGCCTTATAAAAGACAGGAGTCATGCCCACCACACCAATGACCAGCACAGGGGACAAGGGTCCCCTGGGCATGGCCATTGCACCCAGTGCCATGTAGGGGGAGCCATTTCAGGGACCCCAATGGCACTATAAACATTTATTTTAATAATTATTTCTACTTACCCTACTTACCTGGGATGGAGTCCCCCCATCCTCTGGTAAGCTTTGTGCCATTTTCTGTATTTGTGACTGTATTGTGTGCCCTGGTTAATTCTGCCTTTTGCCCCATTTGTGTCGCTAGACTCGTGTGCATTGTGCCGTTTTTCGCCGTATTGTGACTGTATTGCTGTGCCTTGCTTTATTGTGCTTATTGTGCCTATTTGCTCCTTTTGCGTCCCATTTGTGCTTTTTTAGTGGCTTCTTAGATTGTTTCTCCGCTTTTTCGCCCCTTGTGCGCTCCCCCTTGCCGCTTTCCCCTGCCGCTGCCTCCCTGCGGCCCCGCCCCCCTCACGCCCCCATTCGCCGCCCCCTCCCGCCTCCCAGCTGCTCCTCCCTCCCTTCTTAATGGCTGGTGCTGTGCGTCGAGGGTGAACGACCTCTGACCTGATTTTGGACAAAAGCTCGCTCCCCCATGTCCACAGCACCACCCTGCTGTGTCCGTGTCCCTAACCCCCGCCCACTGTGCTGCTAGCGTGTTCGAGGCCCGTCTAGTGGGCTCCTGGTAAGCTTTGTGCCGTTTTCTGTATTTGTGACTGTATTGTGTGCCCTGGTTAATTCTGCCTTTTGCCCCATTTGCGTCGCTAGACTCGTGTGCATTGTGCCGTTTTTCGCCGTATTGTGACTGTATTGCTGTGCCTTGCTTTATTATGCTTATTGTGCCTATTTTCTCCTTTTGCGTCCCATTTCTGCTTTTTTAGTGCCTTCTTAGATTGTTTCTCCGCTTTTTCGCCCCTTGTGCACTCCCACTTGCCGCTTTCCCCTGCCGCTGCCTCCCTGCGGCCCCGCCCCCCTCGTGCCCCTATTCGCCGCTCCCTCCCGCCTCCCAGCTGCTCCTCCCTCCCCCTCCCTTCTTAATGGCTGGCGCTGCGCGTCGAGGGTGAGCGACCTCTGACCTGATTTTGGCCAAGAGCTCGCTCCCCCACGTCCGCAGCACCACCCTGCTGTGTCCGTGTCCCTGACCCCCGCCCTCGCTGCTGCTAGCGTGTTCGAGGCCCGTCTAGTGGGCTTCTGGTAAGCTTTGTGCCTTTTTCTGTATTTGTGACTGTATTATGTGCCCTGGTTCATTCTGCCTTTTGCCCCATTTGCGTCGCTAGACTCGTGTGCATTGTGCCGTTTTTTGCCGTATTGTGACTGTATTGCTGTGCCTTGCTTTATTGTGCTTATTGTGCCTATTTGCTCCTTTTGCGTCCCATTTGTGCTTTTTTAGTGCCTTCTTAGATTGCTTCTCAGCTTTTTTGCCCCTTGTGCGCTCCCCCTTGCCGCTTTCCCCTGCCGCTGCCTCCCTGCGGCCCCGCACCCTCGCGCCCGCATGCGCCGCTCCCTCCCGCCTCCCAGCTGCTCCTCCCTCCCCCCTCCCTTCTTAATGGCTGCCGCTGCGCGTCGAGGGTGAGCGACCTCTGACCTGATTTTGGCCAAGAGCTTGCTCCCCCATGTCCGCAGCACCACCCTGCTGTGTCCGTATCCCTGACCCCCGCCCACGCTGCTGCTAGCGTGTTCGAGGCCCGTCTAGTGGGCTTCTGGTAAGCTTTATGCAGTTTTCTGTATTTGTGACTGTATTGTGTGCCCTGGTTAATTCTGCCTTTTGCCCCATTTGCGTCGCTAGACTCGTGTGCATTGTGCCGTTTTTCGCCGTATTGTGACTGTATTGCTGTGCCTTGCTTTATTGTGCTTATTGTGCCTATTTGCTCCTTTTGCGTCCCATTTCTGCTTTTTTAGTTCCTTCTTAGATTGTTTCTCCGCTTTTTCGCCCCTTGTGCGCTCCCCCTTGCCGCTTTCCCCTGCCGCTGCCTCCCTGCGGCCCGCCCCCCTCACGCCCCCATTCGCCGCTCCCTCCCGCCTCCCAGCTGCTCCTCCCTCCCTTCTTAATGGCTGGTGCTGTGCGTCGAGGGTGAACGACCTCTGACCTGATTTTGGACAAAAGCTCGCTCCCCCCATGTCCACAGCACCACCCTGCTGTGTCCGTGTCCCTAACCCCCGCCCACTGTGCTGCTAGCGTGTTCGAGGCCCGTCTAGTGGGCTCCTGGTAAGCTTTGTGCCGTTTTCTGTATTTGTGACTGTATTGTGTGCCCTGGTTAATTCTGCCTTTTGCCCCATTTGCGTCGCTAGACTCGTGTGCATTGTGCCGTTTTTCGCCGTATTGTGACTGTATTGCTGTGCCTTGCTTTATTATGCTTATTGTGCCTATTTGCTCCTTTTGCGTCCCATTTCTGCTTTTTTAGTGCCTTCTTAGATTGTTTCTCCGCTTTTTCGCCCCTTGTGCACTCCCACTTGCCGCTTTCCCCTGCCGCTGCCTCCCTGCGGCCCCGCCCCCCTCGTGCCCCTATTCGCCGCTCCCTCCCGCCTCCCAGCTGCTCCTCCCTCCCCCTCCCTTCTTAATGGCTGGCGCTGCGCGTCGAGGGTGAGCGACCTCTGACCTGATTTTGGCCAAGAGCTCGCTCCCCCACGTCCGCAGCACCACCCTGCTGTGTCCGTGTCCCTGACCCCCGCCCTCGCTGCTGCTAGCGTGTTCGAGGCCCGTCTAGTGGGCTTCTGGTAAGCTTTGTGCCTTTTTCTGTATTTGTGACTGTATTATGTGCCCTGGTTCATTCTGCCTTTTGCCCCATTTGCGTCGCTAGACTCGTGTGCATTGTGCCGTTTTTTGCCGTATTGTGACTGTATTGCTGTGCCTTGCTTTATTGTGCTTATTGTGCCTATTTGCTCCTTTTGCGTCCCATTTGTGCTTTTTTAGTGCCTTCTTAGATTGCTTCTCAGCTTTTTTGCCCCTTGTGCGCTCCCCCTTGCCGCTTTCCCCTGCCGCTGCCTCCCTGCGGCCCCGCACCCTCGCGCCCGCATGCGCCGCTCCCTCCCGCCTCCCAGCTGCTCCTCCCTCCCCCCTCCCTTCTTAATGGCTGCCGCTGCGCGTCGAGGGTGAGCGACCTCTGACCTGATTTTGGCCAAGAGCTTGCTCCCCCATGTCCGCAGCACCACCCTGCTGTGTCCGTATCCCTGACCCCCGCCCACGCTGCTGCTAGCGTGTTCGAGGCCCGTCTAGTGGGCTTCTGGTAAGCTTTATGCAGTTTTCTGTATTTGTGACTGTATTGTGTGCCCTGGTTAATTCTGCCTTTTGCCCCATTTGCGTCGCTAGACTCGTGTGCATTGTGCCGTTTTTCGCCGTATTGTGACTGTATTGCTGTGCCTTGCTTTATTGTGCTTATTGTGCCTATTTGCTCCTTTTGCGTCCCATTTCTGCTTTTTTAGTGCCTTCTTAGATTTTTTCTCTGCTTTTTCGCCCCTTGTGCGCTCCCCCTTGCCGCTTTCCCCTGCCGCTGCCTCCCTGCGGCCCGCCCCCCTCGCGCCCCCCATTCGCCGCTCCCTCCCGCCTCCCAGCTGCTCCTCCGTCCCACCTCCCTTCTTAATGGCTGGCGCTGCACGTCGAGGGTGAGCAACCTCTGACCTGATTTTGGCCAAGAGCTCGCTCCCCCACGTCCGCAGCACCACCCTGCTGTGTCCGTGTCCCTGACCCCCACCCACGCTGCTGCTAGCGTGTTCGAGGCCCATCTAGTGGGCTTCTGGTAAGCTTTGTGCCGTTTTCTGTATTTGTGACTGTATTATGTGCCCTGGTTAATTCTGCCTTTTGCCCCATTTGCGTCGCTAGACTCGTGTGCATTGTGCCGTTTTTCGCCGTATTGTGACTGTATTGCTGTGCCTTGCTTTATTGTGCTTATTGTGCCTATTTGCTCCTTTTGCGTCCCATTTGTGCTTTTTTAGTGCCTTCTTAGATTGTTTCTCTGCTTTTTTGCCCCTTGTGCGCTCCCCCTTGCCGCTTTCCCCTGCCGCTGCCTCCCTGCGGCCCCGCCCCCCTCGCGCCCCCATTCGCCGCTCCTACCCGCCTCCCAGCTGCTCCTCCCTCCCTTCTTAATGGCTGGTGCTGTGCGTCGAGGGTGAACGACCTCTGACCTGATTTTGGACAAAAGCTTGCTCCCCCATGTCCACAGCACCACCCTGCTGTGTCCGTGTCCCTGACCCCCGCCCACTCTGCTGCTAGCGTGTTCGAGGCCCGTCTAGTGGGCTCCTGGTAAGCTTTGTGCCGTTTTCTGTATTTGTGACTGTATTGTGTGCCCTGGTTAATTCTGCCTTTTGCCCCATTTGCGTCGCTAGACTCGTGTGCATTGTGCCGTTTTTCGCCGTATTGTGACTGTATTGCTGTGCCTTGCTTTATTGTGCTTATTGTGCCTATTTGCTCCTTTTGCGTCCCATTTCTGCTTTTTTAGTGCCTTCTTAGATTGTTTCTCCGCTTTTTCGCCCCTTGTGCGCTCCCCCTTGCCGCTTTCCCCCTGCCGCTGCCTCCCTGCGGCCCCGCCCCCCTCGTGCCCCTATTCGCCGCTCCCTCCCGCCTCCCAGCTGCTCCTCCCTCCCCCTCCCTTCTTAATGGCTGGCGCTGCGCGTCGAGGGTGAGCGACCTCTGACCTGATTTTGGCCAAGAGCTCGCTCCCCCACGTCCGCAGCACCACCCTGCTGTGTCTGTGTCCCTGACCCCCGCCCTCGCTGCTGCTAGCGTGTTCGAGGCCCGTCTAGTGGGCTTCTGGTAAGCTTTGTGCCTTTTTCTGTATTTGTGACTGTATTATGTGCCCTGGTTAATTCTGCCTTTTGCCCCATTTGCGTCGCTAGACTCGTGTGCATTGTGCCGTTTTTTGCCGTATTGTGACTGTATTGCTGTGCCTTGCTTTATTGTGCTTATTGTGCCTATTTGCTCCTTTTGCGTCCCATTTGTGCTTTTTTAGTGCCTTCTTAGATTGCTTCTCAGCTTTTTTGCCCCTTGTGCGCTCCCCCCTTGCCGCTTTCCCCCTGCCGCTGCCTCCCTGCGGCCCCGCACCCTCGCGCCCGCATGCGCCGCTCCCTCCCGCCTCCCAGCTGCTCCTCCCTCCCCCCTCCCTTCTTAATGGCTGGCGCTGCGCGTCGAG
Source organism: Pleurodeles waltl (assembly GCF_031143425.1). Lineage (NCBI taxonomy): Eukaryota > Metazoa > Chordata > Amphibia > Caudata > Salamandridae > Pleurodeles > Pleurodeles waltl. The sequence continues at coordinate 909,348,904 of NC_090436.1, forward strand.
GGTGAGCGACCTCTGACCTGATTTTGGCCAAGAGCTTGCTCCCCCATGTCCGCAGCACCACCCTGCTGTGTCCGTATCCCTGACCCCCGCCCACGCTGCTGCTAGCGTGTTCGAGGCCCGTCTAGTGGGCTTCTGGTAAGCTTTATGCCGTTTTCTGTATTTGTGACTGTATTGTGTGCCCTGGTTAATTCTGCCTTTTGCCCCATTTGCGTCGCTAGACTCGTGTGCATTGTGCCGTTTTTCGCCGTATTGTGACTGTATTGCTGTGCCTTGCTTTATTGTGCCTATTTGCTCCTTTTGCATCCCATTTGTGCTTTTTTAGTGCCTTCTTAGATTGTTTCTCTGCTTTTTCGCCCCTTGTGCGCTCCCCCTTGCCGCTTTCCCCTGCCGCTGCCTCCCTGCGGCCCGCCCCCCTCGCGCCCCCATTCGCCGCTCCCTCCCGCCTCCCAGCTGCTCCTCCGTCCCACCTCCCTTCTTAATGGCTGGCGCTGCACGTCGAGGGTGAGCAACCTCTGACCTGATTTTGGCCAAGAGCTCGCTCCCCCACGTCCGCAGCACCACCCTGCTGTGTCCGTGTCCCTGACCCCCACCCACGCTGCTGCTAGCGTGTTCAAGGCCCATCTAGTGGGCTTCTGGTAAGCTTTGTGCCGTTTTCTGTATTTGTGACTGTATTATGTGCCCTGGTTAATTCTGCCTTTTGCCCCATTTGCGTCGCTAGACTCGTGTGCATTGTGCTGTTTTTCGCCGTATTGTGACTGTATTGCTGTGCCTTGCTTTATTGTGCTTATTGTGCCTATTTGCTCCTTTTGCGTCCCATTTGTGCTTTTTTAGTGCCTTCTTAGATTGTTTCTCTGCTTTTTTGCCCCTTGTGCGCTCCCCCTTGCCGATTTCCCCTGCCGCTGCCTCCCTGCGGCCCCGCCCCCCTCGCGCCCCCATTCGCCGCTCCCTCCCGCCTCCCAGCTGCTCCTCCCTCCCCCCTCCCTTCTTAATGGCTGGCGCTGCGCGTCGAGGGTGAGCGACCTCTGACCTGATTTTGGCCAAGAGCTCTCTCCCCCACGTCCGCAGCACCACCCTGCTGTGTCCGTGTCCCTGACCCCCGCCCACGCTGCTGCTAGCGTGTTCGAGGCCCATCTAGTGGGCTTCTGGTAAGCTTTGTGCCGTTTTCTGTATTTGTGACTGTATTGTGTGCCCTGGTTAATTCTGCCTTTTGCCCCATTTGCGTCGCTAGACTCGTGTGCATTGTGCTGTTTTTCGCCGTATTGTGACTGTATTGCTGTGCCTTGCTTTATTGTGCTTATTGTGCCTATTTGCTCCTTTTGCGTCCCATTTGTGCTTTTTAAGTGCCTTCTTAGATTGTTTCTCCGCTTTTTCGCCCCTTGAGCGCTCCCCCCTCCCCCCTCCCTTCTTAATGGCTGGAGCTGCGTGTCCACGCCGCTGGCGCGCCGGAGGCGTGCCAGAGGCAAGCCCGTCTGTGCCCATCCGCGCCTGGACTGCGCCCAGCACCACCCCCCCTGGTCCGCATGCCCCCCGCACCACCAGACGCCGCTACTCGGCCAACCAACTCAGCGTCCTCAACCTCGGCCGCTCCACAACATGCTTCCAGGCCACACCGAAGAACACCAAAGGACCCTTCTCCTGCCGCGCCTGCAACTTCACCTGCAACAGAACAAGAAAACATGCAACAACTAGCACAAACCACCTCCACTGCATACTCCTCAACACACGCTCCGCACGAAAGCACGCCATCGAGCTCTGGGACCTGACCAGACGTAGCCTTCCTGACCGAAACCTGGTGGAACAACTCCTCAGCACCTGACATCGCCATAGCCATCCCGGACGGCTACAAGATCACCAGAAGAGATCGCCCCAACAGAATCGGAGGAGGAATAGCCATCACCCACAAATCCACCCTCAAAATCCACACCCACACGGACGACACCCTCAAGACTGCCGAACACCTGCACTTCCGGATCCACACTGACCCCAACACCACCCTCAGGGGAACACTCATCTACCGACCCCCAGGACCACGAGCACCCTTCAGCGACTCTATCGCCGACCTCACGAGCACCCACGCCCTCGCCTCTACGGACTATGTCCTCCTGGGAGACCTCAATTTCCACTTGGAGAAAAACAACGACGCCAACACCACATCTCTGATCGACAACCTCTCCAACCTCGGCCTCAGACAACTGGTCAACACACCCACCCACATCGCCGGCCACACGCTCGATCCAATCTTCTCCGCAAGCAACCACGTCACCTTCAGCCACACCACGAACTCCACTGGACCGACCACCACTGCGTCCACTTCACATTCAAGAAGCACACCGAACACCACCGCACCCAACCACCACCTCACCGCCGCTGGAGCAAAGTCACTGAAGTACAACTGACCAGCACCCTCGCCCAGAACCCGCCCACCGACCCAGACACCGCCGCCATCAACCTACGACAGTGGATCAACGACTGCGCCAACACCCTCGCACCTCTCAAAAGGCCCACCGACAACCGTGGTAAGAAAAAAGCCGCCTGGTTCACGGACAAACTCATCACCTCCAAACGCACCTGCCAGAAACTAAAGAAGAAATGGCTCCTCGAACGCACACCAGACAGCCTGGCAGCCCACAAGGAAGCCACCCGCAAGCACCACCAGCTAATCCAACTCGCCAAACGCTCCCACTTCACAGAACGCCTGAACAACAACGCACACGACAGCAAAGAACTCTTATGCATCGTGAAAGAGCTATCCAACCCCAGCGCCAACGACAACGACATCCCACCCTCCCAAGAACTCTGCGACGCCCTGTCCACCTTCTTCTATCAGAAGATCGCCGACATCCACGACGGCCTCAACACCACGCCCCCGCCAGACCCCACCTCCGACAGCTCCACCTACACCAACCGCCTGACCTCCTGGACCCACGTAGACGACTCGGAAACTTGCAAGATCATGAACTCCATCCACTCAGGATCCCCCTCAGACCCATGCCCCCACCACGTCTACAACAAAGCCGACTCTACCATCGCCCCCCAACTTCGGAAGGTCATCAACTTATCTTTCGAAACCGCAACCTTCCCAGAAAGCTGGAAGCACGCCGAAATCCACGCCCTGCTCAAGAAACCCAAGGCAGACCCCAAAGACCTCAAAAACTTCCGCCCGATCTCCCTCCTCCCCTTCCCGGCGAAGGTCATCGAGAAGATCGTCAACGCTCAGCTCACCCACCACCTCGAGGACTACTCCATCCTGGACCCCTCCCAGTCCGGTTTCAGACGCAACCACAGCACCGAGACTGCTCTCCTCGCTGCTACAGACGACATCAGAAAGCATATGGACAACAGCAAAACATCAGCCCTCATCCTCCTGGACCTCTCCGCAGCCTTCGACACGGTCTGCCACCACACCCTACTAACACGCCTCCACGAAGCCGGAATACAAGAAAAAGCCCTCAACTGGATCTCCTCCTTCCTCTCCGGCAGAACCCAGAGAGTCCGACTCCCTCCCTTCCGCTCCGAAGCCACCAACATCATCTGCGGCGTACCCCAAGGCTCCTCCCTAAGCCCGACGCTGTTCAACGTCCACATGGCCCCCCTCGCACAACTGGCCCGTCAGCACAACCTCAACATTCTCTCCTATGCCGACAACACCCAGCTCATCCTCTCCCTCACCAAAGACCCACACACCGCCAAAGCCAACCTCCATGAGGGAATGATGTCCATCGCCGAATGGATGAGAAAAAGCCGCCTGAAATTGAACTCCGACAAGACGGAGGTCCTCATCCTCGGACGCACCCCCTCAGCCTGGGACGACTCCTGGTGGCCCACCACACTGGGACCCCCTCCAACACCAACCAATCACGCACGCAACCTGGGCTTCGTCCTCTACTCCGCCCTCCCCATGTCCAAGGAGGTCAACGCAGTTTCCTCCTCCTGCTGCAACACCCTCTGCATGCTCTGTAGAGTCTACAAATGGATCCTGACGGAAACCAGAAAAACGGTGACCCAGGCCCTCGTCAGCAGTAGACTAGACTAAGGCAACGCACTCTACACAGGCATCCCAGCAAAAGACATCCAATCAATCAATTTAGCTTTATTTCGGTAAAACAATACCATAAAAGCATGCCAACACAATTCATACATTTCTAAAAGAAAACAAAAGCAATTTGGTAAAAACAGTAAAACCGGACCCATCATAAGATTATAAGAAAAAATAAAATCCAGGACTCCCCCTGGGTCATACAGTACAGTTAGTTAAAAGAAGAAGAATAAGTAATTGATCGATTAAAACATTATAAAAATACACATACACAGTACACATCACTTTACAAATCACCAAGAATATTATAGAGTGGTCATAAATAGAATCTGTGTGCACAGAGCAAATGGGATTGATATCTGACTGTTAATAGCTATGGCTGTGTACTGGCAAGAAAGTTCACTTGGTCTCTAGAACTATAAGTAAGCACAAATAATGACCATTGTAAGAATAGAATTTCGTGCTTCTTTTGTAGGACATTTGTCCTTAGCATACCAAAGTGCCTCTAAGAATCTTGGCAATGTGCCTTCCACCATCGCATGTGGTCTTGTTTTACTAGTTTTTAAGAGCTGAGTGGGAATCCCTAATGCCCAACGATTTCTTTTCCCATACATGCCTATATTCGGCTGAAAGCCATAAAAGGCAAACAATCAAGTATTACAAAAGACACATTATTCCATCAGCAATTAACAATCATTTAGCTACTAAAAACCGACTGTCTGGATAAAAGGGAATATTAATCTTAAAAGCTATAAATAAGAATCAATTACAGTATTACATTTTTATAAAACCCTTAGAATTTGCCTCCAGTGCCATCAGGCACTTATTTTGCTTTGGTAGGGGAGGACTATTTAAATAAAGTGAATAAATAACTGAATCCTAGAGCCTTAGGCCCGCCTTGTCTCTAATAAATGAAATTGCTAGTAAGAACCGGCTTAAACCAAAAACAACATATGGTATCGTACTAGATCTCAAGAATCTTGCTGCTTCATTATAGTTCCTGATTCCAACGTTCCTGCAGATAGGTCGAAGCCATTTCCTCCTTGGTTTATCATAGGCATTGCAGTTTAAAAGGACATGGTCCGTCGTTTCAGGAGTCTCCATATTGCACAGCCCACAAATCACCTCTTGTGTTCTCCCATTGAAGGGGCCCCATTTAGAAGTAAAAGCCTTAACCTGGAGAGTCCCATATCGAAGCTTCATAAATAAAACTTTTGCTCGTCTAGGTTGGATAGTATCTATCCATTCCTCAGCATACGGTAATGGTTTCATATCCAGGAAACTTAAAGTGAGTCTACCTAGATCCTTGCTGTAGAGAGGGCTGTTTAGGGTAAAGTCCCAAAATACTTGTTTTAGTTGAATCTTAGATTGTTTTGTTAGTGTGTATGGTTCTTCCCAGTAAAATTTTAGGCCAAGAGTGTAAAAGCATTGTCTTATATAATGGAGCCACGGGAGGGAAATTGCCTTGTCCAAGTCTATAATCTCAATTAGCGCTTGCCTATAATGGATTAATTCAGGGGTAGACCAAAGTCTACACCAGTAAAGCAAGGGCCTCAAGGCTGCCAATTTACCTATTTGTTTCATGTTAATATCATAGGTTAAAGGAATCAGTGGAGTAGATGGAGGGAGACCGAGTACCCCCCTCATAAAGTTATTTTCCTGGGTAACCAATGGGGTTAGATTTATGAATCCCCAGAGTTCAGCACCATATAGAGCAGCAACCTGTGCTTTGCACCTATAAATCTCAAATACTGGTGAAACAATACTAGACCTTGAGCATTTGTAATTTTTGCTAATTGCCATGGAACTATGCGCTAAGGAAATAGCAGCTTTATTAACATGCGGTGTCCATGACAATTTGGCATCAAGGAGTATCCCTAGATAATTGAAATTTGTTACTCGTTCCAATGCCTGCCCTCTAATCCGAATGTTTCTCTTGAGTGCTTTATGAGGGTTAACAGTCAGGTATTTGGTCTTGTTTGTGTTAATCTAATCCCTTCAGGCTGCAGTACTCGCTAAATTTATCTAATAGAGTTTGCAAGCCCATGGGAGTTTGAGATAATAGGATAGTATCATCTGCAAAGAGGAGGGCGGGGACAGGATCACCGTTCAATCTTGGTGAGTCATGGTTGCTTTGTTTCAGAAAATGAACCAGATCATTAATGTATAATGAGAAGAGGGTTGGGGCAAGCACACAACCCTGTCTCACCCCCCTCTTAATAGGTATTGGGTCTGTCAACTCTCCCTTTGGCCCCCACCGAACCTTTGCAAATGTATTCTCATGTAGTCTCTCTAGCTGGCTCAAGAGGTTCCCTGGCATACCCTGTTTCCCTAACGCAGCCCATAAGGAGTCCCTTGGCACTAGATCAAAGGCTGCGCGCAGATCCACAAATGCGATATAGAGATGGCCTTTCGTTAGTCTAGTATATTTCCACATTATCGTCGATAGCCTAAAGGCCTGATCGACTGTGCTCGTCTGGTGTCTAAAGCCGGCTTGGTATATGGTCAGTATGCTGTTTCCATCTATCCAGCTGTTAATCCTATTCAGCAGCTGTCTAGCATATACTTTTTGCGTGACATCTAAGAGGCTAATTGGTCTATAATTCCCTGGTTCATCCCTGGAACCTTTTTTGAAGACTGGGATTATTTCTGCCCCTTTCCATGTCTCGGGGACAAGACCTCCCCTTGCTATAGCGTTACTTAAAAGATTTAGATAGGGTGCCCAAATTTCTAAACTATGTTTGAACAGGTCCCCCGGGATTTTGTCCAAACCGGGGGCTTTCCCCAGCTTGATTGCTTCAATGACGTTCACCGTCTCCTCCAGGCTAAATTGTAACTCGGGTAAGATGCCCTGAGTGGCTAGTGTTATATGTCTTGAGGGATAGAAATCAAGGCTGGGGGGGTCAGAATAAAGGTGTGTAAAATGGTTAACCCATGTATTGGGATCTAAATGATGATCAGTAGAAATTATCCCCTCTTTACTACCATGGGTAACTATTTTCCAGAAGTTCCTAGCATCACTGGTTTTTGCTGCTTCCAGGAGATCTTGCCATTTTTGATCCTCCCAGTTGCTTTGGGCAGTTGCCAGTGTTTTCTTGTAGCTGGCCCTTGCCTGTTGTATGGCCAATTGGTTCTTTTGCTTTAGAGCCTCTATCAGCTCTTTTTTCCTCTCCCTACATTTAATAGTGTACCATGGGCTGCTTGGGGTGATCTGCACCTTCTCCTTTTTGGGCTTGTACCGTGGCTGTTTGGTCAGGAAGGGTCTTAGTGCAATACTCATTGATTGGTGGATGGCCGTGATGGGGATATCAGTAAGTTCATTTTCAACATAAGGCTCTAGGAGATTAGAATATGTATGGTAAATATTTGTCATAGTCTCCAGATTGCCTATTATTGCAGGCCATTTTATATCCCGTCTGTTGTTACTGAGGGAGGGTTGTAACTCCACCTTATTATGTTCTGCATATTCCAAATCCAAATCTAGAAGGTGGGCGCTAAGTTCAATTATTAACGGAAAGTGGTCACTTTCCCTTCTTTTATCTATTTTAAAAGTCACTAATCTTCCCCATGTACTTATACTATGTAAAATATAATCTATTTTCGAGGTAGAGTTGCCTCTCTGGAAGGTATCCAAATTAAGGCCTCCTTCACCCACTCTACCATTACATGCCCTCAGTCCATGTTTTAATGTAAGGCCCATAAGTTGCAATGCAGCCACTGTGCCTGGGACAGTTTTTTCTATTGTTAAATAAGGAATAGCTCTGGCTCTATCCTCTTCTTCTGCTAGATGTTCAAATCCAGTTATGGGTTCATAATTACAGTTAAGGTCACCCCCTATCATAATTGTCTCTCCTCCTGGGATCATTTTAAGCAGATCGTCTAATAAAGTTATTTCAGGCGACTCCAAGTTTGTCCTTCTAGGTCTTATATATACATTGAATAAGTGGGATATTATCTTATTTTTTCCCCCCATTACCAACCATAAAATGTCATCTGACTCTGTGTCTTGCATACGTATCTCAACATTTAGTGAGATTTTCACCCAGACAACCAGTCCCCCCGACGGTCTCCCTCTGGCAGCTGAAATTGCACTAATAAAGTAGGTTTTATATCCTAGCTTATACGGTGGGTCTTTAAGCCAAGTTTCTTGAAAGAGACAAACATGATATTGATCAATATAGTCCTGCCATTCCGGGTCTGTAAGCTTATTTTTTAAGCCTGCTACATTCCAGGAGATCATAGTGATAGGACCCCTCCCAATTGGGGTGATAGCATTAGAAGTAGGGCTCAAATATGCTGTCGAATCTTTCCTACGGGGCAGAGACTCCACTATATTCCCTGCCCCTGTTACATGAGGATCAAACCCTATGAGGGGCTCACCTACTATTGGGTCCCCAATTAGTCCCACTTGTGCCTGATCAATCTGGAGTAGTCAATCTACTCTTTCAAGATTGGAATCGGAGTTTCTATTTTGCAGTCCCTCCATGTCATTATACTTAGGCCTCGGGACTAGGGGTTTGGTAATGTAAGCTTCCGAACTGAACCTCATGGCATTGATCGTGGGGGCGGCGGTTCTCTGTTCCATGTCGATCAGGCCTCTGGATAAGCTTCCATCCTTAAGTGTTAATGCAATAACATCATGTTGCCCCATCTCCCCTGAGATTCTTTCTGCCCTCTTAATATCTGAATGAATTATGGATAGACAGTGTCTTTTGGTCCTAATCCAATGTGTAAGCTTATTCTTTAAGGAATCTTCGTCTTCACTACTATCTATGGCCAATTTTGGGACATTTAATAGATATACAACATTGGTCCTAATGGGAAACCTATCCCCCACAGAATACCGATTCCATGTAGTATAATAGTTACGGTCATGAGATGCTTGGGGATGGGTGATCTGGGTAAGCTCCACATTCCCCTTTTGGGGCCCTTTTACCAAACGGGATTCTCTACGTGGATTCCCTATTTTTTGGCATAGATCACTAGCATTACTTCTAGGGTAATTGCGTGGGCCAATATTTTCCCCGTTTACCCCTCTCGTATATCCCTGCGGTTGCTGAAAAATCTTGGCTATAGCTGGGGTAGGGTTGGGGTTAGTAGTCAAATTATGAGAACGTGTGGGTCTACCTTGTGGCTGAAGTGATATAGGGGGGGTCTCCTTTTCGCACTGAGCTTTGTGGGTACCCCTACCCCCCCCCTTTTCCACAATATCTGATAGGGTTTTTACTTCAAGTTTCAGGTCCTTAACTTCCTGTATTAATCCAGAGAGTAGGTCATAGAGGTCTGCTATAGTTCTTGTTTTATGTTTTGGGGGATTCACTGGTTCTAAGTTGCATGGAGAGATCCTCTCTCTAAGTACCTGTACAATTGGAATAGTTGGGTATAACTCGTTCAGCAATTCTCCCTCTTGTGTATTCTGTTCTTTATTACTATCAAGTTCTGCCAAGGCTGCATATTTATTGGAACAAACAACTTCACACTCCTGTATGTGGCCCTTCTTCCTAGTACTATCTATGGAGCATGGATGTCTGGATCGAGTTGTAGCATCCTTAGGGCTACCAGACCTAATATCGGGTGATTCCTCCCCCTCTAGGTGACTAATAGTGTCTATCACTATATCTTCCTTTAGTTCAACTTTCTTTGTGTAGTAAGAGGTAATCTTTTTATCAGGTCCCTCCCGGACAGTGGCCCCACTACATAATAATGACTCTACCTCCTCAATAAGATCATCAATTTCGTCTATGGTGCAATTCTCGCCCGCATTCCTGAGTTATTTTGTAGATTTCTCTTTTCCCCTTGGGGGTTCTGATGCCTTACGTTTTCCCATGCTTTGAGCCACCTATATGATACTTCAGCTCTAATGAAACCCGAGGACAAATATGTATTTATGGACAAGAGTAGAAGTAGGTCTAGTGGGGGTAAGCCTAAATGATAAATACTGACAATGAATATGACAGGTATTTAAGTAAAGGTTTAACACTCAGAATTACAAGTAAATTTCTTGTAATACAGTAGAGAGACAGCGACCCGGCCCGGACCCACTTCAAATCTAGCAGGTAATAATAAGAGAAGCACTTTGCTGGGAGAGGGTGGCTTCCGTCCTAAGGCCCTCTATAAAAGGACCTTTTTGGCACAGTACCTTCAGGCGGCCAGCTACTTATGAGCTGCCTAAGCCGAGTGTCTTGATGTGAAAGTTAGGGGGGTGGCCCTGCCCTGCCTCTTCCTGGCAATGACGGGCAAGGACGGGCCCGCCCTTGGCCCGGGCGCCGCCCGCGCGCGCGTCCCGCGACGGCGGGAGCGCTGTTGAAATTTAAAGGGCTCCTGCCCCTGGACACACCTCTTGACGCGCTTCCCGCGACGGCGGGAGCGCTGCTAGAGTTTAAAGGGCTCCTGCCCCTGGACACACCTCTTGACGCGCTTCCCGCGACGGCGGGAGCGCTGTTGAAATTTAAAGGGCTCCTGCCCCTGGACACACCTCTTGACGCGCTTCCCACGACGGCGGGAGCGCTGCTAGAGTTTAAAGGGCTCCTGCCCTTGGACACATCTCTTGACGCGCTTCCCGCGACGGCGGGAGCGCTGTTGAAATTTAAAGGGCTCCTGCCCCTGGACACACCTCTTGACGCGCTTCCCGCGACGGCGGGAGCGCTGCTAGAGTTTAAAGGGCTCCTGCTCCTGGACACACCTCTTGACGCGCTTCCCGCGACGGCGGGAGCGCTGTTGAAATTTAAAGGGCTCCTGCCCCTGGACACACCTCTTGACGCGCTTCCCGCGACGGCGGGAGCGCTGCTAGAGTTTAAAGGGCTCCTGCCCCTGGACACACCTCTTGACGCGCTTCCCACGACGGCGGGAGCGCTGTTGAAATTTAAAGGGCTCCTGCCCCTGGACACACCTCTTGACGCGCTTCCCGCGACGGCGGGAGCGCTGTTGAAATTTAGAGGGCTCCTGCCCCTGGACACACCTCTTGACGCGCTTCCCGCGACGGCGGGAGCGCTGCTAGAGTTTAAAGGGCTCCTGCCCCTGGACACACCTCTTGACATCCAACGCCTCCAACGCATCCAAAACGCCTCCGCCCGACTGGTCCTCAACGTCCTCAACGTACCCTGCTGATGCCACATCTCCCACCACCTGAAGGACCTCCACTGGCTCCCCGTGGACAAGAGGATCACCTTCAAGCTCCTTACCCACGCTCACAAGGCACTCCCAACGCCGGACCAGCCTACCTGAACAACAGACTCAACTTCTACGTCCCCTCCCGCCAACTCCGCTCCGCCAACCTCGCCCTCGCCATCGTTCCCCGCTTCCAACGCAAGACCTCCGGTGGCAGATCCTTCTCTTACCCCGCCGCCAAGACCTGGAACGCCCTCCCGACCGCCCTGCGACAAACCCAGGACCTCCTCACCTTCAGGAGACTCCTCAAGACCTGGCTCTTCGACCAGTAGCAGCAGCCCTCCCCCCCCCAGCACCTTGAAACCCTAACGGTACGTAGTGCGCTCTATAAATATCGTGATTGATTGATTGATTGATTGGTGTATCTTTGGTGTGGGTGTTGGTGGGGGTGTTCCTGGTGCTTGGGGTGGGCACCTGTGGGCTCTTTCCATGGTATTTGGCCATGGAAATGGGTCCACAGGTCCCCTAATGCCTGCTCTGACCCAGGAGTTAAATAATGGCGCTAAACAGGTTTCATGCCATTATTTGGGCCTGCCTCCCCCAGTGCACCATTTTTGCATGGGAGGATAAATAAGGCGCTAGGGGCTTTGAGTAATTTTTTGAAGGGGAACGCCTACCTTGCATCCTTGCATTTCATTGACGCAAGGTGGTTTCACGCACCCAAAAAATGACTTTAACTCCAATATTTTGATGCTAGAATATTGAAGTTCTAGCATAAAAATATAAATATGGAGTTAAGTTTGGACTGAATTGGCATTTTGTGGCTGGCCCCTTTGCAGCACCTAATACACAGCACAGCACCTACCCTTCTAACATGTACTCACCCTCTGTCAACCCCCCAAAATAATTTGGCATCGCTAATTTGAGCTCTTCCAGACTAGTATTTTCAAAGGCAGAACATAGCAGGTCAAAGTGGGTGCTTACATTACCCACGGTGCTCTTTTGGAAATAGTGAAGGGAAAGTTATAGAGTAGAAAACAGTGTAAATGTTCAATATTAATATAAATATTTATTAAAATGGGTTAATATGAAGTAAGAATTAGGTTAAGGATAACCAAAAGATTACAGAAAGGGTTCAAAACGAGGTTATGGTTAATATATGGGATGAGGTAAGGTTGGTAATTAGGCTGATGGATATGGTTACAGTTAAGGACTGGTGTAGATTTAGAGTAAAAGTTAGATTTAAGGTAATAGGTGGTGCTGTGGTGTTGTCAATGTGGAATTCATTATTGTGGGTTTGGCATTATTGTCATCCCAGTGTGATATGAAACAATATTTCTTGCAAATTATTCATTTAGAATTTATTATTGTCACATTGCTTCACTATAGCATTTTTCGTTTCAGCCTAGATTCCATCCATAATGCTGCAAATAGTCATTCAAGAGATAGGCAGTGCCTGTTATATTTCAACCATAGAAGTACATTCAATGCTTCGGTGGCACCTCTAAGACTAGCAGAGGGATTCGTTCTCCTCCACTTCAAGTGGACCTGCCAATATCAAAGAGATGATAAATTGAAAAGCGGAATATAATGAAACAATGTGAAGCAAACGATAGAAGCTTAGACTTAAGGCACCATTCCAAGTCCGACCTCTGGGGTGAATACCACCCCGTCCAATTACAAGATTTACCCGATGAGGTAGCACACTAGGGCCCATATTTATACTTTTTAGCGCCGCATTTGCGTCATTTTTTACGCAAAGCAGCGCAAACTTACAGAATACAATGATATTCTGCAAGTTTGCGCCGTTTTTGTGTAAAAAATTACGCAAATGCGGCGCTAAAAAAAAGTATAAATATGAGTCTAGGTATATCCACCTCTAATTACCCTTATGTGAATTCTGTTTTGCAAATCACCTGCATGTGTAATAGGAAATAGAGGGAGATTTTAAAATATTGATGTGTTTCCCTTTTACTATTTCTGTGGAAGTATGTTTTTATCTGCATCACTAGTGAAAACAACCTGAATAATTAGCTCTAACTTCATAACTCTGAGCCCTAGCCTTTTTCAATAAAATCCTTACTTCTATAAGCTTAGCTGCCCCCCTGGAGACAGAATCTTTCATGTTCTCTAATAATTAAATAATTAATGGAATGCTGAATATTTTCATAAGCCAATAAAGACCTTGTTTTACTGTAAAACATGTCCTTTCCCAAGCCACTTCCTGTATTTACCAAGTTAAGATAAGGCATGGTGGAGTACAATAACAACAGTATGGGGCGGGATACAGAACTTTGACGAGAACGACTAGGGATCGGAATATTGAAAACTCCTGGTGTAATCAGACCACAATCACCCTGTCGGTCTCCCCCGCCTAAGTAACCATATGGTGGAGGAAAATGGAAACTGTATGAGGAAGGAATATAGGACTGTTATGAGGAAGACTAGGAGTATTGAAACATACTGGCATTTAGGCCATTGCCCCCCTCTCCGTGTCTCTCGTCTCCATAATTACATCTTGAGGATAGTCCTATTTCTATGGATTTCCATGGTGACAAAAAAGGCCTACTTTGTCATGGTTAGCCCCCACTTTTTGCCTGGTATGCGATGTAGTCTAAAAAGTTGTTAATGCCCAGGGCCCCTGCTAACCAGGTTCCCTGTGCAAGATCTCTTTCCCTAAAACTGTTGTGATGCATTGGCATAATTGGCAGCACCTTTAGCTGCCACTATAAGTCCCTAGTAAATGGTACTTATGTACCCAGGACATGGGGCACTAGGGGTAGGCCTCTGAGGGCAGCAGCACAGATTGTGCCACCCTCTAGAGCCATGCATCCAGAAGCACCCAGAACTGCCATTGCTGGCCATCGTAAAAGACAAACTCAACATGCCACACAGCTTGGCTCCTGGCACTGGAGGACAGCTTTCTTTTGGAACAAAAAATGGGGCTCCCACTTGGCTGGGGGCCACTGGATGCACTATTACTGTTGGGGCTATAAGACACTTTGGTCCCGACTGGGGGCCCAAGAATGAGGACCTTTTAATTTGGTACTAGGAACCCATCCCATTTGTTTGTGGGTTCGAGGACCTGGGGTGCCTGCATTTTAAGCGGCAGTTGGGGATCCGCCCTGCCCTCTCTGTCAAACTGTCCTCCTCCTGGGGTGTGGTTGGCTAGCCCCGCCCTGGGGGACCAGCAGTAGAGTGGAGGCCTAGGCTCTGGCGCGCATCTTAAATGACAAATTTCAGTCAGGATTCCCAATCGATAGCCACACAGCAGCCCTAGATGGTGGACTCCAGTCGGCAGTCACGCAACAACCCTGAATGTCCCCCATTATGAGTAAAGGTTGAAATCCCTATTGTTTTTCTCATTTGCCTTTTATTTTGAATTCTACTGCAGTGTATTTTTAAGGTGTGTTTGACATGTATACTTTGTAACGGGTGATAAGGCTTACTGCGCATTTTGGTCCTGTGTCTCCATAAAAGCATTGCTTCCCCAAATGGCTACCTCTCCCTGTCGTGGCTGTGGCCCTGGTCCATGTTGAGCCTAGTTCTCCAGCTGCTGCTGTTTATGCAATGCAGTTGTCCAACTACCTTACCGCTGTTGTGGGAGTGCGACAGTGGGCTCATTTCTATGTGGCTGAGTATAAGGTGCGGTTACGTTCTTCTGGGCCAGATTCTGTGGATGGGAGTTCTGGGGGGCCTGGCCTCTGCTCATTGACTTCTGCATGTGGCGTGCCTTTAGTTGACACCTGTCGGCCATGTGGCTCATTCTGTGGCAATAATAGCATTGTATGGGGTTAAGCTGCTGCCAACCAACTTAGTTTCCATTTCTGTAGCCATTTTGGGACCCTCAGGGGTCCTGCAGTGGAGTGCCCCTTATAACTGGTGCCATTTGCATGCTTGCAGCCAATGTGGACCCCTTGAGGGCAGTAGTCCTTAGCTTATGTTGGATCAACTTAGTGTTGTCCCTTTAGGCCTGTTCCTGCTTCTCCTTCTCCTTTTCTTGTCTCCTATTGTGGAACTGCAGTATGTTCACTTGTATCTCTCGCTAAGGTTTAGTGTCTAGCAGTCCTACCACATTGTCCAAACCACTTTGTATTTAGGTGGGCAGTGCATTCTTGAGGATGCTGTAGGAGAAAAAGACTTGAGGTCCCATATCTGTCCACGACTGTCCTGTTTCCTGTCCCCATTATTTTCGTATCATATGATATCAAGTTTACTATGGTCTCCCCACGTTTTATTGTTTCCGCTATCAACCCACCTACATCTGGACAGCCAGAGAATATTTCCCTCAGGGCCATCCATATCTCATGCCTCTATGAATCCGTTGTGCTCTGGGCCTGTTCCTGCTTCTCCTTCTCCTTATCTTGTTTACTCTTGTGGAAGTTCAGTATGTGCACATGTATCTCTCACCCAGGTTTAGTGTCTATCCCTACCATGCTGTCCAAACCGCTGGGATGCCGGAGAACACTGTGTTGGTCTGCTCACTGACAATGCTGCTTAGCAGACTCTTGATATTGCCTATTGCTAGAGTGATCCCCACGGTATTCTTCTTGAAGCATGAGATGCATTTCCTGGCCCCATCCAGCAATAGGGGCAGCTTGGCTCTTAGCTCCTCTTTGTCCATCTGAACCCCTGGCACATAGATGGTCCCTGACATGTCCTTCTGTAGTAGCAGATGTATTCTCATTTTGGACATCTCCACCGGTTTTCCCTCTACCTAGCGCTCCCATTTACTCAGACACTCCTGCATGTAAGGGAAGTTCCACTTGGGATCTCCCCCTCTGTGCTGGATGTGGTCTTTGGCAATCTCTGTGCCCTCTGGTTCGAAAGATCCCTCCTCCTGCCAGGGCCTATCATATTGATCACTTCTCTCAGTCCAATGGGCTAGCAGGTGACAAACGTTTTGTCTTCCTCCTGAGCTACTATATCTCTTGGGGTTGGTTTACCTGTCCTTTGTGTTAGGGGGGATTAGCAGACGTCCTTGTCACTGCTCTCCTTGTTCGTGCCCTTCTGTAGTAGCGGACATATCCTCATTTTGGACATCTCCACCAGTTTTCCCTCTACATAGCGTTACTATTTCCTCAGACTCTCCTGCATGTAGGGGAGGTTCCACTTGGGATCTCCCCCTCTGTGCTGGATGCGGTCTTTGGCAATATGCCCTCTGGTTCAAAGGATGCCTCTTCTTGCCGGGGCCTATCGTATTGATCATTTCTCTCAGCCCAGTGGGCTATCAGGTGGCAAAAGCTTTTGCCTTCCTGTTGAGCTATGATGTATCTTGGGGTTGGTTTACCCGTCCTTCGTGGTTGGGGGGAGTAGCAGACGTCATTCTCGCTGCTCTCCTCATTTGTGCACGTTGGTAGCATCTTGGTCCTCCTGTGTCTAAGCTGGGTCCACACCAAGCTGTCTTCCTCCCTCTTCTTCTCTGGCACTCGGATGAGGGAGAGACCCTAGTCAAAGCTTCCCTTCTGATTCTATCTCGGATTCATCTGTGACTGGGGATCTGTACCTACTTCTGCTTTCCTCAGGTGGAGGACTAGCTACTCTACTGACTTGCTGGCCTTCTAGGGTGCGTGCTCTCCGTGGTTACCTCAGCTACCTGAGCATACCCTGTGGCTCCACCCTCATTGCCAGATCTTGGAGGACTGGGACCTTTTTCCTCACTCTTGCTAGCTGTCTCACTGTTCAACCCACATATGGTGAAGGAGGTGCAGATGCCATGCTTGCCATCGTGGGCCAACACTATTGGCCTGCACTTCCTCAAAGATGGCCCATAGTTCTAGCAATGCGTCCCTTTTGTCTGATTTTGTCCTGTGTATATTGTGTGTATGTATGTTCTTGTGTGATCAATTATACTAGTGTTTAATGTTCCCTCTTTGGGCCAGGGGAATGTGTGTGCCTAGTGTGTGTGTGTGTGTAACTCGTGGCAGAGCTTGCCAGGCTTCCTGGTCTGATTGGGGAATTTACTCTGCATATGCTCAAAAGGGGATTCCATGGGGGAAGTCGGATAGTCTTTTTAGAGGGTAGTTACCCTTCTAGGTTTATGTTTTTTAGGGGGTTTTAAACTGCATATGTTCTAACTTTCTATTTTCATAGAGTTTTCTTTTTCTTAGTTGCTACTTTTCTGATTTTATAGATTTCTATATTTATTTTATTGTGGTGTAGGGAAGTTACAATACAAGGGTATTACTGGATCAATCCGGTAGAGGAACTATATACACAAGGGGTTTACAGAATCTAACCTGGTGGGGGATGATATACACATGGGAATTCCTAGATCTTTTAAGCTCAACGTTATTCAAAGATGCATCAAAATTAACATTCAACAAACAAATGCATGAAGATTCAGACTCCTAGGAAAACTGCAATTGTTAGTTCACAGCAGCCTGCGATTTGGCAACAAAATAGCGAGCCTTACTTTGCCATCAAACACCATTATGTGCGAATCAGCAATATCTTCATTTATACATTAAACATTGACAAAGAGCACAGCATTCAACATTTAAGACAAACACAGTCACATTGCTCTACTAGTGTCATAATATCAAACTAACACCATTTCAACTGGTAGGGGATATGCTGACTAAGTCCCAAAAATTAGGGGAACGGCCTGCCCACAATACCTTTGCCCTACCTACTCCTAGTGCACGTTATCCTGTTATCAAGGGAAGCTCTGTGCTGCGCTGGACTAGGGGAGCCTGATAATCCTGCTGATACCAGCTTGGGGGAAATGACTGCAACAATTTATGTGGAGAAAGAAAGGACTGACTTCCATAGGCCCTTCTTGGCAAAACACCAGCTATGCCTAATCTCTTGGATCCCAAACATTATAGTACCCTAACGTCCGAATTCCCACTATGTCACATTCAGGGGTCCTGCGTGCCATCTATATCACACCTAGCGGTACAAGCAAATCACACCTCTCACTTCTTTAAAAAAACACCAGTGTTAAGAAACTGGTGGCACTGAGAAAACCAGGATAAGATCGAGATGGGGGTCCTATATCACAACCAGAGCCAGATCATACCGACTGAATCACGCCCAGCGTTCCAAGCAAAGGCACCTCTTAAAACAGAGAGTTGGTCTTATGCCACAAACAGAGCCTTATGCGTACCATGTGTGTCACGCCCAGCAGTCTAAGCGGCCAGCAACCCAAAAGCCCTATATTACACCCAGGGTCAAGCATACTGCCTGTTTTACGTCCAGCAGTCCAATCGATCACTTGTTCCGACACTGACAATCAAGAAAGTGACTTCTGCAGATTATGCTTTTTCGTAGTTTGCCACACACCAAATGCTAGGACTAAGGCTCTGATGTAGTCTCTTACCCTTGAGACTGTGGCTTCAGGACAGACCTCCGCCATGTGGATTCAGCAGAACTTCCAATCAATTGCGGCATCTGCTCACCTTTCTTGTTGGGCAAATGTGAATCTGGTTGGGGTCCCCTTCCTTCGGTCGCAGTCAGGCCCGAAGAACCAATCAGCTCCGAGCTGGCTCGCCAAAATGTTGCTCGAATGAGAATTTACCTTAAAAAACAAAAGACAAGAGGCATCTGGCAAAACAGGAAATGGTTCATGTAATCAAACATTACGGCCGGGAGAACAGCTACAGCTCTGAGGTCTGAGGACTGTCTCTCATAGTACATTGAATTATTGCAAGTTTTATACATTTCTATGGTGCAATAAAGTCACAAAAACATTTCTTCATTGGTGAATAATGCGAACAGTTCACAAGGAGTTGTAAATACAATTCCAGATAGGGAATGCAGGTGGGCCTCGACCTGGCATGGACTAGGCTAACAAGTACGTGTGCAGATGTCTGGCCTGAGGGGTGCATAGTCACTGATTGTGCTGTGTGTGCTGTGTCTTGTTTGGCTAAGTGTGCCTAACTACATGTGGCATCTAACTTTATGGTGTTTTGGGAATGCACCCATCCCCGCTGGCCATGTGTGCTTTATTGGTACCAATCTCTGGGGACCATTGTAGTGCTGTTGTCTTAATGCGGGATCTGATCTAAGTTCTCCTGTTTGTGTGTTTGGCTGTCTGTTGTTACCCCACCTGTGACCTGTCAGTGATCAACCTTCAGGCCTGGGTCACAGAGCCTGGCTGACCAGTACCTACCAGCTGTGGTTGAGGGAGAGTTCATGATGGAGGAATCTGGAAGTGGTGATGCGACTTCGTTCCTGTATGGAAATGTACCGTTTGTGTATGAAAATGCTTTGTTGTGCGCATCATCAATTAATCCAATAGCAACGCCAGTACGGAAGTAAGTATGGCGTGTATATTTACTTGTAATAAAAAGCAAAAGCTAACGCCAGACGTAAATATACTTTGATCCTGTAATTCCAACGTGAAGCGTTCTTCATTGAGGCTAGAGAAATATGTACTTCCTCTACAACGACCCTGGTAGTCCATTGAAATGTTTATAATAAGACAGTGCATGTGACGGATCTACAAACAATATGCTATCCTGAACGGCTGCGCTCAGTGCAGTCTGCTCAAAGTTTGATGAACGCTGAATCTCGGCACACTGCGACTGCAGCGCGTGGCGTCACCAGGCGTCCTGTCACAGCTGGGGAAATAGGAGACGGCAGACAGGCGGCCCTAGGGGTTAGTGCACGCTCGTTGCTTAGCCAGACACAGGGACAGACGCAAATCTCCCAAATTTTATAATATTCCCAAAGAGCTAAACAAAATCCTTTCTTAACTCACCGCGGGATGCTAGGAACATATAATAACATTTAATCTGTTTACTCTTTACAGAGCACATGCAGAGTGATTTCAGAATTGCAAGGCGTTCGCTTTATTTGTCAATCGTGAACTGACTGTTAATTCTTTTAGGAGATGCTTTTTCTATTGTTCTTAAACATGTTGGACAGTTTTTCAAATCTATTTAATTTCAGCAGGATATTTCTCTATTTTGCTTCGACTTTACCATACCTTTTGTGTTAAATTATGTCAAACAAGATGATTGTGCTTGTAAAGAAGCATTCCCTCCAAGGTATTTATTGCTGTCTAAATACATTAAAGTATCTAACAAAAATACCTGAACCATACGAGACCTTTTAAGTTATAAAAAAAAACCTGTAGCATTGCTAGGTTATGTTTGCGCATTTATGAAGACCGAAACACAGAGTGCAAGCATTTTTACTTTCTCTGTCTGAACGAATGGAACCACATAGTTAGTTGGTGTTTACTGAAAATAATGGAAGAACACGTTTGCTCCTCTTAATATGTCACTTTTCATGAGCTCTTCACATCTGCTCTGGAGCCTCTCTCTGTGGTTGATGTCGTGTATGGCTCAGGCCTTGGAGGTTGTATAGAGTCCAAAGGGCACTGGCTCTTCATTTGTATTTTATGAAGACCACGTTATTGACTCACAATTTGAGTCTCTAGTGAAATAAAAATGTGTGGCGAACAAAGATTCTTCTCCCTTTTCGACAGAGTTGCAAACAGGGTCATATTTTATGTGGGAGTCAGTTTCATAACAAGGCTCATAGCAGTCTCAGAGGTTCTTTTCTGGCAGGCCTTTTTGTTGGGCAACCATCTAAATTGACAAGTTCCAGCCTCAGCAACCTGGCTCTGCCTCCACCCCGCTTGCTGCTACTAAAGGCATGTCTCTCAATTTCACAGTTGGAGCTCAGTTGCAGCACTTTCTCGGCCAGATGAACACTTTAACCATGGATCTTTGGGTGCTTATGTTGATGGATAAGGACTATTACCTAGAATTGTAAAGGCTGCCTTCTGAGGCTATTTTTGTCAGACTTCTCTGATCATGCCCATTAGAGCAGGATGCTGTATGTAATTCAGTCTTTGCAGAACAGGAATGCCAGTTTACCACTGCTAGTTGCTGAGCAGAGAGATTACATGCTATCATTTTTCTGGTGGAAAAGCTGAAAGAGGGATCACAGACCCATTAAAGATTTCAAGCTGTTAAACATCTTCCTGGCAAGGAAAACCTTCACAATGTTCACTTTTCAGAGCATCCTGCCTCTGATGCATCCAGGGGACTTTATTATTTTAAAATACTTTTTATTGAACAATTGCTCAGTAGACAGCAGATATAATAAACCAGTCAGTCGTACAGTGTATACGTTAATCAAAGTAAATAGTATCATACACATGGATGTCACAGTTACCTTGAACAGACTTTCTCCAATTGGCATAGGTGGAAGTCTCCCTCAGGTAAGGTACAGAGGTGAAAGAGTTACACCCTTTCTGCCCATGTTATCTCTATCCACTTAAGATCCTTGACAATTGTGACAACTGTCCCACAGCTTCTCCCATTTCTTCGGACAGTCCTTGCTTTGATAGGCTACTTGCTCCACCCATTGACACCAATCCATGTCAATTTCCCAATCCGCAGTGCGTGGGGGGTTACCACTCCCGAAGCCCACACTATATTGTGCTTAGCCACCCCTGCAGCCAAAACTAACCATATCCTCTGGTATATAGACCATTTCTCCTTGCCTGTGATATTTACATTGTGCCATTTAGCTGCTAGGGTTTCTCTAGTCCAGTGTCATTATCCTGACCACTCACATCTAAAAACATTGTATTTCTGGGCAGTCTTATAGTATTTGAGAAGAGGTTCCCACTTGCCCACAGACCTAAAGACATAGGGCAGAATCACTCCTCTCCATTCGATGTAGTACGATCTGTGTAGTATCCTTAATTGGACTAAGAGAAAGCAGGCTTGTATCGCCACTTCCTTAGAACTCTGTATTGCCTCAACCCAGTCATCGTCTTCAAAATCCCCCTATACTCCTTTTCCAAGCATCTCTCAGAGATATCAATGTGTCTGAGGAGTTGTTCATCAACTTCCTGTATATCATGGAGATAGCATTGTCTGTCAGGGGGTCTACTAGGGGTTGGATCTCCGTCTAGGAAATGTCATTGAGGTATCTGAATCATTCAGAGTCTCCCATCTCACTATTCATGTTGCAGACCTCAAAGGTCACCAAAGCCCACCCTTTACATACCTTGCCCATACCAATCACTGCCCACTTTGAGAAGCCCTCCAGGTTTCCAACTTCTCACAGAAGATCGCTATCCCACAACGGGGACCTGTCTGTTAATTTGCCCTCTCATCCCATATATTTAGTAGCTTCTTGCCACTCCCTTACCACTGTTTGAGTTTGGGACAGGAAGTCATGCTCCCATTCCTGTCAATAGAGAACTGGCAGGTAGCCTCAGTTTCCCATAGCATCTCCATCCACTCCATCTGTTGGCTCAGTTTGGTCAGAGAACACTCAGTCGTTGACTGCCACAAGTTGCGCAGCCCAACAATACTTAAGTATCTTTAAGACTACCAGCCACCTCCATAGACCCACCTTACAACTTACGAGGTGCTATTCATGAGCTGCCCCCGTTCCATAACAGTGGTCGAATCTCATGGTCAACCTTTCTGAAACTGTGTGGGGGGGACCTTAAAGGGTGTATTTTGTAGGATATAGAGCAGACATAGAAGAGTCATCATTTTAAAGAGGGCCACACTGCCCATTAGAGATAGTGGGAGTGCTCGCCAGTGTGGAACATCCCTGCGGAGTCAGTCTAGCTGTGGGATGACATAGATGCAAAGGTATTTAAGGCCACTCAGTCTTCATGCACCTGTGCATCTCAATGGGAGCTGTGGAGTCCCCCATGCCTGTGGAAATATAAAGGGTTTGTTCCAGTTTATCCAGTACACAGAGTGAACTCCAAAGATTTGGATTATGGGGGGGATAAGGGACATCCCTGCCTCGTGGTCTTTTGAAGGGCAAAGACTCGGGACAGTGCATTATTTACTTGCACTCATGCAATGGGCCCTAGTACAGATGCTTGACCTAGCCACATAATTTGGATCCAAAGCCCATTCTGTTGAGAGTCGCAAACAGGTAGTTCCATTCAGTGCTGTCAAATGCCATTCTGGCATCTAAGGATAGAAGGACAGCCCATTCAGTGAATGGTGCCCTGATCATGTGTAGCACCTCGTAGAGATGCTGCAAATTTAACCGGGTTCCTCCCTGTGGCAGGAAGGAGGTTTGGCCTGGATGGACCACTGTGGTACTCACCCAAGGCAGTCTGGTCACTAGAGCTTTTGCTAGGACCTTGACTTCCAAATTAAGCAATGATATGGGTCTATAAAACCAACATTAGACTGCTGTTCTGTTTTTTGGGGGGAATAACCACCACAATGGCAGACCTCTGATGTTGTGGCAATATATCTGGCAAATGTTCTGCAATCCTATTAGTCATGCATTTAAATAATTCCACAGATGGGCCGTTGGACACCACCGCCTTCCCAGACTACAGGTCTTGTGTCACCCTGGTTATTTCCTCCACTGTCAGATCTTGCTCCAGAGCATTCTTGTGTCATCTGTAAGCATCAGGAGGGTGAGGTCTCTCAGAAAATTAGCACAATCCTCCTCCGATATGGTAATCGTGGAGGGGTACAGTTCCTAATAGTACATAGCAAATGTTTCTGCTATTGCGGCACTGGTCGTCTGGAGCATCGCCTTGCTGTCTTTGATCTCTAGAACTCAATTATGCCCCTTAAATCGTTTGTCCAATCACACAAGCAATTTGTTAGCCTTATTACCTAAATCATACAGGTGACGCTGGGTTGCCAAAGCATGGGCATGCGCTCTGTCTTCTGTTGACTCCCTCAACTCATGCTGTTTGTGATGCGGTTGGTGTTGGAGTTGGGGGTCGACAGCTTCCTGAACTATGAGACGGGTTTCCAGTCAGTCAGTGTCTCACTTCAGCACCTCGCACTCAAGTTTACGCTCTTTCCTTTGTCCTCCAATTAGGATTTGTTCATGACCGCGGATGACTACCTGAAAGGCTTCCCTGAGCACACATAAAGATGTAACAGTCCCTGTTAACAGTCCCCTTGTTATCCTGAAAGTATTGGTCTATCTGGTCCGTTATTTTGTCTTTGAGTGCTCTGTCTTTTAAGTGCCAGGAGTTGATCCTGTGGGGCAGCACATTGTCTGTAGTGGGGCCACAGAGCGACACCTCCACTGGTGAGCGGTCAGAGATGCACCATGCTTTGTGCACTGCATCTCTAAATTTGCCTGCATGAATCCGCTGAGTGAAGATGTGATCCAATCGGAAGAAACTACTATGAGCCATTGATAGATATGTGAACTGTCAGGTCGTGGGGTTTGTAGAAAGCTGGCCTGGAGTGTGGTGGGTACCTGTAGTACTTACTCCTTATACCAGTTCCAGGGTTCCCCTATTAGTTTAGTGTGGGCAGGGTCTAGAAGCCAGGCCGTCTAGCGGTAGCTGTCAATGAGCAGCCAAGGCTTATCTAGGAGACATGCAAAGCTCACGCAATACCACTGTAGCCACACAGCACTAACACACATGAAAGAAAACACTGAGTGTTACAAAAATAAAGGTACTTTATTTTAGTGACACAATTACCAAAAGCACTAGATAGGCAACCCTCCAATAGGAGGTAAGTAAACACATGAAATATGTACACTAGTAATCAGAAATAGGCATAAATAGCAATACAAAACACTGCAATAGCAACAGACAATAGTGACCCCAGGGGGAGCCAAAACCATATACTAAAAAAATGGAGTGTGAATGCAAGACCCCCACCCAGGTAAGTGGAATCTGTAGAGGGGAGCTGGGGGAACTAGGAAACCCCAAAGGTAAGTACCACAGTGCACCCCAGCGACCAGGAAGAAAGGAGTAAGGGCCAGATGTAGGAAGGCTTTTGCGACTTGCAAACGGCGAAAAACGCCGTTTGCGAGGCGCAAAAGCCCTTACGCGATGCAGAATCACATTTTGCGAGTCGGTACCGACTCGCAAAATGTGATTCCGACTCGCAAATAGGAAGGGGTGTTCCCTTCCTATTTGCGACCGCATCACGATGCAGAGTTGAGTTGTGACTGCGAAAGCGGTCGCAAATCAACTCGCAGTTACCATCCACTTGAAGTGGATGGTAACTCATTCGCAAAAGGGAAGGGGACCCCTTCCCCTTTGTGAATGCTCACAAAAATATTTTTTCAGAGCAGGCAGTGGTCCTATGGACCACTGCCTACTCTGAAAAGAAACGAAACAAAAAGGTTTGGGTATTTTTTCTATTTGCAGGTCGTTTTCCTTTAAGGAAAACGGGCTGCAAAGAGAAAAAAAAAAACTGCTTTATTTAAAAGCAGTCACGGACATGGTGGTCTGCTGTCTCTAGTAGGCCACCATCCCCGTGAGTGCCTAGACTCGCTATGGGGTCGCAAACTGCGACCCACCTCATAAATATTTATGAGGTGGGTCTTTGTGACCCCATAGCGAGTCGCAGAAGGTGTCTGAGACACCTTTCTGCATTTCCTTTTGCGAGTTGCAAATTGCGAGTCGCTGGGACTCGCAATTTGCAACTCGCAAAAGGAAACCTTCCTACATCTGGCCCTAAGTTACTAGATTTTTCCCAAACCACCAAAAGGACTGAAAATAAGGATATTGCACCACCCATACATGACTGCAAGAAACCAGCAGTGGATTACCGAAGAGAAAGACCTGAAAAAGTAGGAGACCAAGTTCAGAAGTCGCAGAAGTGTTCGGTGTTGGCAGGGGCCACTACCCACCCGTTTGTGGTTGCAGGAGTTGTTTGACGGTAGGACGAAGACGGTTAGCAATGCATCCCTGGAGTCGATGAAGAGTTCCTGGAGGATGCAGTCATCGTCCCACGCCAGATGTAAGGTTGTAGTCTGTCTATGGCGTGGAAAAGCCACCAACAAACCTTGGCAAAAGTAAGAGTCACTGTAGACAAAAAGTGGAGCTGCCAGGGACCAGCAAGGTCCAGGAGGACTCAACCCACGGGGGAAGTCCCAGGAGACCATCAGCAAGACAGAGATTTCACAGAAGAAAAGGAACCCCCCACAGAAGACCCACTGAAAGAGTAACCAGGAGTCACAGAGGAGCCCATGCAGCACAACTGAAGAAGGGTTCCACGCTGCAGGAGAAGCACGCAGAGGGCTGTGTGTTGCAGTGAAGAGTGCTGGGAGTTGGGGCTACACAGAGCCTGAAGGTCCCTTGGAGGAGATGCCAATAAGCCTTGGTAGTTGCAAGAGATGCTATGCATGGGGGTACTGTCCTGCATGGGAAGGCAAGGGCTTACCTTCACCAAAGTTGGACAGCTGGAAGAAAGGACCAAGGGAACCACTCCAGACCACCACCTGTGATGCAGGATCCATGCAGCTCAGGATGAGAGGAGATCCACGCAGCTGGTCGTCATTGCAGTTGGTGCCTGCAGATGTAGGGGAGTGACTCCTTCACTCCAAGGGAGATTTCTTCTTCCTTTTCATGCAGACTTAAGACTTGCTGCCCTCAGAGGATGCACAGCTGGGGAAATGTTGCAGAAGCTGGAAGGAGCTGTGAAAACAATGTTGCATGCAGAGTCTTTGATGTGGATGCAGCTTGTCGGTTCCTGGAGGGTCCAGTTGCAGTTCCGGTGGTCAGAAGTTGAAGTAGAGGTTGCAGAGGAATCATGCAAGCCGAATCTGAGGACCCACCCAAGAAGGAGACCCTAAATAGCCCTGGAAAGGGGATTTTTCACCTAGCCAGGTGACCACCTGTCAGGAGAGGGCTCTGACATCACCTGCCTGACCTGGCCACTCAGATGCTCCCAGAGGCCTCTGCCCACCTTGGATTCAAGATGGCAGAATCAAGGGACCCTCAAGAGGCGCTCTGGGCACCACCCTTGTGGTGGTGATGGACAGGGGAGTAGTCACTCCCCTTTCCATTGTCCAGTTTCATGCCAGAGCAGGGACTGGAGGTTCCTGAACCATTGCAGACTCATTTATGCAAGGAGGGCACCAAATGTGCCCTTCAAAGCATACCAGTGGCTTGGGAGGCTACCCCTCCCAAGCCATGTAACACCTATTTCCAAAGGGAGAGGGTGTTACCCCCTCTCCCAAAGGAAATCCTTTGTTCTGCCTTCCTGGGCTTGAGCTGTTCAAGGAGGAAGAGATCAGAAACCCGTCTGAGGGGTGGCAGCAGCTTGGGCTGCCTGGAAAACCCCAGAAAGCTGGTAGGAGCAATGCTGGGGGTCCTCTAAGGAGCCCCCAGAGTGCATGGAATCATACTCCCAATACTGGCAACAGCATTGGGGTATGAGTCTGACATGTTTGATACCAAACATACCTAGGTTCAGAGTTACCATTATGTAACTAGACATAGGTAGTGACCTATGTCCAGGACACGTGTAAAAAGACATCCCTGCATTCATAAAGCCCATGAACATGGAGCTGGAGTTCGTGGGGGCACCTGCATGCTGCCCTCTGGGCTAGGAGGGCCTACCATAGGGGTGACTTACAGTGACCTGTAGTGAACAGGGTGCATGCACCCTTTCACGCAGGCTGCAATGGCAGGCCTGCAGATACACTTTGCATGGGCTTCCCATGGGTGGCATAATACATGTTGCAGCCCATGGGGAACCCCTGGTACCCCAGTGCCATGGATACCTAGGTACCACATACTAGGGACGTATATGGGGGCACCAGTATGCCAAATGTGGGGTGTGTGTGGTCCAAGCAACGAAGTTTAAATGGAGAGAGCATAGTCACTGAGGTCCTGGTTAACAGGATCCCAGTGAACACTGTCAAAGCACACTGACAACAGGTAAAAAGTGGGGTTAACCATGCTAGAGAGTACTTTCCTACACCCCCCCAAATGAAGGACAATAAGGCTAACCTTGGCCAGATGAGTCTTCATTGTGTAAGTGGAAATATCTGGAGAGTCCATCTGCATTGGAGTGGTTACTCCCAGGTCTATGTTCCACTGCATAGTCTATTCCCTGTAGGGATATGGACCACCTCAACAGTTTGGGATTTTCACCTTTCATCTGTTTTAACCATACTAGGGGCTTGTGGTCTGTCTGAACAAGGAAGTGAGTGCCAAACAAGTATGGCCTCAGCTTCTTCAAAGCCCAAACCACAGCAAAGGCCTCCCTTTCTATGGCTGACCAACACTTTTCCCTGGGGTCAACCTTCTGCTTATAAAAGCTATAGTTGGTGCTGGCCCTCTGTATTAAGTTATGACAACACTGCCTCTGTCTGAACTATGAACCGCTTGGAGTAGTCAGGACTTCTTAAAATAGGTGCAGAGCACAAGGCCTGTTTGAGATCTTCAAAAACTATTTTGACAGCTAGCTGTCCATAAACCTTTCTGGGCATTCTCTTTGAGGTGAGGTTGTTACAAGGTGCTACAATGGAGCCATGGTTCTTAATGAACCTCCTCTAGTACCCTGTGGGTCCTAAAAGACTCTCACCTAGGTCTGAGTAGTAGGGGGAGTCCAATCCAAAATGGTTGGAATCTTCTCCTACAGTGGCTGAATGTGGCCCCCACCTACCAGATGACCCAGATATACAACCTTCCCCTGCCCTATGTAGTACTTAGAGGCCTTGATAGTGAGGCCTGCTTTCTGCAGAGCCTCCAAAACATTCCACAAGTGGACCAGGTGATCCTCCCAGGTGGGGGCTAAAGACAGCTATATCATCAAGAAAACCTGCACTATAGGCTTCCAATCTTTGCGCCCTGAACCTCTGAAATGTGGCAGGTTCATTTTTCAGGCCAAAGTGCATCACTGTAAAGTGACAGTACCCTCCAATGGTTGGAAATGCTGTTTTGGGTTTAGCATAATTTGATAATTTAATCTGCCACTAGCCAGCGGTTAAATCAAATGTGTTCAGATACTTGGCAGATGACAGTGTATCCATTAGCTCATCTGCCCTAGGGATAGGATGAACATCTGTTTTTGTTACAGTGTTGAGCCCTCTATAGTCAACACAAAACCTCATTTCTCTCTTTCCATTTTGGGAGTGTGGTTTTGGGACCAGAACCACTAGACTAGCCCAGGAGCTGTCTGAGTGCTCAATGACTCCCAGGACTAGCATCTTCTGAACTTCAGTTTGATGCAGTCTCTGACATGGTCAGGTTGCCTGTAAATTTTATGTTTTATTGGCAAACTGTCCCCTGTGTCAATGGTGTGTTCACACCAAGTGGTTTGACTAGGTATCAATGAGAAAAATTCTGAGAACTGTCACAGGAGGTTCCTGCAGTCTTGTTTTTGTGACTCAGAAAGGCAGCCAGCAAGGACTATCAACTGAGCCATCAGCTGCAGTGTGGGGAAAGAGGTCAGGGAGAAGGTCGCTCTCTTCTTCCTGTCGCTGCAGGGTCATGTGTTCACATGAAGCACCCTGAGGGGCTTCTGGAAGTGCCCAGATCTACCAGGTAAGTAACCACACCTGTTTCCTCCACTATTGTGTGGGTACCACTCCACTTGTCTTGGAGTGCCCTGGGAGCCACATGCTCCAGGACCCACACCCTCTGTCCTGGCTGGTATACAGTCAGCACAGCTTTCTGGTCATGCCATTGCTTTTGCAGCTCCTGGCTGGCCTGAAGGTTTTTAGTGGCCTTCTTCATATATTCAGCCATCCTTGATCTGAGGCCAAGTAAATAGTCCACTATGTCTTGCTTGGGAGGCTTGAGAGATTGCTCCCAGCTTTCTCTTACAAGAGCAAGAGGACCCCTAACAGGGTGCCCAAATGGGCTTTAGCCCACACCCTTCTGAGGGACCTCCATATAGGTGAAGAGAAGGCATGAAAGTAGGACATCCCATCTCTTCCTGAGTTTTTCAGAGAGACCCAAGATCATGCCTTTGAGAGTTGTATTAAACCTCACTACCAACTATTGGTTTGGGGGTGGTAAGGGGTGGTGAACTTATAAGTAATACCACGCACCTTTCACATTGCTTTCAGGTAAACAGACATGAAGCTTGCATCACTGTCTGATGCCACCTCTTTAGGAAAACCTACTCTTGAAAAGATTCCAAGAAGGGCTTTGGCCACTGAAGGAGCTGTAGTGGTCTTTAAAGGAATAGCCTCTGGGTACCTGGTGGCATAGTCCACCACCACCAGAATGAATCTGTTCCCTAGGGGGGTCTAGGGGGATCACAATATCTACCTGAACCCTTTCAAAGGGTACCCAAACAACTGGAAGTCGCATTAAGGGGGCCTGTGGGGTGCCACCTGTCTTGCCACTGGCTTGACAGGTGACACAGGAGCAACAAAACTCTTTTGTGTCTTCTGATATATGGGGCCAGTGAAAGTGAGGGACAAGTCTGTCCCAAGGTTTGCTTTGCCCCAGGTGACCTGCTAGTGGAATGTCATGTGCTAGGGTTAACAAAACATTTCTGTACTACAGAGAGACCACCATTCTCCTGGTGGCACCTGGTTTGGGTCCCCTTGGCTCTGAGTACAAGAGGTTGTCATCCCAATACATCTTGTGGGTGCCACTGACATCCCCTGCCTCTTGAGTGGCAGCTTGCTGCCTCAAGTCCTCCAGTGTGAGACAAGTCTTTTGTGCCCTACTGAACACCTCCTTGGCAGCCCCTCCCCTTCACCCAAGAGTTCAGCCATGTCAGCTTCTAGCTCCTCTGGTGTGGGTCCTGCCAAGGTAGTGGATTCTTCCCCCTCTGGGGTTGAATCCTCACTGGAGGTTGGAGTAGGGGGCACCTTTTTGCCCTTCCTACTCTTAGGTTTGGGAAGCTCTTGGACCATTGTTCCAGGCTCCAAATTTCCCTGCTCTTTTTGTTTCTTGGCCTGTGCTCTAGTCAAAGCCAAAATATGTCCTGGGATGCCCAGCACTGCTGCATAGGCCTCTAACTCCACTTTAGCCCAAGCTGAAGTCTCCAAGTTGTTCCCTAGTAGACACTCTACAGGTAGGTCTGTGGACACCACAACGTTTTTAGGACCAGTAGCCCCCTCTCCCCCAGCTGAAATCAACAACTGCCATGGGGTGGCACACAGTGCTGTTATGAGCATCAGGCACTTGGTACTGGTGACCAAGTGGGTGTTGCTCAGGGGACACCAGTTTTTCAGTCACCATAGTGACACTGGCACCTGTGTCCCTGTTGGCCTCAGCCTCAACACCATTTATTCGAGGATGCTGCCTGTACTTACCCATGTTAAGGGGAAAGGCAGCAAAGGTGGCAAAGTCAATGCCCCCATCAGAGACTAACACTGCTTCAGTTGTCTCTCCAACCAACCCAGACCCCACTACAGTCCCTAAAATG
Source organism: Pleurodeles waltl (assembly GCF_031143425.1). NCBI lineage: Eukaryota > Metazoa > Chordata > Amphibia > Caudata > Salamandridae > Pleurodeles > Pleurodeles waltl. The sequence goes on from NC_090436.1 coordinate 909,380,104, forward strand.
AGCCCAGCTACACCCTTAGACTGACTACTGTTAGTAGTCCCACCACTACTGCTATTGCTAGGGGCACTAGAAGTAGAAGTAGGGTTGGTAGTGGTGGTTGGCTTTGTGCCTTTCTTAGGGCAGGAGCTGTCTCCTGGCCTACAGCCTTTGTTTTTACAGACATAACACAAATACTTTTTAAAGCTGGAGGAAGAGGATTTACTCCACCCCCAGAGGAATTTTGTGGGCCTGATGAAAACTCATTGGATTTGTCTCCAACCTTCTCCTGGCGCTTACCTGTATCTTTCTTTTTGTGGGCACCCCATGTGTGAGCTTTTCTGCTTATCCTGATGTAGACCCATTTGTCTGCCTTTCCCAATTCTTGGGGAGAGGTCAGATCAGAATCCAACAGGTACTGATGCAACAAATCAGACACACAGTTGTTCAAAATATGCTTTCTCAGAATTAGGTTGTATAGCCCTGATAATCACTGACTTTGCTCCCATGCAACCAGCCTTCCAGAGCTTTCACAGAACAGTCCACAAAATCTACCCAATCTTGGGATGACTCTTTCCGGGTCTCCCTGATCTTTATCCTGTATTGTTGAGTGGTTAGACCAAACCCATTCAGAGGAGCTGTTTTGAGCATTGAGTAATTGTCTGCATCCTCTTCCCTGACAGTAAGGAGTCTGTGTCTCCCCTTTTCAGAAAAGGAGAGCCACAAAATAGCTGCCCACTGTCTTTGGGGGACACTCTGTACCTTAAAGGCACTCTCCAAAGCAGTGAACCATTTGTAGATGTAATCCCCCACCTTGTAGGGAGGGGGGGCACCTTGTTCAAGTTTCTGGAGTCAAAAAAGTCCTCCCTGACCCTCGGGCCCCCTAAGGCTTAAACTGCTGCCACCATGGGGTGCTAACCCCAAGCTCTGCCTTTCTCTCTCCACTGCCAAGGCCTCCCTATCCAGGGGTAGCTGCTGCTGCAGCCTCAACTTGGACTCCTCTAGTCTCAGTTGCCTGAGCTCCCTGCCTAGGGAATCCTTACCTGAATCTGAGCAGTGTGTCCTCGCAGATACTGAGGAGACGTGAGAGTGAGCAGAGGAGGATCTGTCCCTATTCTTAGCTACCCCATCGACCAACCCTCTGGACACAAAGGGAGGGCCTACTTGTATGGCTTCTCCTCCCACTACCAGTAGTGGTTCCAGCATGGCTGGGGGTTTACTAAGGGCTCTCTGATCCTCTAAGGGTCCCTCTTGGCCGTGCTCAGTGTCTAGATCCTGTCTCTCTAACACTGAGGGGTTGCATCTGCATCTTCCACCTCCTGACTGCCAGCATTGTCCTGGTCAGCCTGGAGCAGCAGGCCTAGGAGCAGACTCTTGTTAGGGTTCCACTTGCCTTTAATTTCCTTTCAAAGCATAATTCCCTGAGCTCCTGGAAGGTGAGACCCACATATGGTGAGTCCATGGCCTGGGACGTGTTCCCTACTAAAGACATGGGCCCTCATTACAACCCTGGCGGTAAATCCCGCTTACCGCCGTGCAGAAGACCGCCAACATACCGCTGCGGCCGTGGAATTCCGCTACAGGTATTACGACCCACAGCTCGGAATCCGCCATAATACAGACACCCACACAAGTCTGCCACAGCAAAGGTCAGTGATAAACTGGCGAGAACAAAACCGACACCGTCACGCCAACAAGAATACACCAACAGTATCACGACCCACGAATCAACGCGGCGCACTTTCAATCGCGGTAAACCATTGGCAGTACACACCACCACGCTCAAAATACACACACATATACAAAACACAACCACATTGGACAATTCGAAATACACACACCTGATACACATACACACACCACACCCACACACCCAATACAATATAAAACACACACCCACATTACCCACAAACCCTTACTACCAGAAATTTGAAAGCAGGCCAGAGAGAGACACTACCTTAAACAACACCAGCATCCACAGACACACAACATCATCACTTACACAACATCCACGCACCTCAAACAACACACAACAACACATCCCCTCACACATCACAACAGACAGCACCTCACACATCACCCACACCACATCATGGCACCTCAACGACACCCCAGGTTCTCTGAGGAGGAGCTCAGGGTCATGGTGGAGGAAATCGTCCGGGTAGAGCCACAGCTATTTGGATCACAGGTGCAGCAGCCATCAATTGCAAGGAAGATGGAGCTATGGTGAAGAATTGTCGACAGGGTCAATGCAGTGGGACAGCATCCAAGAACTAGGGATGACATCAGGAAGAGGTGGAACGACCTACGGGGGAAGGTGCGTTCTGTGGTCTCCAGACACCAGATTGCAGTACAGAGGACTGGCGGTGGACCCCCACCTCCTCCCCCACAACTAACAACATGGGAGGAGCAAGTCTTGGCAATACTGCATCCTGAGGTCCTCGCAGGAGTAGCAGGAGGACTCTACTCTGGTAAGGCAAATCTTTACTAGTGTATCCCCCACCCTACCTGCATGCCATCACATACCCCACCCTTACCCTCACACCCATCACCCCAACAACCCACAGATACCCACCAACACAACCCACACATCCCAAAAACAAGCCCTGCATGTAACACCAATGCATGGACACCCATCACCAAAGCATGTCCAGTACAGATACCCACACAGACCCCAACCAAACTATCACACAAGGACCAAGGAAAGAATACAAGCACTGGAGTAGAGGGTCACTCACCCATTGCACCCGATGGCACACACAGATGCAATAATCATGCTTTTACACCCCTACAGGACCCTTACCCAACGTCACCGGACAGGAGGTGCCAGACATATCCAGTCCCCCCACAGAAGACACCCCACAGTGATGACAGCAGCTCTGCACAACTGGATCAATAAGACCAGCCCGGCCCATCTGGGACATCGGGACAGTCGGTTCCCCTGACACAATCACAAGCCACCACAGAGCCTCCCCCTCAGGAAACACCAGCACAGCTCCCACCCAGCGGGCCCATCCCTCTGTCTCCAGGACACGTCAATCGGCAGTGTGTCCACCACTACAGGGAACCGAGGCAACCCCACTAACACACAACGATCAGGGCCCTGGGGGCAGTGGCAGTGGGCACACGGTTCAGGGGACAAAGGCACAGGACAACAGGGAAGCTGGGAGGACTGCTGTGCGACGGGGGAGGACAGGCCCAGGGAACCCACTCTCCACAAGGCACTCTCCAACATCATGGGAGCTTACCATAATTCCCAGGAGACAATGGCAACGCTACTGGCCAAGTTTCAGGAGACCCAGCGGCTGCAGGAGGAACACTACCTTGAGATCAGGGAGGACTTGAAGTCCATTAACAACACTATTGGTCACCACTGCAGGGGTGCTGGCAGACCATGTCAACACCAGGAGGGACACAGTGGCACAACAAGGGGTCCCTGACACTAACCTGGATGATGAACAGCCCTCCACCTCTGCCGGCGCTAGTGGACAGGAGGCACTCCACAACAACACGACACCAGCACCCCACCCCCTGCAGATGGAGAACCACCCCACAAACGGTCCCTGAGATCCAGGAACAAGACAGAGAACATTGCCAAGACCCCTGCCAGGAAATGAGACCCCCCTGAATGTCACCCTTCTGTCCAACCTTGTCACCCTGTCCATCCTTCAACTGCCAGTGCTCCACTTCCTATGCCCATTTGGACAATGCACCTGTGAAACAAATAGACTGGACTCTGCCATGGGCATTCCTCCACCATCCCCAAGCCCATTTTACAACCCCCTCCACTTATTAGCACAGAAATAAACACACTTCAATCACAAAACAATCTGGAGTCAGTCTGTGCTTTCACAAATGTGTAATTGCAATAACCATGGAATATAGCAATGCCAATTTACTTGTGCACATACCGATGTAACACAGCTGTAGGCCAGGAGGAAATATAGCAGAGGGCACAAAGTGGGACCCACATCTGTGAAATGGAAAGGCAAAGTGACAAGTCAGGGTCCATACACTGAGTGAAAATGACAGACTTATGCTAGCTCCAACAATAGTATGAGATGTGGGAGGCAGTGACATCTTCTTACCTGTGTCTCACTGGAAGTATTGCATGATTATGTTGTTTCGGTTGTCGATATCCTCTTCTTCTGCCTCCTCTTCACTGTCCACAGGCTCCACAGCTGCCACAAGACCACCAGCTGGCCCATCCTCCTGCAGAAAAGGCACCTGCCGTCGCAAAGCCAGATTGTACAGAATACAGCAGGCCACGATTATCTGACACACCTTCTTTGGTGAGTAGTATAGGGAACCACCTGTCATATGGAGGCACCGGAATCTGGCCTTCAGGAGACCGAAGGTGCGTTTGATCACCCTCCTAGTTCGCCCATGTGCCTCATTGTAGCGTTCCTCTGCCCTTGTCCTGGGATTCCTCACTGGGGTCAGTAGCCATGACAGGTTGGGTACCAGAGGACCAGAGTCACCTGCAAATATCGAGGGACAACTGTTAGACACATCTTAACCCTTAGGGACAACCCCATACCCAGATACCTATTCACACTGTATTGGGTCCTTGACCTCACCTATTAGCCACACGCGGTGCCTCTGGAGTTGCCCCATCACATAAGGGATGCTGCTATTCCTCAAAATGTAAGCGTCATGCACTGAGCCAGGAAACTTGCCATTCACATGGGAGATGTACTGGTCTGCCAAACACACCATCTGCACATTCATCGAATGGTAGCTCTTCCGGTTTCTGTACACCTGTTCACTCCTGCGGTGGGGTACTAATGCCACATGTGCCCCATCAATGGCACCTATGATGTTGGGGATATGTCCCAGGGCATAGAAGTCACCTTTCACTGTGGGCAAATCCTCCACCTGAGGGAACACGATGTAGCTGCGCATGTGTTTCAGCAGGGCAGACAACACTCTGGACAACACGTTAGAGAACATTGTCTGGGACATCCCTGATGCAATGGCCACTGTTGTTTGAAAGGAACCACTTGCCAGGAAATGGAGTACTGACAGGACCTGCACTAGAGGGGGTATCCCTGTGGGATGGCGGATAGCTGACATCAGGTCTGGCTCCAACTGGGCACACAGTTCCTGGATTGTTGCATGATCAAGTCTGTGTGTGACTATGATGTGTCTCTCTTCCATTGTCGACAGGTCCACCAGGGGTCTGTACACCGGAGGATGCCGCCATCTCATAACCTGCCCAAGCAGACGTGCCCTATGGAGTAGAACAGCGAGCAGAGAGCCAGCCAACACTGAGGTATCACAAAATGTCATTTGCAGAAATTTATTAATCCGCAATGTGCCTGTAACTGTGTGTATTCCAGGCCTAGATAGGTGTGACACAGTTATTATTAATGCCATGTGGCCCCCTGAAATGGCGGCTGCCTGACCTGTAAGGTGGGACAAGGGGATATGAGGTAACTGCGCTGGCGTTGTACACCGTCGCGGTAGGCGGTCGAAGACCGTGGCGCAATTCAGCATTGGTTAACATTGGGCCCTATGGGTCCGAGAAGCCAATGACGATGTACGCCGGCGGTGACGGTACTCACCGCCGCGAACGTGACCACCATTTTCTGTCTGTTCACTCACTTGATACCTGACCTTCAACAGGAGAGGACCTACACTGCAAGTGCTGCTGTGACATGTGTCTGTAAGTGACGATGGCTCATGTGTCTAGGGAAAGGGCCCCTGCCTTCACTTTGGAGGAGTTGGAGAAACTAGTGGATGGGGTCCTCCCCCAGTACACGCAACTGTACGATCCTCCAGACAAACAGGTGAGTACACTGTGAGCATGCTGAATGGGCAATGCCTGCTTTGAATGGTGTGGCTGGAAGATACATGGGAGGGGCTGAGGCCTACATGTGCGAATGGTGAGTGTATGTGCGTCATGGCATGGGTGGGAACTGGTGGGCAATGAGTTTGACGGTCCGGCCGGGTGAGTAATATCCTTTCCCCCTGTACCATTCCTCTAGGTCAGCGCCCACCAGAAGAAGGCTATTTGGCGTGCCATCGCCAAGGACGCCCGGACCCTGGGGGTCTACCACAGATGGAGCACCCACTGCCGTAAAAGATGGGAGGACCTGCGCCGCTGGAGCAAGAAGACGGCGGAGGACCAGCTTGGGATGGCCTCCCAACGTGTGAAGGGTGCCTGTCGCACCATGATCCCCCTGATGTTCCGGATCCTGGCGGTGGCCTATCCGGGGTTGGATGGGCGCTTGAGGGCATCACAGCAGCCATAAGGGGGTGAGTACACTCTCATTCAGCTGACTCTGCGTGCATTACGAGGTGTTTGGGCAGGGGAGGTGGGCAGTGGGTTCCCCTAGGCCAGGGCGATCTTGGTAGGCAAGGTCCCTTGTGAGGCAGGCTATGTGGCACCCCAACCCCACTAGTGGTAAGAGCCATCTACACCTAGTCAGGCTCCTGTGACTTCCAGGTGTGCAGCAATTGGGCTTAGGCCTCGTACCCCATGGGCATGTGAGAAATCTAGGAACTATAAGTGCATGGCGTAGTGCAGAGGGCTGCTCACTGTCTGTTGTGTCCGCCAACAGTAGTGGTGTTGCATGCACTGAACATGTCTTTCTTCTGTCTTTCCCTCCCTTTTTTTGTGGTCTCCCTGTTCTTGTGTGCAATAGCATCATCAGGCGGAGGAGCATTGGCACCGGAGCAGGAGGGAGCTGCATCCCACTTGGCCCCGGAGGGTGAAGCTACGGAGTCTGAAGCCACCAGTGGGATGGAGGGCGAGGGGAGCTCCACAGCGGGGACAGGAGCAGAGACCAGCGACCGCGATTCCTCCTCTGATGGGAGCTCCCTTGCGGTGGCGGGCCCCTCTGTGCCCACCACATCAACAGGTACATCCGCCACCCCCCTATCAGCACCGCCCTCCCAGCAGCCCCTCAGCGTCTGTCCCGTGCCCTCTCACCCAGGAGGGTGGGCATCTCCTTTGCCCCAGGCACCTCAGGCCCTGCCCCAGTCAGCCCTGCTGCCCTCTGTGAGGAGGCTATTGACCTCCTGAGATCCCTCACTGTTGGGCAGTCTACCATTCTGAATGCCAGCCAGGGTGTTGAGAGGCATTTGCAACAAACAAATGCATAACTGGAGGGCATTCATTCTGGCCAGGCAGCCCAACTGAGAGCATTTCAGGCTCTGGCCTCAGCACTGATGGCAGCCATTGTCCCTGTGTCCAGCCTCCCCCTCCAACCTCCTCCACCCAGACCCAATCCCCCGTACCTCTGCCTATCCCAAGCACACCATCAGACCAGCATGCACACACATCAACACACAAGAGTGACTCAGGCAAACATAAGCACCACACATCCCACAGGCACTCACACAAGCAACTTACCCATGCACACATACCAACATCCACTTCCTCCACTGTGTCCCCCTCCTCCACATCTCCCTCCTCCCTCCCAGTCTCATCTCCACTCACACCTGCATGCACTACATCCTCAGCCACTTCCTCCATCACCAGCACGCCCATCACCACACACTGCTCACGTGCAATCACCACCCCCACTACCATTCACACATCCCCAGTGTCCTCTCCCAGTGTGTCAGTGAGCCCTCCTCCCAAAGTACACAAACGCAGGCACAAACCCACCCAACAGCCATCCATCTCACAACAGCCTCCAGCCCATGCACCTTCACCCAAAATCAGCAGACGTACACCTCATACAACCACTACCTCTTCCTCCACTCCCAAACCCCCTCCATCTACCCGTCCCAGTGTGTCTAAAAAACTTTTCCTGGCTAGCATTGACCTCTTCCCTACACCTCCCCCCGACCTTCCCGTAGGGCCAGTCTTTCCAGGTCCCGGCCCAGCACCTCAGCCACCACATCCCCAGGCACAGTGGTGCCAGCAACTGCGGGGTCATGGAGTGCGCCAACCATCAGGGCTGCCAGTGTGCCACGTAGCGAGGGCAAGGACATTCTGCCACCTGCCAAGGTGAAAAAGGTGCCCACATCCCGGAGGGAGAAGCCAAAACCACCAGCCACCAATGGGTCAGCGAAAACGAAAGGGGATAGTGGCAAGACAACTGCGCCACCATCAAAGGTGGGGAAGGGCCAAAAACAGAAAGGCAGGTTAGGAGAGGGCATGGTGGCACAGACTGAGGGACCAGTGTCACACCTTCTGTCCACGTCCACGCCAACCTGTACGGCGGCGAACACCGTCACCTGCACCTTCACCGCCTCCGGCACGTCTACAGCCGCTGCGACAGTCCCCAGCCTCTTCCCCGGTGGGCAGCCGTCCGAGGCTGCAGGAGACATCCTGCTTTCTCCCTCAGCAGGTGCTGACACATGCCCCGCCGCCAGCCACAGACCCCGCCGCCAGCTCCGCCACCACAGACCCCATCGCCAGCACCGCCACCACAGACACCGCGGCAAGCATCTCCAGCGTCCTCGGACAGTGGCACCACCGCTGACATGCCTACCATCCCCAGTGGTCAGTCGACCGAGGCTGGTGGTGAGTTCCAGGACCCTGGGCAGCTTACATGAAGCATTACTGTCATCACTGTTGGCACCTGCAGGTGGAATGTGAAGCCTCAGCAGTGTGGGGTATGTCGCTGCCTCCATGGCGTATCATGCTACCTGTACCTCGCCAATGTCGTGCCACGCACACCCAGGTGAGTGAATTGTACCGACCACACTGCACGTGGAGCACTCTAGGCACCAGGCCCCCTCCAGAACCAGTGGAGAGATACATCCACTACCTCAGTCCTTGGCAGGATGAAGCACTCTGGGCACCAGGCCCCCTCAAGAACCAGTGGAGAATCACATCTGCTACCTCACTCCTTGGCAGGATGAAGCACTCTGGCCACCAGGCCCCCTCCAGAACCAGTGGAGAATCACATCCACTACCTCGGTCCTTGGCAGGATGAAGCACTCTGGGCACAAGGCCCCCTCCAGAACCAGTGGAGAGATACATCCACTATCTCAGTCCTTGGCAGGATGAAGCACTCTGGCCACCAGGCCCCCTCCAGAACCAGTAGAGAATCACATCCACTACCTCAGTCCTTGGCAGGGTGAAACACTCTGGCCACCAGGCCCCCTCCAGAACCAGTGGAGAATCACATCCACTACCTTAGTCCTTGGCAGGATGAAGCACTCTAGCCACCAGGCCCCCTCCAGAACCAATGGATAATCACATCCACTACCTCAGTCCTTGGCAGGATGAAGCACTCTGCCCACCAGGCCCCCCTCCAGAACCAGTGGAGAATGACATCCACTTTAGAGACTGTGGCTTTGCACTTCCCAGGATAAAGCAGTGGGCAAACCACCCACTGGAGAGACTTGAGAGACTGTGGCTTTGCACTCCCCAGGATAAAGCAGTGGGCAAACCAGCCACTGGAGAGACTTGAGAGACTGTGGCTTTGCACTCCCCAGGATAAAGCAGTGGGCAAACCACCCACTAGAGAGACTTGTGAGACTGTGGCTTTGCACTCCCCAGGATAAAGCAGTGGGCAAACCACCCACTGGAGAGACTTGAGAGGCTGTGGCTTTGCACTCCCCAGGAGAAAGCAGTGGGCAAACCACCCACTGGAGAGACTTGAGAGACTGTGGCTTTGCACTCCCCAGGATAAAGCAGTGGACAAACCACCCACTGGAAAGACTTGTGAGACTGTGGCTTTGCACTCCCAGGATAAAGCAGTGGGCATGGAGCCCCCTCGTGCAGAAGTGGCGTTGTGCGTTCATCTGGCTGAGGTGCCTGTTTCCTTTCTATCTGATGCCCCTCCAGTGTTCTCTCCGTTTCCAGTCAGGTATCTAGTGTGGGCTTCGCCCATTCATTTTGGGCCCAGTGGTCCACGGACAATGATTGGAGCACTATCCGGACTTGTGTAGTTGGTGTACATAATTGTATTTACTGGATTTTGAACTTTGATAAATGAGATTTCACATGATTACATTCGTTCAAATCATTTCCTTTTGTCCTTGCGTTCTTCCAGGGGGCGGGGAGGTGTATGTGTACTGTTGCTGCATGTATTTGTGTGTATGGTGTTGTGGGTGAGGGTGGGGGTGGGGGTGGGGGTGTTGCGTGTGTGTGTCACTCTCTTTTCCCTCCCCCCTCCCCTGTGTTGTAGGTGCAGTACTCACCGTGGTCGTCGCCGCCGTCTTTGGTGCTCCTGATAGAAGAGAAGGAAGACCAGCATCGGCAGTATATGCAATTCGGGCTCTATGGCGTCCTGGTTCCTCGTGGGGTGTGGAGAAGTGAGTGTTTTCCCTTCTGTGTACTGTTTCCGCCGTGTTTTTGTTTGCGTTGGTTCCGCCCCGGAAAAGGTGGCGGATAGGCCTCTTGTGATACGGTGGGCAGTACATTGTCTTCTGCCTGTCTGTTGGCAGTTACCGCTGCCATGTTTGTTTCTACCGCTGTGGCGGTCAGAGTGTTAGAGTGGCTGTCTATGTTGGCAGTTTCCGCCATGGTCATGATTCCATTTTTTCCGCCGGCCTGTTTGCGGTATTACCGCCGTTTTAACACCAACCACCAGGGTTGTAATGAGGGCCATGGTGTGCTGTTAGAGTGGTGTAGGTGTTCCCAACTGCCTGAACTCTTAATCTCCCTACAGAATTTTAGAGCAAGGGCTATGCCTAAGCCCGTAGCTTACCCAAACTTAAGAGACTAAGGCCCATATTTATACTTTTTTAGCGCCGCATTTGCATCTTTTTTTACGCAAAAACAGCGCAAACTGACAAAATGCAATTGTGTTTTGTCAGTTTGTGCTGCTTTTGTGTCAAAAAACGATGCAAATGCGGTGCTAAAAAAGTATAAATATGGGCCTAAGGCCCTCATTATGGCCCTGGCGGTGAATGATAAAGTGGCAGTAATACCGCCAACAGGCTGGCGGTAATTACCACCAAATTATGACCATGGCGGTGATAACTCCCATAGACAGCCAATTTACCAAACCAACCGCCAGGGCGGAAACAACACTCACCACTGTGGTAGCCGCCAACAGCCAGACGGAAGACAAAGTTCCGCTACCATATTTTGACACATCAATCCGCCACATTTTCCAGAGTGGTACCCACGCCAGCAAAAGCCTGGCCGAAACACATTACAGAAAAGAAAGGACACACCATCGGAGATACAGGGAAGAACAACGCCGCCAAGGAACCCGAAATGCAAGTCTTCCCGATGCTCTTCTATGTCATACTCCACCTGGAACACCAACACCGACGAAAACGACGACGGTGAGTACACCCAACTAGCACGCAAGGGAGGGAGGAAAACGAGAGCGACACACACATGCACGACACACACCGGACACACACACCATACACACAACCAGCTGCACACGAAAAACAATGGCACACGATGCACAGCAGAATAATGCAAGGACAACAAGAATGCACTAATAAGAATGTATTTCTATAAATAGCTAATGAATAATCCAATTGTACTTGAAACAGATATGTACAAATATACACAAAGGGCCACTGCCCAGTCCAATGTACTAAGGGCCCACATGGCCACAGGGCACAGTCCAAGGACCAACTTGAATCCTGACTTAATCCAGATAGAACTCTGCAGGGGGATTAGTTTGCAAGTGGGCAGGCACCTCAGGGGGATGAGGGGGTGGGGAGCACCTCAGCTGAATATGGGAACACTGGTTCTGGAGGGGGCTCCATGCCCATTTCTCTGTCCTGGGGAGTGCAAGGCAACAGTCTCTGGAGTGGGTGACTTTCCCACTGGTTCTGAAGGGGGCTCCATGCCCATTTCTCTGTGCTGGGGAGTACAAGGCCACAGTCTCTGGAGTGGGTGACTTTCCCACTGGTTCTGGTTCAGAGGGGGCTCCATGCCCATTTCTCTGTGCTGGGGAGTGGAAGGCCACAGTCTCTCAAGTGGGTGGCTTGCCCACTGGTTCTGGAAGGGACTCTATGCCCATTTCTCTGTGCTGGGGTGTGCAGGGCCACAGTCTCTTAGGTGGGTGACTTTTCCACTGGTTCTGGAGGGGGCTCCCTGCCCATTTCTCTGTCCATGGGAGTGCAAGGCCACAGTCTCTGGAGTGGGTGACTTTTCCACTGGTTCTGGAGGAGGCTCCATGCCCATTTATCTGTCCTGGGGGGTGCAAGGCAACAGTCTCTGGAGTGGGTGACTTTCCCACTGGTTCTGGAGGGGGCTCCATGCCCATTTCTCTGTGCTGGGGAGTGCAAGGTCACAGTCTCTCAGGTAGGTGACTTTCCCACTGGTTCTGGAGGGGGGCCCTCATACAGCAGCCCCTGGAGGGTGGCCTACATGGCTTCTGCTGGTGGTGATGGCTGCACTGTGTCACCTGGAGGTGAGGGCTGAATTGTGGTGGCAGGTGGAGGTGCCTCCTGGGCAGCCTCTGCTGGTGGCGAGGGCTGAACTGTGGTGGCAGGTGGAGGTGCCTCCTGGGCAGCCTCTGCTGGTGGTGAGGGCTGAATGTGGTGGCAGTTGAAGGTGCCTCCTGGGCAGCCTCTGCTGGTGGTGAGGGCTGAACTGTGGTGGCAGTTGAAGGTGCCTCCTGTGAGGGCTGAAATGTGGTGGCAGTTGAAGGTGCCTCCTGGGCAGCCTTTGCTGGTAATGAGAGATGCGCTTCCTCAGCTGGTGGTGTGAGGCCCGTGACCACTGGTGGTGGTGGAGGTGTCACCCTGACAGCCTCCGCTGGAGTCGAGGGCTTCTTCTCCTTCATTGCATGAGGCAATGGGATCCTTACCCATCCTGGCAGGGGATGAGGGCTTCTTCCCCTTCATGGCAGGTTGTGCGTGTTCTTTAGCCTTCCGGGCAGGAGTTGAAGGCTTCTTCCCCTTCAAAGCAGGAGGTGCAGGCTCCTTCCCCTTTATGGCAGGAGGTGTGGGATCCTTCACCTTCTTGGCTGGTGGAGTGGGATCCTTCATTGGCTTGCCACCACGACTAGATGGTACCACCACTGTCCGTGTGAACTGTTTGGCTGAGGTGCTGGACTGGGTTGTTGGGACCCTGCTCTTATGGGCAGGACGGGAGGGGGGAGGGAAGAGGTCAAGGATGGGCAAGGAAAAGCTTCTTGGGGACGGTGGGGCGGGAGGAGGAATGGGAATGGAGGTTGAGGGAGTGGTTGCAGGAGGTGTATGTCTGCTGGATTTGGGTGCAAGTGCATGGGCAGTATCCTGATGTGAGGTGGATGGCTGTTGGGTGTGTGAGTACTTGCGTTTGTGTCCTTTAGGAGGGGGGACAGACAGTGTGGGAGAGGACACAGGGGACGCATGCATGGATGTTGCGGAGGTGTCTGCTAGTGAGGTGTGTGTGCTGCTTGGTGTGGTGATGCTGGTGGTGGATGTTGATGCAGTGCATGCAGGTGTGAGTGTGGATGTGACTGTAAGGAGGGAGGGAGAGGAGGAGGGGGAGACAGTGGAGACAGTGGATGTGGTTGTGTCTACAACTGTCTGGTGTTAACGTGAGTGCTTGTGGGATGAAGTGTGGTGCCTGTGTTTGCCTGTGCCACTCTTGTGTGTTGTCTTGTGTGCATGGTCATCTGTATGTGTGCATGGGATGGGTTAGGGTTGAGGAGACTGGCACTGGGAAGTGATTGTTGGAGGGGGGGTGCAGTAGAAACGGGGACAATGGCTGCCATCAGAGAGGAGGCCAGAGCCTGTATCGATCTCTGTTGGGCCGCCAATACACCGTGGATGCCCTCCAGGAATGCATTGCATTGCTGCATCTGGGATGCCAGTCCCTGGATGGCATTCACAATGGTTGACTGCCCTACAGAGATGGATCTCAGGAAGCCAATAGCTTCCCCACTTAGGGCAGCAGGGCTTACTGGGGCAGGGCCTGAGGTGCCTGGGGCAAAGGAGATGCCCACCCTCCTGGGTGAGCGGGCACAGGCAACTCGCTGAGGGGCTATTGGGAGGGCGGTGCTGGTACAGGGGGTGGCAGCTGTACCTGCAGCTGGGATGGTCACAGAAGTGTCCGCTACCACCAGGGAGCTTCCATCGGAAGAGGTATCTGAGTCTGTGTTGTCACCTCCTGTCTCCACCGTGGTGCTCCCCCTCGGCGTCAGTGGACTCTGCCTCCTGGCTCCTGTGGGATGCAGCTCCGTCTGTCGCCGGTGCCCCTACTCCTCCACCAGATGATGCTAATGCACACATGTACAGGTTGACAGAAGAAAAAAGGGGGGGTGAGAAAAAGGAAACACTGTGTCAATTACTGCACCAAAACCACAGTTGGCATACACAGCACTGTCACACACAGGGATCAGGCTTGAGCACTGTGCATTGCACTGTCAGTGATTTGGCTAAATGCCACGGCAAGATGAGGGCCACACATCACCAACAGCACCCCTCCAGGGACCCACAAAGCCCTGACTGAAATAGAATGCTAACAAGCTAGGTTACCTGTATTTGCCATAAACCCATTACCCTAGAGTTGACTCACGCTGCAATGTCCAGCCTGGCCTTGGGGGCACCCACTAACTCACATCCACCACCCGGATCCCATCCCACCTGCCAAATTTTTTAATAATGCCCATTTTACTCACCCCCTTGTCGCTGCTGTGATTCCCTCAAGCACCCATCCAACTCTGGATAGGCCACTACCAGTATGCAGGCCGTCAGGGGGGGGTCAGGTTCCAACAGACACCCCTTTGTCGTTGGGAGGCCATACCCAGCTGGGCCTCCGTGATCTTCCGTGCCAAGCGTCTCAGGTCCTCCCACCGTTTCTGATAGTGGGTGCTCTGCCTGCCATAGACCCCCAGAGTCCACACGTCCTTGGCGATGGCATGCCACAATCCATTCTTTGGAAGGGCGCTGACCTGCAGAGGTAATACAGACAGGAGAACACCATCACACATACAATCCAGCCTGTCACACATATGGCCCACCAATCCTGTTTCCATCACCATTGGCACACACATCACCAGGCGCACAGCATGTACACCAGAACAAGACATTTCCCCCCAGCGATGACACGATGCTTGCACACACATCTCATGCATCCTATCCACATTCATCGTGCCCAAAGTTTACTCACCTGTTGGTCTGGAGGCCCAAACAGCAGTCCGTACTGGGGTAGGACCCCATCCACCAAACGCTCCAACTCCTCTGAAGTGAAGGCAGGGGCCCTTTCCCCGGTCACACGGTCCATGGTAGGTTTCAGACACAGGTCACAGCAGCACACGCAGTGTAGGTGTTCTCCTGTTAAAGGTTAGGAAACAAGTGAGGAATCAGATAGAAAATGGCGGTCACATCCGCGGCAGTGTACACCGTCACCACCGGCGCAGGTCCCCATTGACCACTGTACTCCATAGAGCCCCATATTATCCAATGAGGAATTGCACGGTGGTGCAAGACCGCCTTCCGCCATGGCACCCAATGTTAGCAGAGTTACCTCACTTCCACCTGTCCCTACATACAGGACAGGCGGTTGCCATTTCATGGTGGAGGACAACGGTCATATTGACATTAACTGCATCACAGCCAAGATTAGCACACACCTCACCATTCTGACTGTCCCATAACATATATGCACAATGTACAATGAAGTTGTGGTCTCATTGTTCAAATTGTGACAGCCTACTCACTCTTGTGTCCCTTAGATACCTACCGCTGCGGAGTAATAGGAGGTGGAGACATACCCCTGTACAGACCCCTAGTGGACTTGGCTACACTGGAGGACAGGCACATTATACTCACCTATAGACTGGACAGGGCCACGATAACTGAGCTGTGTGCCCAATTGGAGCCAGACCTGATATCTGATATCCGTCATTCCACTGGGATCCCCCATTTTGTGCAAGTGCTCTCAGTGTTCCATTTCCTGGCAACAGGTTCTTTCCAGTGACAGTGGGCTTGGCAGCAGGAATGTCACAGCCAATGTTCTCAATCGTGCTGGCAAGAGTTTTATCTGCCCTGGTAAAGCACATGTGCAGCTACATTTCTTTCCCCCAGGTGGAAGATTTGGCCACTGTGAAGGCCGGATTCTATGCAATGGTACATATTCCCAATATTATTGGGGCAACTGATGGAACACATATTGCATTTGTCCCCCCTGCCAGAATGAACAGGTGTTCAGGAATCGTAAGAGTTTCCACTCACTGAATGTGCAAATGGTGTACCTGGCGGACCAGTACATCTCCCACGTCAATGCTAAGTATCCTGGGTCGGTGCATTTGTTCTGAGGAGTAGCAGCATCCAAAATGTGATAGCCCAACTACAGAGGCACAGGGTGTGGCTAAAAGGTGAGTCAGAATCCCACTCACTGTATGTGAGTGTATGCCTTCAGGTGTCATCCCTATAGCATTGTATGAGGCTAAATGTTATCCCTCAATACTTGCAGGTGACTCTGGCTACCCAAACCTATTGTGGCTGCTGACCCCTGTGAGGAATGCCAGGACAGAGGAACGTTATAATGAGGCACATGGGTATACCAGAAGGCTCATCGAGAGGACCTTTGGCCTCCTGAAGGCAAGGTTCAGGTGCCTCCATCTGACAGATGGATACCTGTGCTACTCACCCAGGATGGTTCTGCCAGAAATAGTGGTATGGTGCATGTTGAACAACCTGGCCCTCAAACGGCATGTACCCTTTCTGCAGGAGGAAAGGCTGGAGATGCCCCTGTGGCGGCAGTAGACCCCAAGGACAGTGAGAATGAAGAGGCTGAGGATGAGGATGAGAACAACAGAACATCATTTATCCGTCAATCCGTCCAATGACACACAGGTGAGACAGTGCAACTGGCCACTCCTATGACTATTGGTGTATTCTGTGTGGCTGTAGCATGATGGCATTAACTTCCTTTCAATCTCAACTTACTGTCACCTATGGCTTGTCATTTTACAGATGTTGGTGATATAACAACCTTGTACTGATGTGCTGACTACAGACATCTACAGGTCATTATTTCTATGCTCTCAAAGTGTTCATATCATTTGCACTAGATGTGAATGTTTCCATAAATGCACACTTTCAAAACATAAAATACTAGTAGTCAAGTTGTTTTAAAGGGTGTTTATTGTAGTGCTATGAAACTGAGGGAAAAGTGCTATGGAATGGGGTGATGATGGAGGAAGGTCCAGGGTATTGTTCCAGTCTGTTTGTAGCACAAATGCAGTGTTCATGGGGCCATAGGAAGAGGAGGAAAGGCAGTTCAAAGTGGACAAGGTGACAGTGTGGGACACAAGGGGGACATTCAGGAGTGTCTCATTTCCTGGCAGTGGTCTTGGCAAGTGTCTCTGGCTTCTGTCTGGTTCGCAGGGAATGTTTGCAGGGTGATTCACCTTCTGCAGGGGGAGGGCTTGCTGGTGGCCTGTGGGTTCTGGTGCGGAGCCTTCTGCTCACTAGCTGTAGCGGAGGTGGAGGGCAGGCCAATGGACTGGCTAGTGGTAGGGACCCGCTGCTGTGCTGTTGCCTCCCTCATGATGTTGGCCATGTTTGCCAGCACGCCTGCTATGGAGATCAAGGTGGTGTTAATGGCCTGCAAGTGCTCCCTGATCCACTGATACTGTTCCACCAGCAGCTGCCTGTTCTCCTGCACATTGTCAAGGATCTGGCCCATCGTGTCCTGGGAATGTTGGTAGGCTCCCGGGATCTTGGAGAGTGCCTCCTGGAGAGTTGGTTCCCTGGTCCAGTCCTCCCCCTTGCGCACAACGGTCCTTCCAGTGTCCCTGTTGGCCTGTGCCTCCGTCCCCTGAATGGTGTGCCCACTGCCACTGACCCCAGGTCCCTGATTGTCTTGGGTATGAGTTGTGGCCTGGGGTCCCTGTACAGGTGGGCACACTGCTGACTGGTGTGTCCTGGGGACAGAGGTGTGGGTACCCTGGTGAGTGCTGTGGTGTTGGATACTGATGGGGGAGGCTCTGTGGTGGACTGTGAGTGGGCTTGGGTGACTGGCTGTCCAGTGGTCCCTGATGGGCCAGGTTGTTGGTCTAGATCCTGAAGTCCAGAGTTACTGTCATCACTGGGGTCATCTTCTGTTGGGGAACTGACTTGTCGTGGTACCTCTTCTCCGCTGAGATTGGCTGGGGCACCTGTGGGGATGTAAGTGATGTATTATGCTTCATGTATGTGACATATTGTACATCTCTGGCTTCCCCTCTATTGTTGCTGTTGCCCTGCCAACTTTTGCTTGTGTATGGTGATATATTGTGTGTTGTTAGTTTCCCTATGCTGTGCATGCTTTGGGTATGGGTGTCCATGCAGGGCTGGGAGGGGTGTCCATGCAATGGTATGGCATGCAAGGCTTGGCATTGTGGTTAGTCATATGTGTAGGTGCAGTGTGTGGGATGGAGTTGAATGATGGGTGTGAGGGTGAGGGGGTGTGATGGCATGCAGGTATGGGGGTTGATAAGTGGTAAAGGTTGACTTACCAGTGTCCAGTGCTCCGGCTACTCCAGCGAGTCCCTCAGGATGCAGTAATGCCAAGACTTGCTCCTCCTGTGCTGTGAGCTGTGAGGGAGGAGGAGGGGGTCCACCGCCAGTCCTCTGTATGGAGAGCTGATGCCTTGCTGCTAATGAACGTCCCTTCTCCAGTAGGTCATCCCACCTCTTCCTGATGTCGTCCCATGTTCTTGGGTGCTGTGCCACCGCGTTCCCCCTGTCCACGATTCTCCGCCATAGTTCCATCTTCCTGGCAATGGATATCTGCTGTACTTGTGCTTCAAACAGCTCTGGCTCTACCCTTACAATTTCTTTCACATGACCCTTAACTCCTCATCAGTGAAACGGGGGTACCTTTGTGGGAACATGGGTGTTGTGTGGTGTGTGTTGATGAGAGTGTGTTGAGTAATGTGGTGGGATGTGTGATGTGGGGTGCATGAGGGATGTCTGGGTGGAAGTGGTGTGTGTGTCTAGTTGTCTCTGTGCTGTTTGTGTCAATCTCCTAGAAGTAATTGTTGTTTGTAAAGGGTTGTGGGTACTGTAGGTGTGTGTTTTATAGTGCTATGGGTGGGTGATATGTGTTTATGAATTTCAGGTGTGTGTTTTTAGTATTGGCCAGTATAGTGTTGTTTTGTATGTGGGTGTCCATTCTGAGCACAGCGGTATGTACCGCCAATGGTTTACCGCCATTGAATGTCCGCTGTGGTGATTTGTGGGTCAAAATGTGGTGGGTGTTGTTTTGTTGGCGTAACGGTATGGGTTTTCATACCGCCACTTTATCACTGAACTTTGGGCTGGCGGATTTGTGTATGTGGCTGTTTTCTGTCAGATTGGAGTGTGTGTGTCATAATATGGCGAACGGATATTCGCCACCGCGGCGGTATGTTGGCAGCCGTCATCACGGCGGTAAGCGAAATTTACCGCCAATGTCATAATGAGGGCCTAAGTCCTTGATACTAAGTATAGTGTGTACCCTTAGTCAGTAAGTGGGCTTTCCTATGGAAAGTATGAAGTGGCAGAGGAGTAAGGCAATTGCAAGTGCTTATCCCACCGCTGCCACCAATGTAGGAAGCTGGCCTGGTGTGTGGTGGGTGCCTGTGGTACTTACACCTTATGCCAGGTCCAGGGTTCCCCTATTAGTGTAGTGTAGGCAGTGTGCAAAGCTCATGCATTACCACTGTAGTCACACAACACTTACACACATTAAAGAAAACACTCAGTGTTACAAAAATAAAGGTACTTTATTTTATTGATTCAATTACCAAAAGCACTAGATAGGCAACCCTCCAATAGGAGGTAAATAAACACAGTAAATATGTACACTAGTCATCAGAAATAGGCATAAATAGCAATAGAAAACAGTGCAATAGCATTAGACAATAGTGACCTTGGGGGGAGCCCAAACCATATACTAAATAAATGGAATGCAGGACCCCCATGCAGGTAAGTGAAATCTTTTGAGCGGATCAGGGGGAACTAGGAAACCTCAAAGGTAAGTACCATAGTGGACCCCAGTGACCAGGAAGAAAGGAGTAAATTACCGGATTTTCCCCAAACCACCCATACAATACAGATAATGCAACTCACAGACAAGACTGCAAGAAATTAGTGGTGGATACCTGAAGAGGAAGACTTGAGAAAGAAGAGGACCAAATCCAGAACTTGCAGAAGTGTCCAGTGGTGAGAGGAGTCACTACCCACCCATCTGTGGTTGCAGGAGTTGGTCGATGGTAAGACGAAGACAGTTAGCAATGCAGCCCTGGAGCCGGTGGAGAGTTCCTGGAGGATGCAGTCGATGCCCAACGCCGGATGTAAGATTGCAGTCTGTCTGTGGCGTGGAAAAGCCACCAACAAGCCTTGGCAAAGGCAAGAGTCGCGTTAGACAAAAGGTGGAGCTCCTGGGGACCAGCAAGGTCCAGGAGGACTCAACCCATAGGGGGAAGTCCCAGGGGTCTTCAGCAAGGTAGACAGTCCACAGAATAAAAGGCAGCTCCCAGAGAAGACCCACTAGGAGAGGATCCACGAGATGCAGAGGAGCCCATACAGCAGGAGAAGCACACAGAGGGCTGTGCATTGCAGGGAAGAGTGCTGAGGGCTGGGGCTACAGGGAGACTGAAGATCCCTTGGAGGAGATGCAAACAAGCATTGGTAGCTGCAAAAGATGCACTGCACAGGGGTACTGTCCTGCGTGGGAAGGCTTACCTTTACCAAAGTTGGACAGCTGGCAGAAAGGACCTAGGGGGCGACTCCAGACCACCACCCGTGATGCAGGATCCACCCAGCTCAGGATGAGAGGAGATCCACGCAGCCCTTCATTGTTGCAGTTGGTGCCCGCAGATGCAGGGGAGTGACTCCTTCACTCCAAGGGAGATTCCTTCTTCCTTTTCATGCAGACTGAAGACTTACCATCCTCAGACGATGTACAGCCGGGTAAATGTTGCAGAAGCTGGAAGGAGCCATGGAAACAATGTTGCAAGCTGAGTCTTTGTCGTGGATGCAGATTGTCAGTTCCTAGAGAGTCCAGTTGCAGTTTTGGTGGCCAGAAGTTGAAGTAGAGGTTGCAGAGGAGTCCTGCTGGAATCGTGCAAGCCAAATCTGTGGACCCACCCAAGATGGAGACTCTAAATAGCCCTGGAAGGAGGATTGGTCACCTAGCCAGGTGACCCCCATCAGCAGGGGGCTCTAACATCACCTGCCCTCTACCTGGCCACTCAGATGCTCCCAGAGGCCTCTGCCCATCTTGGATTGAAGATGGCAGAATGAAGGGACCCTCTAGAGGAGCTCTGGGCACCACCCTTGGGTTGGTGATGGACAGGGGAGTGGTCATTCCCCTTTCCATTGTCCAGTTTCACCCCAGAGCAGGGACTGGAGGTCCCTGAACTGGTGCAGACTGGTTTATGCAGGGAGGACACCAAATGTGTCCTTCAAAGCATACCAGTGGCTTGGGGAGGCTACTCATCCCAAGCCATGTAACACATATTTCCAAAGGAAGAGGGTGTTACCCCCTCTCCCAAAGGGAATCTGTTGTTCTGCCTTTCTAGGCTATAGCTGTTCAAGCAGCAGGAGGGCAGAAACCTAACTGAGGATTGGCAGCAGCATGGGCTGCCCGGAAAACCCCAGAAAGAGGATAGGAGCAATGCTGGGGGTCCTCTAAGGAGGCCCCAGAGTGCATGAAATCATACTTCCAATACTGGCAATTGGGGTATGATTCTGACATGTTTGATACCAAACATGCCGCCGTATTTAATACAATACACCACACCCCTTTGTTTTCCCTAGCGCTGGCCTAAAATTAGCTGCCTAGCACCAGCGCAGGCACCCTTGCACCATAGTGCAAGGGTGCCTGCATTACAGGGAATGATTGTTTATGTGCAGGAAGGGTACCTTTCTGCATATAAACAATCAATAAGGGTGATTTGCTGGTCCTATGTGTGTGAACGATGCAGCACACATAGAAGTAGTAAATCAGCATTATTGTTAATGTGCAGGAATGGACACCTTCCTGCACATAAGCAATCATTAATGGTGTTTTGCTCTTCCTTGTGTGCTACAGAATGCTAAAGTCACCACTGGGGTGACATTTGTATTTGGCGCTGCCTCAGGTTTACGAATCCTCCTAAATCTGTGGCAGCGTCAAAATGCAATGGGTGTTGCAGTGGAATGCCCACAGCAACACCCATTGCATGCCCCTCCCACTCAAAGTGATGCATGTAAAAGGGCCGTATTTACAAAGCAGAGTTAAGCCCAAAAAGTTGCTTAATGCTGCTTTGTAAATATGGAGCAGGGCATTGCACCAACGGAACGTCTGTAAAAGTGACGATCCAGCGGCACAATGCAGGTGTATATGAGGGCCAATGTCCTTTAAGCATGAATCCAGGTGCACATTGATGTCTACGTAAGTTAACCAAATAAAAACCCTTACTGGAAAACAGGTATTAACGCTGTATAAACAGAGAGTACTTTCACCGTGCAGTTCTTCAACTTTATCACATTGTAACTCTTTTAAGTTGTATCTGATGCTGATCCAGCACATATGACTGATACTAAAATCAAGAAAGCAAATATGAACACCCAAAAAGCTACTGACTTTGGCATAGATCAAGATCAGGAGACCCCTTTTCTTTAGTGAGTCCTTTTCACTAGCTATTATTTACCCATGGGAATTAACAAACATCAAGGCTGAGGACCTCACAGCTGCAAGAGTGAGGCAAAGTAAATATGTGCTATAATAGATGTGATAACATGCCATCAGTTCCCTGATTCTTAGATGTCAATTCCCCAAACCTAGAAGTTCTTCATATGGTCTAGTCAAGATGACTATAGAAAGAATGAAAAGTATGGGAAGACCATTCTTTTGCCGCAATTCCCAAATGAATCAGTCCATTAGAATTAAAGCCAAGATGGCCAACCAATAAATAATTATATCTACTTCAGGTTTTTCCAACAAGTAGCTCATTATCTTCTGTTAGCTCTCCAGCTGCCTGTAAGTACTCTCCTGTGTATAGAGCAGCCTACTAAATTAGAAGCTTTTGCTTGGATGAATTATTATATGCATACCAGAAATGAGAGTGTGCATTTGAGATGAAAATGTATATATTTTCAAAACTCATAATCTGATTTTTGGAGAAAAATGTCTGTATTTCCAAAAAATATCTAAAACCTATATATGAGTCATAAATCAAGTGATGCTGTTATTTATTACTATTATTATTGCCTGGGTAGCATGCACATTGCATCTGTAGTTGCTATGTATTATCAATGTGGAGGCATTCCAAATTGACAAATATTTTTTGGGGAAACAACCTTTACAAAGTAGGTATTACCATACAATGGGCCTCATTATGAGTTTAGCGGTCTCAGGACTGGCGGAGAAGACCACCAAATTATGACCATGGCGGTATTCTCAACAGAATACAGCCAAAGCACACCAGTGCGGTCTGGCCGCCATGGACGATGGTAGCCACCTGCAGGCCGGCAGAGACCATGTAGCCACCGGACATATTAAGAGGTTGCACACTGCAATATTTTCCACTGGGTCGCACCACCACGAAATTCCAGATGGAAACCAACTGCATAAAAGGAGACACCCACCTTCAGGAAGCCATACTCATCCGGAGCTGGCATGGAACCAGAACTAGACGTCTTCCCGCTGCTCCTGCTCGCCCAACAACTTCGGAATCTGCGAAGACAACAGCAACCATAAGTACTCATACTTACCTGTTACTGTTGTATATTGTCAATTTTTGTACACTCACATAACAGACATTCGGGAACGGGGTGCGAGGGCAACACTCACATGTTCCAGCACACTTACACACACACACTCACATACAGCCACACACATGCTCGCATATACACAACAAACATGCTACGGCCACCACACACACACACACACACACATACACACGTCACAAACACACACAGGTACTTATGGAAACACTTCACAGGCCCACATTCACACAGTACCACACAATACCACAACAATTCACAACCACAACGCAACTGCACCATCTCCAATCTTTTGGCAGGGACCCACAGGGGACATAACCCAGGTACACATCACACATACATCACAACGTAACACAAACAGGCAAAAAATACATACAAATACACAATAATACTACTTACTGATCGACTTACACAGATAATCATATCTAACATTTCATGCACATAACACGGACACAGTCAAAGCCAACAAACACATCTCAACACAAACAACACACAATACCAACCCAACAATAACTCTTAAAACACAAATGTCCATCACACAACACACACCCTACCACTGTTAGACAAAAGCACTGCACACAACCTCACATACTGCACAAACAACACACGTAGCCCAGGCAGAACACATATACACACACATACAGACACACCTCCATACTAGGGAAAGAAATGCATGACAAAGATGTAACGAGGAAACCAACTACATGTTAGTTTAAGTTATTATTCTTAGCAAAATTATTGCAAAAACCAAAGGCCATAGGCCAGTCCGTAATGGAAATAATCAGTATGATGCATGTAGTGCACAAATGTGTGCCCTGAACTTGACTCTTGACTGCCATGTAACCTCCACAGCTAGGAGCATCTATGGTGCAGGCAGACACCTCAGGGGTTCTCTGGGGGGCACAGGGGGATATTTAGGTTTAGGTTTTGGAGGGGGCCTTTGGGATCTGGCTTAGGAGGAGGGGTTTGGGCTTGGTCTTAGGTTTAGGGGAGGGTTGGCTTTTTTGTGGAGGGGTAAACGTCTAAAAAGGGGGAGGGCATGGGTACTTGTGGGGGGGGGGCAATTGAGGTATTAGAGGTGGAAGGGCCGGGCGGATGTCTGAGGGTCTGCTGTGGTGCTGTCTGTGGGTAGGATAGGTGTAGTGGCTGCATCTGTGAATGTTAGTGTGGTGCCTGCAGGTGTGTCAGGTGTTCTGTCAGTGATGCTGGGGGTGCTGGGGGTGTCAGGGCAGGTTGTGACTGTTCATGTGTGTGCAGGTGTATGTTGCTTGTGTGCATGCCAGTGGTGTGTCTTGTGGGGCTTATGTTTGTCTGAGCTACCCTTTGATGTTGAGGTGGATGCATGCATGTCTGTCTGTGTGCTTTGGCTGGGTATGAGAGAGGGGTTTGGGATTGGGAAGAGGAAAGTGAAGGGGGGATGGGAGACAAAGGTTGATTGGCTGCCGTCAATGTGGAGGCCAGAGCCTGAAAGAATCTCTGTAGGCCAGCCAGTGCATCATGAATGCCCTCCAGGAACACATTACTCTGTTGGATCTGAGCTGCAAGACCCTGGATGACATTCATGATGGTCTACTGATCCATTGAAATGGACCTCAGGAATTCAATAGCCTCCTCACTGAGGGCAGCTGGGCTGACAGGGCCAGAGGAAGATGTGCCTGTGGCAAAGGAGACGCCCACCCTCTTGGGTGAGCAGGCACAGTCAACTGGTTGGGGAGATACAGGGAGGGCAGTGGTAGTAAGGGGGATGGTGGACTTAGATGGTGCTGGGGTGTTCCCAGATGGGTCTGCTGCCACTAGGGAGTGTACACCGGTGGAGGATTCTGAAGATGATGAACTGGATTCTGTCTCCCCGTGTCACTCTCCTCACCCTCCTGGCCACTGGGTCCCTTGGTGTCTGTGGTGTCATGACTGGAAGTCATGTGGCCAGCAACTTTCCCACTCAGCTGTGCCCTGTCTCCTTTGCTTGCTGATGCTGATGCTGAGAAACAGAGAAACAGGTAGGGTCATCACATTCTTTACATACAAATACATTGCACCATACACAACAGTAACATCACATCTGTGTCAGTTCAGTTCAGTTCAAAAACTTTATTTGGCAGATACAGAATAGCCAAAAAAGTACAAAAAATAAATAAATAAAACATTCAACACAGTGCCAGCGAGGATTGTAGTGTCAATTATCATAAAAATTAAAAACAATTAAAACAGCACATACAATTATCCATATCCAAATTATGCAAAAGCTAAAAACGGAAGCTTTTCCTAGCATAAATGGCATTTAAAATATATGGTGCCACCTTATAGCACACATGGCAATTGTTTAAGTTTAATAGAAATTCCAGTGCAACCAAGTGTGTTCTTATATTATAGTCAATAAAAAGGGTTTTGAGGTAAACAAAAAAACCTTAGGTGTGCATAAAGTTAACAAAATAGCATAAAAAGCAGGGTGCTCTGTTTACTAACCCCCATCACAGGGGCAGCAGTCCAACTCATGGGGACAAGTCCTCGTCCTTGTGAACGCTACTAGATGATGCACTATTCCCAATCTGAGTCTTGTCAGAACAAACCACTGCTGCATATTAGTGACACTTGATAGATATCCTTCTCTACTTACCCCCAGACAAAAGGATGTGTATATACGAATGGCAGATTTTGTCATTTAAATGGTTTTCCTGCCATCCAACCTATATTGCAGGAAAGTATCCTTAATACATTTCATTGGAAGTGTCAACACTTGTTCTGGGTCCAAATTTATGGTTATATTGAACAGAGTTTTGAAAGAAGAGTCAATATGGGAAAGCCAGGAGATACATAAAACACTATTCAATTTTGAACAATCTAGGATAAGGTATTGGGTAAAAATAGTTTAGTCTTTGGACCAAATACTGTGCCATTGGAGCAGGGGGGTCAGCTGCAACACGTCCTCTAGATACTGAAGGCTCACCTCCTGATGTACAATCCAGCTGGATGTGGATGTAGGTAAACATAACAGCCGTTTTGCTAAACGATTTTCCTCTATTTACAGGGAAGTACTCTTAGGCCCTCATTACAACCCTGGCGGTAAATCCCGCTTTCCACTATGCAGAAGACCACCAACATACCGTTGCAGCAGCGTAATTCCGCTACAGATATTACGACTCACAGCTCGGAATCTGCCACAATACAGACAACCATACAAGTGCGCCACACCAAAGGTCAGTGATGAACTGGCGATCCCAAAACCTACACCGTCACGCCAACAGGAATACGCCCACAGTATCACGACCCACGAATCAATGCAGCGGTCTTTCAACCGCGGTAATCCATTGGCGGTACACACCGCCGCGCTCAAAATACACACACATTTACAAAACACAACCACAGTGGACAATTCAAAATACACCCACACCACACCCACACACCCAATCCAATATAAAGCACACACCCACATCACCCAGTAACCCTTACAACCAAAATTCTGAAAGAAGGCCAGAGAAAGAGACTACCTAACACAACACCAGCATCCGCAGACACACAAAACCATCACTTAACCCCTTCGCTGCCAGGCCTTTTCCCCCTCCTGTGCCGGGCCTTTTTTTGCCTATTTGGGGCAGTTCGCGCTTAGGCCCTCATAACTTTTTGTCCACATAAGCTAACCAAGCCAAATTTGCGTCCTTTTTTTCCAACATCCTAGGGATTCTAGAGGTACCCAGACTTTGTGGGTTCCCCTGAAGGAGGCCAAGAAATTGGCCAAAATACAGTGAAAATTTTGTTTTTTTCAAAAAAATTGGAAAAAGTGGCTGCAGAAGAAGGCTTGTGGTTTTTCCCCTGAAAATGGCATCAACAAAGGGTTTGCAGTGCTAAACTCAGCAGCTTCCCAGCTTTCAGGAACAGGCAGACTTGAATCAGAAAACCCAATTTTTCAACACAATTTTGGCATTTTACTGGGGCATACCCCATTTGTGCAATTTTTTGTGCTTTCAGCCTCCTTCCAGTCAGTGACAGGAATGGTCATGAAACCAATGCTGGATCCCAGAAACCTAAACATTTCTGAAAAGTAGACAAAATTCTGAATTCAGCAAGGGGTCATTTGTGTAGATCCTACAAGGGTTTCCTACAGAAAATAACAGCTGAAAAAGAAAAATATTGAAATTGAGGTGAAAAAACCATCAATTTTTCTCTACGTTTTACTCTGTAACTTTTCCCTGCAATGTCAGATTATCGAAAGCAATATACCGTTACGTCTGCTGGACTCCTCTGGTTGCGGGGATATATAGGGTTTGTAGGTTCATCAAGAACCCGAGGAACCCAGAGCCAATAAATGAGCTGCACCCTGCAGTGCGTTTTCATTCTATACCGGGTATACAGCAATTCGTTTGCTGAAATATAAGGAGTAAAAAATTGCTATCAAGAAAACCTTTGCATTTCCAAAAAGGGCACAAGATAAGGTGTTGAGGAGCAGTGGTTATTTGCACATCTCTGAATTCCGGGGTGACCATAGTAGCACGTGAATTACAGGGAATTTCTCAAATAGATGTCTTTTTTACACACACTCCTATATTTGGAAGGAAAAAATGTAGAGAAAGACAAGGGGCAATAGTACTTGTTTTGCTAATCTATGTTCCCCCAAGTCTCCCGATAAAAATGGTACCTCACTTGTGTGGGTAGGCCTAGCACCCGCGACAGGATATGCCCCAAAACACAACGTGGACACATCACAGAAAACAGAGCTGTTTTTAGCAAAGTGACTACCTGTAGATTTTGGCCTCTAGCTCAGCCGCCACCTAGGGAAACCTACCAAACCTGTGCATTTCTGAAAACTAGAGACCTAGGGGAATCCAAGGAGGGGTGACTTGTGTGGCTCGGACCAGGTTCTGTTACCCAGAATCCTTTGCAAACCTCAAAATTTGGCTAAAAAAACACATGTTCCTCACATTTCTGTGGCAGAAAGTTCTGGAATCTGAGAGGAGCCACAAATTTCCTTCCACCCAGCGTTCCCCCACGTCTCCCGATAAAAATGATACCTCACTTGTGTGGGTAGGCCTAGCACCCGCGACAGGATATGCCCCAAAACACAACGTGGACATATCACAGAAAACAGAGCTGTTTTTAGCAAAGTGACTACCTGTAGATTTTGGCCTCTAGCTCAGCCGCCACCTAGGGAAACCTACCAAACCTGTGCATTTCTGAAAACTAGAGACCTAGGGGAATCCAAGGAGGGGTGACTTGTGTGGCTCGGACCAGGTTCTGTTACCCAGAATCCTTTGCAAACCTCAAAATTTGGCTAAAAAAACACATGTTCCTCACATTTCTGTGGCAGAAAGTTCTGGAATCTGAGAGGAGCCACAAATTTCCTTCCACCCAGCGTTCCCCCACGTCTCCCGATAAAAATGATACCTCACTTGTGTGGGTAGGCCTAGCGCCCGCGACAGGATATGCCCCAAAACACAACGTGGACATATCACAGAAAACAGAGCTGTTTTTAGCAAAGTGACTACCTGTAGATTTTGGCCTCTAGCTCAGCCGCCACCTAGGGAAACCTACTAAACCTGTGCATTTCTGAAAACTAGAGACCTAGGGGAATCCAAGGAGGGGTGACTTGCGGGGCTCGGACCAGGTTCTGTTACCCAGAATCCTTTGCAAACCTCAAAATTTGGCTAAAAAAACACATGTTCCTCACATTTCTGTGGCAGAAAGTTCTGGAATCTGAGAAGAGCCACAAATTTCCTTCCACCCAGTGTTCCCCCACGTCTCCCGATAAAAATGATACCTCACTTGTGTGGGTAGGCCTAGCGCCCGCGACAGGATATGCCCCAAAACACAACGTGGACATATCACAGAAAACAGAGCTGTTTTTAGCAAAGTGACTACCTGTAGATTTTGGCCTCTAGCTCAGCCGCCACCTAGGGAAACCTACCAAACCTGTGCATTTCTGAAAACTAGAGACCTAGGGGAATCCAAGGAGGGGTGACTTGCGGGGCTCGGACCAGGTTCTGTTACCCAGAATCCTTTGCAAATCTCAAAATTTGGCTAAAAAAACACATGTTCCTCAGATTTCTGTGGCAGAAAGTTCTGGAATCTGAGAGGAGCCTCAAATTTCCTTCCACCCAGCGTTCCCCCACGTCTCCCGATAAAAATGATACCTCACTTGTGTGGGTAGGCCTAGCGCCCGCGACAGGATATGCCCCAAAACACAAAGTGGACATATCACAGAAAACAGAGCTGTTTTTAGCAAAGTGACTACCTGTAGATTTTGGCCTCTAGCTCAGCCGCCACCTAGGGAAACCTACCAAACCTGTGCATTTCTGAAAACTAGAGACCTAGGGGAATCCAAGGAGGGGTGACTTGCGGGGCTCGGACCAGGTTCTGTTACCCAGAATCCTTTGCAAACCTCAAAATTTGGCTAAAAAAACACATGTTCCTCACATTTCTGTGGCAGAAAGTTCTGGAATCTGAGAGGAGCCACAAATTTCCTTCCACCCAGCGTTTCCCCACGTCTCCCGATAAAAATGATACCTCACTTGTGTGGGTAGGCCTAGCGCCCGCGACAGGATATGCCCCAAAACACAACGTGGACATATTACAGAAAACAGAGCTGTTTTTAGCAAAGTGACTACCTGTAGATTTTGGCCTCTAGCTCAGCCGCCACCTAGGGAAACCTACCAAACCTGTGCATTTCTGAAAACTAGAGACCTAGGGGAATCCAAGGAGGGGTGACTTGCGGGGCTCGGACCAGGTTCTGTTACCCAGAATCCTTTGCAAATCTCAAAATTTGGCTAAAAAAACACATGTTCCTCACATTTCTGTGGCAGAAAGTTCTGGAATCTGAGAGGAGCCACAAATTTCCTTCCACCCAGCGTTCCCCCACGTCTCCCGATAAAAATGATACCTCACTTGTGTGGGTAGGCCTAGCGCCCGCGACAGGATATGCCCCAAAACACAACGTGGACATATCACAGAAAACAGAGCTGTTTTTAGCAAAGTGACTACCTGTAGATTTTGGCCTCTAGCTCAGCCGGCACCTAGGGAAACCTACCAAACCTGTGCATTTCTGAAAACTAGAGACCTAGGGGAATCCAAGGAGGGGTGACTTGTGTGGCTCGGACCAGGTTCTGTTACCCAGAATCCTTTGCAAACCTCAAAATTTGGCTAAAAAAACACATGTTCCTCACATTTCTGTGGCAGAAAGTTCTGGAATCTGAGAGGAGCCACAAATTTCCTTCCACCCAGCGTTCCCCCACGTCTCCCGATAAAAATGATACCTCACTTGTGTGGGTAGGCCTAGCGCCCGCGACAGGATATGCCCCAAAACACAACGTGGACACATCACAGAAAACAGAGCTGTTTTTAGCAAAGTGACTACCTGGAGATTTTGGCCTCTAGCTCAGCCGCCACCTAGGGAAACCTACCAAACCTGTACATTTCTTAAAACTAGAGACCTAGGGGAATCCAAGGAGGGGTGACTTGTGTGGCTCGGACCAGGTTCTGTTACCCAGAATCCTTTGCAAACCTCAAAATTTGGCTAAAAAAACACATGTCCCTCACATTTCTGTGGCAGAAAGTTCTGGAATCTGAGAGGAGCTACAAATT